>NC_091793.1:32660000-33285000 GCF_041296235.1 Equus asinus
GGGCTCAGTAACACTTTCTTTCTTTTAGGCAGATTTGATACTATATATGCACTCATAAGGGATGAGTATATTTTTGATTGCACAACATTTGGCTCTGCAAGTATGCTGTATTGTTAACTTGATAAGGTAGAAGTTAGTTTTATAAATTATATACCCTACTATTTCCCATTGTATAGAATCATAGATATCCACAATACAGAAAGCTGAAACCTGTTGTTACTGGATTATAAACTGTTACTAATATATTGACTTCAAAATAAATTGATTTTTAAAGTCTCATTTTCAGAAACATTTATATATCTTCAACATTTTCAATCCTGGGAGTTATCCACCATTTTGCTTAAGAATCAAGCAGTGATTGATGAGATCTCATGGCAGCTTCTTATTTAATAGAACATCATTGCGTATGAACTAGTAAACCCACAGAAATGGGAATAATGGCAAATACCCAAGCAAAGTGTGAGATTTAAGAACTACAATATTGTGATTTATTAGAAATACATATTTGGTCACTCAGATGACCAAATTACATTTCTCATATATATTTGCTCTTTGTCCATGGTTCCTGGCTCACAGCTTCTAAAACCTTTGGAATTTCCTGTGACAAGACTGACAAATATGTCTTTTTTATGTTGATGAGGTAACTTTTGGAGAGCCCTTAGGTAACCTAAGGATGGGAGCTGGTTGCCGGGAGAATTAACTGAGTAATTAGAGGGTTGGAACTTTCATTCTCTCCTCCTCACCTCCAGCGAAGCCAGAGGGGCTGCAGATGAGTTCAATTGTAGTGGCCAGTGATTTAACCCATCACGTGTTTGTAATGAAGCTTCTATAAAAACCCGAAAGGGAAAGGTTCGGAGAGCTTCCAAATTGATGAACAAGTGGAGATTTGGGGAGACTGGAGCTCTTGAAGAGGGCATGGAAGCTCAGTGCCCTTCCCTCATACCTTGCACTATACTTCACTTCTGTCTGGCTGTTCCTGACATATATCCTTTTAATAGACCAGTATTCTAGTGAGTAAATATGTTTCCTGAGTTCTGTGAGCTGCTCTAACAAATTAACCGAACCGAAGGAGGGGGTCTTGGGAACCTCTCATCCATAGCCAGTTGGTCAGAAGTACAGGTAAACTACCCGAGCTTGTGACTGGCATCTAAAGTGGGGGTGGAGGGAGGTGCAGTCTTGTAGGACTGAACCCTTCATCCATGGAATCTGAGGCTGTCTCTAGGTAGATAGTGTCACAATTGAATTGAATTGTAGGACACCCAGTTGATGTCCAGAGAATTGCTTGGTGGGGCAAGAGGAGAAATCCCTCCACCCTGCAAATGGGAATCGGATCTGTACACTTTTAAGGACACTATTGTAAGATACGTTTAGAAACTCTTAGGATGTGGATGCTAGAAGCAGACAGTTTATTTAAAACTTCTACTTAAGTAAACTATTGCAGGCTAGACATATTTTTTTGAATTCTAATCTATTATTTTATATATTTTAGAAATGAGAGATTGGAATTTCACAAAAAGTCAAACACAGTGATGCCATTTGCTATGTTTTATTTTGCTATTAGCTTGTTAAACATAACATGCAAATAATCAAAAAGAAACATACATGGGACTTAGAGTGAAATAATTCTAGAAAAGAAAAGTTTCACTAGGTAACTACATGAATTTTTAATACTAAAAATATTGCTTTAAGTGTATGCGGCTTAATGAATTTTGTCTAGTACTTTGCATAATCATTGATCTCAAAATTTACCACCTATTTTTCAGCAAAACAAATTTGAACATTAAAATTTGAGCATTTAAAAATTGAGATGGTTTGCTCAAGACAGTAAACACCCATTTGTATGTAGTCCATGCTTTTTGGCACATTAACTTAAGATTAAGGAATTACAAAACTTGGCTGACTTCCATACAACCAGTAAAAGGCTTTGTACATCATTTGACGGTAGAGATGTGGAAAACACTAAATTTACAAATACAGCATTAAGTTTGTTGTCTGTGTGTGTGTATGTGTCTGTGCTTGTGATGAAATAGGCCTGCCTTTCATCTTTTCTTTTAAAAAAAGTAGTAAAATGTTTACAAAACATTTTCCCTCGGAATTTAAAATTCATGGAAGTAATAAACAACAAAAATGAATATTATGAAACATTATGAAATATTATGAAAACTGACACACAAAAAAACATAACCATAAAATGTTGCTCCAGGATACACCTCAATATAATTGGAATTAGTTGATATTAAGTAACAGTGATTTCATTTGCTACGCGTAGACATTCATACATATCAGGTGGCAGACTAGTATGGGTGAGGCGATTGCCATCCAAACGCAAATGCTTGATCTTGGAGTAGGATAGAGGTCCCAGGATCTTACAGAAGCTCTTTACTTCAAACTCTGTAAATTAAAGAATGGAAAACTTTAATCATTTCTTTTTTGAGTACACAGGCTTTGAGATAATCATTTAAAAAATTCCTCAAATCCATAATATCTAATAGGACTTCTTCCCACTTATTTGATGTATCTTTGAATTTGAAGCTACTAAAGGTATATGTCAGGCTACCAAATGACACAGCAATATTTAGTAAAGAATTCCCATGGTAGATCGGGACATTCAATGGAATTTTTCAAAGAACAGAACTTATTTAGGTTCTTGATTTAGAAATATTTGATTTTAGAAAGACATTCAATTAGTGCATCATGTTATCTAAGCAATCTTTCAAAATATTTAGTCTAGCCTGAAGAAATCTCAGATTGGTGCTGTTGTATGAACAATCTCACCAATATAACCACCCTGGAGTTTTTCATCTTAAAATAAGAGAGGTTAACTAGATAAACTCTAAAGAGTTTTCCAACAACCACACTCTATGGCAATGATTCAAAACTACAAAGCAAAAACCAAAGCATGGAATGTCCACCATCTGAGCCCATGTTCTTTTTTCTGTGGTCAAAAAGCTGCCACAAATGAAAAACTGATTTAGTTCTTAAGAGAAACTAAGATTTACTAGACGGCATGATCTATGTGTATACATAGTCTATTTTGCCCAAGTCTATTTCAGATTAACATTATCTGATCTTCTATGTTGTTATTTTCTTTCATTCTCAAATTCTACTTAACAGTGACTTGAGTGAAAGCCTAAACACACTTTCCTTAAGATGTTGTCTTAAATAACTCGTCAGTCAAATTCCAGAGATTCTTCTTATGGTACCTACCTCTGAGAATGGATGGAACAGTGGAAAAAACATGGGCTTAAGCCTATCTTAGTTTTCTGCCTCTGCCATTTACCATCCAAGTGACTGTGGAACATTTATTTGATCTGTTTGTTAGATATAACATATCTATCACACTGTTTTGCATGAAGATTAAACTAAAATATGTAAAGCACTTCACAAAGTGCTAGCACATAATATGTAATAAATAATTATTGGCCTCCTTTTAATTTTTTTCTTTTTTCCAAATTACATTAGGAACATCTACAATTAGGCTAATGCTTACAGTTGCAAGTTTGAAATACGAGAAATATTTTTTGGCTATATATTTCCTAGTATTAGAAAAATATTAAGAGGCTCCTTTTATCTTAAAAGAATGCAGACAATTGATATGCATAATTATTATGTGGCAAAATAAGCCATATTGAAGACATACATGCAAAGTCAAATGACAAGAATACCTAAAATGTATATACCTAAATATCAAGGATAAGGAAGGAAGAAAAGTAACAACTCGTTTTCAAATGACCACATGTGCTAGGCACGGTGGTTTCAAATCTCAGCTTGGCACTGAGTGGCTGTTGGCATTTGTCCCATAGACTACCTTTCCCATCTCCTTCATTGGCTTTTCCTTCTTTTACTCATGCAATGAAAACTGGTCTTTACACCTCCAAATGCTCCTATGTCTGTATCTCTCCCCTTTCTTGTCTCAGAGTAGGAGGTAGTCTCGCTCTCGGCTAACCTCCACCCACCAAATCTAATGGATTTCTTCGCCTTCTCACACCTTAAATCTGGTTAACGTTTTGGCCTGAGTATCCTTCCTCTTAACCACAAATGTTTATAATGTGGGACTGTATATTGCCACATAGTGAATTTTCCACTGGAAAGGACTGTAAGAGTTCAGCTCTGATAGCTTTACTGTGTATTGTATGACAAACAAGCTTTCCAGATACGAGAAAGAACAGGTGGCATTTCAGAGTTGGCAATCATGGACTGCTTCATGAGAACACCCCAATTCTACTACATAAAATTGTTGTAGAATTACAAAGTATCATATTAACAAGGCACATTGTAATTTTTCTGATACGTATGTCAATATCCTTATCCTATAACAAGTGAACCGACTTTCATGGTATAAAAATGTTCAATTTCAATAGACTATTTTTCAGATAGAATTGTTTTATGTGTGAATCAGTGCTTCCCAATTGATTTTTGATTTAACAAACTTTATCCATGAATAATAGGTTTTCTCTTCTGCCAACCTTTATTAAACAGTAAGGTGGGGAATGGGATATGTCAATTTCCCACCTGAATTTGTATAGCTTAAATTGAAAATGTCCCAGAAGACCAGATGAGTGCATAAACAGCCCAAGTGGATCGGATCAAACTCCCACTCAGAAGATAAACTATGGCAACAAGAGAAAGGAAGGAGAAGCTGTGGCAAAATCAAATGAGGCAAAGGCTTGTATATAAGAAAATGGGCTCTGTAATGCTATTTAAAAAATGTTCCAAACCCTCATCATATTCCTTCCCTCCTTAATCATTCTCAGTCCTCATAAGAACACAGTAAAGAGCATGCACACCATACCAGGGAACAAAGAGAGACGATGATCATGATAGTAATATGTTGAGTCCCAAGTAATCATGTCAGAGAAGACCATGAGTACAGACAGGCTGCTCTGAGGACAAGCAGAAGGGCGATTTGAAGCCTCTCCTAGCTGTGCCTCTTCTGGACTTATTTATTCCTCCCTCAGCTAGATCTTGCCAAGGAAAAAATGTAGAACACAAATCTAAGTCATGAAGGAGGCAAATAGTAACAGATAAATGGCAAGAGATAACTCAGCAGGATTAATTAGCCTTGAATATTAAATTTGAAGAAATTAGTGTTTAAATTCTATGATCTTAATGGTTTCTTATCTGGATACTCCAAAGAAAGGCCAGATATTGGATAAATAACTGAGCTAGAATTCTTCCATCTTTGAATTGGAGGGATATTTTATTGGCATTTTCATTGTTTTTTTTTTTTTCTTTTTTTAAAAACAGAGACAGATGCAATATTTGTGTTACACAGCTTAGGCATTTAAAACTTGAGGAAATAGCAATGAAACACAGGCACAGCTTTCTACTTACTTTCAAGTTCATTGACCTCCAGGTAATAATTTTCAAGGTTTTCATTGACAGTCGGTATGTTTTTAAGCTTGTTATAGGAGAGATCCAGCTCAAGCAGAGAGGAGACATTAAAAGAATTTCCAGGTATTCCACCATCAGCTAGCTCATTATGAGATAAACGTAGATACTGCAGTCCATTAAAACGCTTGAAATACTCATCAGGGATGTTGCTGATCTTATTGTTGTCTAAATAGAGAGTCAGAAGAGAGACGGGGAGACCTGTAGGCAGTTTGCTCATCTGATTGAAGCTCAAGTCAAGGTACTCAAGGGACTTAAGACCTCTAAAAGCAGCTGAAATGGCATCCTCTTTCAGTTGATTGTGTTGAAGATGGACCATGGTCAGGTTTACCAGTCCATCAAAGGAGCCGAGCTTCGTGATCTTGTTGTGAGTAAGCTGCAGGTCCACCAGAGATTTGGGAAGTGGGCCCACAGACTCTGTCAGATTGTTGTGATTTATGTGCAGCTTCTTCAGTTGTTTCAATTTAGAGAAAACTCTTCCTTTTATCTTGGAATTTTCTAGGAGGTTATGATCTAGAATGAGCCACTGTAGATCGGTTACATTTTCAAAGGCCTTTTCATCAATATGGTCAATCTGGTTATTCCGAAGGTAAAGGTACTTAATTCCAGGAGGCACCATTGGCACACTTTTCAGTTTCAGTTCATCGCAATACATGGCTGTTGGATAGCTTTCAGGGCAGTTACATTCTGGTGCACAGTTTGGTGATGATCGCCCATAAATCGATAGGGGGATATTGTAATCATAATCGTCGTAGTAGTAGCCGCTGGTACCACTGATCAATGCCAAGAGGAAAGTAAACGCACCTGGATTCATTTTTGGGAAATGCTTTGAATCCTAAATAAAGTGGAAACATATTATTATAAGATAGTATAGTTTCAGGTAAAGGATATTTGATTTGCAATGTTCAATGCACCAGCAAAGGTGTATTTTACTATTTTATAGTGCTTTTTTAGTGCATCTAACAATGTCTTAATTTTTATTCAAGTGTGAGGATAAGGATGTAGATTTACAACTTGTGGGGTGGTGAACAAGTTTCAGATTAGATTGCATATACATACGCCCCCTTCTGGGTGAGTCAGGCCTTATTGTTCCCGTCAGTCTTTCTAGGTCTTTCCTTAATTAAATGCCTTCCTACAAGAGGTTTCTGGGTGGTGCCCATTGACCACCATGGTAAAACATTGCTTTCAGAACACTCTTCAAAACCAGAAGAAATAAAAATGAGAAGACAGTTGTCAACTGTACCCACTACCTTATCATTCAATATCATTAAAATGTCTCATTAAGAAGACCCTTCCTGGGAACATGGGCAATCTGTGGTTTTGCCTGGAGGAAAGCTGTTCTTATGTGTGTGTGTTGGGGGAGGGCAGAGCAGGGGGGTTGACATTCCTTTAAAAACATCTGGTTATTGTTGTTGGTTCTGAGAAAGGGGATCAGAATTCTTTGTGGAGGTGCGTGTGCATATTATTCCATTTTTGGTTTAACATTCCATACTTTAAAGCACATTACAAAACTGTGTTCTGCAATTAATACTTAGTCTATTAGTTTTAGCAAAACTACTGTTTATTAGTCAGGGAAATGTCACAAATTCTAAAAATGTTTAAACCTAGAAAGAGATCTAACTGGCAGAGAAAGAGTCTTTTCCAAGTTTTGAATTAAAGTTCTCTTTTCTCTCAATAACTCAGAAGTTTTCTACTCCCTTCATGCCAAAATTTAAGATGGCATGATTCACTTCTCTGGATTTTAGTGATCTCACAGAATGGAAGTGGGAGAGAGATGGGAACTGAGGGAGGTCTGTATGTAACAGTGGCATTAGGAGCCATGTAGGAAAGGATAAAACTGAGACTAGATAAATTAAAAACAATTTATAACAGTGAAACACATTTCTAAGGTGAGGCTCAGTAAAGTACATTTCAGTTGCTTGGGGAAGTATGGGTCAGCAATCAAGGTAAAGAGAAATAAGATATAAGAATTGGACTTTTGTAGAGTGAAGAGTTATGGCTGAGGAGAAGTTGGTAACTCTGGGAAGGAGCTCATTCATGTGAAGCAGGATCCACATTCCAATAGATAACCATAAAATAATATATCTTCCTGTGAGAAATGCGGTACAAGTTTTTGGACCTAGGTAGTTTGAGATAAGTAGGATTTTTTAGTATCCAGAATTTTAAACATACTTTTCTTTGCTTTAATTTAGGATTATGAAGTACTTTATTTTAGCAGATGAAACACACTCAAAAAGTTGTTAGAATCACTTTGATAGCTGACATAATGTAACATGTAGCCAGATTTATAGTAAATTATTCCCTAAGATTATGATGGAATCATTTAATTCAGTTGACAGGACTTAGCCATGAGAACAATTACACAGTACTAACGTAATTATAAGATTCTTTATAAGTTACAGGATGTAAATGATTTGTCTTGCTTCATTAATAAGCTTCCACCTTATTTCAAATAAAGTATAAACCAAAATAGTCATGGTAACTATAATACGTGTATTGAATAGTGATGAAAAAATGTTTCCATATTTTTTGGCAGAGTAAAAACACAGGCTCTGAATTCAGAGAGTTTGTAACCATATAGTGACTCCATTGTGAAGGAAAATCACACTCTACTTTCCCCTCAGTTTTTTCAAATACCTGTGGCTATGGAGGAAATGCTTTTTGCAAAAAGTAAGTCATGTTTCCCAGAATTTCTTTAAAACATGTTCCTTAAGATACACATCCAAAAAACTCTTTAAAAGTAACAAAGTAGAAATAAATAATCCATAAGTGCCTATGTATTTTAGCTCACATTTTACAACATAAAATGTTTATGACAAGTTGTAACAAAAGATAACAATATACTTGTTGCAAAATATTTTGAATACTGATGGAAGTGGCTTTTCTTTGTTCCAAAAGTAGGTTTGAACAATACTAACATCTCTCTATAACTAATTAGCATAAAAATAACAAACATTTTAATTGCTACACTATTTCACTGTCTAGTTTAAATATTTTCTCATTCCAAGCTTGAAACTTTTTATAACTTCCTTTGCCAAGCAATACAGTATGTACTGTATAAAATTTATCTCAAATCCATAAATCATAGAATGCATATTACGCAAAATGTGAAAGTAAATGCTCAAAACTGGATTTGCTGTTGACTCGCAGTTGGTAAAGTTGCTCTGGAATATTTTCTGTTCCTGTTACAATAAACACTGTCCCAAACAGCATCCCCAGTGCTATAGTTAAAACAGCACTTACCTTACTGTCTTGACACTGCTTTCGTTAATTCTTAAAGCAGATGCACTATGGACAAGAATCCACCAATATATGCTGTAAACTCTGTCAGGACGGAACTGGCTGCCAGATTCTTAGTGATACAAGAGCTGAAGGGGGGAAAATCCAGCCCAGTCACGCCAGTCTCTGAATGGAGTTATGTCATTGTGGGGATCTTGTGGTGTGGCATGTGAACACTCTGCTCTCTAACGAAGTGCAGGTGGACGTCGTGAGCAAAGGCTGCCCGGCTCATTCCCTATGGAATGGGAGATACGTGCTTAACAAGCTCAAATACCATAGCTTTTAACCAAGAACTGAGTCCTGCTGCGAAGGAGGTTTCTACAGTGAGAACATTTCTCTTACAAAGCTCTTTCCTTCTGTAGCTGTGGCAACAATTAAATGTGATTCTCTCAACCAACTATCGTGTTCACATAGAGGTTTAATAAATCATAGATCAAATAATTTCAGGAAAATACAAATACAAAGCAGGGTCTAGAGGAATTGAATCCTTTTTGCCCACTACTCTTGAAATCTATATTGATTTACTTGGAATAACTTAATTTTGGCCAGGAAGGTAACTACACTAGTTTCTAAAATATGAAAAATGCTTCATTTACTCTCTGATACAAGTGATAAATATCAACATTTCTGGTTTGCTTATTATGTTAAGGGGACTCATTTTATGCTATTCAGGTCTGGAACCAATCAGCAATGTCCTGCCTGTTTCTTATTTTGTGGATTTAATTTAGGAATTCATCCAAAACCTTACTTGGGGATAGTATTCTATAGCTTAATGCCAAAAAGCATAAAAGAACATGAAAAAAAATGTGTACTAAAAATATCACAAGGCAATAATCTTTTATTCTGTCATTGCATGCTAGCAATATATTTTTTTTTAAAAAAACTAAAAGTTATGCAAAGCTGTAATCGCCCAAAGGCTTGTTTGATTTATCTATTATTGTCAGTTTCTGATGCATGCTTCTAGCAAGTGAAAGATCTACTCAATTCCTTGCCTATTTCCATTGTGATTGTATCAGCTGTATTTACAGGATCTTTTTCCTCCAGAATTTTCATTTCCTCATGTTTAAAAGAACTCTTAGTACCAGATATTTTAATATAAGTTGCCACATTGTAAGATCTCTCCCTTTTAAAATAACTTAAATATGTCACTTTTTAGCTATGAGACCTTCGGAAAGTTATTTAATTTCTGTGACTCTAATGCATTTGTCTTAAAAATTAGTATTAGAATAAACACCTTATTTTTGTCATAGAACTGTTTGAAAACAAAAGATAGTCTTCCTTAAGTAACTCAGAATTGTAAGGTGATTCACAGTATGACATTTTATTATTATCATTTTAAGAACATTATAGAAAGGCTTTAGTTTTGTAATAGAGGAAAAAAATAAACTTCAAAGAAAAAAAAAGAGAAAGACAAATAGAACAAAGTGGTTTGTTCTAGGATAGTTAAAACAATTCTAAGCGTTAACTTTGAGAGGGTCAAATTCTATAATCTGAGATTTTTTGGGAAAACTTCTAGCTATCTACTAGTAGAATTTTTCTTTATAAACCAATAAATGTGTTGTAGCATCTGTAGTGGAGTTTAAATGCATTACATTGGATTTAGCTCCTTGTGAAGATGATATTGTTAACCTATACATTTATTTAATATAATCAGTTCTGTGAGACCCACAATTGGCTAATGTAATACATTGTAAATCATGTTTCTTGGGCCCATTAGAAAGAAATGAAATTGATGTTCAGAGGGTGTCTACTTTATCCCATGATTTATTCTCAGAGTTTTCACATATTTCTAACTTTAAATTTCATGCTTTATAATCCATGTAAGTATTATTATCACATTTTCAGAAGTAGAAATGGAGAGACTGAGAAAATCTAAATAATTTGCTAAAAGTCACCTAACAAGAAAATGGAAGAACAAAATCATGAACATCTGCACCCATTGGGAAGAGGGTGAACAGGACGGAACTGCGATAAGGGTAGCTAATTGAAGCAGTTCAAAATATTTTACAGGCAATATCATTGCCAGTTGAGAGAAAACTGAAATATTAACTAGGCAATCTTTTTAAAAAGGCCACAAATTATCTAAGCAATAGTTTCTTTCCTTGTATATCACACACTCACATGCGTGTACACGCTCACATCCATACTAGACATTCTGGGTAAGGTATGAGCTTTCCACCCTGGCAAATGGAGATTCAGTTTATTTGTGGCAATGGATGTTGGAGATTTCATTCATATTCGTGTTAAAATAATTGAGCTGTCCCCTCATCCCAACAGTTAGATTTCCTCTGTCACTTGAGACCAACCAAGATGATGAGGAACACTATGACTATTTCACCCAACTCATTCTGAATCAATCTTGGACTTCTCAAAACCCCAGGCTCACCAGATCTTGACTATTTCCTTTGTCCTAACTATTTTGATGGCAGATCTTGCTTGATCCACCCTAGCTGGTGAACTCTGAAAAGTAGATCCTGGAATAAGAAAGTAGTAAACAGCCCAGACTTTGTGGAAAGATTGGAAATTTTTTCAAGCAAGCTACCAGGAGTAAAAATGAAAAAATTATGTAATCTTGATAGCTTTAGTGTCTTCATCTTCCAAGTGGATGTGTTGATGTCTATAGGAAAACTTAAGAGCATCAAAGGACACGGTGTGTATAATGCCATTGGTATAAGGCTTGGCATAATATAAGTGATTGATACATTGAAATACTTAACGTCTTATAGCTGTTTTTAGTTATTATTCATAGAGTCATAGAACCACTGATTTGGAATGAATCTCAGAGATCATTTAATTGATGGGTGCTATGAAACAAATTCCCCAAGTTCTGTTGTAGGTCTTTTTCTCTCCTATAAAGAGCTAAAGCTAGTGTGTTGTCAGTACTCCATCCAAACCACCTGTAACATTGTTTTCCCTTTCCACATGGTGGACGGATGGCATTTCACCTTTCCCTGCACTTTGTAGATAGTGATGTCTGACTGTGCATCTTTGTATGTGAAGTCATCTGAAAGCATCGAATATGATGAAATGTGACAATTCCCTATTAGTAGAGGAGAAAGTTCTACTTTTATCATTCTATACATTGGGATTTCAAACTCAACCTTTTTCTTAATAGAAATTTCATAAAAGTAGTTTGTTTTACCACATTTGGAAAAAGGAGAGGAAAAGAAGAAAATAAGAATTTTAGTACATTTGGAGAATAATTACATGAGAAAAGATGAAAGTAACTATTCTAACCCAGAGATAATCATGTTTAATTGTTTTATCTTAGACTGTGAGTGTACACACACAAACTCATAGACACTTTGGTTTTCACAAAAATATTACAACATTGTGCAGATAGTTTTGTATCCTTTTCTACATGACAGTAAGTTGTGGACACTGTTCTATATCATTAAATATTATTCTCTAATGTCATTTTTATTTACTAGATGAAATTCTATTATATAGATGTACCATAATGCAGTTGTTATTTTTTCCCATTACAGTGAACATTTGCTTTCTCTTATAAGTTGAAAAGCACTATAACGTATGATAGAATTTTGTTCTTCAAATTGGTTGTACTAAATCTGTCTACTCTGCTTACCTCAATGGACACATTTTAAATGAAAATATCTTTTTAGTAAGTGGTTTGTTTTCGAATCAGACAATGTAGGAGTGGATTTGAATTTTTTCCTCCCTCAAATCAATCTTATTGCCATTCTCAATTTTAGCGTTTCTTACAAACCATGGAACTATCTTTTATCTTCATAGTCTTTATGCTCATATGGATATGTATATATATATATATATATTTATTTTGGTGAAGAAGATTGGCCCATAGGTAACATCTGTTGCCAATATTCCTCCTTTTGCTTGAGAAAGATTGTCCCTGAGCTAACATCTGTGCCAATATTCCTCTATTTTGTATGTGGGATGCCGCCACAGCACGGCTTGATGAGTGGTGTGAGGTCCTCACCCTGGATCTGAACCCACGAACCATGGGCCACTGCAGCAGAGTGCAAACTTAATCACTATGCCTCTGGGCCAGGCCTGAATGCATATTTTTAAACTCTTTCTACAATTGCTTTCATTTCTCTTGGCATCTTACATGAAAATAAATTTTTAGAATTATCAACAATAGGATTTGTTATATTTTTGGGTTAGTTCATTTGCATTATGAAAGTAATATATAGGAATGGTATAACACGCTGAAACATTTAACAGCATTCCAGGATATAAGGTTCAACATAAAATAATCCCTCACCCAACTGGCTTTCCAATCCCACTCCCTAGAAGGAATCGTTTTTCAGATTTTGTTTATTACTTCAAATATTTCAGGCATATACACACAACAGAATTTCATTTCCTTTTCTTTCTCTGTCTCTCTCTCCTGTCTTATATACCCTGCATTTTTTACCTAATATTTTTATCTTATTTTTCATTAATATTTTGTATAGTCACAGAGCACAGCCTTGTATGCATGTATCAAAAGTTATGTTTTTGCTCAACAGTGAGGGATTCAGTGGTTTCAACATTTTTTGTTTGTTGTTTTGATTATTTAATTGTTATGACAAACAATACTCTATTTAGCAAACTTTGTGCACTAGTGCAATAGGAAAATTCCAAAAATGGAATTTCTGGAGAAAAGTGCATGCACGTTTTTAGACTTTGCAGTTATGGTCTAATTGTCTCAAAAGTGTTCTTCTTGTTATCACTCCAACCAATAGTACATGAGAATATATTTTCACTGAGCATTCATGAATCTTGGATATAATCAAGCCTAAAATTTCTGTGATCTCATTGTTGAAGTTTTATTTCCTAAATCATGTCTGGTAGTGCCACTTCTTTTGCATTCCTTACCTTTGGTCTGTGAGACCTTAAAGGATCTGACTTTGGTTGAACTTGCTAATGCCATCTCATTTCTTTCTTCTCCTCCCTTATCCTGTGACATTTTGAATTTTTCTCTCATCTTCGAATAAACCGAGGCTGTTCCTACTTCAGAGCGTTTACCAGCTGTTTGGACTGAAATGTTTTTCCCACAAACCAGCAGCCTTGACAAGATGCTTTATATTCTTCAAAATTATTGATATTTTGAAGATCTCAAGGATATATGTGGGGGACACTTATCAGTATTTACCACATTTAAAATTAAAACTAAGAAATATTTTAAGTACTTAAGTAATTCACTAAGATAACAATAGTGAATCCATTACATGTTAACGTAAATAACATATTTTTCTGAAAAATACCTATATTTTCCAAAAACTACTTAGTGAGATAAGTGGAATTACCTTATATTTTGCAAATCTATTTAATACATGGCTTAATAGATGAGAGAGGGATTCTTATAGCTGCTTCTTTGTTCAGCCAAGTGTGATATGTTGCTATAGTTCATTCATATAAAGAAAATCTTATGCAGCTATTTAATTGGGAAACAAAGTATATTAATAGCTTTTTAAAGGTAATTTTAAATACTCTTCCTTAATAATAAAGCATAAAACCTCAAAAAGTGGTCATTTCTTAAAATTTGATTGTAATGTGGAACCTGAAATCATACCAAGGAATACTTTCTGCTCTGGTTTCTAAAATTCTAATATTTTGCTTGATAGTTTGAATTTTATCAGATAGTTTCAGTTTTCCTGAAAGTGAAAGATGCATTTTGTTTTTTGAGAATATATTTGTCAAATATCCCAATCTGGCAAATCATAGTTTGTATGTCAATTATGTTTAATTAAAAATGGTACTCCATTAAAAAAAAAAAGTGACTAGTTCAGCCAGAATCATCTATAGATTTGCCCATTTGTTAAGGCAAAAAAGACAATTGTTCAGATGCAATATTAAGTCAGTTTCATGTTTTGGATAAATTTGTATTTTGATGAGTTATTGTATCACTGGTAAGTGGCTCACTATGATTTCTTTCACAGACTTTTCATCCAGTAAGCATTTAGCAATATCATCTTAGTCTTTCAACTTTTGTGTGTACGTCTCGGTCCATGCAATGTACTTTATCCAGTAAAATGTTCTGTGGCTTTTCATTTCTAGTTTGAAAAGATACAACAAATAATTTTTTACTTTTAGAGTCTGTCGCATCTCCAGTTAAATATTTAGTTCATTTTTCTTTAACTTCTGAATGATTGGTCTCAAAATGGTGCAACAACTCAATTGGTACCATAAAACTATTTGAAATGATCTGTTGTATAAGACAAAATAAGTTGTGTTATTAATATCCATAAAGCCAAGGAATACATGACTTTCATCATATTTATGTTGTTTATTTCCATTTTCACCCACTTTCTTTGGAGTAGATTCCTTCTTCCCTTGACATAGAGAACTCTCTAGCATGCCAGTTTTGTGCAGTGCAGTTGTGGGTTGAGAAAGTCTTCGAATTTCCCTTGTTTATGACAATGATGCATCCTTAAATATAATAATATGTTATAATTTTATTTTATCATAGAATAAAACATTGAATTCAAAATACTAATAATTTTACACAAAATTTAGAAACATTCTTGAAAAACTTAAAAATATGTTAATACAAAACAAGGCAACAAAATATAATTACCTATTTTTGTTGACTTGTGTAGACACAAGGAAAATTTGAGAATTACAAAATGATGATTGATTGCACAATAACTAAGTTATAGAAGTAATAGCAGATGTAACCAAAGATAGCAGGAATACAGTATTGTTACTGAGAACAAAATGAATCAATCCCTGAAAATACATTTATACTCTAAACATACCACTATGGAAAATTCTAGAAACCACAAGAATACCCAAGCAGGTATTCTATTAGCCATCAATACAATGGCATCATCATGTAAGTAGCCTCTGGAAAACTCTGCTTTTCAGTTCTCAGAGAATTGAAGTGAAAAAGGAAAATAACATCTTATTGTTATTATAAAAATGACTTTTACATTGTGGACCTACTCAAATGTTCACGATCCACACTTTGAGAACTGTTGCCTTAGGTCTTTTAATTGTTGACTTCGTGTCACCTAGTTCTCAGCTTCCTCAGATGAGCTTTGTAACCATACGAACAGAAGTAATCTGTGACAGAAGTGATCTCCTTTAGTTATTCTCTACCATTTTAACATATTATAGTTTCTTGCCATTTACCACTCTCTGGAATTATTTTTAGTTTGTTTATTTTTGAGGAGTGTATTTTGTAACTTTGACTTTCCAGACTGTCAGTTCCAAGAGAATAAGGATTTTATCTTTCCCTTAGACTTGGCACAGGTCTTCCATATATATTTCTTGAGTGAACAAAATATTTTTTCAGAATATTGCTTGTTATTCTCATCTTGCCTAATTTTAGATGGAGTTTCATATATTTATTTTGTTATACCAAAAGTAATACTATTGTATTTAAATAAGATCACAATGATTTTATAAATCAGCTGAGGAATAGCTGACATTTTTAAAATGTATTTTGACATCTAAGTATAGATCGCCTTAGCATTTATCTAAGTAGTTTTTGTATGTACATGAATACCTAGCTTTTAACTGAATCTGTATAGTAAATTAATTAACTTTTGAAAACTCCCTGTTGACAGAATCATGGTGCAACATGATCCCACCCTTACCATTAGAGAATTGTAATATTTTATTCAGATCTAGTTTTCTTCAGATTATCTCATCTCAATCAATGAATCAACCAAAGGTAGAAAATATATTTCTATGATGTGGATTTGAATTTTGTTGACAGGATAAGCAAGAAAGAATTAAACTTCCCTTAGTTTTTCATGAAATCAGGTAAAGCACAAGAAATATGCCCATGGCATTATAGTTTTGTTTCAAAAAGTTCAAAGCTCAAACCTAGAAGTTTCTCTGACATTTCCTCGAAAGCTCTCCTGACAGATACAAGTCACTGTATGTGAAGCGTGTCTGCCAGATGTTATGGTTTTACAGATGTCTAGTGTCATGTATATCATGATTACACATATTTAATTGGATTTAAGTGGAGTGAAAAAGGAAGGGTAACAATCATTTCAAATATGAAAATTAAAAAGTACCTCAAGATTGTACTATACCAACTCAAAATAGAAAAGTGATAACATCGGGCGTCCTGCCTTCTTCTACCCCCCAATAACCAGCACGTGTGTGTGTGTGTGCGTGTTTACCAAATACGTTCTAGCAGTTGAGAGTGCTCTACAACGTATCTGTTGTGTGATCTTGAGCATTTACTTTGCCTCAGTTTGCTCATCTTTAAAATGGAAATGGTCATGGTATCTATCTCAAAAAGCTTTAGTCATAAACTCGAATAAGTTAATATGTGTAAACCTCTTAGAACAATTCCCTGCACACAGTAAACAATCAATAAATGTTAGCTATTACTACAGTTATAGAGGTCCACCACTTTCAGCATGTGTGAGAGAGGGGGACATGGAAGGCTGGGTGTTTTATAGGGGCAGAAATTCTCTGAGGTAGGAACCTTCATTTCTGTCTCTTCTATTGTCTGCTCTGCAACTAACTCTCTGTGTACAGTGGTCCCCCCTTATCTGTAGTTTGATTTCCATGCTTTCAGTTACCTGCAGTCAACCACAGTCAGAAAATATTAAATGGAAAATTCCAGAGACAAACAAATCTTGAGGTTTAAATTCAGTGCCGTTCTGAGGAGCATGATGAAATCTCTTGCCCTCCCATTCCATCCAGCCACGGATGTGAATCATCCCTTTGTCCAGCACATTGACACTGTGTACACTACCCATCTGTTAGTCACTTAGTAGCCTCTTGGTTATCAGATTGACTGTTATGGTATCACTGTCCTCGTGTTCAAGTAATCCTTATTTTACTGAATAATGGCCCCAAAATGCAAAAGTAGTGATGCTGGCAATTTGGATATGCTAAAGAGAAAGTGTAAAGTGTTCCCTTTAAGTGAAAATATGAAAATTCTTGACTTAATAAGAAAAAAATTCATATACTGAAGTTGCTAAGATCTACAGTAACTTTTATTACAGTATATTGTTATAATTGTTCTATTTTACTATTAGTTAGTGTTGTTAATCTCTTTCTCTGCCTAATTTATAAATTACACTTTATCGTAGGTATGCATGTATAGGAAAAACCATCGTATGTATAGGGTTAGGTGCTATCTGTGGTTTCAGGCACCCACTGGGGGGGCGTCTTGGAACATATCCTCTGTGGATAAGGGGCGATTACTGTACGTAAACTCTTTAAACCTCACTTTCCACATTTTTAAAATAGGGTTAATTACCTCCATCCCAGTGATGTTAAGAGGATTAACAAGCTGATACATTAAAGTACTTTAGAACATTTTAAGTATATGGTGACTTTTGTAAGCTAACACATATGAAACTAGGTTTAATATTAACAAATGCTTAATATTTATACTAATATTTACATTAAACAACATGCAAAAACAAATACAAATTACAGTCCATCCTATTATAAGATAAAATAATAGGATGCAGCGAAAGAGGATACAAGCATGAGAAAGACTCCCTCCTAAATAAACTGACATTTAAGCTGGGTAGGAAAAGGTGAGGAAGTGGAGAAAAATGTGTGCAATACAGAAGTTTCAAAACTTTTGAATAAAAGACACATAGTAAAAGCCTGGTGATTAAGTGACATGTAAATTGTAGTTGGACATGTAATGATGATCAGTGCTTGTAGGTCATAATAGTCTACACTATGAATTTTGGATTTCCATTCAAGTGTTTTGGGGTGCTAGTGATTGTTTATAAGTAATAGAGTGACAAAAGGAAGCAGAAAGGCCAAATGGGCCACAACAGCACTAGTCCAGGCAAGAAACTGAGATGGTGGCTTGAACAAGAGGTGTGGCAATGGACATGGATAGAACTTGGTACACACAATGGCAATATAATCAGGGAATGAATTGACTGCATAAAAATGTTCCCTTCTAACCTTTGTAGCTGGGATCTAATTACTTTAAAGACTGCAGGCACTGAAAAAAATCTTAGGAAGCTACTCCTCAACATGCAATTCAAATTAAAATCAATACAAAACTGAAAAATAGGGGGCTAGCCCTGTGGCTGAGTGGTTGGGTTCACAGGCTCTGCTTCGGCAGCCCCGGGTTTCGCCGGTTGGGATCCTGGGTGTGGACAGGGCACTGCTCATCAGGCCATGCTGAGGTGTCATCCCACACAGCCCAGCCAGAAGGACTTAGAACTAGAATATGCAACTATGTACTGGGGGGCTATGGGGAAGAGAAGAAGAAGAACAAGAAGAAGGGGAAGAAAAGAAGATTGGCAACAGATGTTGGCTCAGGTGCTAATCATTAAAAAGAATTATTTTTTAACTGAAAATTAAGTGTGAGACAATTTAAAACATTCTGATTTTCCTCTTAAAAGAGAACCCAATCATTCATTCATCAGTCCACAGACAAGTGTTTATAAAGGCTTAGACACGATGTTGCACTAAACAGGCTCCTGTCCTCAAGAAGCACAAAATCTGGTAGAAGAGATGCAAATAAACATGTGGTTATGGTACTGTCTGGCAACTTCTTCTACAGGAGGGAGAACAAGACACTACTGTTTCACTGAGCAGCAACACCAGAACCAACCCTGATTTACTGAAGGTTTTACATTAGGAAGTGAAAATCAAGATGAAGCCTTACGGTAAAGCATGAGCCGGAGTTATCGAAGGAGAGAATAGTTCACACAATTCCAGGCAGAGGAAAAGCTTTTAAAAGATACAAAGAAATGGAGGAGCGTATACTTTTGGTGGTCAACTGGCTCCCCTTGGCTGGGGATTATTCATCAATAGAAGGTCTGTAAATATATTCGAAGTTAAAATAAATCCCTTTTTCTTCTGATTAATTTTATGATGCTTCAAAATGATTCAAAACACTTTATTTTCAAAAGAGCTAAATTAATTTAAGATTTAACTATGTGTAGATAATATATGAGGTTAAAAACATTTTGGGTTTAATCTGCTTGCAAATGAACACTTTTCTAGGAGTACAGTAGGCATATCCTCATAAAACTAGAAAACTTTGAAGACTTAAATAATCCTAAAGTGTGTTTTTTAGTACCCAAATCATGTGGCATGTTTTGAAAATGACATAATGTTGACTCATTATAAAATAAGTTCCACTAAAAACAAACTGACTTCTGACAGCAAATGGTATAAGTACTCATTATTTTAGTCTTGAAAGCCTTGGTCCTGAAATTTAATATGTACCTTTCATTACAAATATCCTTGATCAGTTATATTTGCCAGAAAATGATTGACTTGTAAGATTAAGTAGTTAATATACTTTCATATGATACACATTTTCCAGAGTTATATGTTTTACCCTAAGCTTCAGAAGGAAATTTCAGAAAACAGCTCTGGGGTTTTAAAATACAAGTTGTAGTTGACTTATTCATAAACCACAAAGATGTTTTTATGATAATCACTTCAATGTTGAAAATGTTAGTGCACTCTTAAGCTTCCTTTCTGCAGAATATACATTTTTGGATACTCACCCAAACATATTATATTCCAACCACACCCCAATTTTTCCTTTATACAACAAAGGAATTACCATGATGTCAATAAAAGCCCTTCTAAAGTTTCCAAGGAGAAAATGGGGCACATTTTAGTAATCTTGGCAATGATTTGTTGGTTTAAATATTTCCGCATTAAAAACAAAAAAAGTCGTTTTTTTTGGTTCCTCTAGTTAGAGTTGGTCATAACTCAAATTTTGAAATAAGTCAATGATTTCCAAAGCTGACCATTGATGGAAATCATTCAAGAAACTTTAAAAAATGTAGATTCTCAAGAGATTTCCCTTGGGGATCTTGATTGAATATGTGTGACTAAGGAACCTACATTTTTAACAAGCACCCACAGTGATTAGAATAATTCGATGGAAGTAAGTAAGTTGTATTCTAAACATTCTTCTATTTTTGCTTCTCTATGTAGTAAAAGATCCCATCACTCTAAGTTTGGAGGCCTTAGGCTAAAACTAGGCATGGAGGATGCCCTCCTTCACACTATTGTTATGATACCTAAGGACCTCAGGTTCCAAATGCTTAAATTCTTATGGTCTCTTGCACTAATTCCAGAGTGCTTTTATAACTCTCATGCTTTTTCAGTTGTCTTATGGAGGTGGTGTCTCTGCTTTTGTTTTGCTTTTTAATTAAAAATGTGTGACTCCAATGGAGGAAATTTAGAGTTATTTAAACAGAAGGACGCCATGGGGGAAGCATAGATGAGTTCAGCCTGACTTTCTTCATGCCTATCTATTCAGTCCAAATATAATGCAAATTTGAGGAAAGAAGATGTTAAAAAACTCAGGGTCTTCAGGAATATTACTATTGGTCGGACATGGACTCAGGCAAGTCCAGAAGCTAGCTTGTCACGGAGTATTTATTCATTTTACATTGGTTGAAAATTAATGCACTATATTCAGATGTACAAAGAGAATTGGAATATTTATTTATATTATTTTTTATTTAATCTCTCTTCCACCAACACAGGATGGTAGGAAATTTTAACTTTCTAACGAGCATTTTGTTGGTCTCTATTTAAACAGTCTCTTTCAATTTAGTTTATCCCTTTAGCCTTCTAGAGTTGAACTCCTTCACCATTATCCTCCACAAGATGGAATCTGGGTGTAGGGGAAGCTTAATACATCTTTCTGGTGTCAGGGAACTGAGGGAAGGAAGAAGGGACTACTATTATGGTTCTTTTGTTCCTCTCAGAATCTTCTTGATTAATCCCTGCAACTGAAGATTGTAGTTCCTGAGCCTGTGGCCTCTTTATCTCTGGGGTCAGTGATGTATGCATCAATCCTTGGTGATGATTCATCTTACACTGTCTCTGGCTTATTTGAAGTAACTTCTTGATGTTTGGCTATGACTCCCAAACAAATCCCCACTTTGGTGGTTGACTCTGTAGAAACAGAATCAAGGTCAGCATGCCTGGAGTATACTGAGAGAGGGGGATAAAGGACCTAGATGGGTTCCAGTATTAGTTTCCTATTGCTGCAGAAACAAATTACCGCAAATTTTGTGGCTTAAAACAGCCAAAATTATTATCTTTCAGTTCTGGAGCTCAGAAATGCAAAACGAATTTCACTGTGTTAAAATCAAGGGGTCGGCAGGGCTGCATTCCTTTGGGAGACTCTAAGGGAGAATTCATTTCCTTGCCTTTTCCAGGTTCTAGAGACACCCGAGTTCCTTGTCTCTTAAACCCATCATCTTTAAAGCCAGCAATGGCCAGTTGGGTCTTTCTCATATCACATCACATTACATCCCTCTGACACTAACTCTTCTGTCTCCTTCTGCTTTTAAGGACCCTGCATTTACATTTGGCCCACCCAGATAATCCAGGACAATCTCCCTATTTTAAATTCAGCTGAGTAGTGCCCTTAATTCCATTAGGTACCTTAACTCCTCATTGCGCATAATGTAACATATTCACAACCTTTGGGAACTAGAATGTGGACATCTTTGAGAAGCTATTCTGCATACAACAGTTTCCAAAACATTTTGTGGACTCTAGCTTCATTTAAATAAAATCTCCAAATGTGTTAGATTGGAAGACACTCTGCTCTTTAGATCCATGACTTCTAATGTTCAATAGTAACTTTTCAAAAATTAATTATAGCCACAGCATGTGGTATCTCCTAATTTATAATCTAACATTAGAAAATTAGACTTTCTATTTTTAAGATTTTAATTGACCAGTTAGGAAGATGAGTCGAGGTGCAATCTTTAGTAGAGTAGTTCAACTGTTACATCGCCAAATATTAATATAATAATTATATTATTATAATTATTAATATATAAATATTATATTATAAATATTAATATAATAATTATAATTATTATTAAGATAATAATAATAATATTTAATATTCCTTTGGAAGCCAGGGAAAATAAAATTATAATGAATTTATTCTGAGTCTCATTAATGTCCTTTCTGAGAATAGACTTCAGAGTAACTTAGAAAGTACACTGAGAAATTTGCTTGTGGGTATGTGGGTTGTTCTTCCCAGAAGTGATGCTGTATACTAGACTAGGCTACCAGGAGAGGGTGGGTGTGAGTGCTCACAAGTCTGCACTTATTTCTGTGATCACCGTGATCATGACTCAGAGTGGAATCCCTGCATGAATCATCAGCTCATTTTGCCACATTGTGAAAAAAAGAAAAATTGAGTATCTAAATAGAAAAACAATTGTGCAGTTGTGCTGGATCAAGGATCACAACCATTGAAAATGCTTCCACAAATTTCTAATATCATTTTGTCCATGAATATTATCAGCATCCTTATTAACACTGACCCCCTCCATCTCTCTTTTCCTGTCTATTCTCCAGTTATATTTCCCTTTACTGATCCTCTGATCATTTTAGGATAAATGCAAACACTATCATTTTTCTATGAATATATGTATATATATATATTTATATATATGTTCATGTTTAGTACATATGCTGTCCACACAGATGGATATTGGACAGAACAAGGAAGTAAACAAAGGAAGGGAGTGTCCCATTACTTTTCAATTCACTGCTTCAATTCCTTAGCCTATATATATGATATTTGCTTACATCAACCATGGCCTAAAGAATACTGTGATATATTTGGGAGAAATTCCTTAGAAAAAGAAAAAGAAGACGGAAAGTAAGTATTTCTTAAGCATGGTTAACATGTGGTTTAATTTGAGCCAGATGCCTCTCTTCCTCAATCCCAAATCTCTTTCTTCCTAAGAATAATTCCAAATGTGGAAAGGAAAAACTAACACTGGGAAAGGAGTAGGGGTTCGAACATAAGTGACATTCCCAAGTCTCCCTCCTCCACCAATACACAGATCTTTCCAATGGAAGAGGTGAAAGATGTCCAAGATATTTCTATGTGTTTGAAGACTGTGACTGTAAAGCACCAGGTCTAATCAGGTCTCCCTAAACATCTCATCGCACATGCAGGATTCCATAAGCAGTTTATTTTAGTGCCTTATTTCTTAAAAGAGTCTTTCATGGTAGTGATAGCCAGAGACGTTCACCAGCGTATCATTCTTGACAAAGATAGTAATGATCATTAACATTTTAGTGAGGGACTGGCCTGGTGGTGCAGTGGTTAAGTTTGCACGTTCCACTTTGGCAGCCTGGGGTTCACTGGTTTGGATCCCGGGTGTGGACCTACACACCACTTGTCAAGCCATGCTGTGGCAGGCATCCCACGTATAAAGTAGAGAAAGATGGGCATGGATGTTAGCTCAGGGCCAGTCTTCCTCAGCAGAAAGAGGAGGATTGGCAGCGGATGTTAGCTAGGGACTAATCTTACTCCAAAAACAGAAAAAAATTAGTGATTTACATTATAGAAAGCCCTTTCACATATATTGTTTAAACTGATCCTTAATAAAATCTAGTGAGATACAAATTATTAAGCTTATATTAAAGATAAAATAAAGATTCAGAAATAGTATGTCTGCCTCCAAATTTCATACCTTTTCAGCTCTACCATCCTTGAAATAGGTAATATTGTCTCTTATGTTTTCGATATCCCTTTGGACACTAATCCTCTCATCAACCCTCTCCACCACCCCCAACTCAACTCAGATTCTTCCACTATATATAGTACACATGAGACCCTTGGGCTTTGCTCTCATCATGCTATCAGTGAGTCTCAGTTACTCTTTTGTTTCTGTCATAGCACCTACTACAATTTGTCTTTTACTTATTTTTTTCTACTTACTCTTTTTATATGTATGTATCTCTCAGCAGAATGACATCATCCTTCCTTTTTATGTTGTTGTTTTCACTGGAGTGCCTCCAGTGCCTATCACAGTGTCATGCACAGGGTAGGAGTTCAAATATTTGTTGAATGAATGAGCACATACATGAAAATCATAGTTTAATCTACTCATAGCTAAAAATATTATATATACTAAAGAATTTTGAATTCTATTAGAAGTCTGTTGAATACCTTTTAAAGAATTAAACCATAAGGGAGATAGTCTAGGGATTATATGAGGTCTTCCAAAAAGTTGGGAAACATCAGAATTTCTCCTTACTTCTCAGGCTGTACCATGAAAGAATTTGAGTTTGTTCTTTTTGCATCACAGTAGTTTCTTAAAACTTCTACTTCTTAACCAATTTGTGTTTCAAAAATATTCATATTCAGAATTTCACAGATTTAACAGTCTTGAATTGCCATTTTAACACATACTATTAACATTAATTTTGCATGTAAATGGTAAAAAGAATACAGGACTTGGGGATAGGTGGTAGTTGTAATTCTTTCACTAATTTGTTATTTTTCTTTCTGGGCAGTCATTTAACTTATTCAGGCTTTACAATCTTCATCATTATAATGAAGTTAGTAAAGAGTAACTAGGTAAAAAAAACAACAAAAGAAATAGTAAATAGAGTAAATAAGTTACCATTTTGGACCTATGAAATAACACTCATTTCAGAAGCATGTTTTAATTGGCAAAATGTGCTGAGATGTTCATATCTTTTGATCCAGTAATCCCTGCATCTAGATATCAAAATATTAAGAGGTTTATAATCAGGACAATATTTTTTTCAATACTGTGTAATAATAGAAAGTTGGAAGAAATTCTAAGATAAAGGCATAAGAGCATGAATGTAAGGTATATGGTAACTATATGGTAAATTCACATAAGGAAATATAATACATTATTAAAATTATACCCATTATTATGTAATGAAGTGGAAACATTTCTATTCAAATAAATCAGTAAAAATGCAATACAAAAGTTCATAATTTCTGTTTGCAATGATATAATAGTTTGCACTTGCATCAGCATACATATCTAACAGTGAAGCAAATTAAAGTGGAAACTGAAAAAATTCTCTCGTTGAACTTAAGATTCCTTTTAGCTTTAGTATTATAATTTTGCACAACTTAATATCAAAATAATTGTTTCACTGAGGCAATTCCTCATTCCTAATAATGAATAATTCCTGAATGCAGATGTGGGATTCATTATTTTACGGGTTCTTTTGTAATTCTGATCTAATTCTTTATCCTATTTATGCATTTTTACCCCAACCAGAAACAAAGTCAAGAATTTGCCTGTTAAACTCATGTGGACATTTTGGATAACACCTTGAGAACTTTTAATTTAATTTTTATGCTTTGACAATTATAGTAGTTTTATAAAATGAAATTATACCTTCTGATTCAAATCTGAAAAAAAAATAAAGTAAAAAGTTAAAATGACATTCTACAAATTCCTTCACATTTTCAAGTAATGTGATAAATATTGTGACACATTTTGTCAAGCACATCTCCCTTCGTTTTCATGTCTGTATTTATTTTAAGGAAAATACTCTGGGTACTCAGAAATCATTACCTGGCCTCAAAAAAAATCTGTTTTTAAATAGATGTACAGTGTGACGATCCAAGAAGTCGTTTTAGACATTATGCCTAGCGTAAACAGAGGCTAACCTCAAACAAATCTTGGCTCAGTTTGCAACAAGGAATCTTTTAGGTGACTGTTTTTAAACTTCATTAACTCTAATTTTCCATTTCACCAGTAACGATACTTTACACTTCCTGAGGACTGTTCCCTCGGGTATCTGTCTAGCTCACCATTTACAGAACCCAGTGCTGCGGATGTGATTTTCCCTCATTTTGCTTGCTGAAAGTAATGTGGTGTTTTACAACAACTGCAGTTTTTCTGGGTTCAGAATCCAACCCAGAGAATTTCACTTGGTTTTCTAATTTGGTCTGGCTGTTGTAATGTTATTAACCTTTTCTTTCTTCCTTCCTCCCTTCCTTCTTCCCTCTCTCCCTTCCTCCTTCTTTCCTTCTTCTCTCTCTCCAGTCAGTCATTCTTTGGACACTCATGGCAAAATAGAAGTAACCTTGTTGAAAAGAGTGAATTATCAGTATCAGACATGCTACTGTCATATACCTATGTCATAACGCAGACATTTGTGGGTATTTACAAGAAGTGACGCAGACTTTACTAAATGTGCTAATATTGTGTCATGTTGAACTTGTCTTTCCCCCTTCTAGGATCCAAGTTACTCCCTCAGATTCCTCTGGCAAAACTGAGGTTATAAAATATCTTTATTAACCAGACTTTCTCCTTGAACACTCCAAATTAAAGAAAAGGAGCTAAATAAAAGCAGCTAGTTTGCAGTTTTGAACCATAATTCCAAACCTTCTAAGTAGTTAGTTGTGAGGGTGAGTATAGAGACTAGCCAAATAATTTCCTATGTTCAGGCATTCATTCATTTATCTAATCATTCATTCATTCACTCAAGATGTATCGAATGATGAACTATGTGTCTAGAATTATCCTGTGTTCTTGGTATATAGCAACAAACAAGACAGACAAGGTCCCTGTTCTCAAAGAGTTTGTCTATGTGGGGGGAAAAGATACTGAACAAGTAAACAAGAAAATCTCAGAAGAGAGTTCAAGTGCTATGAAAAATAAAACAGGACTAAGAGATGAAAAGTGATGAGAGTATATGTTGTTTTATAAATTATGGTCATGGAAATGACACTTGAGCACAGATCAAAGTGTCCCAGGCAGAGGGAAAAGCAAGTATAAATGTCCTAAAGTAGGACAAGCTTGGCGTGTTAGTGGTGAGAGTTAAGTGCAGAGAATTGGACAAGGAAGGGTTCATGTACAGCCTTACAGATTGTGGCATTGTAGAAGTGAGGTTCTGAAGAAGTAGAACAGAGAGAGGTGAAGAGTAGAAACAGGAAACCATTCAGAATGTGTCACATCCCAGGTGAAACGTGATGGTGTTGAATTGGTTGGTAGCAGTGGAGATGATGAAAAGGGGACAGAGTAAAGATATACTTTGGATGTTATGCTAGTAATGCTTGCTGATGGATCATCAAGAAAGCTTCCTGGGGGCCGGCTCAGTGGCATAGTGGTTAAGTTTGCATGCTCTTCTTCCACTGCCCAAGGTTATCGAGTTCGGATTTCAGGCGTGGACCTACACACTGCTCATCAAGCCATGCTGTGGTGGTGTCTCATATATAAAATAGGGGAAGATTGGCACAGATGTTAGCTCAAGGACAATCTTCTTCATTAAAAAAGCAGCTTCCCATATTTTGGGTGAATGAATCAATGACTCAATCACTCTCTAGTATACTGACAAGAAACAACTTTGGTTCATTTCTGAAACATGGAGGCAATGAAAATCATATTACATTCTCTTAGACAACCAAAGGCTAATAATATTGATAATGAATAGCAACAAGTAGAGTTGAAAAACAGCTACACTAATTACTACTTAATGAAAAACTCATGCTCCTTATTCAAAATTCAGTGGGTTTATTACCAGTACACTATTCCATTCCCTAGTGATTTTAAAAGGCTTGCTCTATTCACATTTTTATTTATTCCTTCTTAATTCAATTAAGAAATATTTATTGACTGCCTACCGTAAACTAAGGCATAGGGAAATAGCATAAAGGAGTACCTAGACATGGTCACAATTTTTTTATGTAAAAATTCTGGCAATTTTGCTTCATTTTCTTCTGAGTTTAATGCTGTACAGAAGTCCAAGGCAGGTATAATTGTTTCCCCTCTGTAGATAGACTCTTATTTGTTGTTGTTTGTCCCACATTATGCCTGTGTGATTTTTTTGTGGTTGGTATTATGTTCATTTTTGAAATCCAAGTACTTTGCCAAGTTTTATTAAGATTGGTTTCTTTTTACTAATTTTTGATAATTTATGGGCTCCCTTTTCAGCTACAGATTCAAATCCTCAACTCAGAGAATGTTTCTCCTACTCTGACTTTGATTATTCCTTTTGCACTATTTTAATTAGTTTCCTTTTAAAGAACAGCAATTACCCTCAGGATGGTTTTCTCTTTCTGTTTTTGTGTCATGACATTGAATTGTTCATCCCTTTGTCTGTTCTGAAACTATGTTATTTTTCTCATAATGTATTTTCATTTCTTTAAACTCTGCTTATCATCCGGTCCTCTATTTCCCTCTATCTCAGTATCTCTTGTTTCATACTACAGCTTTTTTAATATCCATTTCGAGTAGAACGTAGAGTTTTCCAAAATTTCTGTTTTCTAGATAAATGGTTTTCAAAGCAGTGCTTCCCCCCCCCCCAGCTTCAGTTCTCCTTTTTATTTTATGTTACAGAATCTTTCATAAAGTTATAGCTATTTCTACAATGGTTTCTCATTCTTGAATGATTTTTACTCAGGCTGATATTTTGCCCATCAATAAACTTTTCAGATTCTTCTTGTGACATTTTTCTTTCTTTTGACTTTTGAAGAAGAATCTTTTTACTTATTAAGCAGGAAAACTAAGTGATGTGCAGCATTCTGATCTTTTACAATGTTTCCTTGAATGTGAATCTGCTGACCTCAGCAGGAAATTCTTGGTTCCATCACAGGGTCACCTTAATTTTTCAGACACAATGAAAAGAAGTTCAAAAAATAACGTAGAGACTCAAGAGTATGCCATTTCTGTGGCTCTGCCAGGAAACATAAAAACAAAAAGCCTATTTAAGATGTTATAATAATGAATTGCCTATTTCCAAAATTTACATTGTTGGACATGAAATGCTATTTTCAATGTAATTTTGCATGTAACTTCTTGAAACACTAATCCCAAAATTAGTGCAAAAAAATGTATATTAATAAAGGCACAGGATTGGCAATTTTAAATTTTTTCTATCCCAGAAATTGACTGTAGATAAATAGTAGTGCTGGTTTTCTCACTCAGACCAACAAAGGACCAGCATTTTTGTGTTAGAATAATTACACCTTGTCATCAACAATATATGAGAGTTCCGGTTGTTCCACATCACTGCCAGGGTTTGGCATTAGAAGTCTTTTTAATTTTAACCATTGCCATAGGTACACAGTGGTATCTTATTGCATTTTGTTTGTTTTATTTTCTGTTTTTTTAATAAAAATTGTATACATTAAAGGTGTGCAACATGATTTGATATACATAGTGAAATGATTACTATATTCAAACTAACTAACGTATCTTCTTACATAGTTACCATTTTCTTTTCTTTGTGATAAGAACACTTGCAGTCTACTTTTAGCAAATTTCCAGTATTCAGAACAATATTATTATCTATAGTCATTAGGTGGTTTTAACTAGCATTTCATTGATGACTACATGTATTGATCTTATCATACATGTTTTGATTATTTATACATTTTCTTTGGCAAAGTGCCTGTTCAAAAACTTGTTCATTTTTTGAAAGTTATTTGGTCTTCAAATGTTTAAATTTAAATTTTTAAAGTTTTTTTAATACATATATTCTGGATAAAAGTACTTTGGTATATATATGTATTGTAAACATTTTCTTTCTGTCTGTAGCTTCCTTTTCTTTTCTTAAAATCTCTTTTGAAGAGTAAAATATTTGATTTTGTTAAAGTCCAATTTACCACCTTTCTCTATTATGGTTCATGCTTTTTGTAGCTTATCTAAGAAATTTTTGCCTACCTCAGTTCACAAAGACTTTCACCTATGTTTTCTCCTAGATATTTTATAGTTCAGCTTTTAGATTATATTTCAGATCTCTTTTGAGTTCATTTTTATGTAAAATATCAGATAATGGTCAATGTGCCTTGTTTTCAATACCAAAATCCAGTTGTTTCAACACATTTGTTAAAGTGATTTTCTTTCCCAATTGAATTGCTTTGTTATCATTGTTGAAAATCATTTGACTGTATTTGTGTGGGCTCATTTCTGAACTCTCTCTTCTGTTCAGTTGATCTTTATGTCTACCTTTTTGCCAATATCATGCTGTAGCTTCATGGAAATTTTTAAATGCGTAAGTCCTCATTTTTTTTCTTTAAAAAAGGACTTTGTACCTATTAGGTTGTTTGCATTTCCATATAAACTTTAGAATCAGCTTACCAGTTTCTATAAAAAAATTTATTAGTTTTATGATTGGAATTATGACGAATCTGTAGGTGAATTATCTTAACAATATTGAATCTTCAAATAATGCACATGGTATATGTCTCCATTGTTAAGGTCTTTTTAAATATCTATTAGGAATATTTTATTTTTTTATGTATATATCTTGCATGTCTCATGTGATATTTATTCAAAAATTCTCAAACAAGTTTTATGATTCTAAGGTAAATGGAATTTAAAAACTATTTTCCAGATTTTTCCTGCTAGTAAATAAAAACAAACCTGATTCTTGTATATTAACCTTGCATTCTGTGATCTTGTTAAATGCACTTATTAATTCCAGCAGGTATCTTTTATTGGTGTCTTAAGTTTCTATGAACATTTTCATGTCATCTTCAGATGAAGATGCTTTACATTTTCCTTTTAATCTTGATGCTTTTCATTTATTTTTCTTGCCCACTGCACTATCTAGGATTTTCTGCATAATGTTTAATAGAAGTGTTAAGATTAGTCATTCTTGCTGTTTTCAGATCTTAGAGGGAAAGCATTTTGTCTTTCATTATTTACATACAGTATCAGTTGATTGTCCTAAGTAACTACAAAATTAATAAAAGAAACCTCAACTAATTTGTAATTGGGAAGGCATATAGGGGGAGATGTCATGTCTTATCATACATGGTCAATTACTCCAAACAGGAAGAGATAGTATGCTTGTATCTTTGACAGAGAGGTGTTTATTACTTTACTACTGAGCAGGAGGAAGAAAGTTTTCTGTCCCCACCCAGCAACAGTCCAGCCAATGAGAGATGGTAGCAGCCCAGCCAATGAGAAGCCTCTATACTTTGGACCCGAGGTTTCCTCCAAAGGATTTTTTGTTTATTGCAGACCCTTCTAACTCCCTTTTTTCTTTATAAAAGCAAGCCCCTTCCTTTGTCTCTTTGGATTAGCCTATGATCCTCTATAGCACACACATCCCAAGTTGCAATTCTTTTGGTTATTCCCAGATAAACTCATTTTGCTGGTAAAAAATACTATCCAACTTACTTTTTTTTTTAAATCATGAAGGTTTTTGTTTTAAAGGAAGATTAGCCCTGAGCTGACACCTGCTGCCAATCCTCGTTTTTCAGGGATTTTTTTTTGCTGAGGAAGATTGCCCAGAGCTAACATCCATGCCCATCTTCCTTTATTTTATATATTGGGTGCCTGCCACAGTGTGACTTGATGAGTGGTGTGTAGATCTGCACCTGGGATCCAAACTGGCAAACCCTGGGCTGCCAAAGCGGAATGCGTCCACTTTAACCACTGCATCACTGGGCCGGACCCCCAACTTAATTTTTAAGTTGACATAAATAGTGTTAGAAAGTAAGATGCAAAGGAGGAAGTCCCCAAGAGATGGCAAACCCTGGAATCTAGTGAAGTACCCACATTGAGCCTGTTATGCTCATTGCTTCCATCAGTTGCCACCTATTTTTGGCGTGATCAGTCTCCTCTCAGATTCTGAGATCTCTGACTTTATTCAGGATTGGGATAGGCTTTATCCTCTTAGGGGAGGGACTTTATCCTTCCTAGTTCAAGGCTTCATCATTGGGTGCAAGGTTTCATCCTTAGTGAGTACTCCCCTATTTTCTGAAGTGCACAGTAGCAAGATTCCTCTTGGAGGTCAAGCTAGCTGGAAATCTAGGAATTTTCTTTTGTTTTTAAATTCCATCTGGAATCAAGGCTGGGAATTGGGCAACTTTCTTTTGTTTTTAGATTCCTTCCCAGATCAGGGCTAGGACTATAGCAACCTTCTTGGGTTCACAGAAAAATTTAAGAGGTGGGGTCCCAGTTGTCTAAATGTTCTCAGGAAAGCCCTCCTTCAGGGACCCCAGTCAAGTTTATGTTTAAGAACTATAGACCTCCCACATATGTATTTTTTTTTTAAGATTTTATTTTTTTTCCTTTTTGTCCCCAAAGCCCCCTGGTACATAGTTGTACCTTCTCAGCTGTGGGTCATTCCATCTGTGGCATGTGGGATGCTGCCTCAGCATGGTTTGATGAACAGTGCCATGTCCGCGCCCAGGACTCGAACCAATGAAACACTGGGCCACCTGCAGCGAAGCGCATGAACCCAACCACTCAGCCACGGGGCCAGCCCCTCACATATGTATCTTTAATGAAGTGGGCCAAATAGACCAAAAGTAGTCTGGAATTACAGTGGCCATTATGGGGAATTTTGATCTCCTCAAATTTGCTTTTCTCAGAACTAAATTAGAAAGCCATGATTCTAAAATAAAACAAACTGAATGGTGTGCTGTTTGAATTGGTACCTGGAGGCTTCCAAATGTATCCAAGACTCCAAAATTACCTCTGTGCAAAATACCAGCTCCAAATTAACCAAGATGAACAATTAATTGATAGAAGGCAAAAGGGTTTCTAAGGTATCTTTTACTCTTTCCCCTTCTTTGTCTCCAGTTGCATGGGGGCCATCTTGTGCTCTGGCCCTGCCTGTGGCACCATCCTGTTCATCGCCCGCAGCTCTTTTGTCTCAGGCTCTGCCCTCAATGCCATTTTCCTCTTTCTCATCTACACCTCCACTCCTATTCATTTGTTAGACCAAGATTTCTTATTAAAAAAAAAAACATGCTTAAATTGCTTTTTCTCAAAAGAAGGAAATGACTCTCAACTTGACACTGTGTAAATAAAAATCTTTGGTAAACAAAAACAAGACAACTCTTTGACCATCTGAATAGGTACTTAACTTAGTCTATATACCAGAAACACAATTTGGACCCAACTATTCCTCTGAGTTTTGTATCTGAGACAGAACTAAAATTTTTAAAACAAAAGCTATAAAATCAGTTTATATCTGTCTATGTGTCTACAGATGTATGGTATGATATATGTGATTTTGTTCAACCTCTGGATAGCATTACCAAAGTTAACTTGCAAAAGAGCTCTATTTAATTGGTTTGAAATTGTGTTTGTAAATTAAATATTCCTAAATATCAGAAATATAATAGAAACTAACCCAAATGCTTTTCAAGTTTACTTGATCTAGGATTAATCTTTAGTAAACAAAAGCTAGCTTAAGGTTGTTGGTTTAATTGAAACAGGTATATCTTTGGAGTCATCAATGCTGAATATAATGCAGACATGCAACTCTCATTCTACCTGAGTTTATTGAGTTCATGTTACCCTGTTACAAAATTTTCAGCAAAATATATATATAACTTAAGATGATGTCTACCTGCTTTAATCTCACATGAAGTTTTAGTGAGTAGTCTAAACATAATTTTGGGGAGTGCATGATTTAGATAGATAAAAATGGGATAAGAGTTTTGGTGTGCAATAATTATGATTTATGGTACACGTACTTGAAAAATTGCTTCCAAAATATTTTTAGTAACTTGAAGATTTAGAATTTTGGTAAGTTAAATTAAATGGTAGACTTTCATTAAGTACCGGGATCATTTTCCAAGCAAGATAAAATAGTAAAACTTTATTGAACATGGTTTTCTCTACTCTTCGCTTTCTATTGTGAAGAAACTAAAGATAAATTTGGTTCTGTTAGTAATCATGTCTTGTGCCACATTGAAAGATTATAAATTTGCCAGGCCACAATTTCTTACTTCTTAGCTCTCAGTAGGAAATAAGGATTCTAAGGGTTAAGAATTCTAATATATGTAACTAAAGCTACTAGAAACAACAAGGGAAACATCTCTGTACCCAAGGAAAGTAGGATGCATGTTTTGGTAAAAGAAGTTATGAGGGATGACAGTGCATTTTGTTGAGGGAAAGGAAAGCAATTTTGTCCGAAAAAGAGGCTGGTTATTTTGAAATCAGAAAGAGAAAAACAGGACAAAATGTGCACATAAAAAGAAACTTGTAGAAGGCTTACAGAAAGGAATCTTGGGCAAGAAATTTAATGTGCAGTCAGGACTAGCTAAGACTGGAAGAAATGAGTTTAACATCAAAATTAGCTGACGCAAAATTAAAATTTATCTTTCTTTTCTATTAAAGAGACAGGGTTTTCTTGGGCTCTTGGTCTGCTTTTGATAACAGTTTGTGAAACCTTCTTTACCTTTTAAGTAATATGCCTAGAAAACAGGGATTTTGCATTTTATCAAAATAATTTTCTGTGTTGTTTTTATCAGATTTTTAACTACTTGGGAAAACTGAGCCTTCTTAATATTGATGGAGTGAAGTCTTGCTTACAAGTATAAAACCCTTTGTACAGGCATATCTTGCTTAATTGCACTTCACTTGGTTGCACTTGGCAGATGTTGCTTTTTATATAAGGCCCCCCATCAACCAAAAAATTATGATTCACACGTTCCCAGAAATTGAACCCAAAGACGCAAAATATTTCAATCTAACTGATAAAAAATTCAAAATAGCTATTATAAATAAATTCAACAAGCTACAAGAAAACTCAGCCAAAGAAGCAGAATATAAGAGAAGATGCTCCACTTCGTTCATTAGGGCCTTAATCCACAGACTGCTGGCTTAGGTGAAGGACCTGGCTTTTTTTTTTGAGAGAGGTATCAAAAGGTATTAATTACAGAGAAAGTGAAAAGTATTTAGCTCATAAACTGTTCTTATTGAAAATAATAAAAATACTTATTTGAAAACTACTGGCCATTAACAGAAATCTCAGGATGGTTAGTATTTTTTTAGGAATAAAGTACTTTTTTAATTAAAGTATGTACACTATTTTTTTAGACATAATGCTATTGCACACTTAACAGACTACAGTGTACTGTAAACATAACTTTGTATGCACTGGGAAACCAAAAAATTTGTGTGACTCATTTTATTTCAATAGTTGCTTTATTGTGGTGGCCTGGAATGGAACCCGCGGTATCTCTGAGGTATTCCTGTGCTTGCTTTTGAAATCTTTTGTTGTTACTTTGGTCAAATAGATATGATGTTATCACTTGTAATTCTAGTTACTATCTGAAAATATGTGCTGCAAAAATACCCAAATTTTCTTGTCAATTGCATTATAATGAACCCTCATCTGATGCTTACTTGTTGCCTTTTTTAAAGTCTTTTGTTATTTACAGGCAGTTCCTGTTTTACTCTGATGCTTTTCCAAATGTGTCTCATCTTCAAAGAGATTAATGGAAAAGACTTTGACAAGTACCCTGGAATATAAAGTTCTCATAACTTTGAGATCATAACACTGAACTAGGTAAAATATTCTAAAACTAGAATTGAAAACTGATTGGTTTGATGTTTTGTTTTCCAGATGTCAAGGACTCCTTTTTTTCCTTTCCTTTAAGCTATCTATAACTTGTAGCAATTTGGTAAAGTGTATCTTTACAACAAAGGTTGAAGCATTTATCTTTTTCTTCCTACCTGATCCCTCCAGAATTTAGAAAATCTTGTTTTCTTTTCATGATAATATATCTATTTGCATAAATTCAGTGACAATTTGTTTTCCTTATAACAGGGCACCATTGGAAATATTGGGTATATTACCAAGGCAGTAATGACTCCTTAGTTCACACTATTAGCCATTTCACTAGGATTTCAGATGCCATTGTCTGTTTAAATTTTTCCGCAGGCCTGTTTTATAGAGTCAGGGTGCTAACCCTGCCTAAACTCATTTCTTGCTTTAATTTAACCCAACATTGGGAGAAGAACACAAGATAGTTTGAATATTTTTGTGAAAAATTCTGTGGGGCTGCCAATGTAAGCTGATCCATTTGTAAACTTCTCAATCTACCCACATATTTAGGCAACCTCTCAGCATGTAACAAGATAATATATGAACCTTGATTAGATAAGGCTAACTCCTCTATGCCAGTGAATGAGTCTGTAGATAGCCCCACCTATATGGGATCCTTATGTACACCCCCTGGTTACACCTTCATATATGCAAATTTTGGTAATGGCCCTTTAAGCTTAGGTAACATATTGCCTTGACAGCTGGAGAAGACAAGGACAGCGTGTCTGTATTCACTCTCCATTCTCTGTACATAACCAAACAGAGACCTCTCATTGGCCCATTCCATTAAAGGACTACAACTACCTTAAATAAGAACTTCCAGGAGGCATGTGTGACTCTGGGTTTGCCTCTGTGGGAAGAGCTTTCTTTCCGTGGATTGGAGTAAGTGTCAATGAAGAAATGATCAGAAATCTTTCCCTAACATTAGAAAAGTTGGCTGGCTCCACAGCCAAAGCAGTTTCAGCTCGGAGACAATCGCTTGACTCGTGGGCTAAAATAGTTTTGGATAATCGTTTAGCCCTTGGTTATCTACTTGCTGAGCAAGGAGGTGTCTGTGTGATAACAAACTCCTCTGGTTGCAGATGGATAAATGCCTCTGGAAGAGTAGAGACCCAATTACATAAGCTTAGAGAGCAGGCACATTGGCTACGACAAATTTCACTTGAAAATCCACTCTTTTTTGACTTATTCAGCTGGTTACCTTCAAGTCTGGTCTTCTGGTGTAGAACCATCATGCAAACTGGGTTTGTTAGGTTGTTTTTAATTTAGCCTGTATACTTGTAGTTGAGTTCTGTACTTGTTGCTTGTTGAACCTTTGTAAAAATGATGTGCCTAATGAGATGATGCTAGCTCAGCACTTTGAGATGATTCCCAATGCTTATGGCCTTGACAAACTATAGACTTTGGATAAGAAATACCTGAGAGTTCTTCCTAGTACCCTTCCTCCTTACTCATAGGTGACCTCAAGTGGTTTCCAGTCTGTGCACTTTCCCTACAATGTGGGTCACAACACCCAGGAGTGGTCCTTCTTGGCACCAAGGGACAAAGGCTACTGAATTCAGAAGATATGATTCTTGATCAGAAACCCTTTCAGAGAAAGATCTCCATCAAAGTGTGAAATTAACAAAAGAAACCTCAACTAAATTGGAATTGGGAAGGCCTGTCAGGGGAGTTCTCAAGTCCTATCATATATCATCAACTACTCCAAACAGGAAGAGATGTATGCTGGCAGCGTCACGAGGAAGGTGTTTTGTGCTTTTCTCTTTCCACCTGGCAACATCCCAGCCAAGGAAAGACTGCAGCAGCCCAGCCAATGAGAAGCCTCTTTACATTAGACTCCCAGTTTCTTCCAATGGACTTTTTGTTTATTGCAGTATCTCCTAACTCCCCCTTTTCCTCTATAAAAGTAAGGCCCTTCCTTTGTCTCTCCGGATTTTGCCAATGGCCCACCAAATTCTGCATATCCCAAATTGCAGTTCTTTTGGTTATTCCTGAAAAAACTTGTTTTTCATGTAAAACAACTGACCAATTTACTTTTTAAGTTGACATAACTTATACGGTAGGTGCCTTTATTATTATTCCCCATTTTAACCTTAAAGTGATAAACTGATATGCTTAATGTCTCAGAGCTTGTAAACACCAAAACAAAGACTATCACAGGTCAGATGGACCACAAGCTTGTACTCTTAATGGTTGCTCTTTACTGCCTCAGAAGCTGAATCAGGCTTCCATATGGGCTGCTTGGACCCTGGGCACATCCTCCCTCAGTTCTGAGTCCTGAGCCTGTGCTAGCCTCACAGTGCATCCAGGGATCCCCATCTCCAAGCAAGAATGGCCCTGTTCTGACCCATTTGTGTAGCAAAGATGTGTACCTCCATGCATGGTGGAAATTGTCTTAATCAACTCAGCCCAATACCATAGACCGCATGGCTTATAAACCACAGAAATGTTTTTATCACAGTTCTGGGGGGCTGAAAGCCTGAGATCAGGAAGCCAGCACAGTCAGCTTCTAGCAAGGGCCCACTTTCAGTTTGCAGATGGCCAACTTCTCATTGTATCTTCACATGGCAGATAGCAGAGCAAAGCAAGATCTCTTGAAACTCTTATAAGGGTACCAATCGAGTTCATGGGGACTCCATCCTCAAGAACTCATCTAATGCTAATTACCTCCCAAAGGCCCCACTTGCTAATACCATTGTGGGGTAGAGCTTCAACATAATTTTAGGGTGTCACAAACATTAAGTCTATAACAATGATGGAATGGATAAATAGGAGAATGAGGGAGTAAGGGAGTAAAGGGGTAGAAGGGATGCCAATAAGAATATGGAGGAGGAAAAGAGATCTTTTTCTTTCCCAACTGTGTTAGCAATTCAACTCCTTCTCCCTTAGCTAACGGTTTAAGCCCAGGTTGAATCTCATTTGTCTATCAAAATCCTTTTCTCTCTCCTTCCATTCTGAATGACAACCTTGATGGATAGAGTATTCTTGGTTGTAGGTTTTTTCCTTTTAGGACTTTAAATATGTCATGCTATTCTCTTCTCACCTGTAGGGTTTTGGCTGAGAAGTCTGCTGATAGCCTTATGGGCTTTCCTTTGGCAAGACAGGAAACAACAAGTGTTGGAGAGAATGTGGAGAGAAGGGAACCCTCATACACTGCTGGTGGCAGAGCAAACTGGTGCAGCCACTATGGAAAGCAGTATAGAGTATCCTCAGAAAATTAAGAATAGATCTACCATATGATCCAGCTGTCCCACTGTTGGGTATTTATCTAAAGAACCTGAAAACACAAATGCATAAAGACACATGCACCACTATGTTCATTGCAGCGTTATTCACAATAGCCATGCCTTGGAAGCAACCTCGGTGCCCATCAAGGGAAGAATGGACAAAGAAGATGTGGTATATATACACAATGGAATACTACTTAGCCATAAGAAATGATGAAATCTGGCCATTTGTGACAACATGGATGGACCTTGAGGGTATTATGCTAAGTAAAATAAGTCAGAGGGAGAAAGTCAAATACAGTATGATCTCACTGATAAGTAGAAGATAAAAACAATGACAAACAAACACATAACAACTGAGATTGGATTGGTGGTTACCATAGGGGAAGGGGGGAGGGCAAAAGGGGTGATTAGGTTCACATGTGAGGTGATGGACTATAATTAGTTTTTGGGTGGTGTACATGATGTAATCTACACAGAATTCAAAATATATTACGATGTACATCTGAAAGCTATATAATGTTATAATCCAATGCTACTGCATTAAAATTTAAAAAAAGACTTAGAAGATAAAATAATAAAAATCTTTAAAATTAAGAAAAAACCCATTTAAATTACCTACTCCTTGTCTCTTTTTCTTATCAGAATATAAACCAATTGCATTGTTAGCTGCAAAACAACAATGAGATTATATCAGTGAATACATTTGTCATCCAAAAGCTACCATATAAAGGCAAAGTGGCATTGCTATTGTTATTGTTATTATTGCTACTGAAAGAAAACTCAGAGAATGGATATAAACTGATGACTGTTAATTAAACTTATTCTGATAATCATTTCACAATATATATATTTTGTGAATGCCAAATCATTATGTTGCATACCTTAAACTTATATAATGTTATATGTCAAATTATATCTCAATAAAACTGGAAAAAATAAAATAAATGTTTGCCCATGTGAAAAAAAAAAAATACCTTCAAATCAGTTTGCTATTTGCAAGAGTCAGAAAGGACCAAGGTCAAGGAGCTCCAGCAACTTACAAAAAGACTGTGTTTACATTATTAACTGATTCCCAACTGTTTCCAGCTAGGGCCTGAGGCATGCTTTCTGAGAAAGGAGTTTAAAAATCTATACAAGATGGGGCTGGCCGCATGGCCTAGTGGTTAAGTTAAGTTCAGTGCACTCCACTTCAGTGGCCCGGGATCATTTCCCAGGCACAGACCTACCACTCATAAGTGGTCATGCAGGGGAAGCCACCCACATAAGAATAGAGGAAGATTAGCACAGGTGTTAGCTCAGGGTGAAACTTCGTCGGGAGAAAAAAAAGCAGACACAAGATATCTGAAGAAAATGTAGGCTTTGAGAATGTGACAGCAACTTTTAAACCTGGGCTAAATGGGACAGCCCAATCTCAAGAAGAGTTTTCTTCACTAACTTTCCCTTTCAGAATCTACTCACTCTATGGTCACTTATCTCAGGTCAATAGATCTCTAATATGTTTATCAGTGAGAGTTACTGAAGCTGGGAAGAAATAGCTGAGAGAAAATCCATCCATCAATCCAGATGGTATGAGAAGGATCTTAACCAAAATAACAGCATCCAGAAACATCTGGTCTCACAAACCTTGTTTATCGTTCCTTAGGCCTCAGTAGAAGCTTTGTGATTTGTAGGTGGCCTGGTATTTCTTACAGTATTCCAGATGTTTCTCCTGAAGTCAAGGACAGCCACAGGAAATTTGTTTAACATTATAATTTTTAATCATGAACGGGTACACAATACTTTTGACTTTCATTTCCTCTCAGAACCTTCTCAAATATTATCTTTTCATTCATTGTTAAAGTTTAAGAAATAACGTCTCACATCCCACAGTTATTTGCTACAGGGAAGAAAATAGACATTTAAAAAAATTTTCTCCAGACCTTGCATGGCTTCTGTCATATTCTTAGTCCTCCATAAATGTGTGAATTAAAGGAAGAAAAGAATGAACAAATTAATTAAAATTTTATCTCTTTTGAGCATGTTAAGTTTACAAGAGGATACCCCCCACACATACATACACACATAATTTGTTTTGTGAAAAGAGGGGAAAAAAGTAAATTATTTCAAGAGAAATGTTTTATATTTTTTGTCTATCAATGCCAGATAAAGTGACTATATGAATTCTTTATAAACTAGTGATTATTATGTTATTATATAATTGTATACACTAGGATCCCATGAAATAATGACCTTAGCTGTGGAATTTATATGTATTTCCATGGTTTTGTAGTTAAATGTGTTGGTACAGCATCTGAGGCCCACGGCGGTCTCCTATGAGACCTCGTGCAGTCTCAGAAATATGCTTTCTTTATGGTACAGGACTGTTTATTCATAACTGTCAAACCACCAGCAAGTTATCAACCGACATTCAAGGCAGGCACAAAGCTGTACTTTTGTTAATGTGAGCTCTTGAGGGAAACAGAAACTAGACTGTTTTTATACAATTTTAAACTTGTAAGAGAAAACAAGGATATTTTTCAAAAACAATGAAATCCTTTCTCCTCAAGAGGATTTTCTTTCTTGGTGTTGTTCAAGCAAGGACTGTTTTGGAAATGCTGACATGATCTTAGCAAAGGCATCCAGAGGGAAACATATAATATGTTTATTTATCTTAGAAACCACAAGAACATTGCAAAGGCCAGAACTGGCCCTGTAAAATGTGTTGCTAACATGTACAGCGTGATTGCTTAGTTTGGATAAAGTCAAGTCATTTCTGCACAGATAAAGAAGGACAATCTATATTCTGGCATCTCACAAATTAATGTCTACAACCCAACCCTCTCCCCTGAGCTCCAGACTCCTAGATCCAAAGTCTCCTGGATATCTCCACATGGAAATTGAATAGACATCTCAAAATGAACAAATCCCAAACCAAACTTCTGGTTTCCACCCTCTCCACCTCAACCTCCTCACAGTCTTTCCCATCTCTGTCAGCGGTGACTTCACCCTCTCAGTGGCTCAGGCCAAAACTCTTGGAGTCACCTCTGTCTCTACTCTTTTTCTGTCACACCCCATTTGATCTCTCAGCCATGTGTGTCCTCTGTTTCTTTAAAACACTTCCATGTTGGGACCACTTCTCTGCTGCTATCCAGGTCAAAACCATCATCATCTCTTGCTTGATTATTGCAATAGCATCCTAAATATCCTTCCTAGGTCCGTCCCTGTCCCTCTACAGTCTATGCAGCCAGAGGTATCCTTTCATAGACTGTTGAACCAAGTCTTTCCTCTGCTGAGAACCCTTCAGCAGCTTCCTGTCTTGATCAGAGAAAGGGATAGTCTTTAAAATTTCCTAAAAAGCCCTACGGGATTTATATTCCCATTACCTCTCTGATCTCATGTCATATCTGACCTCTCCTTGCTCACTTTACTTGGTTCACATTTGACCTCTTTGCTGTTCCTGGAATCTACCATGCATCTTCCTAACTTGTCTCTTTTTTTTGGCTTGCTTCCTTCCATCCTTCATTTCTCTGCTCAAATGTCACTTTATCTAAAGAACTTTCTCTGTCCATCCTATGTAAAATAACAATTCCCACCCTCTCACCTTCCTTATTCCCGGTCCTGCTTTACTTTACTCGTTTTATTTATTATGCCCTCAGAATGTCTCCTCTCTGTGTAATGTCCACTGCAGGAGGGCAAGACATTGTTCACTGCTCTATCTCAGCCACTGGGAGAGAGTCAGCCACACAGTTGGTCCTTAACAAATATGTATTGGATAAATGAGATAATATGCGCGAGTAGACATATCAGGCCTAGACAGAAAGGTTGAGTTATTTTGATATTTCGAGTATGTTTTAAAATTGATTTGTGTTCTTAAGTTTGATTGTGGTGGCCTGGAAGCATTATTTAGCCCTCGCAGTCCCTATTGGAATAAGGAGGCTGGGGTAAAATTCTCCTGATGATCCACGGCTAGCAGGTTGTTGGGAGTTGTACTCAGGCAACATCCCATCTAGGCCTTTGTTGGTTATCTTACAGTCGGGGGACATATGGACTTTCTCTTACTTCAAAATTATTTAACTCCGTTTGGAGGTGATGTTACATTCCTGGATGTTTATGTTTGTATTTGATTTTAATAAGTTTAGTGTCATCTCTCTCTTGACTTTTCTTTGTTTTCCCCTGTTATACTTTGTAATGTGAAATTGACAGTCTGTCGCAGACCTGTGACTCGAAGGAACTGTGACAGATGGTGCACTAGAATCCGTAAATAGATCCACTAAAAGAAATGCTTTAGCAATAAGTGTGAGGATTAAAGAATGAGCAGCCAAGTCAAGAATGAAATGGCTGTAGTCTCCATTCAGCAAACTGTAATACGTGTGCTGCAGGAGATCAGAGTCTGAAGAGTGAGGAAGACTTGTGAAGAGTGAGGAAGACTTGTAAAGAGTTCTGCATGGTTAAGGGGCAGTCTTGGAACAAGCCTTCTGGAACTTTGGATGAATGGGAAATTGTTGTATATAATGCTTTTAGTTTACTCGAGGGATTAGGCGTTTCTTTGCTTGCATGGAAGATAAGGCAATGAGCTCCTGCATCTGCAGTTGCAATAAACTGTGGAAGGAAGGAGTTCCTTGGGATAAGATTATGGAGAAGGAGGAAGAAAAAAAGAAAAGAAAGATAGGGTGATAATTCAGTAAAATGAGTGAACCAGAAGGAAACAGAGACCCAGTCAAGCCTGATTTATGTGATGAAATGACATAGTAACTTTCATTGCCAGATCAAAATCATTAAAGAGGAATGCATTCAAAGAATATAAATACTGTGTTCTGGAAAATTAGGGTCACTTGACTATGGTAAGATGACTGCTCTTAAGACAGAAAGTTGTCTAGTCTAGGCTAGCATGAATGTATAGAGGGGTTTACCCAACCACAAAGGGTCAGAGGCTAATTCACACTTTCTGAGCACTTACGTAAACCACACACAATGAAAGTGTTAATAAAAATAAGAACAAAATATAAATAAGAATTGTTATAAAGATAAAAGAAAGTAAGCATTAATGATTGAGTTGTATCCCCTCAAAAGTTATGTTCAAGATCTAACCTCTAGTACCTGTGATCGTAACTTTTTTCCTTTTTTTTTGAGGAAGATTAGCCCTGAGCTAACATCCATGTCCATCCTCCTCTACTTTATATGTGGGACACAGGCCGCAACAAGGCTTGGTAAGCAGTGTGTAGGTCCGTGCTCGGGATCTGAACTGGCGAACCCCAGGCCATCGAAGCAGAGTGCGCGAACTTAACCGCTGCACCACCAGGTTGGCCCCCTGAGTGTAACATGTTTTGAAATGGGCTCTTTGCAGAGGTAATCAAGTTAAGATAAGGTCATACTGAATTTGAGTGGGGTCTAATCCAATGTAACCGGTGTCCTTACGAGAAGAGGAGAAGAGACAGGCATGCAAGAGAAGTCCATGTGGAGATAGAGGGAGGGATTAGCTAGCCCGCCACAAACCAAGGAACACCCGGAGCCACCCAGAAGCTGGAAGCAGCAAGGAGGAGTTATCCCCTAGGGCCTTCAGAGGGAGCATGGCCCTGCCAACACCTTGATCTCGGACTTTTAGCTTCCACCACTGTGAGGGAATAAATTTCTTCCATTTGAAGGCACTCAGTTTGTGGTACTTTGTTATAGCAGCCCTAGCGCACTAATACAGTGGGGTTTCTCACAGGGGCCAACCAGTGGGAGACAAGAGACAGACATGGGCCAATAGGAAATGAGAGGATTCTATGGCTTTGTCCCTCAAAGTATGGACCAAACAGCAGCAACATTCCTGGGAGCTTATGTGAAATGCACGATCTCAGATCGCACCTTAGACCTGGGAGACCATTTCCCTTGGGATGATTGCAGCTCAACTGTGTGGCCTGGGGATTAACAGCAATAGCAGCCAACATATTTGAGCCCTTTTCATGTGCTGGGCTCTGATCTGAGTTACACCCTATGTTTACCCACTTAATTCACATAACAAACTATAAGGTTGATACATAGGGTGTAACTCAGATCAGACTGACCTTAACTGGATCAGCACACACTAGGGTTATAATTCAGACTCTGCATTTACTATATCTCAATTTCATCATTTGTGCAATGGGAAGAGTATATTCTTATGGGATTTTTGTGATAAGTAAAGATATGGTCCAAAAAGAGCCTAGCACAGAAACTGGCAATTTGTATGCACTTAATAAACTCCAGAAATAAACATCTGTTGTTGCTGTTGTTGTTTTCATCTTTCTACCAGGAGATACTTCATGTCTATAATATATTCAGTGCTAGTTTATTGAATGAATGAATGGCATATGCTGAATCAATAAATAGCTTCTCCCAGTCAGTGCCTGATACAAGGCTATGGATAGATATCACTAACATGATCATTTCATGAGAGTCCAGCATGTAATTAAATAGCTCATACAAAGCTTTATACATTTCAGACCATAACTGGCGTACGGGACAACATCTCTTTAACTGCAGCAACTTAGAGCTCTCTCCTCCATTTTTCATAATTTCTCAAATGTTATTTTTGTTTTCTGTCGTTTACATATAATACATAATTAACTGCCCGTTAATATTGAGAATATAAGTTTTCTGTTTTTGCTTTGATTTTTAACACTAACCTTATTTCTTTAGATAAGTGAGCTCTGCTATAGTCATAGCCATTATAAACATACCCTGGTGTTTCATAATGGAAAACCAGATTCAGCTAATCATTTGACAAAGTTTCATCAAAATATTTTTTATTTATTGGCACCTCTGATCTAAAATAATTGGAGTGCTGAAAAAGTGCCTGGGATGACATATAATGTGACTAGAAAGCTTATTGGTGCTGGTGTGACTTGTTCAATAATCCTACACATATAATTATAGCCCTGGGCTAGCTATTCTCCAGGTGCCCTGACCAGATCCATTTTCCTCCCTTCTCTGCCCTGCCCCGGGAGGAGGCTTCATCTCTCCCGTTTTCTTGATAATTGTCTTCCCGTTAAGTTTGATCAGTGGGAGGATATGAAATAGCAGGGAATCTGAAGTAGAAGGAGAGAAACGTAGATACCCTGCTTCACTATCTCACTTCCAGTAGAAGTTGCATCCCTCCAGGAACGTGGCTCCCTGAGCATGGAAATCCTAGTCTTCCTCTAACTTGGCTCCAGAAACTCAATTTCTTCCCCTGTCTATTTAGCCATATGAATGGAAATGGCTTCCCAGCATTGCCCATCTCTGGGCTCCTCACCAGCCCTTGTTTGATGCAGTAAAGTCTGTGTACACTCCATAATAGTCCTTTCATTAAATTATCTTGAATGCTCTGGGGTCAATTCGGATTCCTCCAGACTCTGACTTGTACAAATACTAAAGGAGAAAGCTCTGGTGCCAGATATTTACCAGGTATTTAACTACAAGAAAGTTATTTCATTTCTCCCAACCTCAGTTTACTTTTCTGCAAAGTGAGAATAATAATAGTATTTACTCATTTACTCTACAGGGCTGTAGAGTTGGTATATAATAATTAGAGAGAATCTCATGACTTTTTCTGGAAATTTTGTGTTAATATCCTTTTGTGTTCTGAGTGGGTAAATAATGGGGGGGATTCACGTTTTGCAACCATAAGGGCAGCCAACCTGAAATGTAATGAAGGAAGACAAAGCTGAAAGAACCGCAGAGAAACTCACTAGAGTTCTAATCAGTCTACCTAATGGCTCATCTAAGAGCAGGACTGTTTTTTATTTCCCTTTATAGTTTAAACCAGTTTGGACTTGGTTTTAGGTATTTGCAACTATAAAACATCTAACGTGTAGAAGAAACAGTCTTCTTATGGCTGCTTATTAGATGTTGATAGCATAAATGTACTATCTGATAAATATCTACTATTGGTAAATCAGCCCACTGCCCAAGCTTGTTGAATGGTCTGCTTTGGTAGTTGTTTCTAGATTCTGCAGAAAAAAATTTCTAATACTGAAAGTTTAACTAAAGGCACTAAATATTTCTAACACATCTGGCAATTGTAGAAATATCCAGGTGGGCAGCCTGATTATACACATGATAATTTTAAAATTGATTTAGTATCTTAGTAACTGAAAAGTCAGTTTTATACACCAATCAGAAAAAGTCAGAAACCAATGTGATCTCGATAAAATAATCTAAAAAAAAAAAGTCAGCTTTTTGCCTTATCAGCTTAACATGGAATATGGATAATGTAAGTTATAATACACAAATGTCGAAGGACAGGGTAAAAGAAATATTTGAGAAGTTGAAAAGATGTGCTATTTTTAATCAAGAAAGCAATGTCTCCTCTCTTCAAACAATTGAGCTTAGGGAAGATTTACAATTACACTTTTATACAATAGTCATTTTGAATGTATTTGTGAATTTATTTTTTTCAAAATAATGACATTAGCAAAACTTTTACATAGCCTGTATCAAATCCACATATTCAAATGAGGCTTTACCAGTAATAACAGGGGTTAATACAGAGTTAGAGTTTGATATCTGACTTTTTGTTAAAAGAGCTAACCACTCTATGAGTTACAGAAGATTGATACTTTTTCAATTTGATTCCTTCTGAAAGTTAAAAAAGAAAAGCTTTACTAAATTGTTGACATGTATATTTACTCAAAGTTTTACATTTAGTGAAATAAGGATATCTGCAATAGCTCAGTTAACATCAACAGAAAGCTTCAAAGAAGGATTCTGAAAATATGGCAGGCAAAATTTATTTTTATTGTAGGCAATTTTTTAAACTGCATATTTGGCTTTATACATAGTAAGTCATGTGGGAAAAACATCCACACTGCAGTTAGGTTTCCAGTATCTAGCTTTCTTTTTTTTTTTTTTTTTGAGCAATGACATTAACGGGATGTTGCCAGCTTATAAAGATGAGGGCTTTCCTGGGAGTTACTTGTAGTTTCCGAGCTGAATGGCAGAGCGCACATAGACACATCGGAAAGTGGATGGCTGGATCTCCCAGTACTGGACTGGGTTGCTGAAAAGGCTCACACCCGAATAAGAAGCCTTTTTGGTGTTGTATCCAGGTGGGCAGAAGTCATTAGATCCAACTGCAGAGATATTGTTGTTATGAAGGTAGACAACCTGCAAAATGAAATAATGGAGAATGATTAGTCTCCTCTAAATATATTGAGGCTCTTCATGTAAATACCTTATGCCTTTTTAGTATTGTCATCTTTCAGTTTAAATACCATAACACTTCTCAAATCAAACTTTTGCTTTCTCTCTTCCTTTCTAAATTTGTTTTTCCCTTCCTTAGTCTTGCTCAACTCAGTATATAGCATCTCAATCATTCCAGAGGCTCAGGCTAAAATCATTGTCATTATCTTTGACCCTCCCTTTGTCTTACACTCTGTGCCTAACCATCAACAAATCCTGCTAGCTCAGCCTTCAAAATGCACATATAATCCAGTTCTCCCGTGTCTACTCCTACAACCTTATTCAAAGCCACCATTACCTCTTCTGGATTATTGAAGTTGACCTGATTATTCTCCTTGCTTCCTTTTTTGCCTTCCTAAAGTCTTTTCTTTTGTTTTTTTTTTTTAGCTTATAAAACAATTATTTAAAAAAAATGAACCAAGTCATATCTTCCTTTGCCTCAACACTCTAGAGGATTCCCATCTCATGCAAACTAAAAGTCAAAGTTCTCACAATGGCCTATAAATCCTACATGATCTGACATCCTTCTGCTCTGACTTCCTCTCCCCTCACTGTTCAGTCCCACCACCCTGGCCTACTTGCTTCTCCTCTACTACACAAAGTACAGTCCCTCCTCAGGTTGGCACACACTATTTCCTCCACCTAGAATAATCTTCTCCAAGATGCTTGCAAGACTTACTGCCTCACGTACTTCATTTCTTCTTATCAGAAAAGTCTTCCTTGACCATCCCATTCTGCCCTTCTCTGTCCCAATTCCCCTTCTTTATTTTTCATCATAGCAATTTTTATCACTGTATAGCATATTATATATTTATTTGTTTTTTGTCTATTTTCCTCCCATGGAATAAAAGCTCCAAGAGGAGAGAAACCTGCTCTGTTTTGTCCATGACCGTATCTCTAGTGTCTACTAGAACAGAGTAGGTGATCCATAAATATGTTGAAAGCATAAATGAATGAATTCATGATTATTTCATAAATTGTGCCTATGTGAAACATTATATTTTCAGGGAAAAGACAAAATGATAGACACTTTAATAAAATTTTATACAATGAGGAAGTAATATATAGTGAAGAAAAAGAGGGTATACAGTATTAAAATTGAAATAAAGAATCACAAACTCTATGAAATATTTGAGTATCACAGCATTTGGAATAAATAGACTCAGAAAGTTTTATCAAAAATTTATTCTGTTACAAATTCTACTCTATGAATATAATGTTATGGTTCATTAGAATTTTTTCTTGAAATATATTTTGTGATTATGTTTAGGATAATGATAATTTGTTCATAGATTTTCTTAGGGAAACTAAATGTCTGGCTTACAAACAGCACTTTAGAAATGAGTTTTTACTTCCATTATGTAGATGTGAATTCTAAAGGGCAAGAAGTGACTTGATCGTACAACCAAGGCTAAAATCTAATGCTAAGGCAACAATTTTTAAAACGAGCTATAAATCTATGAGATGCTTGCTTAAAATGAATGACTTGAAATATTGTTCCACTTATCGGAACACTCACTCTCGTATGTTGGTGCAAAGGGCCTTGTTTAATAAAGGGTTTAGAAGAGAACAATAGATATCATACAAAAACAGAAACAAGCAATATTAAAATCAAAAAAATATTTGTGAGTTTCTTTTTTTATGATTCTCAAACTTTGAAAATTTCTTGTGTTTCTTTTTTTTATGATTTTCAAGCTTTGAAAATTTCTTGTGGTTGTTTACCATTCTCTATTTCCTAGCAGTGATTAGAAAGAAAGAGGAGAAGTGCTTTTTGAGAGTTTATGGCTAATATTGAAGGTGAGAGATGAAAATACCAAAACATAAAGCAAGTATTAGTCTGTGTAAAAAAGGAAATTATATTCCTAACTCATTCTATGAGGTCGGTATTTTCTAGTATTAAAGCCAGACAAAAATCATCACAAAATGAAATGAAATCACATATTTCATATGAATATAGACAAAAAAACCTTTAACAATATATTAGGAAACTGTATCTCACAACATATAAAAGGATTATACACCATGACCAAGACCAAACATGATTTATGCCAGGGATGTAAGATTGGTTTAACTGGAAATCAATCAATATAAAACACCATAGTAAAAGAATAAAGGACAAAAACACATGATTATCTAATAGACACAGAAAAAGCATTTAAAAAAAAATCCAACACACATTCATGATAAGAAATTTTCAGTAAACTAGGAATAGAAGTGAACTTTCTCGACCTGATAAAGAGCATCTACAAAAGACCCACAGGTAACACCACACTGAATGGTAAAAGATTGATTGTTCACCCCTTTCTTAAAATAGGTAACAAGGCAAAGATGTCTAATTTCATCACTTCTATTCAACATGCACTGGAGATTCTAGCCAATGCAATAAAGCGAGAAAAAGAAATTAAAGGGATTCCGATGAAAAATAATGAAAACTGTATTTCTTTACAAATGACATGATTCTGAATGCAGAATATCCAAATGAATGCACACAATTTACTGCAACTAAAAAAATTTCAGCACAGTACTAAGATAGAAGATTTACAAACAAAAATCAATTGAATTTCTACATACTAGCAACAATGCAAAAATGAAATTAAAGTTACAATTTATTCACAACAACATCAATAATAATACAAAATTTAGGAATGAATTTAGTTAAAGAATTGTAAGACTCATACAGTAAAAATGACAAAATATTGCTGTGAGAAGTTAAAGAAGATAAAATAGAGAAATATTCCATGCTTGTGAATTGGAAGACTCAATATTATTAAGATGAAAATTCTTCCCTGATTGATCTATAGATTCAACACAATCCCTATCATAGTCCTAGCAAGCTATTTTAGCAGAAATAATATGCTGATTCTAAACAGAAATGCAAAGGAACAAGAATAGATAAAACAATTTTGAAAAATAAAAACAAAATTAGAAGACCTTCACTCTCAATTTCAAAACATGATCAGAAGTTGCAGTAAACTAATGGTGTAATACTAGCAAACAAAATGTGGCATATCCATACAATGGAATGCTGTTCACCAATAACAATGAAAAACTACTGATACATGCCACGATATGGATGACCTAAAATCCTTATGACAAGTGAAAGAAGCCATACACAAAAGCCATACATTGTGTGATTCCATTTATATGAAATGTCCAGAAAAGGCAAATCCACAGAGAGAGAAAGTAGGTTAATGATTCCCATTGGCTGCAGATAAGATTGAGAACCAAATAGAAATGGATAAGAGGGATATTTTGAGGGTAATAGAAATATTCTAAAACTGGATTGTGGTGACAGTTGAACAACTACATAATTTTGGTAAAAACAATTGAACTATATACTTATAGAAAAGGAAGTAGAATAGGCGAAATTCCCAGGAGCTCCAGGAAGGGAGGTAAAATGGCTACATGGACAGCCAATTAGAGATGGAAAATCATGAGTGAGGCCCTTCTAAATGGGGGCCCTGTGTCAATTCTCATGAGATCTGATGATATTCAACAAAACCTTCAAAATAACCTGCTTTATAATTTTTTCTCTGTGGCCGACAGTAAGAAACACATTATATATTGACGTTTAGTACATATGAATCTATGCATATGAAACAAAATTGTTATGAAATACTTACCATTATAGTGATATTTCTTTTCTATTCAACTTATTCTAACCTATCCTATCCTATCCCATCCCATCCCATGAATGTTCCTAATGAACCCACTAAACTGATTTTATGAACTCAGTAATATGTCCAGACTGACTGAAAAACGGTAATCAAGAAGGTGAAAATGATTTATTCTGAGATCTAAAAACAAAAACAATCCTCTCCCCCCAAAAAACCCACCAGCAACAAAAACCTTAATAGTAACAATGATAACTATTCTTCCATGGGGCTTCCGAGCATCTTGGTTTTACTTGTGGCTTCAAACTCTGCTTACTCATGACTCTGCCACAACCAAAGACCCACTGAAAAAGAATCAGCATGAACTTGAATGTCTTTAAGTTTCATCTTCATACTTATAATTCCGGCACTTCATTGAAATCTAGCTAATGCAAATTGTGATATATCAATTTAATTTGGAATTTTTTGTTACAACTCAATAAAAAAAAAAGAAATCAATGATTTATTGACAGTAGTTTAGAAGATAAACTTATTGTGAACCCCAATCAAAAAAGTTGAGATGCTGGATTACTAAAAGAGCAACTTTATACTGGTTTTATCTGTAAGAGAGGGTCAGCGGCAGGGTATAGTTTCTGAACCATCATGACTGAACTAAGTACGCATGTAAATTTGTGGGGAAAAACAGCCAATTGAAATGTGACCTTTAAGAAAACTTAAAAATTACATAAAATAAGCAAATATGTAAAATCTATGGATGACCACATTATTGAATTTTTTAAAAAATATATAATTTGAATAACATGTTTGTGTTATTTGCTCAAGGTAACAATGGAAGTCTTATGTTGTCATATATGAAATTACTATCACTATTTAAACTAATGTTTGCCTTACATTTATAGATTTACAGATTGTAAAGCTCTATTACCACAGTGGATCACTGCCAGATAAATTGCAGTCACACTGCTAGATAAGCTCTTGACCTCTATGACATCTGCTGAGGCTAAAAGTTAAAACTACTATTTTATTCTATATCTATGCCTCACCAATTATATCATCTTTTCCAACCAGTATGCATTTGTTACACTGATCTGTGATTTGAAACTACCCTGATTCACGAAAAATACTACATTCTGGAAGAAAGCATTTTAGTAAGTTCGAGGCAATTGTCCTAATTTAAAAAAATAATAATTTAAACGTATTTTTTCCCCAAAGCAGAATGAATGTTTATGTGGAAACACTAAAAACATCTGTCTACAAAAAGATTTCTAAGCAGAGCTTCCTGCCTCTTAGCATCCCGGTAGGGAGGATTCACTCCCCAGACGTTCCTCACCAGATAGCGGCATCGCATTACCTGGATGTACTTATGATCCGCCAGCCCACCAGGCACTTTGATAAGCTTGTTGTTGTCCAAGTGAAGTTCCCTCAAATGAGGAGTGTTGGCCAGAGAGCCATTGTCAACAGCAGAGATGCTGTTGAAACTCAGTCCCAATCTGCAATAGAAAACAGGAATGAATGCATACCCTGCACATGGATGCTTTCTTACAGGTGTTGTGTGACTAATCAAGTCAATAGAAAAGGATGTTTTTGTTTTTGCACTTACTGTTCCCTCTGCCTAGAGTGCTTTTCCTAGACTTTCTGAGCTTGGATAGAGCCCATTTGTTCTTAAGCTTTCAATGTAGAGTTACCCTCTTTAAAACTCCTCTGACAGTCCCAGATTGGATAGACACCCCTAGTAAATGCTCACAGAGCATCCTGTTGTTACCCTCTTGTAAAACTCAGGGGACTGTGTACTTGCATGTCTTTCCTTGAGAAAAGTGACTGTCTTATGGTATATCCAGTACTAACACAGAGCTAGATATGACCAATGAGTAGCTGTTGAATTCATTTCTATGTATGATGAATGTGGTGAATTCACTTGAAAAAAAAAATAAAAGGAATACTATTATCATTTTGGTCACATTGAACATCAATTAATTGTACATTTATCACGAAAATTTATTCATTGGAAATAAAAGGTACAAAGTTCTAATGAGCCAATAAACCTACCTGCCAGAAAGGTTAACAGAATTAGCATTTTGCATTAGTTTGAAAGAGTTCATCAATGACCATCTGATACTGTCAGAATTTGCCGGGTGCCAATATTCCTGACTTCTGACCTTAATTTCTCACCTAAATCTCTGTTTCATGACCACTGTGATATTTCTCATGCAATGCTACTCAAGGTTTGGGTTGTATTTTTTAAATTAAATGTATAACAAGTGAAAGTTCTGCAGCTATGATGTCCTCTCATAGCAAATGAGATTCAAAAGTCAGAGTTGACTTGGGGACAAGGCTGGTGCATTCAGCATTCTAGGGATGAATCTCTGTCAAAACCAGGGTGCTGTCAATCCTGAGAGCAGAGAGGGGATGCTGAGATGAGGCAACAACGTAATATAAGAGAACCAGAAAACTCAAGGGAGAGAAAGAGGAGGAAGCCATTGGGTTCCTTCAAATGCAATGGATGGGACTTGGGCATTTTTTTAGAATGGTTTCTGCTTGCCTTCAGCTAGTTTCGATCTTTGAGCTCTTTGCAGATTTAGATGCTGCCTTGGATAACCAAAGTCTCCCAATTTTAATCATGACTTGCTGTTTGGAATAATTGAGATTAAAGTTTACTGATTTTAGGCTATTAATAGCACAGTTAGTTTATCTTAGCTATTGATTATTAACCTGGCATCTTGGCTCAGAGAACTTTGTTTTTCCATCAGTCTTAGGCATTCATCTCCTCTTTCTGGCTTTTTCTTTTCTATTTCAGAATCATGTCTTCTGTTTATTACAACACTCCAAGTCCCATACCCAATTTGGGCTCATACATTTCTTAGAATATAACATTCCTAATAATTTACTCAAGGAAATTTCACTTTTTCAATGATTTATTTATATATTCAACCATCAAATGTTGTAAGAACCTACTATGTTCAAGATATTATTCTAGGCTTGTCAGGGCAGAGGACACATGGCTCAAAAACCATGATTCTGTCCATTGAAGAATGGTTCACCTAGTAAGGGAGATGATAATATATACTTAATAAGAAAACAGAAGTTTGCCTGAAAACTAGTTCATATTTTTGCAGAGGGACATACACTATTTTCTCCCTACTTGTTCCTAATAGCTAATTGGAATATTTGCCCTGCCACAACATTCTGCCTTTTTCTTCTTTTCACAGTTTTGATCTTCAGCCCCCAAATACTTCTCATGTTCCAACTTCAGTGAGGAGCAAACAACATAAGGATTTGATAGTTTAATAGATTTTTTTTGACTTGATTCCAAAAAGAAATGTGTCTGATAAATTCAAGAGTTGGGAAAGTTTGCTTGGCCAACGAGGCAATCTGCTCTAAGTTAATGAATGGAATTCAAAATCCGTTTACACAGAGATCTTCATTTCTATTGACATTTTCCAAATTTACTAGCTTCTTATGCTTCTATGTGATACCAAGAATGTCATGTTAATATTAAAGTGCATAATCTCAAAATTTCCTTACCACTTTCAGTACAAAATAAACTTTTTTTCTCAAAAGGCATCTATTTAAAACTTTAGACTATTGTTCATCCCTTCTACTATTCCTGCTCCTCCCCCTCCTAATAATAATAATAATGATAGCTGTCCTAAAGACAATTCTACACAATCAGCAAAGCAGTGTCTTCCTAGATTTTTCTGCATCTAGAGAGACCTAATCAACAAAGAAAGGTAGATGATACATAACACTATTTTGAAAAATATTGTCTACCTTAGAGACTATAATTAAAATAACTTTGGATAAAAGGTTTCTTATGTGAAACACCAAGGTAATATATTGTGACTGTGGCTAATATATCGTAGCTATAGTAAGCACATGCTCATCTTCAGCCTCCTCCATCCACTGGGTCATTGGAGAACATCCACAGAAATGAGGAAAGATGCATTATACATCCATCTGGTCTTAGTATTTCTCAAAGATAAATAATATACTTTATATTCATTTATCTACCATGAAATTTATATACAAAAAGAAGAGTGAGTCAATTTGGCATAACACTGTGCTTCTCTGTAAGAACACTCAGCAATACGTGTGGATCAAGAACAGAGTGTTCCATGAAGACAACTGAAAGAGTTTGCCAGCACTGTCCTCTTTTTATTACTTAACCAGACTGTAAACATAGGAAGATCGAAGTTAGGTTAGAAAGGAGGACAGGCGCTAGCGATTATCTATGAGGAAAAAAAAGAGTTAAGAAGGGCCAGAAAAAAAAAAAAAAAACCAACAAACTTTTCTTGTGTTAGTCTATATTCGATGTCCAGAGACATTTTAAACTCTTCAGAGAATAGAGGTTGGAGAATCTCTCATAACTAGTCTAATACTATACTGTGGGATACCCAATATTTCCATGTTCTGGTAGCCTTCATCTTAATGCATTTTCAAATTCTAGACCCTGTCTTATACCTTACTTAACCTTGCATTAAATCTTGTTTAAAGCAACTAAGTTAGAAGATACTGAATGAACATACTAATTTAATCAAATACCTTATACATAAGATATATCTTAATCTGAAAGCAATATGGTACTCACAAAATATAAGGCTGATCTTGGTGGTTATACTAAGTGTATGCAAAACTCATTAGTTTTGTTTTTTTTAATAACTGATTGGGCAAGCTGAAGTTTGAGGTTGTCAGAAATAATAACAACAAAAAAATGTGGTACAGTCAAAACTTCATCAGGTTTCTAATTCTGAGCATGTGGGCACTAATACACCTAGCCATCGTAATGATAGAACATCATGAAAGAATATTTTTACTTAGCCAAATTATTCAGTCCTCTCAGGCTAGCTGCATCAACTTTGGTGATTTTGTTGCCATCAAGATGTAATTCAGTAAGGGAAGGAGGAAGACCTGGAATACGGAAATACAAAATGGTAAATGAGGGGATAAATGTAATTACAGAATGTAGAAAGACAATGAGGACACATGCCATCGGTTTTTTAAAAGTTTCAGAGGATTTGCTTTTGCTTTTTCATGAGTTTTGCTTCTTATCTTTTTCCTTCATCCCTTTTATAATAATACATGCTTTTGGAAGTACTATATGCCCTTTCTACTTTTCTCCTAGATTGATTTTAAAAAAAACATGAATCGTGTTTATCATGAAGTACAGTTTTGGCTTGTAGAACTGAAGTCAAACCCTGAATCTAACCAGCGTCTTACACCTTTGTTAATGGGCTAACTCTGCCATTGATAAAAGATCACAACTCTAAAATGAAGAGACGAGCATTTGAACTATAACAAGGAGATTATGTATAAGTTGAACCTATATACAAACCTAACCAGGCATTTCATTAATGAGCATTGTTAATAACTAACACTGATCCACTGTGTTGGCCTTAGTCTTAATTAACTTTGCCATAAAAACATCAAACACTTCTGCACCATGGATGTGTAGAAAGAGCTAAAGCTACTTGGACCTTTTAAATCAAGACTGTTTCTTTACACAAGAGGAGTGGAGAGGCCTACCATCAAGCACTCTGCCATATGTAGAGCACCTGGGGAAATCATTTTAGATCCAAAGTACCCGCTAAACCTCTGGATAGTACTTCCTGAATGGCTACGATTTTTAAAATTTAAGAGTAGAAAGGTAGAAGTTTAAATATTTTATTTTCATTTCCTCCTGCCATCTAAGGATATATTATGTTTTTCTACAGCTGTTTAACCAGCATATTTTTCCACTTAGAAGAATAGCGACAAGTACAAAGAAAATAGCAAATTGGTTACATGTAGAAGTAACATCTGGTTGGCAGAAAGTGTTGGTTATTTGTCCATAAAGAACAAAAGTAGAAAATCACAGGTTATGTTTGGTCTGAAATTTTCATTGCATACCACTGCATTCTGTCAAGAGTGTCTATTTAATGTAGAAGTTTAGTCCATATTTGACTTGAAAATGACTATTAGTTTCTCTACGGTTGCATGTTTCATGTGAGAGATGCTAAGGAGAGAAACTTTTACTTACTGAATGTCTGTTATGTGCTGAATACTGAGATTGGCACTTTTCCTAACTTGGCTCATTTAATTTTTTCAATGTATAAATTATTTTTCACCAACCCCCTTTCATAGATGAGGAAACAGATTTTCAAAGTTACAAATTTTGTAGGTTAACTAGCTACTAAGTAGGGAATGTAACATGCTCCCAGATGGCCAAAGGAAGTGAAAATAGCATGCTCTTAACTGAAGGAAATGAAATCACAATTGCATTATTCTTATGAATAAATATCAGGAAGTCACAGTCACTCTTGGAATAAGATATTTCAACCATTTGAGTCTCCTTAGACCAAATAAATGTGGATTTTTAAAAATACTTCTGTAAGTAAAGTGAGTATACAACAACGCAAATTGAATGCACATCCTTTCTTCCCTTTACCATGAAAAGATCATTTTTAAATGTACTATCTCTAGAACACCAATGAACATTGCATCCATTACCCTTACATAGTTTCTAAGTGTCTCCCCTTTTAGGATTTTAGTTTCCAAAAAATAAAGTTATAGCTAGAAGTCACTTTCTGGAAGAAAACTTTGCAATAGGACAGAGAGAGTTAAATTTATAAAGAACATCCTTAGCCTTTGTCACTGTAGCATTTAGCTAAAGAGCCTACACTCTAGTTACTTTTTAAATTCTTTTCCTTTTCCATTTTTAAGATAAAATATATTGAGAGTTTTCTTTGGGCCGAGTACTATGTGTGTGCATTACAAGTCTTACTATATCTATTAATCCTCACAAATATCCCAAAGATAGTTGTCACTAATGCCTCCATTTTCTAGACAACAAAACTGAGGTTTTAGAGACGTGAAATTATTAGCCTAAAGTCACAGAATAAATAAATAGCTGAGTCAGTTCTCTCACCCAGGTTGGTCTAACTTGAGAGAGTAATTTTATAACCTCTCCACTCCACTCCACTCCCTTTCCATTTCCATCAGCAATAAGAGACAACATGTGGAAATGAAGACTTCCTGAAAGGTGATGATGTTCATGCATACGAGTCTCAGCCTAGGGAGGGAAGACTCATTCATTCCACAAGCATAAATATGCACAGGAGGGAGAGCTTACGATGGCAGCAGAGTGAAATGGTCAAACACGGGATCTCTGATGTCAGTCTAGCACAACCCCAGCTCTCCTGCTTCCTAGCTCCTACCTTGGTCACAATTTATTTCCTCTCTTTAAGCCTCATTTTCCTTATTCATAAAACAGGTGTGATATTAGTACTATAGAGGAATGTTTTTGGATTCATACAAAAGAATCCATTCATACAAAGAAATCTATTTGGTATAATATCTTGTTCTAAACAAGTGCTTAATAAAATTTAGTTACTATAATTTTAATATTATGAAGTGTCTAGTAAATAAAAGCAAGCTAGAGATGATGAGAAAAGAACACTTAGGATAGAGAGAAGACATAAGCAAGGCCAGGAAAACAGATCATTCAGTGATGAGATGTTTTCCTGAGGGATGTTTTGGAGGATGCCTTAGGAGAGACAGCACAATCAAAGACTGTGCTTAATGGAAGTCATCTGGCAGCACAAAATCCTGGACAAGACCGGGACTTTAACTTCTGGCTACTTGACTTCACCCCCTGCAGCTCTGAGGCTTTAGGCAAGATATCTATATATATAAAATAAAAATACATAAAATATAAGTATTTTATTAAATATATTATGAAAATATACTAAAATATAAACAAAATATATTTAAAAATACATATATATGTATGTATATATCTCTTCACTGGGCTAAAAAATGATCACTTGTTACTTGCTATGAGTTGGAGACCGAACATGAAAGTGCTTTATAAACTGTAAATCAATCTCTCTCCTTATCTGTATCTCTCTATCATCTATCTATCGAATCTGTTTTCTATCATCTTTCCTGTCTAATCCATCTACACCAGCAGTTGCTATTATGAGCATTGAAAACATCCTCTGTAGCAAAAAGACTGTGGAGAGAGCAAAGGGTGGTAAGAAACCATTCGATGGAATACGTACTTGAAGAAGTTGAGTTTTCTGTGGAAGCACAATAAAGGATAATTGCTTTCCGTGGGCGAATATCTACATTTTGGCCTGCAGTCTAAGAATGAGATGTATAAGTTGAGAAATGGCCAGATTGAAGGGAAAATTGGAAAATATAGAGGAGCTTTTGTGAGACTGAAAAACCTGGGGCAGGGAAAGATGCGAAAATTAGAGGAATTTATTTTTGGTGCCTTGAGGCCTTTTCCGATTCACAAAGACTGGCTTATGTGCCTCTCTGGGGTAGCCCTTAGCACAGCGACCTTACCCCCATGACTGTGGGGTGATTGCTCTTTACTCATCTGGCTTTGCTCTAGTCAACAAGCTCCTTGAAGGCGGGGAGTATATTCTATCTGCTGCCCTGTCTCCAGTGTTTAGGACTTTACCTAAGCAAAATGAGTGTTAGAAACATTTTTAATGAATAATAAAAGACAATATCAATCCACTACTTATCTACATGCCACATGTTTCACTAATTATTTATTTAGTGTTAAAACAATGCAATGAGGTAGATATTAATATTATTACCACACTACAGATAAGGAAATGGAGGCATAGACGTTGAATAATTCGTCCAAGTTCCTAGAACCAAATTAGTGATAATTTGAACTCAAGCAAACAGACTCCCACACCCACACTCTACAACACACACCACCACTATTAAATAAGAGCGTGGCCATTGTGGCTCCTCTTATCCAGATGGTAATGACTGGAATGTTGTAGACAGAAAGGAATGCACCAAAAGGTTGGAGACTCAAAGTAAAAACTGGCTAATTTCAGAAGTACTTCCATGTATCTTCTTTTTCTTTTTTACAAAGTGCTACTAAGGCATTCTAGTTTTTAAATAACGATTTTTTTCTTTGTGACATCACAATTCTACAATACAAAATCATTGGGCATTGTTGCATCTTAGAAGAGACTTTATAGGTAAGAGAGTCTAGCCATCTCTACAGCGACTCTGGATGGCCCAGTCATCACCCACGCTCGTTAGAAACACTTCTACAGGTAGAGAATTTACCGAAAATAATAAAAAGACAATTTCTGAAAGAACTTTTTAAATGTTAGAGGCTTTGGATTTAGCTTCTCAAATTGCTCTCGTGAGTTTTCTATCACCTGGAGGGATGGTGGTTATGTTGGTGTCAGCAATGCGGATGTAGGACAGCTTCTTCATCCCCTGGAAGGCTCCATTTTCAATTCCTGAGCTCTTCAGCGGGTTGGTGCCCAGTTCTACAAAGGCAATAAGTGCAAAGCTTTTAGAGGACAATTTTAGGATATTACAAGTCAGAGTAGTGTCTGTTTCAACAAGGAATTTAGCAGAAACTTGGGTCAATAACAGTTTGACTGAAAAACAAAAGAGAAATTAAAGGACATGCTCCTCAAAGGAATAGCAAAATGGGGTAAACACTTCCCTTATTAAAACAAACAAAAGACAAACAACAACAAAAAACCTAAAAAAGCAGTAGTAGCGAAAACAATAACAACAAAATTATTTAAGGTATATACACAGGTTTGCCCAGAAATCAACAAAAGCAAGAGTTCACACCACACTGATTATGACTATTACTTTCCCAAGATACGTTAAAATGTTATTAAATAATTTGAATCTAGCATCTTCTAAGCCAATTATAAAATTCCAATTTTTGACCACACCTATAGCAAAACATTTTAACACATTTTTTAAAGCAGATGACTTACAGGTGTTCAGAATATAACAAATCCCACCATGGGAAAGATAGCCTTAAATATCTCTAATTAAGCGCTACTTAATTCAATGGTGTCTTGAGCGTGCAGTTGGATAACTTCATCCTAGGGCTTTCTCCACATTCTCAGATCCTCAAGGACAGGGAATAAAAACGTTGTCAGTCACAGATTCAAAATCCCATTCCTTCTGGCCCTGCTGCTGTTACGCCCTACGACATACAAATTCTAGCTAATTTACCTTCCTGCGGCTAAAGCTTACTTGGGATCTCTTAAGGTGAACCTTGAATCCTGGTCTCAGAGTGATAAGAATATCTGTACCTACGACTATCATCTGGTTCAGTCCATTGAACACCGCTTTTCGCACTTTGGTGATCTCGTTCTCATGGACACGCAGCTCCTGAAGAGTTTTGGGCATTTTTTCTGGCAATTCCTTCAAATGATTCTTGGACAGATAAAGTCGTTCCAGTTTCACCAAAGGTGTAAATGCTCCAGGGCTGATTTTGCTAATTTTGTTGTTGACAAGAATCAACGCCTGTAGATAGTGAACAAAAACAATATCTTCCTAGTTCCAAAACCTTCCACACAAACATAAAACAAGTGTGTAGTCTATTCATTCCATCCAGGGGACGCACAGAGAAATCTGCAAAATTGCAAGAAATCAGAAAACGTTAAGTAGATGTGATCCCTTCACATAAGAAGTGTATGAGGACCTGAACATCAGGAATAAAGGAAAAAGGAATGCGGCGAAATATAGACTTTATATGCTTTTAATTTTTAAACAATAAATACTCCTAAAAGCATTGAAATTACTAGAATGACTCAAGATACCTGAAAAGAATCCAATGACACAGGCATCCATCCCCCAACCAGCTTTTCAACCTAAATGCCCATCTTCGTTGACTGTTGTCATGAATTACACTACAAAAGCGTGGCAAGAAAGTAAAAATTTCTTGCAACCACACAAATTTAGATATAATCATTTTCAAAAAGTTTGCCAAATTAATACATTATTTTGCAGCTCATTGCTTTGCTTTGCATTTCCTTGCTACTTAAATGGTTAAACAAATTTCCTTGTATTTTCCTACCATTTACTGTATTTTTTGGAGGAAAAGGATTGCCTGATCATAATACTTCTCATTTTCATTGTTTTAATAATTGGTTTACAGAATAAAGATATAGTTTATATAATATGTAGAGGCTTAATGTATTTTTCTTCTGTTTTTGCCCTTTTTACATATAAAAGTTTTATATAGTCGAACATACTAATATTTTTGGTAAATTTTAAATTTTTGTTTCTGAGTTCTCCTAATATAGGAAATTACTTCTAATTCATTACTACTGTTATACCTATGGCTATTGGTAAACTTATTTTGGACTGCCTCATTCTCTTCCAATGATCTGTATGTCTACATAACCACACTGTTATTATTTTAAGATTCCTTATCAACTAATCCTAAGGAATTCAAGATAATTTTATCAAAGTTTGAGAAGCTTGCATTTTCTATTGTAGTACACTTTTATGCGTATATGAAAATGCAGAGGGGCAAAAAGGGAGTTACAATAATAGAACAGTGAGAACTTCCAGTTTCAGAAAAGCAAGAGTATTTTCTGAAGGTAACAGCTGGTTAATTAACCCTGTACACTCTTATACAGTTCATAATATTTGACTAATTAAAACTTATTACACGTAACACAATCTTGTAACTAATCCTAAAAGATGCATTGGTTGATTAAAACAAAATCTTAAGAAATTCCAATGTATATTACAGAAAGTAAAACTTAGGAAGGTTAAGATCATAGGAAATTAATATTCACAGGCAAAATGTCTGGGAAATGAGTAAAAGCCAGAGCTAACGGAAGGAAGGGTTGAGAGGGCTTTTGTCATTAAACGACATTCAAAAATGTATATGCTTAATTATAAATGCAAAAGAGATCCTCAATTGCCATGTAGGTAAGAAAGTTCTGAAAGCTTGATATAAATAAATGTATTAAAAGTCATCTGAAAAACCTGTTTTTATTTTAGGTTAAATGTTGAAATTTGACATAATATGTAGGGTTTTCTCCAAAGCTACTTTTATGTTGGGCTTTCACTATACCAGATATTGTTTTAGGGGCTTTTATAGTTACCATCATATTTATAGGCAATTATTAGTGCATAGACTCATGCCGGACTGCTTCTGACTTTAGACCTCAAGTTCTGACTCTTACTTTTTGTGTGACTATGAGGAAGTAACTTAACCTCTCTGTGCCTAAGTGTCTTCGTCTATATGAAGGAGTTCTCAGGGGTATCTACCTCAAAGAATAGTAATAAGGACGAAATAAGTTAATGTATCTAAGGTACTAAGAACATTGCCTAGCGTATAGTAATTGCTACACAAATATTTGCTATTATTCAATCTTTGAAAAAAATTTTTAGTGATTTCTAATTTAAAAATTTTCCTTACTAGATTTATTAAGCTTTAATTCAAAGGAAAAATATTCAAAGTTGGCATTACCGTACTTCATTTTCCCACTTCCAATTATTTTATAGAATAATTATGTAGTTTTCCTACTATATATGGATATAAAATTACTCTTATGCAACATGTACCACTCATAATGAGCCACAGAGTTGTAAATTAATAAAATTATTGAGAAGAAAAGAACTTTTGGTCAAATCCTTTCTATTTTAATCCTCGCTAACTTTTCATTTCTCTCCTTCCTTCTCATTCAAGTATGGCTCTCCCGGCTGAAATTATGATGTTCATTTGCCAAATAACAAGGATAGAAATGATCAAGAATGAAAGAGTAAGAGGAAAAATAGCTGTTTAACATCCTCTGAATGGCTGGAAGCTCTAATAAACTCACTCTCTTCTTCCGATGTACACTTTGAAGTAAAAAGAAAGAGATTGCCAAGATGACAGTTCCCCAAAAACATACTTAGATTGAGACTTCGGAAAGGAAAGAACACGTTATTACAAATCCCAGATTTAATAAGAACATCACGGAAACAAGATATCCCCTATTTAAGGAAATAAAGAGTTTAAACAAATTATTCAGATTACACTTAAATACACAGGCAGTTGGGATTAGAGTATGAGAATTCTCCTTCCTTAAAAAAGTAGCTTTAAGGTAAAGTTATGAAAATAACATGAAGCTTTTTAATATTTTAGTTTATTGAAAGTAATGATATTCATTATTTATTATCACCTCTTTAAATTTGTTCCAACGATAGTATAAATAGTAATTGACAAACCTTACTGGTGTCATCATCAGCTCACTCCCAGGGAAACCATGCCTGAAAACAGAGAAAGGGAGTGGGGGCTGCAGCCCTGTGTCCTGTCAGCAGAGATGGATCCCATTGGGCCAAGGTTCAAGATCTCTAGCTCCAGCCTTACCCTCCATGTTTCGGAGCCTGTATCTTTAACCCTAACCAACTTGTATTTTTATTTAACTGTTGCTTATTTTCTTCTGCTTTTCCTTTCTTCTTGCATGGAAAGCCCTCTTATTCTCTTCTTTTCAAAAGTCTGCTAATCCTCTAAGACCACTTTGTTTCATATTCTCTCAAAACACTAACTGGTAGCCTGATGTAGGATGATGTCTTATTTTTCTCTTACTTGGTGCCCATAACACTCACTACTTATAGCATATTGTACTTATATTGTTGGACCCTTCAATAAATTAAGTGTTATTATTTTTATTATGGAAAAGCTTAAAATCTTAAGGAACAAGTCTTTGCTTCCTTTTAAAAAACCTGGTATATTTCCTCCTAATGGATAAATGTTCATTGCTTTTCTCATCTTGGTTGTCAGAAAGTTCATAACTAAATCTTATCTTGGTTATATTAACTCAATAGTACATCATGACCAGTTTATTTTACTTTTACATTAAATTATTTACCTTGTATCTATATTTCTTATTCTAATATGTAGCAGCCAGATGATTTTGATTTATTTTTTATATTTATATTTTACTATGTCTTGCCTACTCTTATTATATATGCCCTCAATTATTTTCTATAATGATTAGGAGAAAGAAATGAACATGAAATTAGAGTTTTCTATGTATGTGCTCCCAATTTTAAGAATGTATTTCTATGATATTCCTTATAAGAAACTATGAACTCTTATCTCCACAGATAGGTAACCCATCACTAGGCAATCCTCTCCATTTTCTGAAAATTCTAATTTTTTACATTGCATTTTAGTGTTGAACAAAAGTCTGCTTCCCTGAAATTCCCATTCAATTGTCAATAGATCAATTCTCTCATCTTGTAGTTGAAGCAAGTAAATTCAATTCTTCATCTTCAACACTGTCCTTCAAATATGTCATTTGTGACTTTTAAAAATTCCTTTTGTGTTTCCACTTCTCTATCAACTGTGCCTTTAAGACATGATTTCTGGGTCTCAAAGGTTAATGCCCTTCTTAAAATGCCTTTTCCTGGATCAGACTCAATACTTTTAGAGCAGCCTACCAGAGTAGAACAAGATAGAGTGAGACTTGTAGTATTTCTTCAGGACACCGAAGTCCAGTTTATTTACACTAAATGTGCACTGATATTTTGAAGGGAAACCATATCATTATCATCCCACAGGTAGAGAGCTGGAGGAGATGACAAATGTTATCAGGATTCTGATGCCCTATGCAAACAGAAGATGCATTTACTGTTAGAGAAGGCTTCCTTAGCAAGGCTTAACCCTACTTGATTGGGTTGGTCATTCTCCATTTATAACACACCTTCTCCCAACTAAAGATATATTCATTCTTTGCCTTTTGGACCATCTCCTATATCCTAGGAGGCTGACCTCTGGGGCCTGCATCACCCAGATGTTCTTGTCCTCTGACGTCTAGTTAGGTTCAACCATAGGAGACACTGGCAGGAAATCAGGAGGTTGGACTATAGCTCCCCAGCTCTTCCAGGGCTCTGGGGCTCCCTAGTTCTTCAGGCCTTGTGGGTTTGCATGTTTCCCAATGCCTTGTTGGTTCCCATATTCCTTTGTAAATAGTCACTTCAGTAAAGTCTCCTCTGTGAAACTCTTTTGAGAGTGTTACCTCTTTTCTGCTGGAATCCTGATTGGTAGACTGGGTGTGTTACATTATAATGAAGTAGAGGTAAGCAAAAATTACAATAAAAACAGATAAAGATAAGGATACGGCATGCATAATATTTACATATTTGAAGATGGAATTATATTTACTAAATAAAATATAGATGGTTATCCCTTTTTCTCTTGAGTGCCAATCTTTGAGCCTTTACAAGGTTATTTGTGCCTCTCAGAAAATGAAGGAAAGAAAACAAAAGAAACAAAGAAATAAAATCATTCTAAGATCAATCCATTTTGTGTTTTGTTCCACTATTGAAGTACAACTAATTGGGAAGATAAAAATTTTTGCTCATGAAACATGAGAGAAGATTAAGATATAAAGTATTTTTTTATGAAGCAAATACCAAAGATATATGGGGTGGGTATGTGTAAGAAAACGGGATGATTTTTTAGGGATTAACAAATTTGATGCTTTCCTCCACCACCCTCAAAAATAGAATTTAATGAACACTCATGTGCTTATTAATTACCATATAGTACTCCTCGCCTTAACTAAGTTTTCTTTTAAAAACGTACTTTGAGTCAGATCTTGTAACAACCCCACCAAAAAAATTCTTACATGAAGATTCTTCAGGTTCTTAAAGTCTCCATCTTTGATTTCGGTTATTTTGTTGTTTTGCAGGTCCAGCAGCGTGGTGTCAGGGGGAAGATCTTTGGGCACTTTGTCCAGACCTAGAACCACAGGAAAAGCAATCCGTAAAATGGGCTACATGGCCACAGAATCACAAAGGTTGTGTTTACAAAGAAGTCAATGTTGCAACGATAGTTTTACCATAACATATTTTTACCCTAACATATTTTTCTTCTTCTAGGAAATATATCAATGGTAGTTGAAAATACCTTTTATCTTTTCCAATCAAGTCAAACAATGTTTTTGAAATCATAAATGGAACACATTATTTGCCCCATGTAATTACTGTTTTGCATGAGGGGAGAATTTGTGTTTTGTTAGGGTGTGGCTCAAATTTCTCAGTACACAGTGGGTTTTATTTCATTGTTCTTGTATTAGAAAGTATGCACTTCTTTTGATAAGTGTTAAGTATGAGTGATTTATAAATCTATGCCTTTCTACATAAATATCCTGTCAATAGGGAAGAGCTTTAGCCAAATCATCAAAAATCCTCTTCATAAATCTAACACTGTCACAGATCTACATTTAAAATTAAAATTATATGACCATGCAAGCAAGTTGTTGTGTCAACAACTTGAAAATTTAGCCAAACTTTTGGGAGAATAGTTCTTTCAGTTTTTATTGGAATACCAAAACAATGTCAACTTTAATTGATATTTTATGACCAATAGATATGTGGCTACTTAGAATAAAATAAAATAAATTTGCTAGTGTAACTTCTCTAAAATAAATCCTATGAAGCATTATTTTTGGACCTTAAATTTAGGTCTAACTAACTGAGTTACTGTTTTTAGTTTATAGATGTAAACACGGTGAATAACCAAATGCTCTATGGAATTGAAAAACATTTCAATAGTCATTCAACTACATATATAAAGATGAACTGTTTTCATTCAAAAGGTATGCATATTAAATAAATCATCATTATGAATGGTAATGGAGAAAAATATTAAATGATATAGCCTTTTGCCTTTCTCTCTTCCACTGGCTTTGTTCCATATTGATGTAGAATGTTAAGCAAAAATTTGATATTCTGGGGCCTGCCTGGTGGTGCAGCAAAGTTTGCACGGTCTGCTTCGACGGCCCAGGGTTCACCAGTTTGGATCCCAGGTGCGGACCTATGCACCTTGTCAGGCCATGATGTGGCATACATCCTACATATAAAGTAGAGGAAGATGGACACAGATGTTAACTCAGGGCTAATCTTCCTCGAGAAAAAAAATATTTGATATTCTAACTCGAATTCATCTGATCATTTCTATATTTTAAGATTGCATAAAATAAACCAGAAATATTTCTAAACTTCTCCATCATATCTGAGACTTAAAGTGCTGAATATCGCTCCTTCATGCATTCAACAAAGCTTTATTGAATACCTCTTAGGCACCATCAATTTATTAGGCCCTGGGGATACAGCAGGAACAAGATAGAAATTGTCCACTTCCTCGTGGAAAATATAATTCAATCTATAGTTTTCAGTTAAAAAGAAAATTACAACACAGTATATAATAATTGCTAGGTTGGGAAGATATCTTTCCAATTTTTAATCTTATGTAAATGTATAGTGATAAATTTGATTATGATAGCCACATTCCTATTTTCACATCTTCCATGTCAATTACAGAAAATATATCTGAAATTACCTGCTTCTGAGTTCTTTCCAAATAATATTTTGTTCATGTGATCCCTGCTCTGTTGATTGTGGATAAAAAGTCTAGCTCGCAATTCAGTGATCAACTATCATTATAAATTTAAATATGAAAATGCAGGTGATTCTACACGTTCATACATGTATTCCAAGACTCACTACAGAAAGAGTTTAAGAAAAATAACAAGAGTGAAGCGTTTTCAGTGACAGCAAACCACCAAAGCATCTCCCGTGCAGGAGGATATTGAACTGCGCTATCTAGTCATGATCGCTGCCATTTTCAGAAATGTCAGTTTGCTAATTTCACGCAATTAGGAGCGGTAGACTTCTGCTAAATCTTTGATAATTAGTATTCTCCAACCAAGAAAAGGCACAATTCCTTTCATTTGGAAAAAAGTTAACCGCCTACATTTCATCATTACTTTGTGGGCTTCTTTGTCAATGTCTTAATTTCCTCTTAGGCTTACTTTTATACATTGTTGGACTTCACTTCTAGTGGCTCTCTTAACATTGGTTCAATGCCAAAGTGCAGATAAATTTCAGATGTGGAGAGAAAAACATGATATATCTGGATGGCTGACAATTTTGATTACGTTGTCATCCTAGAATTTTATAACAACAGAAACTACTTGGGATGAATTATATACATTTTTTTTCTGAAGATTTAGCATAAAAAAAGCCTTCAAGCTTGTGATTTTTTCAGTTTAGTTCTTAAAGAGTCATTTTAATGATTAAAATCATAACCCTAACATCTCCCCTGAATTACTAGTAAATTCATATCCATTTGGGGGATTTCACATATCAGTATTTTATTAAAACTTTGTATTCATGTAGCTTTACAGCTTATAAAAAATTTAAAATATGTTATATTACTTACCTTACAACAATCCAGTGAGGTAGGTAAGGCAGTATGTTAATTTCATTTTTCCAGGTGATTTTTAGAAAAGGTTTAATGAAATGAACAAGCTCATGTAGCTAGGAGTGACAAAATGCAGACAGGAAGACAATTCTCCTACTTTCCAAGACATTTTTTCTGTCATATCTATCTGTATCCCCAAGAAGAATTGTTCTGACATCAGACTTAATAACATGCCATACGTTTAAGGACTAGACAGGGCATTGGAGTGTTAACCAGCTTGCTCAACAATCTTAGGTAGAGTATGACAGGGAAATTATCCCAGTTACGAGTCCTTAGAATGTCACAAAGGGAAGGACTATTAAATATCAGTTAGTCTATGTTTCCCAAATGCTGGTCAGGTAGACTCTAGGATGAGGTTCTTATTAGTTTATATCAAAATCAGAAAAAAGTGAGGGTGATCTGGTTAGTTTTAATATAAATTATCATGTACACACACACACACATACACACGCATATTTCTGAGATGAGCTCCTGCTCCCGTTTTAAATATACCTTCTTTTGAAAAATGATTCTGATAGCAGATGGCAGGTTGTTGTTATTTTGTTGGATTTGGTTTTGACCTTAACAAGAAATTAACTTATTCAACATTCAAAAAAATTTAGTGTCCCAGAAATCAGGGAACTTCTAAGCTAATTCAATACTCCCTCTTTCATAAGTAAAGAAACGGAAATCCAATAAAGTTAAATGGCTTATTCAAGGTGGCTCATGGTTAAATTAAACCAAGAACAAGATGGTAAGAGTCTCACTCTAGAAATAAATCATGTGCCATTTATGCATGTAAACATTGTGCCTACTTTTTTTTTGAGGAAGATTAGCCCTGAGCTAACATCCACCGCCAATCCTCCTCTTTTTGCTGAGGAAGACTGTCCCTGAGCTAACATCTCTGCCCATCATCCTCTATTTTATATGTGGGACATCTGCCATAGCACAGCTTGATAAATGATGTGTAGTCGGCACCTTGGATCTGAGGTGGCAAACCTGGGGCCACTGAAGTGGAGCACACTAACTTAACCGCTATGCCACTGGGCCGGCCCACACTGTGCATATTTTTAAAAGATGCTGATCTACACTGTCCCTTGAACATACTGTGCTTATTCCTAGCTTCTTGTTTCTTTTCATGTAATTATGTTTCATGGAATACTCTGCCTACTCATTTCCTTCTCCTTCCATTTTGACAATCGTTTAAAGCACACCCATTACCCCCTCCTTCTATAATATTCATCCAACCACTCCAGATAACAATGATTCCCCCTTCAAACTCCTTCTATATATGCTTATAATGTATTGTCCTGCATTTTAGTTTCCTTTCTTTTCTGTAGGTCCTGGATAAGAGACACAAATGACTATTTTTCATCAGAACTTTGATCTTACTGCTCTACACACAGAGGTAGCTTTTTGATTGGTTACTTTTAAAATCATTGTTTGCCCTGATGTCCCATGGTGAAAAGTTCATAATCAACTTAAAGATCTTTCCTGTTATGTTTTGTTACAATCACCTCTTCACATCCTGCTTTCATGAGGGTTCTTATTTTCCCTCAGAAGTATTAGGATACAACTAGCTGTAATAATCATAATTTTCTTTCTGATTCTTGGTTGGTCAGGAACATTTTAGAAACAAATGCTACTATCAAATACAGCATCCCCTTTATCTACACCTGAAAATTGTTCTCACTTTCTTCTGTCTTTGATATATTTGTGAGCAAGTTTCTGTCAAAATAACACGGAAGGGAGAAGGGGAAGTTATGCTGGAAAATACTGGCATCTGCTGCACTTGTTGAAGCGGATCTTATCTTATAGGTTTAGCATATTTAATAAATGTTTCTATAAACTTCTTTTTATAAGATCACTATTTGAATTTTAATCCTTGTTCCTCTTCTCGATCCTTCAGATCACTGGGCAAGTTGCTTAAGCTCTCAGTGCCTCAGTTTTCTTGCATCTTTCATGGAATTTTTGTGAGAATTCAATAGGCTATTCTACAGAATGATCTCCTACCATAGTGCACAGCAGGCCCTCAATTACTGGTGCCTGTCATTATTACCAATGAGGAGATGAGAGGGTGCGGCTCCAGTTATCTTGCTGACTATTAGCCTGTAAGTCTGTGGCAAAGTGATTGTTTTGGGTTTTTCTGTATAATGCAGTTATAACGCATATTATCCTGGAAGCTGGAATCTGTTTTGAAGGTGTATCAAACACAGATTTATTTTCCCCTAAAGCCCTTGATCGTGGGTTGGCTTTTCTTGTCAGTCATTTTGTGGTCTTGTTACATGATCATTGTTCCCGTGAACTTCAGGGTCTTTGGAGAGCTTATCTACCAAGCTCCACCTTTGGATGGTAACCCTCCAGTTTAGTAAGCACATGCTCCCAACAAATAATTAACTCCCAGAATCTGTTCGTGGTTAATTTAACTGTATTTTAATAGTGGCAAATGCCACACTCTTTCGCAAATCTGTGAAATATCAATCTTTGTTCTTTTGGTCATAACATCTTTAGAGTTAAAACCACCTGTGTTATAAATCAACTCAGCCACTATGCAGAGAGAACAAGGATCTCTAACTTAGCATCCCTTAGCTCGATCTCTTAATCTGAGGATACTGGGCATGAAGTAGACTGAAGGTAGAAATACATCAGACCTAAGGATTATTTTGTGGTGATGAAAAATTCTATTTCAATTACAAATTGTTTATTTGAACTAAAACGAATCTTTAAAGAGTATAGAAACAGGCAGTATGCTATGAAAACAATTATTCTACCTTAAGTTGTTTTTTTTAACCTTAAGCTTTTAAATCAACTTAACAAATTCTGCCTTATATATGATTTTGTCAACCACATAGGATTTTAACTAAATCATTCTTATTGATACTGATGAATTTTATAGCCATTCATAAAATGATATGAAAAGTAAGATATTAAGCATTTTAAATGAAATATCAATTAGCCAGGTAAAATTTGCTTTGAAAAAGATGCTCTATGATGGAAACAAAGTCTCAAAGATGTGACTCGATGCCTCGTTTACAGCCTTCAATAGAAAGTTTGACACTATGAAGTAGACTTGTAAGTTGATTTGAATACAATTGATTTGAATACAATTGATTTGACCTCTAAATAGTTTGCAATTTTTAAATAATGACCTTCACAAGGACATGTAATATCTGTGGACTTTCCATATATAATACATAATTTGTGCTCGTACTTCTCATTAGAAATGTACATAAATCTGAGTGTGTAGATAATTGCATTTCCCAAACATGGCATTCATTATATCTCCCACCGTATATGCTCTCTTCAATACAAACTTGTCGCAACCTTATCAAAAGATGGACTCAAATTCCTCTTCTTCTGAATCTGGCATGGCCTTTTGATACCTCTATGAACTAATGGAATGTGGTGGAAGTGACACAGCATAACTTTGGAGAGGTCAGTAAAGGTTGTACAGCTGCTAGCCAGTTCTTCTGGGAAGCTTGCTCTGGGGGCCCCAGGGGTAAGAAGTCTGTCTATGCTGGGAACACCATGCTGGAGAGGCCACCTGAGGCACTCCAGATGACAGAACGGCTGAGCTTGCAGGTGACAGTGGCATCAATCGTCAGTCATGAGAGTGAGCCATCTTAGGTGACTGACCTAGGCTAGCCAACCCAGAGACCACGGCCTCAGCTGAACCCTGACTGCAAATTCATGAGAGACCCCAATTGAGAACAGCCTGTCTGAGCCCTGCTCAAATCTCCTGTACCTCAAATCATGAGGAAAATAAAATTATTTTTTTAAATCGCCAAGTTTTGAGGTAATATTTATTCAGCAATAGTAACAGGAGCAGAGTGGTTTCCTAAATTTAATTATTTTTAATAAGCATCCTTTAATATAATTCTAAATTTTCCATTAAAATGCAATTATTTCCAAGGCTAGTCTGAATTATTTATTTGCTCTCCCAAATTCTGTAAGAGGAATTTCATCTTTTTAAAAATGGCGTTATTTATTAAAATAAGTAAAACTCTACTTAAGATGTTACCAGAAAATCATTTCTGAAGTAAAGGCTAATAAGAATTGTGCTCTTTCCCCCCCCAGTTGTCCCAGTGATGAATAGCATTGTCCTGCTAGCAAATGTCAGCAATCTGGTAAACATCATGTTGGACAAAGGCCAGTCCTAAAACATCATCCTTTTTTTTCTTTTCTGTCCTGTGGCAGGGGTCCAAATAAGATTGACCCTTGTTGACTTCCAACAATATTTTTTATAATCCTGTCTTCAATTTAATAAGTAGGACAGTGGTGATACGCTTCAATATTTGGCACAAGACCAAAATAATATGTCCCAGCTCCATTAAGAAACTTTTCTGGGCCCCAGCCCCACGGCTGAGTGGTTAAAGTTCCACACGCTGAACTTTGGTCCGTGGCCCAGGTTTGTGGGTTCAGATCCTGGGCACAGACCTACTCCACTCACCAGCCATGCTGTGGAGCTGTCTCACACACAAAAGAAATAGAGGAAGATTGGCACAGAGATTAGCTCAGGGCTAATCTTCCTCAAGCAAAAAAAGAGGAGGATTGGCAATGGATGTTAGCTCAGGAAGAATCTTCCTCAAAAAAAACAAAAAAAACAAAACTCTTCTGCTCAAGGCATGCAAGTTTTCCTCTTAAAAATGGCAATTTGACTGTGATGGCAGTTGGATTAGATTTCAGATATATAGAAGATTGCCCCTTTAATTCCGTTCTTTTTCCAAATAAAGTCAGGAAGGTTTGAGCTTTCTGCTTCTATGGTCATCCTCAAAGGGAAAAGGAAAGCGTGCCCCACAGCTCCCTGACTCCTAATTCCCAGTCAGCCATGTTCTTTCCTGTTTCCAGCTTGATAGAATCTAGGACATTGTAGAATTATGCACTCATCCAAGCCCTAAGCCATGAATAAGTTCATTTATTCATTCATCAAGCATTTATTGATGTTTGAGAGCCTACCAAGTATAGGCATTTTGTTGAGTAGAGGGTCTACAAGGATAAATTATCAGCATGTTTCCCTTCTGATAGAGAGAGGAGATGCTTAAATAGGTAATTAAAGATATTGAAAAAATAAATATATGTATATAAAATTGATTATTATAGAATAATCAAGGCAAATGTAGGTCACAGAGAAAGCACAGAAGTAGACAAGCTGCTGAAGTTGCCTCTAAGAAATCTGCAGACTAAGTCGAGGGTTAATTGAGTCTTGAGTGTTAAGAGTATAGTCACTACAGGGCTTTCGCCTTGTATTAAGACTGGATTGCAAACTGGTTTAATTCTCCTTTATCCTTATTTTCAAGGAAATATATAATCTTCTTGCTACTCTTTTGAAGGAGAAAAGTTAAGAAGAGAGGGTCTTCTGCATTTCCTTGTTTACCCAGGGAGTGGATATCCCAGCTAAGCTCTTCCCACCCTGTCCTCTGGAGAGCCAGGATGATCATCCAGAGAGGAATGCATCACAGCTGCAGTCTAACCAAATGCCTTGATCCCACACAGCTGCCTCTCTCTCCAGCCCTGGGACTGAGAAGGAAACCAGAGATATGTCAGTTCTCAGTTAGGTCAAGGAGACAGACGCTTCCTTGGCCTTCTCTGACTCCTCTCTTCTTCCTGCTCATCTTTAACCCCTTGAGTCAGTAGCCTTGGTTATCTGAGTCACACTGGAACATTACCCTTGCCACATCTGAGGATCTGTCATACCCCACCCCTAGCCAACACTACTTTAGACAACCCACTGGGCATGCTGTGTGCACAGCCTGCTTCTTGTACTACATCTTGGAGACTCCCTTTTGATGCATCTGAAGCTCTGAATGAGGGTCACCCCATGTCCCTGCTGCTGCCAGACCTGAGCTATGAAAGCAACGGCGCTTCCAGCATTCTCTCTGCCCTCTATAAAACAGGCCTAATTTATTCTTCTGGGTTGATTTCTTGGAAGAAGTCGAAGAGTGCATTTACTTCATTTATAAGATTTGCTTCTGGACAGCCAATTTCCCCAGACAGGAGACAAGTTGTGGCATACTATGTTCCAAGGGGTCACCACTGACACAATTTTCACCAGTTGAGACAAAATGATTAAAAAAGAAGAAAATGAAATCTGTGCAATTTAAAGAGTTGCAATTTTTTCCTGGGATTTTAAAAATTAAAATATCCTTTGCAATATGAGGTACATTGTAAGAACCATTAGCTATTTGTAATGCTTTAAAACAGCAAAATAAAACATTCCATCTTCTGGCATCATCTCTAGAGGGCTAAAGACATGGGTTGGGAATCATTTATGATTATAAAATCATTTTATAAAAAATCATTTTATAAAAAATGATTACAAATGCTTCATTGTGCTCCACTCAGACAAACCCATTTTGTTCAAAGGAATAGTGTTTGGAGAATGCTGAATTGCTTGATAATTGTACAATTTTCTAATTCTTATCTATTTACATTCAGAGGTGATGTGTCCTTCTTTAGGGGGAAAGGGAAAGAAGGTGTTATTTCGGATCCAACTTGACAAGCCATGAACTTATTAGAGGTTCTCAGTTTCAAAGAAAAATAAAGGAAAACATCAGAAAGAACCTCATGTTATTAGCTGACTTTGTCTGAAATGGTAAACTGAGTGTAACAGTTACTATGATAAATATTTTATATTCTTATCTAATTAAGTAAGATATATTCTCATTTATCAAATGAGGAAACAGATTTGGAAAGGTTCAAAGTTACAGGTAGTAATTGGTAAAGCAGGACTTGAGTTCAGAGGTGTTGAACTGTACAAGCCAAGTTATTTCCACTATTAAATTATTTTAAAAGGTATTTCAGTTATTTTGAGACTTGTTTATAAGAAATCTGTCAATAACTATTACTTTTATTTGGAAGAATAATAAAAAGTAATGCTTATGCTTTTTTTACCTGTCAGAGCTGATCTGTTTTTCAGCAATGAGATGCCAAATAATGTCAATAGCTAAGAATGCTATCTGGCGGCCTTTAATCCAAAAATGAATGGCTGAGCCAGAGAGCACACAAGGAAGGGAAACCATCTTCCTTCAAGATACTAAGTACATAAAACAAAGTATCCAATCACAAGATCAATATTAAAACATTTTTTAAAGATCTGACAAGAATGAGTTACAGTGTAGGTTTATTATTTTAAGTAACTCCTAGATTTCTGAATTTGCTAAACTTATGTTTATTTTTTATTGTTGTTTTTAATCAATACTATAATTGAGTGACTTGTTTTATGTCTTAAGAGGATAGATAAAGAAAGAAGAGAAGATATTGGTCTCGTATAATTCTGGTTCAAATTACAAGCTAAATTACATCAAGTTCAGCCAAACAATTTGCAATATCTATGGAGAATTCATTACTTCCTTTGACAGGCTAAAATATACGTTTACTCTTTCAATTCCCCAGGCTCTAGAAAAACGTACTATAATTCTATTCTGATAAATTAGAACCAGGGACTGAAAAGGTCAATGTATCTTATTCAACACCCAAGTTTTCCCATGGACTAATTATCCAATTTTAATTTCACAGTTTTTACATCTTAGCTTTGAAAAAATTGTTTAAAAACTTGATGTTGTTTAACTTTGTCAGACATACCTCTTAGTGGCAAAAATAGTCAAATATTTTAATGAGAAATGTTTATTTATATTAAATATTGTTTAGGTAATGAGATGACAAAGCACCCTTGTCCTTCAACACTAGAGCTCCTCTCAGCTCATTAAAAGTTCTGGCAGGGATAATCCTTAAGAAAGCATTAGGCTTTGATACAGATAGGCATTCACATTTCTCATCCCAAAGTGCATTGCACTTTTTCTTTATTATGATAATTCAAGCTTCATGTTCAGATTTTTAGAGAACTTAAAAATAAAATCAACAGCATTGTCTTTATTATGAATGAGGTTATTCATTTCTTCTTCCTTGCTTTTGCGTTTTTTCTACTTTTCTTCCCTCTTTAACTCCGCGTAATCATAATATATTTAACAAAATGTATTGAACCTCTATTATGAGCCAGGTAACTCACACATACAGGTAACTCAGGATCTCTGAGACTGACCATGATTTTTCTGCAGATGAAGATGTCATGGCTCTGAACAGCTTGCCAAGATCATAAAGTGAGTTAGATAGTAGTTAAAAATGTGAATAAAGTGATTTCTTCTTTTTTTTTTCTTTTTTGAGGAAGATTAGCCCTGAGCTAACTACTGCCAATCCTCCTCTTTTTGCTGAGGAAGACTGGCCCTGAGCTAACACCCATGCCCATCTTCCTCTACTTTATACATGGGACACCTACCACAGCATGGCTTTTTTTGCCAAGCAGTGCTGTGTCCACAACCAGGATCTGAACCGGCGAACTCCGAGGCCGCTGAGAAGCAGAACGTGCGAACTCAACCTCTACGCCAATGGGCCGGCCCCCTAAAGTGATTTCTTTAAAGGCAAGTGGATTGTTCTTTCCTTTAAGAAACGTGTTTTCTGTTTTAGAAGTATCTGATCAAAATTTTTGACAACATATTTAAATATGCATCTGTGAATTAATGAAAACAAAAATAAGTTGGATGAGCCCATTGCTCATTGGAACTCAGTTGTTTCAGTTAAATATGGTTCCCTGAAATGAATTACTACAATCTTAGCTACCTCTTTTGTATATAAGGGTCAATAAGCCTATGTGCAATAAAGGAAGGATGTACACTCTGGGCTCCTAGAGAAAAGATAACAACTAGAAAACTTTCTCATCTAAAACAACACAAAATAAACAAAACAAAACCATAAGAAGGACAATGACAAAACTGTCTCATGAGACAGCCAAGTCAATGAACACGATATTTTTCTAAGACTACATTTTTCGGTCTAGTTTGATCAATAGGCTTGGGGGAAAAATTGTCCCAATGCTTTCACCAAAGTCAAGCTTTATGAACTATTTATCATGCAAGCAAAGAAAAACTATATTTATGGAAAAATAAAACTTCAGTCAAGTGACTGGACAAGTCTTCCTCCCTTAAAAATTATCAACCGTTCATTGTTGATAATATATGTAGTGAGAGTAACCGCAAATCCTTTAACCTCGTTCTGAGAGGCAAAGAGATTTAACTTGCATCACATTTCTTAAGAACTCAGTCATTTTAGTAACTTGAAAATGTCGCCACTAGTATATCCATCATGTGTTGATTGCTTTGTTCAGATATTTCAACCTCATTATTTTTCTGCGTAAACCAATAATGCAGGTAATCCCTAGGTGCTTATGAAAGATTTCTGTAGATGGGTCGGCCCAGTGGCATAGTGGTGAAGTTCACGTGCTCTGCTTTGGCAGGCTCGGGGTTCATTGGTTTGGATCCTGGCTTGGACCTGCACATTACTCATCAAGCCATGCTGTGGTGGCATCCCATATACAAAGTAAAGGAAGATTGGCAAGGATGTTGACTCAGGGACCATCTTCCTCAAGCAAAAAGAGGAAGATTGGCAACAGATGTTAGCACAGGGACAATCTTCCTGAAACACACACACACACACACACATATTCTGTAGAGTATGATAGTAATCTAATCTCCCCTGTAGCAAATATACAATTCAGAAAAGCATAATCACCACCAGTAGACTATAAGAGCCATAAGAACAAGGACCATATTTGTCTTCCACATCCCTTTCTCTCCAGGGCCTAGAGCAGATCTGACCCAATATGGGTTCTAAATATATTTGCTGAATGAATGAATGAATGAATGAATCTAGTGGAATTATCCTGCAGTCTTTTGAAAGACTTTCTATACACTTTTTATTTGGGTTTTAAATGGCTATATAATATATGTTAGCACTGAAGAAGCTATCTCAAACTGTTTGTTTCACAGTTGTCACTATTCAAAATATTTTCTGTTCTCCTGGGTTCCTGTGTATAGTTTACTCTAACCACAAAAGTTAGTGGCAATTTTTCTTGCAAAATACTGCTAGAAAGCATGTTCTGAATAAATATATGGCCTCTAAAAGAAGTGTCCTACTACTCTGTTGGGTTTCTTCCATAAGGAAATGCACCATCGCAGAATCATTCTGTGAAGTTTTTTTCTTTCTTCTTTCCAATAAGAAAATGTACCAGAAGAAAAGAGGAATGTGAATCAGCTGCCATGTAAACAAGATTCATTCCCCTTTGGCCCATCTGCTGGGGCTTCAAACTTTCTGGAGATTTATCTTCTAAGTGTATTGCTCTTGGAATTCCCAGGCCAAATTTTTCTTGAAAGATAATAAATCAAAGTGTATTTACAGTGTTAGGCTAAAGATATATGCTCTGTGATTATAACGAATATTTACACCACACTTAGTTATAAAGATTTCCTTTGAAACTTTCTAAAGAATATAAACAACTGGATTATAAAATGCCAAAGTACAGACAAAACTAACACCCAGAGATTACAGGAGTATTTTGGGATTCGAAAGATAATTTTTTGCTCTAAAATTTACTTGCTTTGCTTCTGATAACTCTGCATATTTTAGAATTTAGTAATGTTCAAACTCTGTTATCTTGCCTAAGCCAAGAGTAGAGAGATATGACCAGGTTTTCTTAATAACTGAGATTTCATGAAAGCAAATCACGGAATTAAAATAAACTGTCACTCTGCAATCCTAGAATATAAGACATTGTTTTGTTCAAAATTTTATTTGACAGAAGGGAGCCATGAAACTCAGAAAGATTTCTTTTAAAAAATGACGTGTCCAAGATTGCAATGTGATGGAGCCCTGACTTTAAAAAGACAGAAAAAAAGGTCTCAACCTCAAAGCCACTTCTCTCTCTCCTACTCTGCTTCCTTCACTCCTCATTAGGTGGCACTGTCTCTCACATTTGGAATTGCAGAGACTAAAAGGGAAAATGCTAAATCTTCAGGGAAGCCATTCCTATGAATAAAACAAACAAGGTAGGTAAAGAGAGCCTGCACTCCACTCACCCAAATCAGAACATTGGACAACTCGAAGATGGCACTGACAGCGGAAAGGACACACTGGTCCCAGAGGCTCTAAGTCTAGAACTTCATGAATGCGATCTTCTGGGCCAATCCCAGAAGCCTCATCTTCTAGCATGAAGTCAAATAAGCCTCTCTGTTGAAATGGTCCAGCCCAGGAAACTTGTGCAAGCAGAAGGAAAATGATAGTTGCCTTCATGATTTATCTCATGTATTTTCACAACCAAGGAACCTAGGAAACAAACAAAAGGTTTAGAAGAGTAGCACTGCCTGGTCTGTGGGTCATTTCTTAGATAAGACCCCACAGTAGAGTGAACATAGAGAAAAGCATAAAAAAATAATATTTCATTTATCGTTAGGAAGCAGAGCACTAAAAACGTACTCGAAGGTGATAAGGTACATTATAGACTATCTCGCACATCTATTTGCTTATGAAAAGACATCTGAATATTATTTAAATTTGCTTGTATGGAATTTTGAGTCTGAATTAAGATGATATATTGTATGTTTATGTCATTTGCAAAATTGTCACGAAGATAAATCTTGTTGGAATTTTCACTGCACAAGCCATGCCATAGTCAAAGAAAGTTTGGTCTATACACATTAGAGATCTCCAATTCCCGCTTCAGAAATATCTCTGGAAGCCAATCTCTTTTCCCCATCCTACTGTATTTATCCTGGGCCAAGCCATTCTCATCACTCCAGGAACTATGGCAAGAGCTTCCAACAGGTCCCTGCCTTGAATATTTCCTCTACTCCAGGCCATCTTCCACACTGCTGCCCAAGTTATCTTCTAAAGATTAAATTTCATTGTATTAACCTTCTACTGCAAACCTTTGGTTGACTTATCATGGCTTGCCAATAAGGTCCACATCCCCTTTGTCGCATGTAAAACCACTCATAATTTGCTACCAACTGCTATCTCAAGGCACATTTCTCTCCATTTTCTCTCCACTCCCAGTCCCCACCTCAATTCTGATACTCAAAGCTAATTGCCATTTAAAATACCTACCTTGTAAGAGTGCTGTAAAGATTATATGAGCGAATGGGCTTTTCTTGTGTGTTCCCTGGCTCATCCAGGTAGGACCTGCTTTCTCCCTCTTCTGTGCTCCCAAAGTACGTTGCTCTTACCTCTTTTAAAGAACTTATCACATTTTATTATAATTTGTTTTGCGTGCGTGCTCTGTCCCCTCCACTAGAAGATGTACTCCCTCAGGGCGTGTCTTATTATTCTTTGTTCTGTACCCCTGGGCCTTTCACAATATTTTGCACACAAATGACTCAATTGACCACCGATTTATTAACAATACAAGTTATTCAATTTTTTCCAAGCAACCAGTCTGATTTTTTAAAATACGAAATTATCTTTTTCCATTATCAAATTTCTAGTATGAGAAAGAGATCAAGTTGAAAACCTCAGCTTGGTATAACCAAGATTCACTTTTAAAAATAAATCAATTGGCCAGTTTCTCAAACTGACAATTTTTAATAAACCGATCAACACATATGGAAAATCCTGATTTTTATATGACTTAGATGTTATATGGTTTTATCAATAGGGCTATTTTGTAAACAAACAAAAAAGTACAGTTTCAACAAATAGAGACAGTATTTATCCATTTGTTCCATAAGCACTTACATATATCTATGTTGTTGAGTTGGCTGAAGCGAACTAAACAAATCTGAATAACTAAATCTCAATGAATCTGAATAACAAAAAGTGCTTGATCATGTAGAGAACGGTGGTCTGTTTTTGAGCTGATATATTTTAAAAGCCCTTTGAAACTGTTCTAAGTATTTCCAAAACATATTGCAGATGTTATCTTTAGTCTCAGCATCTCTACTTTGAATTGGACACTTATAAGAATCTTTATTAAAGTTGCACATTCATAACTACAATTAAAGAACTGTTCGGAGTCATTATCCAATTATAGCACGTGCAAAAAAAAAGAAAGAAAGAAAGAAAAAAATTCTGTATGCCCTAACCCTAATGTACTTTCTAGAAATGTTTGCCTAGATCCACTAGAGAGGAAACAAATATTTTTCAGTTTCTCATACCTTTATTCTTATCTATCAATGAAGATTGTCTAAGGCAGATCATAGACAATACAGGCCTTTGGGTTTTCATGGAAAAAATACTACAAAGGTTATTATTCACACTGCTCCTTTAAATTCAGGATCAAGTTTTCTCTTGGAGCCCCTTCCCACTCAGTCACTGCATTGTCCTTTAAAGGAGAGCCTATTGTTTTGGCAGTGTTCCCTCGCAGGGCATGTAAGGGAGGGGTTTTCTGCCTGTTTCACATTAAAATGCAATGTTTACGGTTTACCACAGATTTGCTAGCCTTGCATATTTAATGTTTTAGAAGAAAAACGAAGCATAGTCATTGCAGATTTAATAAATAGCAACGAGAATTAATGCAAATGTCACTTTTTGATCTTTTCTCCAGAGCAGAAAATGCCTGGTTGTTTCACTAACCCAAAAAAGGAAATACTGAGTGTTAGCTCAGAGGAAAATTATCGTTTACATTTGTTTGCTCTTGTTTAAATGGTGCAAATTCTCCATACAATATTCTTTTTGGTTGAAACTGAATGCCAACAGGCAGCTTATAGCTTCCATTACTTATTTTATATCACTTTTCTGTGTGTGTGTGTGTGTGTGTGTGTGCATTTTAATCCTGAATGTCCTGGGGAAGAATAATAAAATGTCCAGAAACTTCATACAAATTCCCCATGAAACAGCTTACTGTCAGGATACTTGAAGACTCAGCATCTTAAAACAATGAGTGTGGGCTGTTGATACTAATGATTTATTTAATCATTTCCTTCCTTCCTTAATAAATCAGAAAAAATTTTAAAAAAACACAGCAGTTGCCCATGTAGGAACCAAGGAGACTATTATTGAGATAATATACTTTTTAAATTTCATTGAAACTGTTTTAAGTATTCTCAGAATGCATGCTCTTTCCTAAATGCTAATTGCGAAGAAGAATGTCACTACTCCACTAAAGCTCATTGCCATAATTTATAAGAGTTTTATCAAAAGTAATAATTTCTGCTTTCTTAAACTTCTTCAGCCCATTAAATTAACTATATCATTCAGATCAACTTTTGTGTGATGCCATTTATGCCCTTGGTGTGACTTTCAAAGTCAAAATTTAACCCTCAGGAGATAAGTAAAGCTATAAATGCAGAGCAAAATTAAAATCCCCAGCACGAGGTAAATTAAGAACCTCAAGAATAGTAGAAATAATTTAAAAATAAACAATAAAAGCAGGATTTATCTATACATAAGGGGTACTATAGGAGGCATTTGGCTCTTTTTCTGGTCAAAACAGTAATAGGAAGAAAAAGCCACAGGTATTTAAATTGGGAGCCCACTTAACCAGAGGTCATCACGTTACCCTGTTCTGAAATTAGAAAGAAAAATAACCTCTACCCTCATTTTATAGTGAATGTATCTTATAATAAAATTTTATTTGCATTGAAAATACTGACATGGTCTCTTCTTTACATTTAAGGAATTATGTAGCCAACTCTGCGATTATTTTAGGTCTTGAATAATCAACATAAATATTTTCAATGTTTATTTTTACCTCTCTGGTGATAATTTATATTCTTTTCTAGTTGTAGAAATATATATTAGAGTTCTACAGCTAATCACCAGAGTTCACTTCCCTGAGGTTTTAAAAGTTCTTAAAATACACAAGAATTCAGGAGGGGAGTAAATCCTTAAATATATAAACCAGCTACAAACAGTATGCTAGTCTAGAATACTTTTCTGTAAACACTTCCTATAAAGAGCTGAACATTTCATTAGTACAAATACAAAATATATCAATATAGATATCCATGGTGTTAGGTTCTAGTTTTTTTTAATAAACATCTTTGCAAGAAAAGAGAGAAAGAACTAAAACAATGCCTTCAACCATTTTACCAAATATTTAACTTCTGTTTTCAAGCAAGACTTGTTTAAAATGCTGCAGAAACATTATTAAAAGTTTAGCACAATTCTTTTTTCTTTTCTTTTTCTCACCAAGCAATTCCTTTTTCTCTCAACTGGATCGAAGTTTTATTAGTCTGTAGCAGAGTTCAGGACAATTATTGAAAACCATACCTTTTAATCCGGGGATTTGCCACAGGAGCCCTCAAAGCTGAGATGTAATTACACTAAATTTTCAGCGCAAGCAAAAGAGTTTGCAGGTGTGGAAAGGAGGAGGGGTAGGTGCTGCTCTGTGACTGTCACTAGGTTGAAAACCTCCTGCTTCTACTCCATAGCACAGTTAAAAAATAAAGTTTCCCTCAATGAACACAAGCCGGCTGACACCCACATTAGATCATATGGTAATGATATGTCTCTTGTATTGGAGCCAGAAACTTTATCGGCCATTTTTTCTCCTCATTTGCTCTATTCCTTTTGCTTCTGCTTACGATTCTAAACTGCTGATGTCGTATAGTGGAGCAACTGGACTTGAAATTTCTTTTATTGTCTCGATTCATTTCCCTAAAATATTGTAACTAAAGGGTTCGTTTCCCCACCCCCAACCCCAATCCACTATCCACTCTTTCCAGTCTTGTTTATAAGTAACATTTATTATACTTCCGAAATGCCAGGTTTTCCTTGCTTTCAGGAGAAGTCTGGCAAAGGGAATGAAATTAATCCTGTAGTTATTTTAAATGTGGTCTGTGAAAGTAAATGAGTAGTCTTCTGTGGAAATACTCATTCGGATTCTCGCTTGCCTTGGGCTGTTTGTGCAAATTCAAGTATCAGGCTGTGGAGCTTTTCTATATATTTTGAACACATTTCTAACGTGTCCTGGAAGAAAGCCTCTATTTTATACCAAAAGCATGTCATTTACAAGTTCATCACGCATAGTTCAAACTCTTTCTTCTTGTCCACCGCTTTTTTTTTTTAATAAAACACATAGATACTAGAAGTTGGTCACAATTTAATCTAACCTGTATATGAAAAAATTTGTTTTCATAGACTACACTTTTAAATAAAGGCAATAGAGTCTATGTATCTTTCCAAATTTCAGTAAATAAAAAAAAAAAAAAGTGCAAATACAAGGAAAGATATTTATTTAGCCCCTGGAAAGCTTTTTTGAGTTTTTGTAATTCCCGTGCTGGATGCTGTGAGTTCTCTCTGTGGGTGTCTCTATGTTTTGACTTGTATCTTTATGCCCTGGCCCCTAGGCTGTTACCAGGTGGAAACTTGAAATCAGCATCTGTGAAACATGAGAGGACAGCCCTCCCATCCTCCATGCTCCTGCTTTCCCTCCTCTAGCCATCGAAGTCCACAAGGCTACAGTAAATATTCTTTTGCTTTGAAGAAACTTGAAGAAATTAAATTCTTGAGTGAGTATCTAAAGGAGGAGGCAGGGTGCTATCACATGATATTTGGCCTCGTTTTCCAAGCCCAGCCTCCATAATTTTAACATTTCACCCCGCTCCTCCTCTCCTTGACATTTAATAATCACATGCCTAGTTATTCTGATGATTTAGAAAGAGGCAAGTATTATTTTCCCCGGACATGGGTGCAAAGTCCATGATCCCCTTACCTGGAATAAATTTTTTCTCTTGAACTCCTCATGCATTTTTCTCTTTCTTATGACATGCAGAGGCTTCTTCTTCATATTATGGTTATTCATGTACATGTCTTACCCTAAGGGAGGAAGTGTACTGTCTTCATATTTGTAGTGTCCTCGTACCCAGCCAGTCACGGTATATAGTTAATTCTCAAGCATCGCTTGGTGAATACTACATAAAGACAGTTGGACCATTGGCTGTGGACTACATCCTGATTATTGTTTTGCCCAGCCCTACTTTGCTCCTTATCAAAACCCAATCCTATTATAGTGTATATGATGATAATGGCAATAATTGTTTGAGAGAGAGAGAGAGAGAAGGAAAGGAAGGAAGAAAGGAAGGAAAGAAGGAAGAAAGAAAGAATGAAGGGAATAAGGGTATTAAATAAAAAGTAGAAGAAGTAGGACATGAGGAGAAAATGACATTATCTCAATATGTAGATCATCTTATTTTTATCAAACAGAGCCTTTTTGGTCTTCCTCTGACAGTAAGCTGTATGAACTCAGACCACTCACTTAACTTCTCTGAGTCTGTTTCCATATCTGTAAAATAGGTAAAAATTATTATGTAATTCATAATGTTGGTGTGAAGATAAAATGAGGCAACATATATAAAGCACATAACTCAGAGCATGGCCCTGGTAAATTAAGCTCTCCATGAACGTTAGCTTTTATTGTTTTCCGATGCATATCATGGCAATCCCTTGAGTTGGTCAATGGAAATTATATTTACTGTTTCCATTTTACAGAATGAGAAAACTGAAGGCCAATGATCTGCCCAAGTTCACAGAGCCAGTAAGAAGCCCAACAGAAACTCATACCCAAGTCTACTCTCACCTGATCTGGTTGTCCACTACTACACTACAACTTCAGAAAGATCAAGCTCTTAGGATACAGAAAATTAATTATCAAAATTCTTGAGTAACGTGCCTTTGCAGCCTATTTTAAAAACCATAACCAAGTTATAATTCTTTTTAAACTTTAAATTTGTGCAGGAACAAATATTTCCATTTTTAAAATTTTAGTAAGAGCTTTACCTCCAAAATTCCAAGGATTTTACCAAACATTGTCTTATTTAAAACCTATATCTTTAATCAGATGTTAAGTTACATATATTGTCACATCCACTTTTAGGTAGAAGAAGCCAAGTTCCAACAAAGCCATATGCACTTAAGTCACAAAGAAGCCATGGGGCTACCTTCAGAAGCCAGCTCCCTTGTAATCTAATGGGAAGTGGAACAATTTTGAGGCTAGAAGTAATACTTGTGTAGAGACTGCTGAAATTTATCCTGGCTTGGAATGTTTGGGGTCAGAGTTCACAGAAACCTAGGCTGCTGTATAGATATCTGAAATATTCAAATTCAGAGCACATACCACATCCGCTGTTAAAACCACTTAAACTGTGATTTCTACTGACAACCTACGACTTAACAGGGTAACTGTATTCTACATGTTGTCAAAGTTCATTTCAAGGCTAGTCACTCTTTCTCACCAACATCAAATACAAGTGATTTAAGTTGTACCTGCATATTAAGGATGTGAAGAATGCCAGAGCCTTGAAAGCTCTCCTTCTGACACCCTTTTGTTTTCAAAGAGGTCTGGAAGCAAGTGATTATCTTCACAAACCTGATGTGACTGGTTTATTCTTAGACTGACTCTTCAAAGTCAGGTCAGGGGCTAGAGTCGGTTGCCTGGCTCTTATTTTGCTACCCTAGACAGATTTTCTCCTTGAGCCAAGAAAGAAGGCTGGGGTGGAATTCAGGGCAGCCTTGAATGCAGGATGGCTTGAAACAAAATTGGGTAGAAATCTGTTGCCTTGGCCTCTTCTTTCTTTCCCATATGTCTCCACTCCCCGCCCTGACCCATCGCCACTCTTCAGTGTCCTTGTGCCCTGCACAAGTAACTTAATGTCTCTGTTCCTCAGGTTTTTGATCTATAAAATGTGGGTAACCATAGTACTACCTACTTCCTAGGTTTGTGGTGAGGTTTTAAAAAGATCAATACATAAAGCATTTAGAACTGTGTCTGACACATCTCAAATGATATATCAGTGTTTGCTGTTCCTTCTGCTGCTGCCACTCTTGTGGTGGGGATCACAAACCTTTCTGTGGACACTCCAGTCCAGTAACCAGACTGCATCCCTTGCTTAGCCCACAGTGTTTTCTCCCTAGTAATCCAAGAAATCACCTAAACCCAATATAATTGGAAAATCAAGGACTTTGCAGTTAGGTAGGCCTGAGTTTAAACCTATACTTTGTACTTGTTAAATAACTGCCTGACTTTCTTCATGCATAACCTTTTACTGGGTTCCAAGGCCTGCTGACGTCTGTTCTTAGACTTAAAGATCCAGAGACTCCAGGTGAAGAATCTTTACTCTGAGCAATGAAGCAGAAATAAGAATAGAGACAAGGACAGGGCAAGTCATGGGTTAAAATATGGAAAAGGTATGGAGATATGCACCTGACTTTCCACCACAAAGACATATTCAGTCTCTGAATTCTCTGACTCTTCTTGAATGCTCAGGAGCATCTCTTTTGTCGATTTCAGTCAAGAGAGTTATTATTCTTTTCGTAATATTGATCAATCAGTTTGCACTGGGGCAACAAGCCAGCATTTATTGAATACCTACCAGTGTGTGCAACGCACATACCTCTCTGGTAAATATGCAGAAATTTCCAGAAACCTATCAAACAATCAATCAATCAGCAAATATTGATGGAGGAACCACTAACAGAGAAAATGTTCATACTAGCCCCTTGTAAGATACCAAGAAATGAAAAGGGTAAAGTAAGGAGCATGACCTCAAAGGACTTACATTGCAGTAAGGAGATAAGGCATATGTATATTTAATAAGATTTATATAATAAGCTATATATATTTTTAATAAGATTTTAGAGTTATCCTACTAGAAAACTTATAGTGCATTATATAATTACCATTTCTAACCAAAATAAAATATGATGTAATTAAAAATAATTGTCTTAGCTAGTCAGAAGGAAAGATCACTTTACACATGGGTGGTTAAGTAACTGTTTATGGAGAAGAAGGAACAATTTGAGCTGAATCTTGGGGGATGAAAAGAATGTGAAAGGAGAGAGACAGTTTTTAGGCTGGCGGAACAGCCCTATCAAAATCTGGACAATGGGAAAGCAAGAGACAACAAATAAATCAATGCGACTTGAGTGGACATTTTCCTTCAAAGAAGCCATGAGCTCTTTTATCATCCTTGACTATTCAAGAACTGCCGTGGTGCCTGCCACGCTGAAGTTGCACAATACAGGAATGTCTCAGGTTTATGGTAGTAACTGAAGGGAGATAAGGGATGAAATGAGGGGCCTTCAAGTCTGACTGTGGAAGGACTTGAAAGTCTCCCATGGGGCACTTATTTATTCATACATTTGTTCAGTAAACATTCATTTGGTGACTAATATGTGCCAATTACTGTGCTAGTAGCTGGATGTTATCAAAGGTACTTAAATGAGGTAATAACATGATAAAAGTTTTATGTTAGAAAATCAAATTTAGCAAGTCTATGCAGGGTGGTGAAACTAGAATCAAGGGCACTAGTTAGGAGCTTATTGCTTTAGTCTGAGTGTATTAATATCTTAGTAACAAGAAGATGAGCATGGCAAAAACAGCGCCACTGCTCAGGAAGCTGACGCGATATGTTAAAGATAAACATGTGGAGCACCTATTCTGTGCCAGGCACTGCGGCGTGTTGATTAAGCACATTATCTCAATTAAGATTCATGAAAATCCTATCAGTTAGGCCCTATCATAATCAATTTTCATGATAAACTATAAAAACATAGAGCTAATGCATAAAGAAGCCACATATTCTATGCACTGTTCTCTTTACCACTCCAACCAACTGCCTCGTCTGTAGGCAACGGCAGAGGAAGAGTTGACTTCTTTGCTTGCATCTTTATCTCCAAAGAAAGTATTCTTTAAATGGAACAAAGCAACAAACAAAAGTGATTGTTGACTAAAGCTCTTGATGTGTGCAAAAATCATAAGAAATTAACTGTTTTATGTGAGTTCAACTTTCAGGGTACTAAAATAATCTGTAGTCTTGGTGGTGCCTCTCATGTGAGTAATTATGGAGAAACCATGCAATCGGAAATAACAGAATAAAAAAAAGGGAAGGATTAATATAGAATCTTTCCCTGTGAATTCTCACATGGGAAAAGAGCTTGTGTTGAATGAAGGCTTCCCACACCGAGTGGTGGTAGAAATGTTGACATTTTATAGATGAGACCAGCTTTGGATATGTACAAATTGGAAGTGAGTGGAAACTACAAAAGAGAGAGATAAAAGCCAGACATTACCTGGAACACCACCTCCGGGCCATGCAACTGCCTGTTTACTTCTTTGTTGACTAGTGCTGCTGGAAATAAGGCCAGCCACCGTAAACCCCCAAAGCAGACTGTGTGAAGACCACAGTTGAGGCCAAGTACAAGATGAGATAAAACAGGATAATGTGCAACATGCGAATTGTAGAAAGCAAAGAAGGTCTTGTATTTGTAATTTTCTTCAACAAAGATCACTTCTCTGCACTAGCTTTTAGGGAGGCAGCATAGTGTAATAGCTGAGCACACAGACCCTGGGACCAGACTGCTCAGGTTTGATTCTTGGCTCTGCCACTGATTATCTGTGTGAACTTAGGGAGTTTCTCCATTAACAAGACCACCTTATTACACATGTGGAAAAAATGAGTCTATATTTTTTAAGGGTTTAAAAAAGAACCTGTCATATAAGATAAGCTATGTAGGTTTATGTTAAGTAATGAAAATTTCAGAACTGACTGAGGATTTTAAGAGATTGTTTTCTTCTTCATCTTCCCTTTTACTCATACTCTAGCCTGAAAGTTGTGTCCTGTTTAGTTTGGAGCATTCAAATTCAGATCATGGTGTGCAGTGTGTATTTACTCCACGGCACCTATTTGGTCTGTAAATATTCTCCTTTCAGTTTACTCTGTATCCTAGGAAAAGCAAATCCTTCGCCACAGAATACAGCCTTCCAGAATTTAAGTAGGCAAAGGAATGAAAAGTTTTATTCTAATGTCTGTACTGCAAAATAATGACTTAGTTTAGGAACTTTTTCTGAGATGATTATGGCCCCTTGAGAACCATCTGATTTGATTCAAGTCATCCCTTCAATAGCCATAATTCATTTCTTATAATTTGCCTTGTTGAAGTTATTTCTTTAATAATTCATGAGATGAATTTTTTGATGCAGGTATATATTAATGTGACAGCAAAGTGAAACATACGTTCCCATTTCAATCATATGAGTGTTTTTATTTTTTGGAAACAATCCTGTATTTTGAAGAAATCCACTTCAAATACTTGAGGAAATATTACTGTTTAAAAATAATTTATGTGCCCATTTTTTTATAGTGTGATGTCTGAGTATATCATTTATAAAAGCATTAAATCACCAATATGCCTGCTTACTTTATAATTATGAGTCTGTGGGGCTCACAAATGAAAATTGAGGCATGATCACATTTGGTGTTTCAGATTTAAATCTCTTTGGAGCTTTCTTCATCAAAAGATTGGCTTCTCATGAAACATCTTGATTCCTGCAGGCCAGTTGCAATAACTTCCTCAGCATTACTCATGGTCTGAGACAATGCAAAATCCACCTAGAAACAGAGTATTTAATTCTTCCCATAGGCCCAGAACCGTAGAAGTTTATGCTATCAAAACAGCTCTTTAAATAGGTGATTTGTTAGCCTCCTGAATGATAGGAACATTATGTGCCTATCTGAGGAGAGTAAAACCACATAATGAAGGCTGCTGAGAGATTACAGGAAATACTGCAAGATTTTCTGTTTTTAATTCCGTGTTGTTGCAAATCTTGATGGCTGCCAGCTGGCAATTAAAATGTGGTGGCACCAACATTGCATTAACAAGTACTTAATGATGCCATTGCCAATCCAGTGGTTTCAAGGACTTTGTTTTTTTGTATTTTTTTTTATTGTGGTAAAATACACATAACATAAATTTTACCATTTAACATTTTAAGTTCAATTTAGTGGCATTAAGTATGCTTATCATGTTGTGCAACCATCACTACTGTCCATTTCCAGAACTTTTTCATATGCCAAACAAAAACTCAGTATCCTTCAAACAATAACTCCACATTTGCTTCTCTCCTTAGTCCCCAGAAACTTCTATTCTTGTGTCTCCATGAATTTGCCTATTCTAGATACCTCATGTAAGAGGAGTCATACAACAGACTTTTAATTTAGGAACAAAATAAGCTGTCTATTTTTTTTTTTTTTTGCTAGTTTTTCTAAACTTTATTGAAATGGGGGGAGAATGGAATGGGAAGAAACTGTCAGAGACAATGAAGGATCCAGAACTATCTTGATTCAAGAGAAGAGTTTCTTGTAGGAGGACAACCCTGGTCTCAGTCAATACACCCTGATAGATAGGCCCAGGAGTTTACTATGCTCATGTGAAAGATGTAATTTGAAAACACTTAACGTTCTTTATTAAAATCAGTACCAGACAAAAACATAACAATTAAAGTATACAGATTCTGTAGTTAGTAATTCACCAAGGAAGCTTTAATGTCACCAAATGTTTGTTTACAAAATATCCCTTGAGGATATAATTTGAAGACCAGTTAATGCATTTGGAATGGTGGTCCTGACTCCTTATTAGGGGGCATATATTTTCAGTTCTCTCTTGAGTACTGGTAACTGAGCTTCAGTAAAGTGTCTGTGTCTTGTTACAGCAGTTCTGTGAAACAAGGAACACAAGGGTATGTTTTATGACTCTAAAATACAGTTAAATTAATTTGACATAGTCAAATAAGAACTTCAATCTTGGTCTTACTAGAACCACTTTCTACACCAACTAGCCATTTTTATGAAAGCACTAAAGAAAATATCTTCCTGAAAGACTAGCATCTATTTCTGTAGATTGCTTTTAAAATTTCTTTTAAAATATTAGATAATTATTAGTTGAGATGAAATATTAGTTGAAATGAAAAACAAACCACTTAAGTGTTTAATTCCAAACAACAGAAATAACTCAAGCATTGTGTAAATATTTTTAGGAAAAAAAAATCAGTACCAGACAAAAACTACCTTGGGAGAAGTGGAGTTACTTTCATTCATAATTTAAAAATCATAATTCGATTCACTCCAAGTGTAATTTATAGTAAGGCATCCAAGACATAGGTAGAAGAAAGAAGTTCCATCAAAGCAGAGATATTTGTCCTTTTGTCACTGCTGTATCTCTTGTGCTTAAAACAAGGATGGCACATGGTGGGCCAAGGTAAACAGTCATTGAATATTAGCCTTGTAGGACCTAAGGTTCCACAAACCCCCAAGGAATATACTTTCAATTCTTCCAGCTTACATCTCCTTAATCACCTAGAAGAATCTATCTTCACCTGCAAAGTCCTCTTGATTGGCATAGGATCAAAGTCAAATTCGACCTAAGCTGAATATCCTTTCAGAGTGGTTGTTTTGGAGATCTCAGTCTTTCCAGCTTCCCTGACATGTTCCAGAGTTGAGGCTTCACCATCCCTATTTGCTTTCCAAAGCCACACAAATGATCCTCAGGTACCCACAATTTGGATTGAAAAACCCCATCTGTCTAAACTTCCTTATGTGCCTCTCCACTTCCATTTCCGTATCCTAAGGCTTTTCCACAATGCATCTTTCCATCACGACCATCATTTTCCCCACAACTCAATGATCCTCAAAGTTTAGTGAGTTGATTACCAACACCATAATGTTTTATCATCTTCTCTGTTTTACTTAATGATTATTAATTTTACTTAATGAATTTAATAATAATTAAATTTACTCGATTATCATTCTAAATAATAATAAAGTCTGAAAAACCGTGTCATTGTATGGTAGTTAAATTTTGTTATATGTTTAAATAAATACATAATTACTATAATAAAACTATTCATCACGTTGCCTACTATCAATGGTAGAGGCTTCACTTTTTGGAAAATATTTAATAATCCCCAACCGAATGATGTTAAAACCAAATTCCAATATTTTATTTTCAACTTAATGTTAGTAATGATTAACCCATAATATATGTTAAGCATACAGGTATTTGGCAGCTTCCCGCCTAAGGTCCCTTTAGCTTGTTGGGATCAGGTGAGAAGCATATCCCTCGTTCTCCTTGTTTGTGAGGTCATTCATACCTTTTTCCCAAATGCAACAGAGATTCCCAATGATAGCAATCTAAAGCTGCGATAATCTTATTTCCTATGTGTTAAACCTACTCTGTCTGGATCCTGGGCTGATTACCCACAATGCTGTCACTGGGTGAAGTTACCTAGACAACAGTGTCTAGACCAAGTCTCACGGATCTTCTAATGCCCAATAAATTCTGCATTAGATCTGCCCTAATAGAGTCCCTTATTTAATGCTTTATCTTATTTCCAGATTGGCCTCTCAATATTTTCCTTGACACTTAGGACTCTTATGTGTATATATAATCAGAGATGTCTTACATCAGGTTCACCAGAAAGCAGATCCTGAGACAAAGATTTCTTGCGGGAGGCTGATTGTAGAAACCTCTCAGAAACAGGCCTTGTAAGGGAGAGAGGGAAGCAGGATTAGACAGAAGAAGTTGAACTGTGTTACAGTCACAATCGCAGCTTCGGCTGATCCATTGGGAAGCTAAGAGGACTTTAGACTTGACTCACATTCAGCACAGGCAGTTGAACTCTTCCCTAACATCTGCCAGATACAGTGTGTGTGTTGCCCCTGGGAAGGGGCTTAACCTTGGGCCAGGTAGCTGCTTTCATCAATGGGACCAAGCTGTGAACCGTCACTTGTCAAAAGTTCTGGCAGCTAGAGAAATAATCGCCTTAATACTGAAGAGGAGATCTGAGCAACGACCCACAACATTTGCCACAAGGGCTTCCTATTCTATTATATAGAGAAAAACAATTCAAATTTTCACATGAATAAAGTGCACAATACTGTCTTTATTTTGAAAATGTCTTTGTAATTATTTGCCTCACTAAACTATGAGATGGTTGAAGATAAAGGCCATTCCTTTTCAATTTTATCATTCCTGACATCTGAAATAATAGGTATATGGTTACTCAATAATTGTTTGTTAAATCATTGAAACTGAAACACTGGACATTTGACACAGGTCCATAAACTATCAAATTACAAGCGATTAATAGTATACAAAAATCATGAACTTCGCTGACAGACTTATGACTGTTGATATATTGTTGACAAGATACGAATGCCAAATGGACTATGTGGTAGTATTTTGTTATAAAGTGTGATAAATTATAATCTAATCCAGGGGTTTCGAAACATGCTACCACTTGAGGGTTGAGGAAAGAGGGGGCTGATTCTTCCCCAAACTTCGTCTGCAACTAGAACACTGACATTTTATGTTAACACCATTCCACAGTTAAGAAAAATGTCTATACAAATCCAGTAGTTCTCAGTAGTCATTTCATAGTACATCCATGAAGAAAACACTGTCTTAGTGTGTTCAGGCTGCTATAACAAAACATCTGAGACATTTATTTCTGCCAGTTCTAGAGGCTGGGAAGCCTAAGAAGAAGGCAGGGATAGATTCCATATCTGGTGAGAGCCTACTTCCTGGTTCATAGACAGTTGTCTTTTGCCTATAATTTCACAGGGTAGAATTGGTGAGGGAGCTTCTTGAGGCCTCTTTCATAAGAGCACTAACCTCAATCACGAGGGCTCCAGCCTCATGACCTTATCACCTTTCAAAGGCCCCGCCTCCAAATACCATCACATTGGGGACTAGATTTCAATGTATAAATATGGGGAGAGGGTGCAAACATTGATTCTGTAACAGACTGTACTCCAATTTCTCATATTTACAAACAGTTCTAAAGATAATTGCAGGAAAATAAAAGTTAGACGTATCGTGTCATTTTTAAAAATTTGGCTCTTTGTAAGAGTCAAAAGAATTTTTTTAACTTTGTCTGGTTTCCTAAGATGAAGTTGAGGCTGTTGACTTTGACTTTAGATCTTTCTATTTTTGCAATATTCGCACTTAATGCTATAAATTCCCTTTTACCACGAATTTTTTTCTGCATTCTGCAGATTTTGATGTTGTATTGTCATTTTCACTTACTTCAAATATTTTTTTAAATTTCTCATCTTTCACCCAAACATTTGTCTTCTTTAACCCAAAAGTTATTTAGAAATGTGTTGTCTAATTTCAAATATTTAGGGGATTTGCCAGCTATCTTTTTGTTTGATTTTAATTTTAATTCCATTGGGTCTGAGAACAGACTTTGTGTGTATTCTATTCTATTGAATTTGTTAAGGCACATTTTATGTCCCAGAACATGGTCAATCTTGGTGAACGGTCTGTGTGAGCCTGAGAAGGATGTGCACTCTGCTGATGTTGGTTGGAGTATTCTATAAATATCAATTAGATTAAGTGATTTACAGTGATATTCAAGTTAAATATATTCTGATTTTCTGCCTGATAATCTATCAGTTACTGAAAGAAGCGTGTTAAAGTCTTCAACTATAGTAATGCATTTGTCTATTTCTATATTCAGTTTTATCAGCTTTTGCCTCTTTTATTTTTGACATTCTGCTGTTAGGTACATATACATTTAAGAGAAATTAAAAGTGACTCCTGTATCATTATGTAAGGCCCATGTATCCTCAATTATTTTGTTCTGAAATATTCTATGTTTGAAATTAATGCAACGACTTTAGCTTTCTTTTGAATATTGTTGGTATTATATAACTTCCTCCATCCCTTTTAACCAGTCTAACATTTTATTTTTAAAGTTGGTTTCTATTAGATGACAAAAAGTTGGGTCTTGTTTTTTTATCCAATCCTACAGTCTCTGAATTTTAATTGGTATTTTGACCATTCACATTCAGAGTTATTCTTCATATATTTGTATTAATATCTAACACATTTGCAATTTTATTCTATCTGTTGAATTTGTTCTTTCTTTTTCCCCCTTTTCTGCTTTGTCTGGCTTTAAGTGAACATCTTACATGATTCCCTTTGATCTCCTATCTTAGGATACAAATTACTTTTTTTTTAATTTAGTGGTTGCCTTAGATTTTCCAATATACATTTTTAACTAATCTAATTTTCACTTAAATAACAGTATATTGCTTCACTTGTAGTGCAGGTACCTTGTAACAAACTATTCCCAATCTTTCATTCCTCTCTCTGTGACATTGCTGCCATTCATTCCACTTATCCGTATGCTATAATCACAGAAAACATTGTTTAAACAAAAAGTTTAAACATCTGTAAATAAACAGTTATATTTTATATCAAATAAGAATAATAAAAATAATATATTTTCATTTTCCCTTCATTTATTTGTTTTATCTGACACTCTTTCTTTCTTTATGTAGATCCAAATTTGAGGCTTACATCATCTTCTGTTTGAAAATATCTTTTAATACTTTTTGATTATGTGTCTGCTGGCAATAAATTTCTTCAGTTTTTGTTTGTCTAACAAAGTCTTTACTTCTCTTTCACTTGAAGGATAATTTTTATGGATATAGAATTTTTGGCTGGTACTTTTATTTTTTCTTCAACACTTTAAAGATTACCCCACTTTCCTCTTCTTGTGTGAGTTCTGATAAGAGACCCATTGTATTCTTGTTCCTCTGTAGGCAAGGTGCATTTTTCTCCCTCTGGATTCTTTCAAGGTTTTTTTCTATCTCTCTCTCTCTTTATTCTGGAGGGAGAGGATTCTAAAGTTGAATATGTTGTACCTGAATGTAGTGTTTTGGTATTTATCCTGCTTAGTGTTCTCTGACCTTCCTGGATCTGTGGTTTGGTGTCTATCATTAATTTGGGGAGGTTCTCAGCTGTTATTACTTCAAATAGTTCTTTCTTCTTTTGGTATTCCAACTATGTATATGTTACATCTTCTGACATTGTTCCACAATTTTTGGATGTTCTAGGTTTAGAGGGTTTTATTTTTCCACTCTTTTTTCTCTTAAAATTTGTTTGGGAAGTTTTTATTGACCTGTCTTCAAGCTCACTGGTTCTTTCCTAAGACATATCTAGTCTTCTGATAAGCCTACGCAAGGTGTTTTTCATTTTTATTATAGAGTTGGTGATTGCCAGCATTTCTTTTGGATTCTTTCTTAGGGTTTCCATCTCGCTCCTTACATTGCTAAACTGTCCTTACATGTTGTCTGCTTTGTCCATTAGATCCTGTAATATATTATCAAAGATTTTAAACATCCCTTGCTATAATTTCAATGTCTGTGTCATATGTGAGTCTAGTTCTAAGGCTTATTTTGTCTCCGTAGACTTTTCCCCCTCATCTTTTGGCATGCCTTGTAATTTTTTGATGAAAGCCTGGCAAGGTGCATCAGGTGACAGGAGTTGAGCTAAATAGGATTTACTGTAAAGATTTATGTTATTTTGCTTAGGAATTGCACTTTATTTATATTTGCTGTGGCTTTAGATGACAGAGTTTTATAATTCTTCTAGTGTCCTTGTTTTGTCTCCCCACTTGGCTTTGGGCTGCCCTAAGTACTCCTCAGAGAGTTTGTGCCTGGCAGTTCTTTCAGCTGGAATCCACTGTTATTAGACTGATCCCTATTCTACCATGATAAGAAATGGGGGAGAGATAGTGTTCTATAATCTTATGATTAAATCTTAGTTCTTTACGTGCCTGTTTATCTGGACTGTGACCTTCACAACTATCTCTCTCCTGGTATAGCTTGCCCCCTGACCTTCTTTGGTAAAACAAGATGGTTAGAGGAGCTGGAGAGGCAGGGACCCTCTTCCTTCAGCTAGGATAAGACTCTGGTGAAGACTTTTTGCCTGGATAACAGATCTTTGTTGCAGAGAACACTCTGGATATATTACATAATGATTATTTGTCTTCTCCCCATTCCAGAGCCATGAGGAGATCTTCCTCAGTTCTTCAACTTGAGAACCGGGTGGGATTTCTAGAGGTAAAACGCATGAAAATGTGGGGTCTCCTAAAACATCAGAACCCAGGAGTTTCTTATTTTATGCTAGTTGACATTCAGCCTTCAGCAGTTGATCAAAATGACCATTTAAGTGTTTCTACCAGTTTATGGCTACGGTGGCTTCTGCTCTAGTCAATCAGATTCCAGGTGTGACTCTCTGAATTCACTTCTCTAACCAGATTTCAGTATAGTGTTTTGCCATGAAACCTCAGTTTTCTGATGGGTCCAAGAAAAGTCGTTGATATTCAATCTGTTCATCTTTTTCTTATTGTAATGTGTGTCACTTCCAAGCTCTTTATATGTTGCTGAAACCGGAGATATCTCATTTTTTTAAGTCCATGACCTTTGTTCTTCTTTCTAGCTTCTGAATTCTATTGCCATAGTCTTATTTCCTCTTTTCATCGTCCTTTTTGACATATTTTTGAGATCCTTTTTATTGATATTTTTATGGGGTTTAGTAAAGAAGTAGAAGTTAATGAATGTGTTCAACTTGCCCTCCAATTTTTTAAATGTAACTACTATATTTTCTTAGAATTCCATGAGACATAATTTCCTCAATGAGGTCATTATCTATATTGGTTCCTAAAATCATTATCTTGTTCACTTTTATATCTTCAAGTCCCAAACAGCACTTGGTAAATAATAGATACTTCAAAAACATTTGCTAAATAAATAGGTGAATGAATGTCTAAATGAATGGTCACCCATTTTATTAGAGTTGTACACATGCTGAGAAGAGTTTTCTCTTCAAACCACCTCACCAATTACTTGCTTGGGCTGGAATTTCTTTTGGAGTGTCATAGGTGTCAGTCTGAAAGCCTCTTCACATTTCTGGAGCTGTGTATTAATGTTGAGTTACTTTGGGAGAAATGACAGAGAAGCCAATGTCGCCTAACGTTCTGGTAGGAAATTCATGATTCAAACAAAATTGAAGACTGTCAAAACTGGCAGAACTCATGCAGAACTCACATACTTGCCTTGGTAAGATTTTCTTCTTTGTGATATCTTGATAAGAAAAAGAAGGTCTTTACTATTAAGTCCTTTCCCTTATGACAATTATATATGCTTATTTAAAAAAACAACCATGTTGAACGATTATTTTTACCAATGAATTTCCATATGTCATTTGTTAGTCTAATGCCAGGCATGTAGATAATTCTTAACAAATAATATTTTCTAATTGATCAAACAAATGAATGAATGTGATGCTGAACCTCTAAATCTCATATTCGTGTAAGCCAAACACTGAGACATCAGTGTTTAGAGATGAAGAAAGCTTTATTTGAATTGGCCAAGATGAGAGGGTGGGAGCATGGGTTTGCTCAAATCCACCTTAATAAGAGCAGAAAATGGGGTTTTATAGAGCTAAGGGGCTTGGCAAGAGGAGCTGCAGAGAAACAAAGGGGTCAATCCTGATAAGCCCCTGGGCAATCTAACTTCTGGGCGTCAACAGCAGCTGGGAGCTCAGACATCCGGTGATCACAACCTCTCTAAAGGGGTTCTCTTTCTTCTGAAAAACAAGCTCACAAATCTTTGAGACCCCTGAGTCAACTCTCAAGTTAAACAAGAAAGCAGTAAATTGACAGTATTATCTATGTCTGTGTTAGGAACAAGGTCGAAAGGCAATCATGTTCTTATTGAATATCTACAGTAACACTTAGGTACCTGGCGTCAAATGGGCGTAACTCACACTTTGATGAGGGATGTGTGTTTGCTAAAATTACGCTAATTTCTTGCTCCAGAGCAGAGGTAAGCAAAGTTTTTCTGTAAAGGACCAGTTACTAGGTATTTTTGTTTTTGTGGGCCATAAATCTCTGTTGCAACTATTCGGCATTGGGATTGTGGAGCAAAAACAATCACTATGTAAATGAATGGACACAACTATGTGCCAACAAAACTTTATTTACGAAAACCTGAGGTGGCTAGATTTGGGTCATGCACCACAATTTGGCAGACCCCACGCTAGAGTCTAGACATTTGTCCTATGCACTATAATCTTCTATTCCTCCTTCCACTGACATTCTTTCTGGGGTATCCCAGAAGCAACTCAGTTTCAGCGTGTTGAAGACTGAGCTTATCATTGTTCACCAAGACAAGCATTCTCTGAATATTTTCCATCTCAGGAAATGGCAGAACCCTCTACCCAAATAATCAATAGTCTAAGGATTATTCATGTCATAATTACCCTTCATCTCTTCATAATCTCCTCTTGAGCTCCCTTGATTGAGGTTCTCTTTCACTATACCTGAAATAAATTACTGTAATTTGCATCCAATATTGCATTCTTTCAATTTATCATCCAATAAACGACCAGAGTGATATATGAAACTGAAAAATCTGATTATTATATTTGTCGCTTAAAATTCTCCAAAACCTACGTAAAGATCATAAATAAGAAGCTAAACTTTGACTATGGCCTTCAGCTCAGTGATTTTAATTCATTTAATTTCTTGAACAACTGGAAGATCTAGCAACATTGGATCATACATTGCTTTGCCTAATTGAAAACTGTTCTTACTTTTTATATTTATATATGTTACTCCAGATTCATTCATTTTTTTATTACTTGTCTGGTCTCTGTCGGTATTAAAATTTGAAATTCCTATTCTAAATGATCCAGAGCTGTGCAATAGAACTTCCTGAAACAATCGAAATAATTGAAATTCTCACTGTCTCAAATGGTAGTCAGTAGACACAAGTGGCTATTGAGTACTTGAAATGTGGCTAAGGGCACTGTGGAACTTAATTTTTAATTATATTCAATTTTAACTAATTAAAATTAAATTTAAATAGCCACATGTGGCTAGTGGTTATCTTACTGGACAATAGAAAAACAAATCACACTACCTGTAATACAAGATTAATGTCAGATTCTTGCTTAGGTCTCCAGCCTCATCTTTCAATGTGTCCTTTCGTTCCCCAGGTAAACACAAACCACAGTGAATAACCTGGAGGGCCCCAAATGTATCACATTGTTTCATAACCCCTAGCTCTTGCTTATGCTTCTTTGTCTCTTCCATCAATTGGTGAAATTTACTTGTTTCAATATTCATTTAAAATATAACCTCTATAAAGTCTAACTTAATCTTTGCCATTGTCCTGATCCTTAAAAGTAGTTCTTAACTCCTTTTTGTCATTCACACCATCATCTACTTAGGAAGTCTTTTCTCTAATCAATTATGACATTCAATTGTGCTCTTTTGTTTATACATCTCTCTCCCCCTACAAGACAGTATGCATTCAGTACACTTCTTGAGGATAAGGGTACTGCTCTATTATCCTAAGTACTTAGCACATTGGGTACTTTATAGATGCTAAGCAAATATTTGTTGAATAAACAAATAGAAATTTGGGCCTATGATACTAATCAATTTAAAAACTGACTACATGATGGGGCCAGCCCGGTGGTGTAGTGGTTAAGGTCATGTGCTCTGCTTTGGTGGCCCTGGGTTCACCAGTTTGGATCCTGGGCATGGACCTACACATTGTTCATCAAGCCATGCTGTGGTGGTATCCCATATACAAAGAGGAGGAAGATTGGCACAGATGTTGGCTCAGGGACAATCTTCCTCAAGTAAAAAGAGGAAGATTGGCAACAGACGTCAGTTCAGGGACAATCTTCTTCACCCCTGCACCCCAAAACAACTGGCTAGGTGATCTTATAAATATCTATTCTGAAAAAATAATCCTCCGATAATAAGAGCCATATTATTGGAGTCTCTAAAAGTTTGATAGAGACCAATGTCCCTTTCATTTTATAAGCTAACGTTTTTTAATTAAGATACTTAAAAATAGGATTTGAAATAAATTGTCTTTAAAGATACCTGATTATAGTTTCCCTTAAATTCCATCAGTGTATCTCTGTGACTATGTGCACAAACATTATTGGAGATAGTGCTAAAAGTCGAAATTTGAGAAGCTGTGATTGTTAAATCTAGTGCCAAGTGGTCCTACTAGAGACCTTGTCCCCACGATGGGCTTTAATTTTGAAAGCATAGAGGAGGGAGAATATATTTGTGCACAAGTGCAATTCTTATCTTTGAAAATTTCACAAGACTTCCGGGGAAAAACATAAGAATTGATGGATTAAGACATTTTATAATCCTGTTTTGAACATAAGACAGAAGTTCTTGAAACTGTTACCTCAAGATTTCCAAATTTCTTATCAATTGATTGTCTTTTTTCCCCTTATTGCTTTATTTCATGAGTAATTACTAACCAAACCTGGTTGTTCTCTAAAAGAAATTCATTTTCTCACAGTGTTTGTGTGAAGTATGGAGCCATGAATCATGGAGACACATAATTTATGTATTTGGAGGGATGCATTACTGCATGTTTTCACTTGCAATTAAATTATACCCTGAAGATAGCAGTAAATATTACTTGAGCTGCTTTTTTCCTTTTTTTAGCATATAAATACACAGTTCTTTGACCTATACTGTGGGTGAAGATTAGAATTCAAAAGTTATTTTTTATTCTTAAGAAAAAGAACATTAGCTTGCAGAAAGTAATTCATCTGTTTTTGAGAATTTCCATCTATGAACAAAAGAAATTGCAATGGCCATAAAACAGCTCTGCCAGACACTTAATCAACTTCACTGTTTTAGAACTTAATTTGTTTAAGGCCTCATTATTCTCACATTCATGCATCTAAAGTAGAATCTGTTGACAGCTACATATTCTATGTGATGTGATTAGTGTTGACAATGAGGGTAACGTTCCTTATTCACTCAGATTATTTGATCTGATCTCACATATTTCTCTACTTTCTTCTCTTCACCATAAATGTATGGCCATTTGTTTTACATGGCTAATAAGGGAAAGTTTCTATGTCTTAGCAGATATTCTCTAGGTGAATTCTTTATTGGAAGAGGTAGTTCCAAAAAGTATTCTGTTGCTGTAACAAAAACCTAAAACATTGAGCGTTGGATTTGGGACTGAATAGTTGAAAGCAAGAAAATAGTTGAAGGCAAGAAAATAGTTGAAGTTGAAGGCTGGAAAAATGTCAGTCCATGTTACCTACTCGTGGGTTACCTAGTCATAGGATTTACTGCTGTAACTGAAAAGATAGTAAATGGATCCAATTAACTTGTAGATTCGGGCAAGACGATTTCCAGGCAAATTGTTGAAACTGGAATTAATTGCTTTTAGCAGCATATGGTAAGTTACTACAAGAAAGTTTGTCTTTTGTGTTAGTCGGATCTGTATATTAATCAGTTTCACTATTTCAATGCTTATGAACTAAGGGCAAGTTTCCCTCTCTGAGATCTCATTTGTAAAATCATGTTTAGCATAAGGATCATAGTCACCCTACATAATAACCCTAACAGAGAGTTATTGTGGGGCTTTCACTTTTAGATAAGACATGGATTATGCTTGCCATAGCACCTGAAACTTCATAATTCACCACTAAAACCCTAATCATCACATTAAATGAATGAATATGTTTCAAAATGATTGCTTATGGCCTTTGTGATGAAATATAATAGAAGAGCCCATAAAGCCCCATCAAAAGCTTCATTTACTAGAATGAAAGCTCCATGAGGGCAGGAACTTGGTCTGTCTCGTGCATTGCTCTACCCCAGCCTCAAAACAGTTCATTGTAGACACTCAATAAATATCTTTTCATTAGGGGAGTGATCAAAAAATTGCTGCCTTCTAGAATGGGAGAGAGAAAGGGACTGGTGGGATCTTCCTCTTGTTTGAAGCGTGCTGATGCAAATGCACCCGCCTCTTGAGTAGGTGGCAGAGACCGACCATCTGAAAGGGCCCACACCTTTTCTAAGAAGGTCATTACTACACACTTGCAACAGTTTAGTGCCATTTTAGACTGTAGAAAGTGAAAGTCACGATTTTTATATAAAATTTGCCAATTTTAAATATTTGCCTAAATTTCATTTGTGATACTCTCAAGTCTCAGCAAAATGCAATGGTAGGAACACACACCTCACAATCCACACATTTGCAATGTTTGAACTTTTAACTACTGCTTTGCATGACAATCATTATTGTCTTTCACCTGGTGTCTATATTACGTGTGCGTACTTTGTGCCTTAGAGTCTGCATCTGAAAAAATGAGGACAACTCCCTCCCACAATTGTTATGATCATCTAGTGAAATAATGGCTCCCCAGAGGGAAAGTTCCTTTATAAATGATGACAGTGCTGCACAGGAGGAATTGATTATTTGTGTTATTCCATAGCTCTGACAGCACAGTTTCATCAAGGCTGCTAACGCTTATCTCTAAGTAATCACTGTGGTGTTTTTGTTGTTTCCCACTGGCATGATCACTTGATGTTTATCCATTATTTGCATGGGCTATAGTCTGTCTAACCTGTCACAACTGCTCTTTGCAAAAGAATAAGGAAAAGTCCTTTCAGAAATCAAAACAAACGAGGCTGGCCCCATGGCACAGATGTTAAGTTCGCATGTTCCACTTCTGAGGCCTGGGGTTCACCAGTTCGGATCCCAGGTGCAGACATGGCACCACTTGGCAAGCCATGCTGTAGTAGTCGTCCCACATATGAAGTGGAGGAAGATGGGCATGGGTGTTAGCTCAGGGCCAGTCTTCCTCAGCAAAAAGAGGAAGATTGGCAGCAGGTGTTAGCTCAGGGCTAATCTTCCTCAAAAAACAAAAAAGAGATGGGGCTGGCCCCGTGGCTGAGTGGTTAAGTCTGTGCACTCTGCTGCAGGCGGCCCAGTGTTTCGTTGGTTCGAATCCTGGGCACGGACATGGCACTGCTCATCAAACCATGCTGAGGCAGCGTCCCACATGCTACAACTAGAAGGACCCACAATGAAGAATATACAACTATGTATTGGAGGGCTTTGGGGAGAAAAAGGAAAAAATAAAATCTTTAAAAAAAAACAAAAAAGAGAAAAGAAAGAAAGAAATCAAAACAAAGACATTACTTATTGAGGGTCTGCTTTGTCCAAGGCTCCTGGGCACCTTTGGGCAGCTTAAGTGCTGGCTCAGCGTGCACAGCAATGGGTGTGAGTGAGGGCTTAACTCCAGCCTTTAATTTATTATCTGTCCAAAGGGTGGTCCTTCCTGTAACTCGTCTGTCTGAAATGAGCACCTTTTGATTTCCCATCAGCTCATCCTCCACTAAGTCTTGTGCCAGTACTGAGAATGATGCTTTTTCATTGCCCACAAAGGCAAGTTATCGCTCCGTCGAAAAGAAAAGAGCTGGGGTTTTCAGATATGTCTAGATAAAGTAGGGGATACTACTTCATTATTAAAACAAAGCAAAACTTTATTCGAGGACAAATAACTCTTGGCATTCTTCATTTATCTGAATTAGTTAACAATCTGTAAAAGCTTTCAGAACGATGCTAGAAAGAATGATGTTCCCTGATACAGCCAGTAAAAGGTACAGAGGGTTTGTTCCTAGTAGTTATTGATTAGTTTAAGAAAAAATGCACTTTGTATGAACAGAGATTTCATTCACATGGAAGGATTACATACAAGGATTACATAGAAAGATAGATAAATTAAGATTTTAAAACATGAAACTCACTTTAGAAGACCTAGAAATACTCATGTGCCTGATTTGGAGTGATGATTTCCTGGAGTCAAAGAACATCCATATTCAAATTTCAGTTCTTCAAAAATAGCTGTAAATTTGTGAAAGCATCTCATACGCATTAATACCACCTTTATTTAGACTACATGTGTTTTTCCTGGATGATTACTCAAAATTTTGCAAGCTAGTCTGTGAATGAATACATAACAAAATATTTATGACTAATCACATGCACTCATTTCAGGGAATTTCCGTGTCACAGAAGAGTGTGTTCCAGATGTGTTTCATAAATTGCTTCTTCTAGAAACATTGGTAGAGAAAGAAAACTCAGATCCTTGAAGCTCCATCCTAAGCTCCATGTTGTGTCTGAGAGCAGAAGTAGTGGTCTTAAGGGGCAAAAGCCCTTTGAAATTTTCTAAATTCTAGCCTCCAGACACCAAAGAGAGGCAAAGTGGTCAGGGGTAGGTGAGCAAGCAGATAAAATATGCTCTGAAGATCCAGAATTCTGAGTCAAATTATAGCCCCACTTCTTCCACAAATTGGTTCTTATGAAGGAACAAAGGGGCTGGCCCCGTGGCTAAGTTGTTAAGTTTGTGTGCTCCACTGCAGGCAGCCCAGTGTTTCGTTGGTTCAAATCCTGGGCGCGGACATGGCACTGCTCATCAAACCAAGCTGAGGCAGCGTCCCACATGCCACAACTAGAAGGACCCACAATGAAGAATATACAACTATGTACCAGGGGGCTTTGGGGAGAAAAAGGAAAAAAATCTTAAAAAAAATAAAAAGGAACAAAAAATCTATAGCATGGATGAACTTCTTAGAATACATTGCCATAGACTGCTATGAAGAGACCAAGGGGTGATTAATATTGTTTACAATTTCTAATGCTATCCCACCTGAAGCCCATGGAACTTTTTGTTGGCACATGTTCCCTTTCCCAATAGAACTCAAATAAAAGCTCCAATTGCTACTCAAAGGAATGGGCATAAAGTAAGCTCCATTTCAGAAGGGCAACTGATGTCCTAAGGGCCATAATTAACCTAAACTATTAATAGCCGTCTTTACTATTTCCTAAATTAGAACAAGTTACTCCTACTGTTGGTTTTTTTCACAAAATGTTTTGGTTTAGCACTAGATTAAAAGGTAGAGTTAAATAGACATGATACATTGTTTTGGAGTTCTTTTACTTTGGAGTAATCTGTATTTTTGTAACCAGTTTTTACTGACAGAGCCACAGAATAACAGTGTGGTTTAAAATTGCCCATGAAGCACAATGTGTTCATGAAAAAATGTTATAGAAATGTTCTTTCTTTACCATTTTATACAGTTTCTCCGAAAGTGGACATGTCACTGAGGTAAGAGGGTTCACTCTTTCCTACTCTTTTAACCAAATCCTCCTATATAGTATTTCTCAAAGTGTATTAGTGGCAAATAATTCCTTTGCTTCAGAATATCTTTCTTGCCACTCCTGCTCAACATCTGGAATTCATGCCACCTCACCTTCTAACCCAGCCCTTAAATCTCCGCCTTTGATTCAGTGCTTGTCCATTTGGGTCCAGGGTTAGAGTATGGTGTGGGGAAGAAGTGTTTGCCTTTGCAGTCTGTATTAGTTTCCTATTACTGCTGTAACAAATAACTACAAATGAAGGGGCTGGAAACTACACAGATTTAGTCTCTTACAATTCTGGAGGTCAGAAATCTGAAATTGTCTCACGGCTGTAAAATGAAGATGCCAGTAGGGCTGCAATCCTTTCTGGAGACTCTGGACTGGAATCCATTGTCCTGCCTTTTCCAGCCTCTGTAGGCTACGCACATTCCCTGGCTCATAGCCGCCTTTCATCTTCAAAGCCAACAATAGCTGATATAGTCTTTCGCACAGCGCATCACTCTGACACTGACCCTATTCAAGGACACTTGCAATTACGTTGGGCTCACCTTCTATCTTAAGGCCAGCTAATTAGCAACCTTAACTCCATCTGCTACCTCAATTCCCCTTCGTCATGTAATATACCATGTTCACAGGTTCCAGGCTTTAGGACATGGATGTCTTTGGGGTTTGAGGGAGTTTTCTTCTACCTACCACAGAGTCTGACTCAGATTTGAACCCTTGCTTCTCTGTTACTTGAACACGTCATATTATCTATTGAAGACTTCCTTTCTCAAATAGAAAAATTAGAACCTTAGTGCCTTGTAGTAGTGATAACTACCATTTATTAAAATTATGTGTCGGCATTGTGCTCAACTAGGTGGAATTAAATGATTTTAAGTTCATAAGCACTGGGGAGTTCTCTATTCAATCTATTTCCTTCTGTTTTTATCTCCGAGCTGTGAGTGACAGCAATCTTTGGTAAGTAAGTGGGTTTGCCCTCTGCAGACCTCAAATTTTACTTGAGTGGGATATGCTGTTCTCTAAAGCAGGGTGGGAGGGGATACAAAGAATAGAGAGCATTACCAACCCATTTGGTCTTTGACCTAAGCCACATCTTCCAATGTAGGTTTTATTCTCAGTAAATTAGACATATTTATCTTATTACTTTATCTCCTATATACAAGATGACTTTTACTTGTGACCCCCTAAAAATTCAATATCCCTTCTATATAGAAATACTGGATCCACTTATATCTCCATCTGAGATTCGAACTCAGATCTGACACCAAAGGTCTTATTCTTAACTGTTAATCATCTTTGCCTACATACTAGAATTATTTTAATGTTTAAATAATTTTAAGAGCCAAAATATCACATGTAATAGATGTTCAATAACTTTGAAATCCCTCCCACTGCCCTATGCATAGAAGGAGAATGAAGTAAACTAGAAATTTTTAAATATTGTATAAGATCATTGTTACATTAATTGGTTCTCAGTGTGTAGGGCAAATATTTTCAATCTAATAGTTGGTTGGTTTGTTCATTCATTTATTGACCCCTTCATTAAAACATTCAATTAGTTTTTACTTCTTAGAGGAATTATAAGGTAAAGTAAGTAAGAATGAATTTTGTTTGGAGCATGACATTTGTGTTTTTTAATGAACAATATAGAAGAACAAAATCAAACCATGTCTCTGTAACTCTTGGAGCTAATATTTCTCTCTTTCTTTTCCGTGATACAGAATAACAAAACCAAAGAAGAGGAACTGCCAGGAATTTTTAATAAATAATACTAATTCAGCTTTGTAGCCATAATTTTTACTTTTATCACCCCAGCATGAATTCATCCTTGTGTCTTCTGACAGTAACATTGGCATAACTCTAACAGACAGTGCCTGAATATTACATCTCCAATAATAAGAAGTAGGCAAGGTTAAGACAAAATTTCACTTGATTTTAAAAAAGTAATTGTGGACAAGATACTTGCCAGTGTTATTAGGCTTTCCTGGAAAAAGCTACTAACACTTACTAACCAACTAATAGCAGACTTTCTCTGTTACAGCTGGTGATAAGTTTTACAGATCAGTAGATATTTCTCGGTAGATTAAATGTGGGATGAGATCAACCTGCCCCTAAGGGATTAGTCTGCACAGCGATTGGTGTTTTTGAGGGAAAACAGTGACAGATGTTGTATCATTCACTTTTGTTGGGCAGATTTACATAGGCACTGCACTACCACGTAGCTAATGTTAAAACCAGAGTCTCCACATGTAAAAAATCCACGGTTGGTTTAAGAAGTATGAAGTCCCGCTGTATCATCTTCTGCTGTAATAGTCAAGCAGAATGTGGAAATTTTACCCTTTTGGAAAAATAATTTGGAAAGTCAGTCCTGCTTTGATTTTTGTCAACTACGAATTTTTCTAAGCCTTTTTATACATTGCTTCTTTTGGTATTTGGCTGACGGTGTGATAATTTGCAATGTAGGATCATGTAATAATTAAGAGACTAAGCTCTGGAGTCAGAAAATCAGAGATTGAGTTGTAACTCATCCATTCGAGATGCATGACCTTGGGGAAGTCATTCAACCTCTCTAATATTTCTCAGTAAATTATATTTATCTGTAAGTAATACATAGCCTCACACAGTAACTATACGCTTTTATAAGGAATCATTTTCACTTCTTGACATAATACTTGGCATATGGTAATACTTATTAGCTATTACTATTACTTTATATTAGTTAGGGTTTGAGCAAACACAGCACACTCAAAGTATTGAACTGAAAAGACTTTAGTGAAGGGGCTACACAAAGTTGTGTTCAGCCATACGGAAACAAGAAGAAATGGTTGATCCTCCAGAAACCAGCAACAGTCACAAATGATGACCATCCATCTCTACAAGGAAAAGGGAAGGGACTGGTGTTACCAGAATCCAGGGAAGCTGTAGCCTTGGGAGGTGGTGGCCACTGAATTAATGCTGCACAAAAGCAGAGGAACACAGCCACTGACACAAACACAGCTGGTGGGAGGGAGGCGAAGCCAATCACTTCTTCCCCTGCCCTGCAAACTCCTCTCCTTTGTCAGACCCATTGGAAGCCAGAGACTAAAGAAGCACCATAACAAAAGTCCATAGAGGTCAGACCTCTCGGGCATAGAACAGCACAGAGATGGCAAACAGTACAGCCAGAGTGGCATTAAGCTTAACCATTTCTTCCTGAGATCCCGTATCTCCTCATGCATGAATTGTGATAATCCGGGTCTGCTTGCCGAGCAAGCACCTCCTCTGTCCTATCCAGGATACAGCTGTGGCCTCCATCCAGCCCCCTTGTTCTGGATGCCAGCTACTCTTTCTCAGCCATGTGGAATTCTTCTTTGAAATCAAGGGTCTTGAGGTCACAAGTCCACAAAACTCCTCTGAACTGGAAGCATTCCGGGGCTGGCCTGGTAGTGGAAAACCATTGCCAAGGGTGCGTTGATGTGAACACCAGGTGTGTGATTCTATTGGGTCACTTCCAATGTCACCAACCCTGAGACTGACAGCCAGACCATCACCACATTTTCCTCTCAAAGACACACTTCTTGGGCATAAGCAGTATTTAATGTCTTTTTGTGAGTCTTTAACAAAAAACTCTAAATAGAAGAGGGTGAATTCATTAAATATAAGATACTTTTCAATAGTTGCCTTCTACGTCAGTAAATTTAATTTCGTGTGAAATGGTTGGTGTTTTTAAATTATTTAATCTACAAAAGTATTTCAGAGGTAATAAGATACTGGCATAGGGTGTGATTAAACAGAAAAGACATTTTATGAGGTCTCTTCTCTATTGCTTTAGAAGCTGCTAGATATAATTTAAAGCAGAAGACTAAGGTAAATTTCAGACTCTACTACACATTTGCTCGGAGAGCTACAAGTGGCCATACTTTCATCTGTGACATTAGGATATTAATATTTGCTCTCTTTAGAGATGAAATCACATAACAGATATGAGAATCTTTATGTAAATTGCAATTTATTTGAGAAACATCCTTTTTTCTTTTCTCTCTCTCTCTGTCTCTCTCTTTTTCTGTTTCTGGCAACATGAATTCTGCTGTCCTCCAGCTCAGGGAAGGCCTGGTGTTTCGGTCATGGGTTACATATTGACTAGCTTTGAGACTTTGAAGAGATCATAACACTAAGAGAATAGATACTTGTAAAAATATCTTCTTCTAAAAACATACTGAATAAGAGATATTTAATTTTATCTTTTTTTCATTCTTAACTTTAATCGTGCAAAGTTAGCTAACTATGACCATATTTGAATACTCATTCTTTTTTTGAGATTTGGTCGGTTTTACAGTTCCTTGCTAAGTTAGAAACGAATAATGTTGCTTCAAATAATTTGATTGATAATGGTTAATGTGGTTATGCTGTTAATATAACTTTTCAAAAAAATGTTTACCCTCTTCATAGAAGAATGATATACCAGATGGAAATCCACTTACTCCTTAAGGGTCAGGAATGCAAATAAAACAGCTATGTAATAATCTGGTCCAGCTGCACTTTTGGGTTTAGCAGAGGCCCCAGTTGTGATGTGACATCTGAAAGATTTTTCACAACATATTTTTCCAGCTGAAATTTGTCATGTCCAGATACAAGATCTGCCAAGTTACAAAAATCTACACAGATGCTAGATTTTGAAAGAGAAGGGACTTATACAAGTTAAGAATTGTTCAGTAACTACTATTTCTCCCATCCAAAAGAAAGGAATCTGACGGGTCAAATAAATATTATTCAATGAATCTATAAAATAAAACAGATTTTGCCCTGCTATAGAGTTTAACTTTATTTCTTTATATGAAACACATCAAAAGCCCTGATAGAGGATGTTTGCATATATGAGTGTGTTTGTGTATGCCCACGTGTGTACATGTGTGTGTCTTCAAAATATGGACCATTATTGGGAAAACCAAAAGCATTTAGGAAATGTACAGTCACATTTTCACTGCTGTTCAAAAAACCTCATGCTTGGTGGTTCGGCATCACTGTCTCTTGCACACTACAGGATCAATCAGTGGGTATAGTGAAGACCGTTACGAGATACGATCAAGTGGACTGAGTTCAACTCTAGATTCTCTCATTTGCATGTTTTGTGGTCATGAGGACAGTCATTAAACTTTCAGGACTTGAGGTTCTAAAAGGAACTAAGACATGCTTAGACTAGTGAATGTCCAAGGGCCCTCTGAATTCTGAAATATGTTGGAACTTATTATTCTAACTTTAGAATTCAATTATCCTTAGCTTATGTTGCCAAAAAATAGCCTCTAAACACATGGGTTTTTTTTATTTTAATAGACTTTATTTTTAGAGCAGTTTTAGGTTTACAGAAAAATTGCGAAGAAAGTACAGGGAGTGCCTATGTTCTTGTGTTACCCTCTTGTAGTTTCTCCTATTGTGAATATCTTGGATTAGGATGGTGCATTTGTTACAATTGATGAACGAATATGGATACATTACCTAATTTATCCATATTACATTATGTGTAAATAATGTGTCCATAGTTTGCATTAGGGTTCACCGTTTATGTTGTGTAGTTTTCACAAATGTCTTGCATCCACCATTACATCATTACACAGAGAAATTTGAACAACCTGAAAATGCCCTGTGCTCCACCTAGTCATCACTGCTTCCCTCCTCCTGAACCTTGGGAAATCACTGCTCTTTTTACTCTCTGTAGTTTTGCCTTTACCAGAATATCATATGGTTAGAATCATATAGTATGTTGGCTTTTCAGATTGGCTATTCTTTCCTAGCAACAAGCATTTAAGGTTTTTCCATGTCTTTTTGTGGCTTGGCAGCTTATTTAGTTTTATCAATGAATAATTTTCCATTGTATGGGTGTACTATCGTCTGCTCATCCATCATCCTATTGAGATATTTGGTCACTTGCAATTTTTGGCAATTACGAATAAAGCTGCTATAAACATTTGTGGGAAGGTTTTTGTGTGGACATAAAATTTGAACTCATTTGGATAAATACCTACAAGCATGATCGCTGGATTGTATTGTAAGACTATGTTTAACTTTGGAAGAGACCGCCAAACTGTCTTACAAAATGACTGTATTATTCCGTATTCCCACCCACAATGAATGAAAGTTTCTATAAACAAATGTTTTTCTTTTAAGAAATATAATCTAAATAAAGTCAGTCAGAATAACTTCTGAGTGTGAATAGTTTGATAAATAAACATCAATTAGCCTGTACTTCATATCACAAGAATTCTTGTTTATACAAGATAAAAAGCATGTGAAATATGTCCAATAGTATTGTTTTACAAACTTTACCATCTATTAAAATATATATCTAAGATGTTCCATATATGTGAAAAATCGTGTTTTTGCATAAGATTCTTTAAGGACACTTTTAGCTTCGTGCAATAATGTTTATTACATTTTGTGCACGTTTATATTACTGTAAGCTATATATATAATCGATGAGTCCCAGGAATTTTTACAACGCTTCAGAGATGATCACAAGTTGTGTTGATATTACTGAATCTCCAATTTTGGCCTCCACTTGATGCAGATGTTTTCTAGTTATCAGACACATCTTAGTAAGATCCAAGAACACAACATCGAGTATTCCATTCTATGAGAAATTAAATTTTCAGGCCTAAAATCTAAACTTTGGAACTTGATATTCTTTTATAGCCCCTGATTTCCTCTCCACCTTCATTGATTTCTACTCCGCCTCATATCCAAGACTCCAGTTACAAAGAAATACTTGGTGTAAGGATATTTGCTTTTGTCTCAGAGTTTTGGAGGCAGTAGCATAGAGTGGATTTGGATGTGGGTCCTAGAGTCAAAGTGTTTGGTTGAGTTCCCAGATATGCAATTTCTTTGCTATTTGAAAGTGGGAAAGTTATTTAACTTTCATTCACCTCAATTTCCCCATTTATAAAAAGTACTTGGGGCTGGCCTGGTGGCATAGTGGTTAAGTTCATGTGCTCTGCTTCACTGGCTAGGGTTTGCAGGTTCAGATCCCAGGCATGGACCAAGCACTGCTCCTCAAGGCATGCTGTGGTGGCAACCCACGTAAAATAGAGGAAGATTAACACAGATGTTAGCTCAGGGCCAATCTTCCTCACACACACACACACACAAATAAACAAAAAGCACTTCATAGAATTGTTGCAGGGATTAAATGAGACAATATCTGCAAACATTTTAGCACAGTAGAGAGATAGCAAACCATCAACGTTGGAGTATTATTATCGTTAACAGTGTTGGGCTTGTTTCTGTAGACTGACTCTTCTTTTCTTTCTCTCTCTCACTTATTTATAAAAGGCACTTCAGGAATCATCTCCAAGAAATCTTCCTTGGCAACCTTTGACTAACAAGCTCAGTAAGTTTTCCTTGCTAGATGGGTCCTTCTCTTTCCCTTTATCCTGAAACTCATCACTATATAATTTGTTACTTTTCTGTTTCTGTCATTAACATGTAAATCCCCTGATGTTACAGACTATGTTATTACCAGCACCAGACATATAGTAGTCGTATCACTTAAGAATCGTCTCGTTGAAATAACACAAAATTTGACTCAAACTGAGGCTTAAACAAGAGAGGAATTGAATGCGGTAAGTCACTGAACACCAGGGGTAGTCAGGCTGTAGGCAAGTATGATCCAATGTGCCTACGGCATCACAAGACTCAGTTCCTTTCCACGCCTCCTTGTCATAATTCTCAGTCCTGTTTCAACCTGAGACTGCTTCGTCTTGGAGTTACAAGATGGCTGCCGGTGTCTGCTGGTGGATGCCAGGCTTCTCATTTACAGTGAACAGAAGGAAACATCAGTCTGAGATGCTCTCTTGGGAGAATAATAAAGCTTCCTTCTCCGAAGCCCTCAGAAAACATCTCCTCCCATCACATCGACCTGAATTGGATTATGAACTCATCCCTGAAGGCCAGGAACACGGCTTAGGTCATGGATCATACCTAGAGATGAGTTTAGGGTTATCTTCCTCTCATTCACATGGGCTACACAGAGAAGGGGGTAACTAGAATAAAACTAGCATACTGTTACCAAGAAAAAGGACGAATGACTGTGGTAAATACAAGAATACCATTCTCCCTTTTCAAAGGCACAACACTGGATCGGAAAATATCTTGTGACCTTGGATATTATGGTGTCCATGAAAGGGGATAGTATACCTAAGCATGATTTTCCTCATGTTTACCTCTCTGAAATGAAATTCAAAGTACAAGTATGGGAGCTGTCCTTTACTATGTAGGTTGTACGTTGCATATGGTGTATGAATTTTAATATGTTTCATGAGAACAGAGTCCTCATTTATTTTGTTTCCTGCTGAATTCCCAAGTCATAGAACAGTGCCTGAGACACAGTAGACATACAATAAATATTTATTTAATTAATTTATTCAATTAATTAATATTTCCAGTGTTTCAGGTTTACCAGTGGAGACATCACAAATGCAGAAGTTGGGGCAAAAAACTTTCACATTTGTTCTGTCTAGATTATTAAGGTGTCCAAAAGTCTTTTGTTCGTGACTCATTTACATGGCATTAGAAAAAAGGGAACAAATAAATGCCATGTGTTCCAAAGAAGTTGTTCAAATCATGTGAGCAGCTGCATCATCAGATGACTGATGAGGACAGTAGATGCAGTGGGGCAAGGACTTTAGACTCGTAGGCTGGGGGAGAGCAGGGTTAACCCATTCTAGTCTGTTCTCAGTACAGCAATCTGAGTGAGGTGCTAAAATCTAATTGACAACACAGAACTCCTCTGCACAAAGCCCTGCAATGCCTCTGCATTTCCGTTCAAAAAAAGAATCAGGCAAAACTTTTAAAAGGGCCTATGAGGCCTTCAGAAACAATTCCCCCAACCAACCACCACTATAACTTCTCTCACTTATCTAGTGATGCTCTCTCCCTCACTCACCCCACTCCCACCATCATTACTTCCCTGGTGTTGCTCAGTTAAGCCAGTCACTCCTGCCTTCGGGCCTTTGACTAGGAATACCCCTTTCCCAAAAAACTCTTCCCTTACATCGCACAACTCTGCTCGGAGTTGCTTCTCTATGAGGCCTAACGTGGCCGCTATTTAACGCTGTATCTTGTTCCTTCCTCCTCCCTGACACTAAATCTCCCTTACCATGCTCTACCTTGCTTATTTCCATCACATTTACTACCCTCTCACATGCTACATAATGTGTTTTTATCATTATTATTCACTTTGTAGCTCCTTCATCAGAATGTAAACTCCATGAGGGTAGCGATTATTGTTTTGTTCACTGGTTTATTCTGAGGCATAGAACAAGACTTGGCCCATGATACAGTCTCAATATCTATTCATTAAATGAATGATTGAGTGAGCTTACACTGTACTAACCATTTATTCAAGTCAGTAGTTCAGGCTTATCTCATATAGAAGCCTATATGATAAATAATAGTCATATATTAGGGTTAGGATTAGGGTTAGGGTTCCCATGTGTAGATGGGGAGAAGTAAATAACTATAATATAATCAGCGCCAAAATGTATTTGAATATGTATAAAAAGCATTTCAATAAGTGTAAACCAAATGACCAGATATACATAGTTTGTATTTGTTGTATTCATGTTTCTTCCATAGCATACACTGAATAGAAATTCATTCATTCAGTCATAAATTTTTTTGTGTGCTATGTACTTTTCTAAGTCCTTGGGATACAGCAACGAACAAGACAGACTAGAACTGTGGCATTACGGAGTTAATGACAAGCAAATAGTGACAACCTGTGACATGGGGTCAATTCTATTTCACTGACTTAATCTTTGCATGATTTCTGCATGTGTAATCAATTTTAATTGCCAGATTAATTGCATCCTCATCACATTAAAATAAATTTCAGAGTATTTTGTTCCACTACTGAAACAGAAACATTTATTTTACAATTTTAGACTGTTTTTAAAATACCATCAACCCACTTCAGAATGTTTTATTTTTACATACAGCATATTTATGATATTGGTTTTGTTTTTTACTGTTTTCATATATGTAAAATATATAATCAAGGTAAATCTGGCTTGTGCCTCTTTTTTGGTACATCAGCATTTTTTAAGGGTTGACATCATTACAATGGTTGAATTGCTATGATTAGAAGAACTATTTCATTGTCAGTTCTATTTTCTTTTTAAAGTTGGTTATAATTTTGCCTTTGTGGTGTAGGTAGATTACATCCAAGTGTCTATTTAGAAAGAAAAAGGACACTGAAGATGCAGGGTGCATTCAGTGGACTACACTGATCCGAAATGTACTACTACAACCTAGTGTGTAAAACAAGATTGCAAAGAGAACTTGAATCTGTTTGGTTACATATGCCTCATGTTGCTGGTGACTTATGGAGAAACTAGACATTTCCCCAGGGTAGAGTAAAGACTGGGACCCAGGTTTTTTGCCTTCCATTCAGTGGTGTTTCTACCTCATCACATTTAATGTTTATACTAGGAATATTTATACTAGGGCAGATATAGTTGAAACAAGATTGGCTTGTGCTGGTCCTGTGTTCATGGAGTCTGTTAGGTTATTCTCAACTTTTGTCTTTATTTAAAAATTTTCACATAAGAAGTTTTAAAATAAGTAGAAAGAGCTCATCTTTCATTTAATGTGTTATAATTTATAACATAGAGGTAACAAAGTATTATATAGTTTATAAAGAAAGTAAGTACAGAGTACAAAGTATTTGTCAATTTAAAACATTTGCTTATAATCATTCTAGCAAGAAGAGACTAGAAATTATTCTTGGAAAATAAGCATGCCCTAGAGTCATCATTTCTGCTTTCGTAGAAAGTTGTTTATTTTATTTTTGTTCTTATGCTGGTGAAATTTCAGTACTGTTAACAAAGAATTATTTCTGCGATGTTCAAAAGGTGAACATTTGTGATACCTTATGTACCACATTGGTTCATTTTATACTCAACCTGGTAAAACACGAATCCAACAGAATTCAGTTAATTGGAACTCTACATTAACATTTTGTCCAATTATCTGGGCAAGAGTAGAATGAACAAATAGACTGATAAGATGTAGTCAGTGAAAAACAAATTGTAGGCTACGTCTTGTGATTTCTACAGATCTGCTACAATCTGTTAAAAAACTTAGATAGTTTTAAGATACATAAAGATACTACATCTGTAAAGTAAGATTGCGCTTAGTTATATTAAGTGCACTCAAAGTATGTTAATGCATTTTAGAAAGTTGCTAGAATAAGGATAAAAAGAAAAGAGAGTCTTCCTCTGTACGTTTTATCTCACTGGAAAATTTAATAAACAGAACTAATCATTCTCCATGAATTAGGGTTACTCAATGAGCTTCAGGAGAGTAATATTGTAGAATAAAATGCACGACTCAAACAAATGCAGGTCAGATAACAGTCCTGAGTGCTGATAATAGTCAAAGAATTTTCCTGAGGTCTTATCTGGTGTTTATAGCAGGGAATGCAGGACTGGAAAATTTTTGCCAGCAACGCTTAAGACCAAAGATTGCTAAACTATCTTTTTCCCAGAATCAAGACTATTCTTGTGGTTTAAAACACCAGCAATTCATATTATTTTAATTACTCAATTTTAAGAGTATGGTGTGTTACAAAACTTGTGGCTGTAACTTTGAAGATTTACTTTTTTCCAGAGTTTACAAAATGAGTAAAAATATTATAGTAAGCCACTGAACTTTCCTGACTTGGATTTTCCAGACTTCTTCTTTAGAACCACAAACTGCCAGCCCTCTGTATGTCATCTGAAATGATCCAAAGGTTGCTCACCCAGTACACGTCCCCAGATTCCCAGTTTGAGCAAACGCAGACATTTGATGAGGAGCCAAACCCAGAACAGCATGCCTGGGATTTTTTGAACATGGAATTGCCTAGAAGTAAAACTAATTCATTCAGGGACCTTAGACCAGGTAGCAGTTCTTTGACTCTTTGAGCCCTGCAACATACAGGAGAACTATTGTATTCATCTATTCGTTTGTTCATTCATTTATCAAGTACTTATTGGCAGAAATCATGGCCCCCTGTCCCAATGAGACTTATATTCTGGTGGGTGTAACAGATGATAAGTATGCAAACAATTAAACAAACAAAATTATTTCAATAGCAAGAGGTGAAAATGTAATCCCAGCTCCCGTCTTCTTATCATTTGTCTAAAGGTGGTAATGTTTCTTAACCCTTTGATATATTAACCTTTAAGATGTCAAGGAAGCAACAGTTCTCCTGGGCTTTGTGTAAGGATTAAATTAGATTATGGAGCAAAGTGCTTGGAAAATAACAATAATACGTGCTTCATTTGCATAGGATGTATGCGAGGATGTCTATGGAGCTATTCCTAATGTCGAAAACGAGGCAAAAAAACCAAATTCCTTCAGAGGGACATGGAATGGATAAATAACATGTATTATATTCATAGAGTGAAATGCTGCCCAGCTGTTAAAAGACACATATTAGATTTGAAAAAACAGTAGATCTTGAAATATAACTTGAATTTTAGAATGTGACAGAAAACATATGATATGGTACTATTAACAATATAACATTCATGAGCATATATTTATGCGTGCAGCAATATTTTTTAAATGACAGGAAACGTACATATCAAATTCACGATGATGAATGTACCCTGAAGGAAGGAAAGGACACTTTAGGAGAAGAAAAGAGAATTCAGAGCACTGCACCTTTATCTATTATGTATTATTTACTTTATTTTAAAAACAAGGCATATGATAAATTGAACTAAAAATAGTAAGAAGGAATGTGCTGGGGAAGATATCCATTGTATGGACAATTGAGATACTCTATGAAAAAAGTGGTCTTGTGAAAAGACCGCTCTTTGTATATTTGTCGCCGTCCTTCCTACATGGCAGCTCCTTTAAGTTTGACAGTTCATTCTTCCCTGGCTTTGCAAGGTTTTGTGGAATGAATGTGCCATTGGCTTTTGGTTAGCTCCTGTGTTTGGGGTAAAATATATTTTCTTAGGATAATCAAATAAATTTTCTCAATATTTCGTTTTATTTTGTTTTACTTAATGCTTTGTTTATATATTGTTTTCAGCCAGGGACTTCATCACATCTGGGATAGAGCACAAAATTCCTGACTGCCAGTCTGGAGTTTAATTCAAAAAGTCAAGGTGTTCCAGTGCATTGTTACAGAACAGTTGACACATAATTTCTCCCTGCCCTACATATTACAAAGACTTGATTGACTTTCACAGATTCCAAGTGGTCGCTCTCCATGGGCTCCTTATATTACTAAATATACACATTTGTCTAATGTTGCCAGCTTAAATTCTTTCCAGCTCTGATGGCTTTTAAGTTTCACTGAGTACTTACAGTCCATGCACATAGTCACTAAATGAGGTTAAGTTTCCATTTTCCATCTCACATAAATAGCTACTCAAGCAGATGTGGACTGGGATGGGTGTCCCCCAAACCAAAGCTGTTTGGCAAAGATTTGTCTTTCCTTACACAAGCAGGGGAAAGGGTTCAGTGGTTAACATCATTCACCATATTCTCTGCATGAAAACCAGAATATGCTTAAAATAGGAGTTGCTGTTTAAAGGTCTAATGAGATAACAAGCAATATTAGTTTGATTGCAATCCGTTTTCCTTGGTAGGTTCTTATCAAGATCCAGTGGGACATATTTTTCTATTTTCTTTGGAGACAAATTGCATGTGAGATTTTTTATTTATTTCACAAGATTTCAGGACAAATAAAAATGCCTCTTGAGTACATTCATTTGATGAAGCAAGTTTACAAGAATCCAACCAAGAGGGAGGAAAAACTCTAATCTTCTCTGTTGTCTTCCAATTTCTAGATGATGGTTTCAGACCCCTGACTCTGTGGAATTCTTTGCAAAAGACTAAGGATAATGTTTAAAAGTATTAGCTTCATTTGCTTGTGTGGTTTTTCATTTTGCCTCACCAAGTCATATTGCCCATGCCATACCCAAGTTCTGGAGTTAAGCTTATAACAAGGTTGAGAAAGTTGGCTGAGATCTTCCAGGACCCCAGCAATACTTTAGACACTGAAATAGATGTATCAGTTATTGGAAAATAAGCAAGACTATCTCAACTCCTATAACTTTTTATTAAAATCCTCCTAACAAATGTTCATTCCTGACCCCATGTTTTGTTAACTTGTGATATGGCTTCTCTGATCAGACCAAACCACTTATGCTTGTCCTTCTCTTTAATTCTCCAATATTGCTTACTCTTGTGTCACTAACCTTCATGGAATTCCCTCTTCACATTTTTTCAGTAATCCTGATTCAGGAGAATGCTCCAGATTCACTTCCTTGTAGGATACTGCCCTAATTCTTTCTCACTTGTCAATCATTTCTATGTTTGACTCTTCCTTACCACCTTATACATACAGGTTTCATCACATTATCTGATATTTCTTCATCTTATCCTTAATAATTGCTCTGTAGCACGTTTGATTGCATCCTGAAACTGCCACCATCATCATTAACTTGAGACCGATACCATGTCTCTTTCTTCTGTGTCTTGCCATTCAGTTACAATTATTGAATATTAACAAGATGTGGGAGAGTCAAAGGAAGATAATATTGGTTATAATTATCAAGAACTCAAAATCTCCAGGACTGAACAAGGAAACAAGACATAATATTTGTTTTAAAATAATGACAAAATATTTAGATAATTTCTAGTAAGTGTGGGAGAAATACCCAATATTGCTAAAAAATCGTCTTGAAAATAACTTTTTAGGGGACTCAGTCTAAGGAGAAATTACTTCTAGATAGGGATCAAGACATGTTATATGTAGAAAGTAGAATTTGACTTGGGAGAAGTTTTAATCCATTCATTTAACACATGTTTTTAAGTAGCTAATATTCACCAAGCACTGTGATAAACACTGGCCTGAATAGAATTTTACTAGGTGGAGAGAAAGGGATGAGGTTTATGAGCAGATGAGTAGTTATTTACAAGGGTACTTGAGCAATAGTAACAGAACCAGTCTAGTGTTCATTTTTCCATCAATATATTCATCAAATAGTTATACTATTTCTATATCCTTGGTATTGTGTTAAGTTCTGGGAATGCAGAAATGACACAGAATAACATCATCCTCTTCCAAGCATTCAAAATGTACTGAGACAGACAAGTATCACAATTTTTCCCAAAAATGTGATAATTGGTATAACGGAGGCATATAAGCCATGCTTCCAGAACTGAGAGATATTGCAAAATAGTACACAGCTCCTAAGGCCTTTGGTGAGAGACAGACAAGTAGTATAATTGATACGATAAATATTAAGACTAAGAATAGACACAGCGTACTTTGGGGTTAAGGGGATTTGCAAATATATTGAAAAAACTAAATTACAGGCGAAGGAGAGTGTGTCTTGAGACTGGATTAAAATAAAACGTAAGCTCCAGGTCAGGGAGGCCTTATATGATATAGTAGGGAATCTGAACTTTAAGCTATGCCTAGTGGGAATCTGAAGAATTTTAAATCAGTCATAGATGTGATCAGAATGGCCCACTTCAATGGTCAACTTTGCCCTCGAAGTAATGAAAATGAAGGATGGGAGAGTTAGAAGTCCAGGATTCAAAAGACTGGTTTAAAAATGAGGTTAAAATGTAATAGAGTGTGGCGTGAGCACTAGAGTAAGCAGAGTCAAGCAAAGCTTGCTGAATAAATGATTCAACAATTCTTTTCTGGTTTCTTGCCTGAGAGGAGAACTTGGATGATTGCACTTTTGTGTCTTAGTCCAAATTCCACAGGGGAGAAGTAATGACACAGGAAGCCGGAAAGGCTCTGAGCTACACCACATGGGCCACTGCTGTCTGCAAATCTGTGCCCATCTGGTCAAAGGGGAAATTGGTTGGCCTGAGGTGAATATGAGTGGGCATGAAGACCAGTTAGTCTGAGTTAAGTAACAATTCTCTTTGGGGAAATTCACCTGTTATTAAAACTAAAAAATAAAATTCTGTGCACAATGGCTCATAGCCTCACAGCAGGAAGTTCTATTCAACATTCCAGAAAGTTCTGCTTTACTTTCCCAGTACCTCAATTATAGAAAATGTTCAGAGGTAATTGAGAGTTGGGAATCTGCATCCTGAAATTCCTTCTTCCTATGACTTACTGTGAAAATATTGGCGTCTCAAACTCTGTGGTCCCATTCTTCATCCGCATACTTATCTCCATGTCTCTTTTAGTTTTACTATTTTATAAATCTCTTATAATAGTATATCATAACCATTTCATTTGAGAAATTGAGTAGTCTCAAATGCTTTTAACATCTCCTTTGAGATTGTATTATTTTATCACCTTGACTTCACTCAACTTAACCAGTCTTTTTATTATTAGAATCCTAACTTTTGACTTTGACTGACTGTCTTCCTGTTGTTTCTTTTGCTTTGTTTTGTTTTTTAATACTGGCTTCCCTTTGTCACTGACAAACTCCTCTAATAACTTTTAAAGTATTTTGCCTTGGGTCCTGAATCATTCCTTTCTTGTCCTTTAAGTCTTAGTGAAATTTTATCTTATTAAGTAGGTGGTCCCTAATTTCTGTAGGATCAAGCAAAACTGCCTATCAAAACATTCCATTCGAATTCATTTAACTTGAATGAATTAGCCAGTTAGGTTACATGTATTATTCACTTAATCATATAATCTAAACTACACACAAACACAAACACAGAGACACACACACATTATACATATCTGACGTATTAGTACTCATTGGTTTTGTTTTCCTACTGCAGTATTAAATGTTGGAGGACAGAGATCACACCTAACCTAATTCTATTAAAATAACATAGTGTTAATATAAATCCGTATTTCTTGTAGGAGTGAATTAAAAATGGGGCAATGTAGACGTCATTTCTTGTGACAAGATTTGCGTCCCATTATCAGAACCAGCTACAGTTTTGTCAGATTTCTTGTGTAAACATGAATGTATAGGGTTACATTATTAGGATTACAAATTAGAGAAAAAACCCACACAGAAAAATAAATATATATATATATCAAAAAATCTTACCCACACAATTTACACCAATTTTTTTCTGACAAGAATAATATAATTGTAAGGGAATATCTGAAATACACATTGAATGAGATGAAAACATCCAATTTAGCATTTAAATACAAATATTGTAGCACTAAAAAGCTATACAAAATTTCAATTCTAACATTCTATTAAGAAACACTGTTTTCTTGTCATTCTGGCCAAATAGGTGTTTAGGGTTGATGTATATGTACCTGCAGGATAGGAGATAAATATTAAAATTTTTTATCAAAAATAGACCTTCTACTAACAGTGCGTCAGTGAAACTCTTGACGTGCCAGCAAGCATCCCCAACTACAGATTCAATCTATTTTATCTGTCTCTCTTTTTGTTTTTTGGAATATGAGGTTGTCATTGGCCCTGGGATAAGTATACATTATTGGGGTTTGGTTTATCCAAAACAGCATATGCTAAACTATACTAAGTAGAGGTTTAAACTTGAAAATGATATTGAAATGCTACTTTGGTTATAGACATGTGGGAGAAAAAAGAAGAATTTGCCTTTCCACTGCCAAAGTCTTCCACATCAAGGAGACTGGGTCAGAGATGTCACTGGAGTGTTTCTTTTTTTATTTTGCACCTCAGAAAACCCTTCTCTCCCTTTCTCCCTTCCTTTCCCCCCATGCATAAGAAGGGTCAAAAGGCCACAAACATTCGGTCATTTTTAGATTGAGTAAACATAGGCTTTGTTTCTGTCGTCGAGGAAGAAGCATGGTGTCTGGAGAGACACTGCGTAGGTCTGCCTTACTCATGAGGACCACAGCAGAGTCAGAGGTTAAGAATTCATGTTTTGTTCTTTTCTATATTCTCTCCGTATGAAGAAGGCAGGCAGACACTTTGTACTCCTTTGCCCCAGAAAAATCTGTGTACTGTATTCTGCCTCAAATTTCCTTTCCTGTCTTTCCTTTTTAGAAAATTTAAGCTCCTAAAAAATAAGATTGTGGGGATGAAAGACAAGAGGGAGAAACAGTCAAGAGAAGACAGCTTTGCCTCATTCCACAGCAGAGGCTAGAGGTTCACTCTCTGTGAGTGGGAGTGACCAAAGACCCCGCAGCACTGAGGGAAATGGGAGAGAGACACATTAAGGGAGGTGGCACTGGACTTCTGTACCTGTCGAATTATTCTTTGCTCAAGAAGACATAGAAAGATAGCATTGCCGCACTGCAAGGTACCCTGAAATTTTGGACAATGTATGCCTAAGTGGTAACCCTGATGGACAAAGGGCACTTGGACTAATTGATCAGAGTGAGAAATAAGGACTAAGTTAATGACTGAAACTTCACTTTTTGACAGTTCTGCGGGACAGGGACTTATCAGTTTTACTTTGATTTAAAGGGAAAGATATGATGTTTACGAGTCCAATTTGTGAGGAAGAGTCACATGAGGTACCATACCCAGTATGTGCCTGTGTGCTGAACCCATTAAAAATTGAAATACTTCTATCTGGTTGATAAAGAGTAGAATAATCATTCATATAAACGCTAATGTAGATTGCATTTTGTCCCATGTCCAGGTAGACATGCAGCTAGGATGTGAGTTCCTTCTGAGTAGATTCAATCCATCTTCTGCTTTGCTGAAGGCAGTCCTGCTTCATGCTAGCTGTCCTGACAAAGTTATGCACATTATCCATTTTCACAATCAAGAGTGTTGTCCTAGTATGAATGAGACATGATTTTGTCAGCCTATACACGAAATATCTGGCCTTGAGATAATCACCCATTTATTATCATTATCCTGGACATACGTAGTTGCTCCAGCTTCTAAATATATAAGTATTAGTTACACAGTTATACGTCATAATATATTTCGAATTCTGTGTAGATTACATAATGTTCACCACCCAAAAACTAATTATAGTCCATCCCCTCACACGTGAGCCTAATCACCCCTTTTGCCCTCCCCCCTTCCCCTATGGTAACCACTGATCCAATCTCCAATGTTCTGTGTTTGTTTGTCATTGTTTTTATCTTCTACTTATCAGTGAGACCATACAGTATTTAGAACTTTGATTACTTAAACAACAACAACAAAATATATGTGGCTTTTTGATGCTAGTGCCAAAAATGTTGGATGCAATGATATTCTGAATTCATATTGTTAAGGGTGAAAGGGCTAAATAACTATTTGATCAGAATGACAATCATGTTTCATGAAAGCTCATGGAAAAAATAAAGAAAAATTGCAACCATTGATGGGGAAATCATAATTTTAAAAGAACATGCTGACACAGTTTTACAAAACAAAGCATTTAAACTAATAAAAAGTACCGAGATATTTTATCAAAGAGTGTTGAAAAAGCAAACAAAAAAACCCTTGTTACTATCAGAATGTTTTCCACTATTAATTGTAAAGTTAAAAAGAATAATATCAATGAATGTGTCATCACAGTCTAGATTCATGCTCCCACTTGTTGCAGAATGTGGGTTTCTACAGACTGAGAAAACATGTTTTTGGGCAAAGTTTTAAAATGAAATAAAATGTTGATTTCATTGGCAAAATTTCAACTGCTCCTCATTATAATGTTTTAATAATCTATTTAAAATGAAAAATTCATGTTTTGGAATAGACTTTAATGGTTTTGCTGAACTTGTGAGTTAGAATAAATGAAATCTGGGATAATAAACAACTCGTTAGAGAAACAATGTTGTCAGTTGAAACAATTATAGGAAAACTTCATCAGAACTTGTAGAGAAAAATCTATAATACTATGGAGAAAATCCAGAGCTTTGTCAAATTTTGGAAAAATATTCTTGATGTTTTAATTTGGTATTGACAAAATCATTGCATTCTATTATCTTGGAATAATGCAATAAAAAATGTGAATCAAATAAATCACTTTAACTCGTTCTCCGTTCAATGAAAAAACGTGCATATGTTATTACTACCATACATCAAATAAACAGGAAAATTAAATAATATATCTGAAGAGATGGGAATTGAAATAATGAAAGTTGGAAGAATATTAAAATCTGACCCTTAATGATCTCTTCCTCTCCTTAACTCTATATATTGGCACTTATCTGGTACTAATCATTTATTACCCTGCATATGCATAATGTAGAATGTCTTGTCCATTTTATTTCTCAGTACCAGTGAATTAAGTACAATTTATAATAAAGATGATGTTCCTTTATCTCTTCTACATAGTACTTTTTTTAATGCTGCCCCAAAGACCTTGCAGAATAAGTTTACTGGAATGACTTTAACTCAGTAGGTGAGCATCACCAAATATCCTGGAAAAAGCCACCCGAGGAAATATACACTTCATGTAGATGGTCCTCCATTTCACAGCAAATGGAGAGAAGATATTCAATGCAAAGTTATCCACGATATCATTTATTGTATTTAATAGAAATTGGAAGCAACATACATTTTCAACAGCAGGGTTCAGGTAAATTAGGATAAATTCATACAATAGAATATTAGACATATACCAAGAATATTTTATAGAAGTTTTCAATAACATGAGAAAGTGTTGTGACCCTCGTTACTCTAAGATATTAAACAGAGGAAAGTAAGATACAAAACCATACATACAATATGATCTTAATTATATGTATACATGTATGTGTGTGTGTACATATATATATATATATCTCATAGACAGATGTTAAAATGTTCATAGTCATTGACTGGAGGTGGTACTACATATTGGTAGCTGGTACTATAATATTCTAATTAGTGATCAGAATATTATATTTTTCCATTTATTTTCTTCTTTATTGTCTGTCTTTTCTACAAAGAATGTGTATAGTTTCTAATTAGAAAAAATATGCATTCATCAGTGATGGACTTTTTTACACACATTGACAATACTGGAAAATGAGATGTTGTGATAAGCTACCCAGGAGAATCCACCAACAGGCCAATTTTATAATTAGTAAGAGAGTTAAAACCTGCCACCAACCATTACTTCCAATCATTATTCTATCACCAATATGGAAAAAATATTTGATCTAGTTCTAAATCTTCACGGGATCAGGGAAATTAACACTGTAATCTCAAAAGTCAATATGTACTTCCTTTATTGATGATAAGATAATCATTGGTGGTTACATTTGATAATAAATGTAATAAGGGAATTGCAGTTAAATAATATGGTATAAAAAACACACATAGCCAGTGGTTGCCTCCTGGCAGGTGGTTAGCTAACGATTGTATGTCTAAAATTTAGACTTAATTGCAGAAAGTCATCTGATCTCTTTCCATTAACATGACCTTGGAGTTCCGCTGGATGGTAAATGTCAAACCTGAATGCTGACTAATCAGTCTTGAGATTTTGTCTATTGAGGGCATTTTAGCACAGACCTACCGGATTGTTTATCTCCTGGGGAGTAGTGAGTAGTGGAATTTCCAAGTAACCTCCATAGAGTAAGGCAAAACGTAGCCAAAAGTTGAAGCAAAACTTCTAGGGAAATGACACAGCAGCCTGCATAGCTATGGACTGTGAAAATCAAATAGCCATAGCATACCTTAGTTTTTCATTTACTCATTAATGCATCTTAATTCATTTAATCATTAATTACACAGCTGTTTAATGAATCCCTATTAAAGGAAAGGGACATTCAGGATATATTACTGAACAAAACAGGCTATGTTCCTGACCTTGTGGAGTTTATAGTCTAGGAGGCCAGTTATCAACGAGATACTTTTTTGAGCAACCATTAGAACACTCAAGTGTAAACTGTGAATCTAACTAAAAAGGACCACCTCTGAAACAGCAAGAAAGAAGCTAGTGTGTTCTGAATAATGTGTAGTTGTTTGGAATTGGACTTTTTAGCTGCATCCACATGCATAAAGAAGATTTAGGACTCATTCCACAAATATTTATTCCACTGACCGACAGTGTGCTGGTTGTGAACACAAAAAGGAAAAGAAGGGTTTTTCCAATAGAGACACAAGGCTCATGAAATAAGCATTATTGCTGCCACTGGTTTTGAAGATAAGGAATAAAAGAGTGTAGGAAAGGAAGGAAAAAGGAGAAAAATAGAGAAGCCACTATTTATGGATCACATGCCTTGGGCCTGATACTATGCTCGGCACTTTATAGATTATTTCGTCTTATATCTATAACAGCTAAGTGTATATTACTAACCTATATTCATGATGAGGAAACTGAGGGTCAGAAGACAGATAGCCTTCTAGAAGCTATTCAGCTAATTAGTGGTGAAGCTAGAATTTGAAACCCAATCAATTCTTCCTGCAGCTTAAATCATAGCAATAATACTATTTTCTATGTGTCGTGAAAATTTTTAAAAATGTCTAGTGTAATGCAGGAACGAACTAGGTACAATGTGAAATCCTTGGGTGAAAATTTCCCATAGATATAAAATTTGAAAATATCTGGGAAACACAGGATCAGCTATAAAACAAAGAATGAATGAATACATACATATATACATATACACATACATACATCCTGAAATTTAGGTAATTTTAAAATGTCTCAATATCTCTCAGCTTATTTATATGGATTGTCTAGTTTCCACATAATTTTATATTATAGTAAGACGAAGATGTTTTAAATTAGCACAATTTACTTCAGGAAAAATTAAATATTGCTTAATGATCAAGGAAAGAGTTATATCTTAAAATCTTAATAAAAATATACCTCTTTGTCATCATTTCCCTCCGGGGGAAAAATCATATTAATTTCTATATGAATAAAATCTTTTTTATAGTTAGCTTGTCATTTCCAGGTATTAATTTTTCTAATATTTGAGTCTTTAACTGGATATATGAAAAGATGTCAGCAGTTGAGAGCTTGAAGAAATCTAAAATTTTAGAGTCTCTTGGTAGCTTAGGCGTAGAGCTATGCAAAATACTCTTCGTTTCTGGCAAAAACAATGGGAAAAAAGCATCAGTCTCTCCAGGGTGATTTTTAGTCTTCCTACTCTATGGAAGTCCAGAAACACAAAATGAGATCAGAATTTTTCACTAATTTCTGGTCCTTCTTTTTCTTCCCATTCTGGCAATGAAATATGGAAAACATATTTGTTCAAGGGCAGTGTGAACTTTTTCTGAACTTCTCAAGACAGCCACTCTCAGTCATGGAAAAACAGAATTTTTCGGTTCTTTCCTAACTCTTGAAGCAACTAATGAATCATACAGTGGCTTCTCCCATTCTCTATCCAATCAGAATTCATTTTCCTTTCTGTACTTATCACATTATAAATAATATTTAGCCAGGGTCTGTATTTATAGAATGTTCCATCAAAGACATAATATCAGTTTTGTGCCAGAGTGAAATGGCCGATATTCCAAAAATGTTCTTTTTCTGCTTCCCGAGCTATTTAAACCAAAACTACTATTGAAATGGAGTGATGTTTAATTGAGCAGGATGAATTCTATTTCAAAAGTCAAAGTCTATTATCATGTTTATCTTTGTTAGCCTCCAGAGTTATTTGGTCCTTTGAGGGTGACTATGTGAAGGAGTTAGTTTAGAGATTGTTGATTTTATAAATGGAAAAAAAAAAAAAACCCTGAAATGAAGACAGGAGGCAATATTTATTTGCATAAGTGTTACATTATGTTTGCTAGAGTCTCAAGAGTTTTTCAAAGATTAAATGCTTCTTCTAACACAGTGATTCTTGAAGACTAGTTTAGTCATTAAAAATGGAAACCTGCACAATGTCTAATTGCAAAAGAACTTACCTACCTATAAACAGAGCAGTAGGATCCCTTTAGGAAGACAGAAATATGTTGAAGGGAAATCAATGGTATCTCTGAAATGAGGAAAAGAGCAAAGAAAAGTAAAGAGGAATTACCTTTCCTTCCTCTGGCCCCAAACCCTCTGCTTCATTGCTTGAAGGGGTGTTGAGCAGCTGTCAAGGGCCATCTCTTGCTATTATGGCTATTCAACTGAGGATATCATTTTGGGGTGTGAAAGAGAGGCTTAGACATGAGAACTTTTATTTCCTTCCATTCAATTCTTTCGTAGATGCCTTCAATTATTTCATTTTAAGAAAATAATGGATTGATAGCATGACATTTATTTGAATTCTTTTCAGAAATATCATCTGAGATTTATATTTTGGTTTGATCTTTTTTGAAGTGTATTTAGAGCTTAACAGTATAGAACACAAAAGGTGAGCGACATGATTGGGGCACACACGGATCCAGACCATATGTTCTACAAGCTTAAATATAATACGCATTGTTGACTGTTTCCATTGTGGTGTGGCTTGAGAAACATCAGGTTTCTATTCCAATTTCCTTATACATTTTCCAGTGCTTAAAAATACAAAGAACAATTGCTTTGGAAATTCTTTGTCTAGTTTGCTCTCTTATCGTCAAAAAATCTGGATATTTATCTGTTCTTCACACAGAGGCATATATCTTGGAGTACAATCTCTCAGAGAAGATTTCTCCACTTCCTAGAAGAGAACGTTACAAGGTTGAAATTTTCCTTATGCAGATTCATACTACATGGGATGCCCTAGTGCAGGGGGCAGTAAATTTTTCCATAAAAAATATTTTAAGCTTTGTGGTTCATACAGTCTCTGTTGCAACAAGTCAACAATTTGCATTTCATACAACTTTCACATGCCATGAACTATTATTCTATTGATTTGTTTTAACCTCTAAATAATTAATATATAAAAATCATTCTTAGCTCATGGGTCATACCAAAAGGGCTGATTTGCCCATGGGTTGTAGTTTGCCAACCTCTGACCTGGTGCATTGGTTGGAAATCTAAACCTTGAAATTAGCCATTCTTGATTAGAACTAAAGTTCCACCATCTATTGTGCAACCTTAGACAAAATACAAACTCCCTCAGTGTCTCCATTTTTATCGGCACAATAATGTCTATTTAATAGCATAAGGGTTAAGTAAAGTTAAATTCTTATTGTATAGTCAATGAAGTAGCTTCATTATTGGGTTATAACTTTTTCATGTAGAGAAGTAAACTTGAGTTACCTTGCTTCAACCTCTGTATAGACAAACAATAGCCAGCTACTCTCTTTGGTAAAGCCAGCCCTAGTGGTCTAGTGGTTAAGATTTGCAAATCTCACTGCCACGGCTGGGGTTCGTTTCTCAGTCAGGGAAACACGTCACCTCTCGATTGTCATACTGTGGTGGCTGCGTGTTGCTGTGATGCTGAAAGCTATGACACCAAGATTTCGAATACCAGTGACATCACCCATGGTAGACAGGTTTCAGCGGAGCTTCCAGACTAAGACAGACTAGGAAGAAGGACTTGCCCACCGCTTTTGAAAAAATCCACTACAAAAACCCTATGAATAGCAGGGGAGCACTGTCTGATATAGCACCAGAAGGTGAGAGGATGGTGCAAAAAGACTGGGCAGAGTTCTGCCCTCTTATAAACAGGGGCACTAGGAGCCAGAATCAACTCAAGGGCACTAACAACTAAACTTAGGTAAATAACCTTTCTCAAAACTTGAAGCCTCAAACTATGCTGATTCCTCAGCTTTAGCTTAGAGATATTTTTCCTTCCAGCTCTTTAATCACGTTCTGAAATTCTTTTAAACACTCTGAAATGATTCATAATCTTCCGATATTGTAATGCCAAAAATGGACTAAATTTTATAACCAAGTGAGTAGTGAAAGTCTGCATAACCACATGAAACATTCCCAGAACTGCCTCTTGATATTTTCTGAAAATTTAAGTAACATATCTAATGCTTTTTCTTTCCAGAAAGAATAAGTTGTTTTAAATATTATTTATTTTATTATTTACATTGTAGTAGTATTTCTGTTTTTACATGAATTCAAAGTCCTGTTGATGTGTTTTTGTGTGTGTGTGTGAAGAAGATTGCCCCTGAGCTGACATCAGTATCAATCTTCCTCTATTTTACGTGGGACGCCACTACGGCATGGCTTGATGAGCAGTGCTTCTCACTCAGGATTCAAACTTGTGAACTCTGGGCCCCGGAAGCAGAGTGCACGAACTTAACTGCTATGCCACCGAGCCAGCTCCCTGTTGAAGTTTTAAGGGATATCCTGTTTGATTTATTATTTCTTCAGCTAGTTACCTCAGCAGTGCTCTTAAGAATTGCCGTTTTACTTTCATTTCCTCTTTATTTTTTAAATAGAAATTTATTTATAAATTATCACTGAAAGGATACCTCTGGTTGTACTTAAATAATATCACCTTCCTTCTTCTACCTTCACCACATCCATAATGCCTGACAACCACTAATATTTTCTCCACGTCTATAATTTTGTCAATTCAAGGAAGTTATGTAAATAGAATCATACAATATGTAACTTTTTGGTGTTGGCTTTTTTCACTGACCATAATTCCTTTGAGATTTATCCGAGTTGTTGTGTGTACCAATATCAACAGTATATTTTGTTCCTTTTTTATTGCTGAGTAATGTTCCATGGTACAGCTATACCAGGGTTTGCTCATCCATTCACTGGTTGAAGAACATCTGTGTTGTTTCCAGCTTTGGGCTATTATGAATAAAGCTATCGTGAACAGTCTTACATAGTTTTTTGTGAATGTTAACTTCTCATTTCTCTAGGATATATGACCAAGAATTCAATTGCTGCGTCATAAAATAACTGCATGTTTAATTTTATCAGAAACTGTTTTCCAGAGTAACTGCGCCATTTTACATTCCCATCAGCAATGCAGGAGTGACCCACTTTCTTCACATCTTCACCATCATTTGGTTTTGTCACTATTTTTAATTTTAGCCATTCTGATAGTTGCGTAGCAATATCTCGTTGTGGTTTTCATTTGAATTTCTCTCATAGCTAATGATATTGAACATCTTTTCATGTGCTCATTTACTATCTGTATATCCTCATCATAAAAATGTCTATGTCTTTTGCCCATTTTCTAATTTAATTCTTTCCTTTTTAATATTTAGTTTTGAGAGTTTATCATAAGTTCTAGATACTAGTTCTTTATCAGATATATGGTTTGCAAATATTTTCTCTAAGCCTGGAGCTTGCCTTTTCAACCTTTTAACAGGATCTTTTGCAGAGCAAAAGTTTTTAATTTTGAGGAGGTCCAATTTATCAACATTTTGTGCTTTACATTTTAGTCTGTGATCCATTTTGAGTTCATTGTTTGTATAACATGTGAGGCTTAGGTTAAGGTTCATTTTATGCCGTGGATATACTGTCACTCTGGCATCATTTATGGAAAAGGCTATCCTTCCTCCATTGAGCTGCTTTTGAAGCTTCATCAAAAATCAGTCGGTCAGATTTGTGTGGGTATATTTCTGGGTTTTCTGTTCTTTTCCATTCATCTGTGCCTGTATCTCTATGCTATAATATACTTTTTTGTTTACTGTAGCTAGATAGAAAGCCTTAATATCAGGCGCAGTAATTCTTTCCATTGTATTCTTATTTGTCAAGAACGTTTTAGCTGTTCTTGGGTCTATGAGTTTCCATGTAAGTTTTGGAATAAGCTTGACTATGTCTACAAAACCATTCCTAGGAACTGCACTAAACACATAGATCAATTTGGGGATAAATGACATCTTTAGTCATCTAGTCCATGAACATAGTACATCACTCTGTTTATTTAGTCTTCTTTGATTTCTTTCAACAGTATTTTGTAATCTTCAGCATAAATATATGATATAAATTTCATTAAGTTTATATATGTAAGTTTTATTTTATTTGAGTGATTGTAAATGATATCATGTTTTTAATTTTGGTTCCCACATATGCTTTGTTAATATATAAGAATGAGAGAGGAAGAGCCAAGATGGCGCCGTGAGTAGTCTTCTTTGTCTCTCGCCCTTCGAGTCTACAATTATTTGGACACTTATCGCTTGACAAAGGATATCCAGACAGCATCTCAGGACGTCTGAGACACCCACGCGACTATACATCGGAAGGCGGATGGACTTTCCTCCGGGAGGATGTGGAAATAGGTGAAAACTCTCCGACCCCGATGGGCAGCCTGGTACCCGCAAGCGGCTTTCTTCCAACGGACGCCCCCCAGAGGATCCACGCACGTCTAGGGCAGGAGCGAGAACACAACAGAGGAGCGACGGTGGAAACAGGTGACCAGAACCCTACCTAAACCCCCTGCAATTACTCCTAAACGCAGAGGGAAACTTTGGAGTTGCACACCTGAGCCCGCGGGGAGAGTCTCTCCCCGCCATTGGCGGGGGGGATCCAGCCTGGTGCTCGGGGCGCCCGGAGGGTCCCAGAGAGAGACACGGAGGGCACAGAGATCTTCCAGCTGCCGTTGCCCGCCCCGTGGGACTAGGGATTGCCGGAGATCTCGGAGAGGACCGGGGCAGGGGGAATTTTCAAAGGCCGGTCCTGCGACCCGGAGGGGAAGCGCCGGAGCTCCGCCCGGGCAGCAGACAAAACTCTCTGTCTGCCATTAGCAGAGGGGCCACGCTGAGCATTCACGGCTCCAGCAGAGGCCCGGAGAGAAGCCCTGAGGGCGGGGCGACCCCCAGCTGCCGTTGCCCGCCCCGTGGGACTAGGGATTGCCGGAGATCTCGGAGAGGACCGGGGCGGGGGGAAGTTTCAAAGGCCGGTCCTGCGACCCGGAGGGGAAGCGCCGGAGCTCCGCCCGGGCAGCAGACAAAACTCTCTGTCTGCCATTAGCAGAGGGGCCACGCTGAGCATTCACGGCTCCGGGAGAGGCCCGGAGAGAATCCCCGAGGGCGGGGCGACCCCCAGCTGCCGTTGCCCGCCCCGTGGGGCTAGGGATTGCCGGAGATCTCGGAGAGGACCGGGGCTGTGGGAATTTTCAAAGGCCGGTTCTGCGACCCAGAGGGGAAGCGCTGGAGCTCCGCCGGGCAGCAGACAAAACTCCCTGTCTGCCATTGGCAGAGGGGCCACGCCCAACATTCACGGCTCCGGGAGAGGCCAGGAGAGAAGCCCTGAGGGCGGGGCGACCCCCAGCTGCCATTGCCCGCCCCGTGGGGCTAGGGATTGCTGGAGATCTCGGAGAGGACTGGGGCTGGAGAGAGTTCCAGAGACCCAGCTTAGTAGCCTAGGGGGAAACCCTACAGGCTCACAGCAGCCTTAGGGAAAGCCTCTGCACAGCACCAGTAGAAGGCACCCAGCCGCCAGCCACAAGGCTGGAAGACCCCAGGGCAAAAGCAGCATAACTAGGTGTACTAACCACAGACTGTAGAAGATGCCAATAGCTCTCCTGCGACCTATAGAGGACAAGTGAGATTTGGTGGGTGCCGACAGCAACGGAGCGACAAATATAAGTGATCCCACCCCTGGCTGCTGGAAAAGCCCATAACACCGTTGCAGACCCCAAGGAGAGAGCACATCTAGGTGGGCTGCAACAGTAGGCACCTGCAGCCTGAAGCCCCCCTGTGACGGCCCCCACAGCAGAGGAGGGAATCCAAAGGGCCACTGTGGCTACGAAGAGGGGCCCAGGCCCAGTTAGCAACTACGGACAGGGTTCCTGGTTGGTGAAATATAAACAGCTGCTCCTCCCACCGCAGCAGCTGAAACAAGTGAAAGGAGCAACTAAACTCTATCTCCATGCGGAGGCACAAATCAACAACATCAAGCAATATGAAAAAATACATTAAATCTCCAGAACAGAAAGAAAGCAACAAATACACAGAAAACAATCCCAAAGAAAATGAGATGTATAACCTAAATGACGATGACTTCAAAACAGCCATCATTAAGATTCTCAATGAGTTAAGAGAGAATTCTGACCAACAACTCAACGAGTTCAGGAGCTATGTCACAAAAGAGTTTGATACGATAAAGAAGAACCAAACAGAAATATTGGAAATGAAGAACACAATAGAGGAGATTAAGAAAAATCTAGATGCTCTGAACAGTAGGGCCGATAATATGGAGGAAAGAATTAGCAATTTGGAAGATGGCAATATAGAATTGTTGCAGGCAGAGGAGGAGAGAGAAGCAAGACTTAAAAGAAATGAAGAAACTCTCCGAGAATTATCAGACACAATTAGGAGATGCAACGTAAGGATTATAGGTATACCAGAGGGAGAAGAGAAGGAGAAAGGGGCAGAAAACCTATTCAAAGAAATAATGGCTGAGAACTTCCCAAATCTGGTGAGGGAGATGGATCTTCAGGTGACAGAAGCCAATAGATCTCCAAACTTTATCAATGCAAGAAGACCAACTCCACGGCATATAGTAGTGAAGCTAGCAAAAGTCAACGACAAGGAGAAAATATTAAGGACAGCCAGGCAAAAGAAACTAACCTACAAAGGAACCCCCATCAGGCTATCAGCAGATTTCTCAGCAGAAACTTTACAGGCTAGAAGAGAGTGGAATGATATATTCAAAAATCTGAAGGACAAAAATCTACAGCCGAGAATTCTCTACCCAGCGAAAATATCCTTCAAATACGATGGAGAAATAAAAACTTTCCCAGACAAACAAAAATTAAGGGAGTTCATTGCCACAAAACCTCCTCTTCAGGAAATCCTCAGGAAAACCCTCATTCCTGAAAAATCCAAAAAAGGAAAGGGGCTACAAAACCAAGAGCAGAGGAGATAAGTAGAAGGACAACAACAGAGAGTAGTAGCTCTACATCAGAACAGATTAAACCATGGGACGAGAAACAAAGGAAACTGAAGAAAACCAGAAAACAAGACACAAAATGGGAGTGGTAGGCCCCCACGTCTCAATAATCACTCTAAATGTAAATGGATTGAACTCCCCAATCAAAAGACACAGAGTGGCAGGATGGATCAAAGAACAAGATCCAACAATATGCTGCCTCCAGGAAACACACCTCAGCCCCAAAGACAAACACAGACTCAGAGTGAAGGGATGGAGAACAATACTCCAAGCTAATAATGAACAAAAGAAAGCAGGTGTCGCTATACTAATATCAGACAAGGTATATTTCAAAGCAAAACAGATAAAGAAAGATAAAGAGGGACAGTATATAATGATAAAAGGGACTCTCCACCAAGAAGACATAACACTTATAAATATAAACGCACCCAACACAGGAGCACCAAAATTTGTAAAGCAACTCTTAATAGAACTAAAAGAAGACATCAACAACAATACAATAATAGTAGGGGACCTCAACACACCATTAACACCAATGGACAGAACATCCAGACAGAAAATCAACAAGGAAATAATAGAATTAAATGAAAAATTAGACCAGATGGACTTAATAGATATATATAGAACACTTCATCCAAAAACAGCAGGTTACACATTCTTCTCAAGTGCACATGGAACATTCTCAAGGATTGACCATATTTTGGGAAACAAAGCAAACATCAATAAATACAAGAGAGTTGAAATAATATCAAGCATCTTTTCTGATCATAACGCTATTAAACTAGAAATCAACTACAAGAAAAAAGCAGAGAAAGGTGCAAAAATGTGGAGACTAAACAACACGCTTCTCAACAAACAATGGATCATTGAAGAAATTAAAGAAGAAATCAAATATTATCTGGAGACAAATGAAAATGAGAACACGACATACCAAATCATTTGGGATGCAGCAAAAGCAGTCCTAAGAGGGAAATTCATCGCAATACAGGCTCACCTCACTAAACAAGAAAAAGCTCACGTAAGCAACCTCAAACGACACCTAACAGAACTAGAAAAAGAAGAACAAACAAAGCCCAGAGTCAGTAGAAGGAGGGAAATAATAAAAATAAGAGCAGAAATAAACGATATTGAAACAAAAAAGACAATAGAAAGGATCAATGAAACAAAGAGTTGGTTCTTCGAAAGAATTAACAAAATTGACAAACCCCTAGCCAGACTCACCAAGAAAAGAAGAGAGAAAGCGCAAATTAATAAAATCAGGAATGAGAGAGGAGAAATCACAACAGATACCAATGAAATACAAGAGATCATAAGAGAATACTATGAAAAACTATATGCCAACAAATTGAACAACTTGGAAGAAATGGACAAATTCCTAGACTCCTACAATCTCCCCAAACTGAATCAGGAAGAAATGGAGAATCTGAATAGACCAATCACAAGTAAGGAAATAGAAACGGTAATCAAAAACCTCCCCAAAAACAAGAGTCCAGGACCAGACGGCTTCTCTGGAGAATTCTACCAAACATTCAAAGAAGACTTAATACCTATTCTCCTCAAACTGTTCCAGAAAATTGAGAAAGATGGAGAAGTCCCTAACACATTCTATGAAGCCAACATCACTCTGATCCCCAAACCTGACAAGGACAACACAAAGAAGGAGAACTACAGGCCGATATCACTGATGAACATAGATGCAAAAATCCTCAACAAAATTTTGGCAAACCGATTACAGCAATACATCAAAAAGATTATACACCATGATCAAGTGGGATTTATACCAGGGACACAGGGATGGTTCAACACCCACAAGTCAATCAACGTGATACACTACATCAACAAAATGAAAAACAAAAACCACATGATCATCTCAATAGACGCAGAGAAAGCATTCGACAAGATCCAACACCCATTTATGATAAAAACCCTCAGTAAAATGGGTATAGAAGGAAAGTACCTCAACATAATAAAGGCCATATATGATAGACCCACAGCCAACATCATACTCAATGGACAAAAGCTGAAAGCCATCCCTCTGAGGACAGGAACAAGACAAGGGTGCCCACTTTCACCACTCCTATTCAACATAGTACTGGAGGTGCTGGCCAGAGCAATTCGGCAGGAAAAAAAAATAAAAGGAATCCAAATAGGTAACGAAGAAGTAAAACTCGCGTTGTTTGCAGACGACATGATCTTATACATAGAAAACCCCAAAGAATCCACAGAAAAACTATTAGAAATAATCAACAACTACAGCAAAGTAGCAGGGTATAAAATTAACGTGCATAAATCAGTAGCATTTCTATACACTAACAATAAACTAACAGAAAAAGAACTCAAGAACTCTATCCCATTCACAATCGCAACGAAAAGAATAAAATACCTTGGGATAAACTTAACCAAGGAAGTGAAGGATCTATACAATGAAAACTACAAGACTTTCATGAAAGAAATTGACGATGACATAAAGAGATGGAAAGACATTCCTTGCACATGGATTGGAAGAATAAACATAGTTAAAATGTCCATACTACCCAAAGCAATATACAGATTCAATGCTATCCCAATCAGAATCCCAAGAACATTCTTCACAGAAATTCAACAAACAATCCTAAAATTCATATGGGGGAACAAAAGACCACGAATTGCTAAAGCAATCTTGAGCAAGAAAAACAAAGCCGGCGGAATCACAATCCCTGATTTCAAAACATACTACAAAGCTACAGTGATCAAAACAGCATGGTACTGGTACAAAAACAGGTGCACAGATCAATGGAACAGAATTGAAAGCCCAGAGATAAAACCACACATCTATGGACAGCTAATCTTCGACAAAGGAGCAGAGGGCCTACAATGGAGAAAAGAAAGTCTCTTCAACAAATGGTGCTGGGAAAACTGGACAGCCACATGCAAAAGATTGAAAATCGACCATTCTTTTTCACCACACACCAAAATAAACTCAAAATGGATCAAAGACCTAAAGATTAGGCCTGAGACAATAAGTCTTTTGGAAGAGAATATAGGCAGTACACTCTTTGACATCAGTTTCAAAAGAATCTTTTCGGACACTGTAACTCCTCAGTTGAGGGAAACAATAGAAAGAATAAACAAATGGGACTTCATCAGACTAAAGAGCTTCTTCAAGGCAAGGGAAAACAGAATTGAAACAAAAAAACAGCTCACTAATTGGGAAAAAATATTTACAAGCCACTTATCCGACAAAGGGTTAATCTCCATAATATACAAAGAACTCACACTGCTTAACAACAAAAAAACAAACAACCCGATCAAAAAATGGGCAGAGGACATGAACAGACATTTCTCAAAAGAAGATATGAATATGGCCAATAGACACATGAAAAGATGTTCATCATCGCTAATCATCAGGGAAATGCAAATCAAAACTACACTAAGATATCACCTTACCCCCGTTAGATTGGCAAAAACATCCAAAACCAAGAACGACAAATGTTGGAGAGGTTGTGGAGAAAGAGGAACCCTCATACACTGTTGGTGGGAATGCAAACTGGTACAGCCACTATGGAAAACAGTATGGAGATTTCTCAAAAAGTTAAAAATAGAAATACCCTATGACCCAGCCATCCCACTACTGGGTATCTATCCTAAGAACCTGATATCAGATATCTCAAGAGTCCGTTGCACCCCTATGTTCATCGCAGCATTATTTACAATAGCCAAGACGTGGAACCAGCCTACATGCCCAGAAACTGATGATTGGATAAAGAAGATGTGGTATATATACACAATGGAATACTACTCAGCCATAAAAAAAGACGAAATTGGCCCATTCACAACAATGTGGATGGACCTCGAGGGCATTATGTTAAGCGAAATAAGTCAGTCAGAGAAAGACGAACTCTATATGACTCCACTCATAGGTGGAAATTAGTATATTGAGAAGGAGATCTGATCGGTGGCTACCAGGGAAAAGGGGGGGTGGGGGGAGGGCACGGAGGGGGAAGTGGTGTACCCACAACATGACTAACAAAAATGTACAACTGAAATTTCACAAGCTTGTAATCCATCATAACATTAATAAAAAAAAAAATATATATATAAGAATGAGATTTTTTGTGGTGGTCTGGTGTGTTTGTTATAAACTTCTAAACTAACTTAATAGTTCTAAGACATTTTTAAAAATCCCTTGGGATTTTTTTTGTGGATAATCATGTCATCTGCAAATAAGGACAATTTTATTTCTTGCATTCCACTCTATGGATCTTTTATTTCTTTTCCTTGCCTTATTGCAGTGACAAGATCTTGTAGTACTATGCTGAATAAAAGAAATGAGGGCAGACATCTTAACGTGTTCCTAATCTTTTCAGCAAAGCTTTAAGCCTTTCGTTATTACATGTGATGTTAGCTATAGGCTTTTTCGAACATGTTTATAATCATGTTGAGGTTATTATTCTGTAATCCTAACTTGCTGAGAGTTTTTATAATGGATGGGTCTTGGATTTTATCAAATGCTTCTGCTTGAATTGATTTAATCATATATTTTTTCTTCTTTAGCCCACTGGTGTGATGGTTCACATTGATTGACTTTTGAAGTTTGAACCAGCCTTCCATACTTGGAATAAATGTCATTTGGTCATGGTGTATAATTCTTTTATGGGCATTGTTGGATTCAATTTTCTTAGAATTTGTGTGCATATATTCATGAGCAATATTAGTCTACAGTGTTCATTTTTTGTGCTGTCTTTGTTGGGTTTTAGTATCAGGGTAATTTTATCATCATAAAATGAATCGAGAACTTTCCATCCTTTTCTTTTTTTCTGAAAAAGATTGGGTAGAATTAGTATTCATTCTTCTTTAAATGTTTGCTGCAATTCTCCAGTGAAACTGTCTGGGCATTTTTTCCTTCAGGAGCCTTTTTAATTATGAATTCGATTTCTTTAATGGTTACAGGACTATTCAAATAATCTATTTCATTTTGGTTACAATAAATCCTCATCCTATTTCTTTTTGGCTTACAATAAATTGGTCCATTCATTAAGCTATTTTTAATTTATCAGCGTAAGTTATTCATAGTATTCCCTTCTTATCCTCTTAATGGCTGTAGGAACTGTAACTATATTCTGATATGTGTGAATTGTGTCTTCTTTTTTATTTTTGTCAGTCATGTTGGAAGCTCATTAATTTATTTTTTTTCAAAGAAACAAATTTTTGTTTCATTGATTTTCTCTATTATTTTCTGACTTTCGATATCATTGATTTCCGCCCTTGTACTTGTTATTCTACTCTTTGCCTATTTTGAATTTATTTTGCTCTTAGTTTTCTAATTTCTTGAGTTTAGAATTTAGATTATTGATTTGAGAACTTTGCTGTTTTTTAACATAAACTTTTTGTGCTATAAATTTCCCTCTCAGAACAGCTTTACCTGAATCCCATATATTTTTTCTTTTTACTTATTTATTTATTTATTGAGGAAGATGAGCCCTGAGCTAACATCTGCCACCAATCCTCCTCTTTTTGCTGAGGAAGACTGGCCCTGAGACAACATGCATGCCCATCTTCCTCTACTTTATATGTGGGACGCCTGCCACAGCATGGTTTGACAAGCAGTGTGTAGGTCTGCTCACAGGATCTGAACCAGTGAACCATGGATTGCCAAAACAGAATGCGTGAATTTAACCACTGCACCACTGGACTGGCCCCCCACATATGTTCATATGTTGTATTTTCATTTTCATTCAGTTCTATGCATTTTACTGCCTCTGATACTGTCTCTTTGAACCATAATTATGTAGAAGTGTATTGTCTAATTTTTAAGTGTATGAAGATTTTCTTATCTGTTATTAATTTTTAGTTTAATTCTTTCATCATCATTATGATTTCAATTCTTTTAAAGTTGTCAAGTTTGTTTTGTTGTTTAGTATTTGATCTATCTTGGAGAATGTTCCATGAGTCTTTGAAAAAAATGTGTATCTAGCTGTTGTTGGGTAGAGTGTTCTATAAATGTCAATTATGTCTTTGTGGTTGGTTGTGTTGTTCAGATCTTCTATATCCTTGTTGATTTTTCTGCCTACTAGTTCTACCACTTTCTGAGAGAAGAACTGTTGAATTCTCCAACTATAATTGTGATTTTGTCACCTTTTTGAAGAGAATTAGATACTACTTTAATCACTTCATAATTCTTAAAATACTTGGTGGAATGGAATCTTTTTAAAAGTTGAGGTATAATTGACATAAAACATTGTGCAAATTTAATGTGTATGCATGTTGACTTGACACATTTGCTGTTGTTACCCGCCTTGAGTAAACTCTGACTCCTAGCACCCCCATGTACAACAGAGCTGAACCCTGCCCAGTCTTTTTGCGCCATCCTCTCACCTTCTGGAACTATATCAGACAGTGCTCCCCTGCTATTCCTGGATATTCATGGAATACTTTTCAGAAGTGGGTGGCCTTGTCCTTCTTCCTAGTCTGTCTTAGTCTGGAAAGTCTGTTGAAACCTGTCCCCCATGGGTGACTCTACTTGTATTTGGAATACAGGTGGCATACCTTTCAGCATCACAGCAACATGCAGCTGCCACAGTATGACAACTGACAAATAGGTGGTGTAGCTCCCTGACCAAGAAAAAACCTGGCTGTGGAGATGAGAGAACCAAATCTTAACCACAAGACCACCAGGACTGGCTTTGATATATTTACATCTTGTAATATGATTACCACCATAGAGTTAGCTAACACCTCTAGCATGTCATATAATTATCTTTTTTTTTTTTTTGTATCAAGAACATTTAAGATCAAGTCGCTTGGGAACTTTAAAGTAGATAATACAGTACATCATATTGAATATAATCACTATGCTATGCACTCGATGTCCAGAAAAATGTGATCTTGAAAGTTCTTTCAACATTGCTAATATCTTTCTCAGAATATACAGTGACACAGTAACAGAAATTTGATATATTCCATATAACTGGTGACAAAATACTTAGACAAATTTGGAGTTGGAAAAAGTAGCAAGTTTTGGCAGGGGAAAAATATTTGGCAGTCTCCAGGAGTCCACGAGGATGCGAAAGAATTAAGTCCTTTGTAGTTCTTCTGGTCCGCTATAACATGTACGTATTATGTGGAAATTGCACAGCATTCCTTAATCGACAAAATTGACTTGACCTTTTGTGCTAAGTAAATATTGAATAATAGTGGTTGTACTAGGGCGTATGTTGAAGCAATCTCTAACAAAGTTGTGAATGAAACCCAGTTTCTCTAACTTTTACACTCTGTTTACTCACTGGCCTTATGTAGATTAGTCTACATTTACCATCTCATTATGGAGACTTCCATTAAATTTTAAATGAGAAGGCTCTTTTCTTAGTTTGGGCCTTTGTGTTCGCCAACCACCAATGACCTATAACAAGGGAGAACTCAGAAACGTTCTTCATGGTGGTGTTATTATCTAATGAATCACAGCTGATTTTTTTGGCTAACGAGTCTCATAAGAAAGTTTTATAATGTGTCCAGGGTTCAATAATTGCTGAATCAGTACATCTTTATATAACAGGAAAATAAGAAAACTCTGCAGTAAGCATGTTGAACAAGGTTTTAATTAAAAGCAGTTCTCCAGCTGGCAGCAGACTCTGACCCAACTGTGTTTTCTTTACAAAATTCTCCAAAATATTTTAAAGTAATCTCTACCTTTAATTATTATAAAGACAGTCATACGCCTGGCTGATATGAATAAGAGTCATTTTCAGCACATATACTTATTAAGGTAATGAATTTACTTATAAGTTATAGTCAGCCCTCACCCACGTATGGAATAAAAAACCCATCCCTATCTCCCTAGTGTATGACTTCAATTTTGGAGAAGAAAATAGAAATGGCTTATGTAAGAGATTAGTTCCTGATGTTTTTGGACTTGAAATTCACAGAATGTGTTGTTTGTTCAAAACCAGAAATGGGACTTCCTCAGCAGAAAGAGGAAGATTGGTGGTGGATGTTAGCTAATCTTCCTCAAAAAAAAAAAAAAAAAAAAAACCAAAAATTGGACCTTGCTCTTGTAGTCAATGCCTTATTTACACGTACACGTGTCATGTTTTTAAAATATGTCGTCAAGTATAAACTGTATTAGTACCTTCCAACTTCCATCTCACTATTGTCTTTTGAGGAGATTTTCTTTCTCATCCTCCCTTACTCTGACATCGTAAAGAAAATGCTAATCAAAAAAGCCTGCAGGTTTTTCAATTTTCAAAAAAAAAGCACTCCGTTTGAGGTTTTATAAGCCACGTTAAATGTCTTCAGTTCTTGGGTGACTTTGATAAATTACTTTAAAGGAGTTTTGTTATAAAGAAACAAATCCCCAGGATATATAGTTCTCTCGTTGCCTCATCTCCTCATTTTTCACAAGATTGCCCTGGGACTCTGAGAACATCTGGGAGAGCTCTGATTACACAATCTGAACTGTTTGGAGCACAGAGCAGTTTATAATTTTGATTTTCTTTCATGCTGAATCTTGTCATGCTCTCATCCCTACTTCACTCCTTTCACATAGATACCATGTTCCAAGATCTCTTTTAAATGGGTTAAGTAAACTTGAGTTCCACATAGTTAGATTTTCTCACTCCTCAAGGGAACTCTGATGTAACACTTTTTATTTCATCTCGATTGATATCATATAGGGTGAGGCAATTTAATATAAAGAGAGACAAGGGAGATACTACAGGGATCTTGGGTTGCAAAGCCAATTTCTTAATTTCAGTATTGTAGCACCAGGCATAGTTCCTGTAGGAATTGGCTCATACGCTTATTAGGACCTTTCACTCAAAATGTGAAGTTGGAATTCGTAGACGTCTGAGACTGCATTATGCTTTTATTCCTCTGTGGATCCCCAGTACCTAAGATAGAGACTAGCACACAACATCCAATAACTGTTTCTTGAATTGAATTTATAGACAATTGATAGATAAATAGGTAAATAGATAGGTCATTGATATGCAGTTATTTCTTAGATTGTGGGTCCCATTCCCATTTTTAAGATATCTAGTAAAATTTAAAGCACCAAAAGTTAAATAGATAGGCATAATTTTTGAGAATCTGTTTTTGTCTATTACACGTGATATTAGGGTAAAATTCCCGTTATCAGCTTGATACGTTGCAGCCTTGCACTGAATGGTATAATAAAATGTAAGAGTAAAAAAGAAGCACAACTGAGACTTTATACAAAGGGGGAAAAATGGGTTTTTTACTAGTTTAGCTAGTTTTGTGTGCTTCCTAGATCACAGTTCCTTAAAGGATCCTCCCCACTTTGACTTGTTGCTTTAAGGGAGATTTAGAAACATCTCGCTCTGCCAGATTTGGCATAGAAGGGTGAATAAACGTGCTTGAACTCACCATCCGCTCGAGGGCATCTGTGTATAGATTAGTATATCACACTCTGAAAACATCTTTCTCCCAGAAAACACACACGTATCATTCAAATGGAACACACCCTTTACCAAGTCCAATTAGCTCGTGGGTGGTCTGGCACTAGAATCCTCACATTGATAGCTTAGCGTATTCTTCATAATGTCTCGAACCCAAAGAAATCAAAGATTTACTTATTATATTTTTTACATTGAAAAGCATTGAAAAGTTAGCATTGAAAAGTGTATTTCAGTTATAATTATCGTACATTGTTTTATTATAAAAGCAATAAACAGTGTATTTATACCTATGCTTTTCATTCTTTTTCTATAGAGTGTCAGCAAACTTTCCACAGTTGTAACTGAGTTTTTAGCAAGGAAACTAATAAACTTTTATTTTATTACTTAAAATAAAACTAATAATTATTTTTTCCTTTACCTTCAGAACAGTTATGTTAATCTAATTATTATTATTATTATTTCATATCTAAAAATGTCTTTATCCTCCAAGTAATGACGTGTTTTCTCTCTTTCTTTCTTAATTTTAGTGAGTTCCCATGAAGGCCTTATAGTTGTAGCTCATTTGTTCATCCTCTCCCCTCTATATCACCATATAGATTAGATGATTCCAAGAGTCTTTGATACAGCGTATTGAGAAATCAAACATGTCAGTGGGATTCCTCCATCCTATCTCCTCCTATGACAATCTCTAGTTCTTGCTATGGAATTCCATTTTGGCTTAACCCATGGTTTAGAAACTTGAATTCACTAAATTCTTAGAAGTTCTAAGGTGAAATGTCAAAGAGCATGAGGTGGTGAGGAAGAGGTAAGGGGCAGACAGCGAGGCTGTGAGATCTTCCGTGTCTCCGTCCACCAGAGAAGATCTTCTTTATATCTTTTAAATATTAGACTCTTCAATAATATTTATTTTGAATAAGTTATTTGTACTATAAAAAATGTTGAAAATCATCATTTGACCCATGATTTTTGCAACACTGGACAACATGAAACAAGAATCAGGTTGAGATAGGCTTAGCATACCTAAACTTGGGAACTTGGGTCTACAAAGCCCTGTACTATTTACCCTTCCCAGAAGCCTGGGAATGTGGTGCTCAGAACTCAGGCTTGTGGGAAAAGCTCAGGCCCTTCCATGTGTGTGCCTGGGAACTCTCGTGTTTCTAAAAATAATGTTCCTCAGTACTTGGTTATAGTTGAGTGACACAGTAGCTTACATTCAGGTCCTTTACATTTTCTACTTCCTCTTTGCTTTTGATTATAATGTCCCTTAAGCCCAGCATCCCTTACTAGGAATTCCCACTTCCTTCATTCCAGACATTCCCCTATCAAAAATCCTACTCATTCCTCCAGACTTGATTAAAAATCTCTCTTCCGTGAAGCCCCTTGTGATACCATCAGTCAGAAATAATTGTTGCATTTTCTATACTGCACAGCTTGTACTTTAATTTAGCACTAACATCTTTCTGCCTCAGTTTACTGATGTTTCATGCTGCTTGCCCCTGGAGAGCAGATCTGTGTCTTACATTTTGGTATTCACCTCTGCCTCAACCCCCTCATCCCAGCACATCACAGAGTTCCTTGCATTCAGTAAGTGATCATAGGAGATTAAAGTTTTGGATTTTTTAGAAAGGTAGATGACCAGTCAAGGTTCTTAATTTTAGATATCATAAACCAGCCCAGGCTGATTTAAGCTGACAAAATATTTATTAAAGAATATTTAGAATTCTTCTTAGAGACCACACCATCAGGAACAATCTCTAAAGTGATGTCAGAGAGGTAGTCCCATAAAGACCTCTATGCAACCACCACTGGGCACAGGCACAGCTGTTGTACCATGGAAACCATGAACACAGGAACGTGGACAGGCTGACAGAATCACAACCGTTGCCTCCTCTGGAACTTGATGCATGTTTACTTGCTGTTCAACTCTTACACGATGGATTTCCCACCAGTCCTACCTCTTCGCATTAAACACTTTTGAGTTGAAGAGTTAAAATCTGGTAATATTGCATCTGGTAAAATGAGTTTTCACTTCTACTAGAGGTCATCTCTGCCCCTACCAAGACTCACAGGTAGGGAAGTGACCTAAAAGAGGAAAAAGCTTTGGATGCTGGGTAGAAAAAGAACATTATTACAGGTTTTATTTTTAATTCCGCATTTCACAGTTTATATTCATTCCAATATCCAAATCCTGACTGTCTCAACTCTTAGAGAAACTCCTTAATTCTTATTTGCCTCTCTATATATTATTTGGTTACTTTCAATGCTATGAAAATTCTACCAAGATTTAGTTGGAATTCACTCCCAAATTTAACACATTTGTTGTATAAAATAAAAGTGTCCCCTGCATTTTATGTATACTTCTGTAGTCACATCTATAGAATGTCTTTATTTAGTGCCTTTTTCCACCAAAATTGCTCACTGTCAATTGATTGAAACAATACCTGGTGTCTAGGCTATACGCATGGCCTTGCCCTCACAACAACCCTCTTCCCTTCACTTATTCTCTGGGTAAAACTCTTAATTCATCTGCTACTTTTCCTGAAACCATTGATATATCCTCATATCTTTTTACCAGGACACAGCTGTGCCTTTCATCCACTGTTGCACGACTGAAAATGAAGAACAGAGGTCTTTATTCTTGATCTGCTCTGTGGAAGAAGTCCTAATCCTTTTGTAATTGTGCAGGCTACAAAATAAATCCATGTTCCACTATCATCTGAAACTTACATAAAAGCTTCTTTGGAAGCTACATAAAATATTCTCTGGGTCACGAATATGGCATATTAATTAAGGTTCCTACATAACCCATAACCAGGTAGCTTCTCTTGTTCCCTCACTAAGTTTGGTGCGTTCATATCCTATATATTCTTTTTAAAAAATCTTCCATGTTTTGGAATTTAATTCATTCGTACCAACATTTGTCGAGATGAAATATGAATCAGATTATTCCAGGCTCTGGGAATAGAAATTAGATAAGACAAAGTTCCTACCTTCAAGGAGGTCATGGAGTAACAGTGGAGAAAGATAGTGAACAAAAATTGCAGTATTAAGTGGACAATTTTAAGCAGTTTACTTAATAAGCTAGATGTGGCTGGATAAGTACATAGGAACCAAAGCATGCACGTTCTTATTCGCCTGCCAAAGTTGTTTAGCAATAATTTAGCTTTCATCCTGCAGGTATTGGGATGCTGTTAGGGGAATTTCGAACAAGAAATAACATGAACAAACTCATATTTTACTTTTATTAGTGATATCCCTCTTGGCAACATGTAGAGGAAGGGATGGAAGTGTATAAGACTGGAAATAAGAAGACCAGTTGAATAGGAAGCTATTGCAATAGAACATGCAGGAGGGGGTGAGAGCTTAGTGACTAACAAAGGATAGAAGTCGATTTGATTCCCTGTTTCTTGCTTGGGCGACTGTGTGTCTCTGATAAAGATAGGAAATAAGGGACGAAGCTCAGTGATGAGTGGAGGAAACATAACTTCTAGTGAGATATTTTAGTGCAAATAGCTAGTAGGCGATAGGTTCTATGGGTGAGGCACTTTGCAAAAAAGTCTAAAGTAGAGATATAAAGTTGAAAGTTACCAGCATGTAGATTTTGGGAATTCAGATTTCCTAGGGTAGAATGTATAGACTGAGAAGTGATCTGAGTCAGAAACACAGAACTTTAAATAGCAGGCAAAAAGATTTCCAGCAAATGAATCAGATATGTAGGAAGAGAACCAAAAGAAAATGTCAGAGAAACAAAAGGCACAGCGTTCCTACAAAGCAGGAATAATTAAAAAATAAAATGTCGCAATGAGGCCTAGTCCTTTGGATTTGGTCATCAGATCGTCTGCTATCTCTGCCAGTGCTGCTTCAGTAATACTGTATGAGTGGAAGAAGAAAGTGTAGACTTTTTTTTCCCCCAAAAACCTAGGTAAAAAGTAACACCGTGAATTGGAGAAATTTCTCAAAGATGGAGAGATTGGCGATTAAGCATATACCCAAGCTGAAAGGAAGGATTCTGTAGAAAATAAAAGTTTGAAATAAAAACAGATAACCGAGGTCTAGAGAAAAGACAAAGACAATAGATGGGGGTTTTAGCCTCAACAAAGATGTGGGGAACCTCCTCTTTGGAGATGAGAGAAAGGACAAAAGATTCTTATGGATGGAGGTCCTATTGTAGTCAGAGTGGTAGAATGCTGAGTTATATGGTCCCCAATGGCCTCACATTTCTGTGGTAGGAGAAACAATTTGCCTAGAACGGGCCACTCATGAATTAGATGGCGCTTTAAGGAGGTGGCACAGATTTGGAATATCTAATGGAGGAATGTAAGAGGAAGTTTATCCAAGAGGAGTAGAGAAAGTGTTCTTTCTCTATTCATTACAAATTTTTCTATCTTTATTCCTTATGTCATTTTTTCCATCTCTATGTCATACAGAAGGAAAAGTAAATAACTCAGGAGTCTCCAGTTTGTAATTTTCTTTCTTAATTTTATTCTTTCTTCTTTTTCCTCTCTTCTCTTCCATACTCCTCCAAATTTTTAGAATTTCCTTTCCAAATTCCTGCTTGTAGCTGATAGTTGACGTTTACCAAGGCCCTGAGAGGCCAAAAGGGAGCATTCAGGCTTGAGAACAGCCAGATTACAGTTTCACGCTTCCTGTTTTGTTCTTAGAACATTTTTTCTTCTACTACTACAGCTGCGTGGCTTATGCCTCCATTAATCATCGAGTAGTCTCCTTTTTCATTTCTCTTTTCTAGAATTTTGAAATGCTGCTGTAAAGCCTATAATAACCCAACCTACACTTCCACTTCTTTCCTCCTGCCTGGCAGCCACGATTGATTTTTACCGGCTTAAAATAAAGACTTGAGGAGTTTGACATGCAGATGTCTGAGAGCTGTGTCTCCAGGCTGGTGTCCTTCATGGTAGAAAAATGGCATACGGAAGTTCCAAACCTCTCTCTGAATATGATAACACCCAGAGAAAGACCTTCTTTCTAAGTCAGATAATAGGTCTAAACTTTAATCTGATGGGACCCATCTGAACAGATGGCTCTGGTCTGGAAAATGAGACTGTTTGGCTTAGGCCTGAGTTATTGAACGTCTCACTGAGATGAAAAAGATAAGATTACACTGATTGGTTCATATTGATTAGGATCCACTTGGATCTGAGGTTAAGGTCAATTCTGCCTCAACCAAATGGATTCTATACAAATAACGATGGAGTGGAATGGGATGGATGCTAAGGAGTTAATAAAATGTCTACTACTATAGGCTCACTGGCACTTACCCTCAGTCTGTCTCCAGAGAAGAATCCCGTATGCAGGGCCCATTTCACGGGCAAGTGACCTGTGCAGTTGCATACAATTACCATCGTATTTCACAGAGTATGTAACACATGGTATATTATGTACAGAGTAAACAGAAATAATTACAGTTAATTACCACATCTTTAGTCTTCCTCCATAAATCTAAAGAACATGAGAAAGGGGATATCATATTCCTTTTTATTTCTCCAGGACTGAGCACAACGAATGTTTATGAAACAGAAGTATCTTCCCAATAGTACAAAGAACTAGCACCAGCCTTGCAAGGGTAGAAAATTCTCTTTTTTTCTTTCCTCATCTCCCCACAGAGGTGGAATTCGACCTCCAATTAGCATGAAAGAAGCTGCATTTGTGATCCTGCCTATGGTCTTGTGTAATTCACTTAATTTTTTTAATGATAGATGGAAATAATAATAGTAATAATTGCTCCACCTCCATGGCATGTACTGAAGCCTGGACTCCTTCTGTTTTTGTTTGTTTATTGTTGTTTGTTTGTTTTTTAAGGCTATATTCATTAAAAAACAAAACAAGCAATGTTTCAAAAACTCATTGCGCATTTTAAATATTTTCATTCAACAAATTAAAACATTATAGCGCATAAACATTATAATAATGGGATATGCAACCTCATTTGGATTTATCGAAATTTTGCATTCAAGGCTTTTAAATGTGAGAATGAGGCAAAACTTTCCTACTCATTCCTGCATACTAGGCTCTGACTACATCATGATTTGAGGTAACAGAATTGCAGTCTTTACATACAATTGTGCAGGCAGCATGCTACACACTGTAGGGGTGTCAGTCACGTCATGGTACCTGTGGATGTTACCTCCTACGGTTGCACAGTGCCATATGTGATGGCCACAAGCCAATGTCCACATTATTTTAACCTATTTCTTTAAATATCTTTGTGTTAACCTTTTTACAGGGTGTAGACCTAATACATTTTTCTAGAAAAAGAATAATAAATTATATAAGTGAGAGCTTAGAACTCCTTAAAAAAATGTAAACTATCAAAAACAAAAGATGCTTATATCCTTTTAAACTACTAACAACTATCTTTAAAAATAGTTCTTATATGTATATGCTGTGTCAAATGAGAAATCTGACAAATTTCAGAACCTCCTGGCATTGTGTCTGAACTGCTTTTTTATATAAACTAAAGCATCCGGCACAGATTTTGTTCTAAAATAGGCCCTTAATGTTTTTTGTATGTATGAATGAATCACTAAGGTAAATAGCATAAGTATACATCAGTTTTGATTCCCTTTACAGCAGGATAGTTATTAGCTTTTTAGTGTGTATGCTTTCAATTTTTTATTTATCTGGAAAGGGAACTATGGCCATTTACTCTGGTGTTTCTAACTGGATTAAAGATAATATCTAGACATTTCAAAGACTGTTGGACGTTGGCTCTGAGTGGAGATGATACCTGGAAACCTGAAACATCATTGTGGTCGCCCATGAAAAGGATGATGTCCAGGGCCAGATAATAAATGGTGGAGTCCTGATAGCAAGTCTATCTTTCAGTGGGGTGACTGGGCTCCTTTTCCCGGTCATTGAATGCGTAATTGGGATTACCATACTTGGCAATTGGGGTAACCCCACATTGGGTCGCAGGCCTGTGGAATAAGAGCTCTGATAGCAGGGAAGACCACCTAAAATTCAATGACCCCTCCTTAAACCTTCCTCACTTCACACCAAGATATTAAATTAAAAAAAAAAAAATCATCCCACAGTGAGTTGAGAAGAATGTTGTGCTATCCTTGAAGATCTAAAGATGCAACGGAGATAGTTCTTATCATGTATTCATTTAATAAGCTATTGTGATCCCTGTGCAAACTAGATAGATCTTACAGAAGGACTATAGTCGACTCAAAGCCCAACAAAGTAGTTGCCCTCATCAGAGCTGCTGTGCTGGATGTGGTCTCCTTGCAGGAGCCAACTAATGACCATTTATTTGGCAAATGCATTCTTTTCTATCAATTAATAAAGAACAGAGTATACACTTTCAAGTGAGATGAATAACAATATTAATTTACAGTTTTGTCCCAGGAATATGTTAATTCTCCCAACCTGTGTCATGATGTAGTCCAAAAAGAGATAGACCACGTGAGAGAAATATCCCATAGAACATCACAGTGATGGCATTTTGCATTTCAATTAGAATGAGCAAGAATGTATTAAGATTCTGGAGGCTTTGATAAGACACATGAATTCCAGAGGCAGTGAGATAAACCTTAAGAAGATTCAAGGACATGAAACTTCAGTAAAATTTTAAAGGAGCCTATGGTAAGGGGCATGCTGATCCAACCCCTACAAAGTAAAAGATAAATTTCTGCATCTTGACCCTTCACTACAGAGAAGGAAGCACAATGCTTGGAGGGACTATTAGGCTTTGGAGGCAATACATTTCACATCTAGGTCTACTCTCCAGCTGGTGTACCAGGTGAGAAAAAGGCTGCAAGCTCTAAGTAGAGCCAAGAGCAGTAAAGGGCTCTGCAGACAATTTAGGCTGAAGTCAAACAGTCCTGCCACTTGGACTGTATGATCCAGCCCAATTTTGTTTGAAGACGAAGTGGTTAAAAAGAGATGCAGTGTGGTGTTACAACAAACCCCAGAAAGAGAATCTTAACACAGGCCCCTGGGGTTCTGGACCATGGCCATGCCATCAGCACAGGACAGTTCCACTCCTTTTGAGAAACAGCTCCTGGTAAGTTACTGGACCTTGGGAGATACAGAACAATTTATCATAGTGCACAAAGAGGCTATGTCTCTGAAATTGTTCATCATAAACTGAGTTCTGTCAGACCTGCCACGCGTGTCAGCAGGGCCCAAGACAGTCCATCATAAGAAAGAAATGGAGTTGAGTCTCAACACAATCAGAGGGCCTGAGTAAGCTGCAATGATCCAGATTCCCATATCACGTACCAGAGTGGCTTCAATGATCTTCCTTCAGTTTTTCATTTCACCTATGGCCATATGACAGTCTTATACATCCAGATAAAAGAGGAGGAAAAAGCCTCAGTTGGTTTATTGAGGGATTGGCATGATATTTGAGTGTACACCAAAAGTGAACAGGGTCTTCACTGCAGGCATACTGGAAGGAAAAGGACTGGAAGTCAGAGACAGGGATGTCTGGAATAGAGGCATGTGAATGGACATTAGAGAATGGGCATGAAATGTGAAGATTTTTGTTATTGCAAATTAATATCCACCATAAAACATTCACCCTGGGGGAGGCACTGAACAACCAAACAGACAAGATCATTCAGTCAGCTTTTGTATCCAGCTATCCCAGAACAGACACAATGGGCATATGAACAGAGTAGCCATAGTGTAAGAGAGGGAAACTGTGCATTGGCCCAATGAGCTTCCATTGATTGAGACTACAGACAACTCTGAGTGTTCAACCCACCAGCCACAGAGACCAATGCTGAAGTCTTGGTATGGCACTGTTCCTCAAGGAGATGAACTGGTCACTGGTCATCTACTTTGGGTTCCCTTCATTCTAAAAGGGCCAGCATTTGTCTTCACAGGAATACATACGTATTCTAGATATGGCTTTGCTTTTTCTCTCCACAGAACCTCAAGCCGCATGACTGTTCAGGGCTTATGTAGTCCCAGATCTACAAACGGAAACTCATACACAATAGCGTTTGATCAAGAGGCCCACTTCACAGTAAAGTGGGTACAGGAGTGACCACAGGATCCGCATAGCATGAGTTGCATCATATACCACATGTAGAAGCAGGTGGCCTGATAGAGTGTTGGAATGGATGACTAACGGCACAGTCTAATCCTTAAAGCAAGTGGAAATTGCATTAGCTTTCCTGATTTTTTCAGAAGCGTTGAAAATAATCCATTAATTCAAGGAACGCTAGAGATACTTGTTCCAACCTCATGATTTCCCCTGACTTCTTGATCTGTCTCAAAATACTGGATAGAATATCAAGGTACCATCCCACAGGCATGAATTTAAAGCCCAGGAAGTAAATACACTTTTATCTACACAAGAAATCCTTTAGTTTCTGGTCTTTCTGTAGAAAGTAATGCCAGATGAGCGTAATTCTGAAATTTTGTGCTGACCTTCTGTGAGTAAAAACAAAAAATCAATGAAAGTCAAATTTAGGAAATTAAATTCTTGAGCAAAATCCTCTTTTAATTTCCCCTCAAACAAGACCCTTCATGTAGTTTTGGCCAAAATATAAACTTGAAGAATAGGCTCACTAAAAACTGCCTCTGAAGTTTAAAATCTTCAACCTTTTAAATAGACCATGTTTAAATCTCTAAACTCAATTAAATTTCCTTATCTTTTCAGGTAATTTATTAAAATGACTATAAAGAGCCAGAAGGCATGGATAAAATTTCTATTTTGAATTATTAATAAAATATTTTAGGAATATTAGGAATAAAATATTTAGGAAATTGTTTATTTTCAAATTATTGATTATTCCAACTCCAACCATTGTAATGCTGGAATATTCAGAGTATCTTTCTGATGCGGCATAAAGAGTTAATCTTGATATTTAAAATGTGAGTGAATATGTAATTTTTCTTTTCTTTACACTAATGGTTTCCTGAGATCAGGAATTTCAGCTTGTTTTTCTGAATTTACTGTTTGAGATGCTTTCTAGTTCAAAAAGGGAGATAACTAATGACTTTCCTAATCATAAATAGACAATTTGTTACTTTATGACTACTCACTTAACGCTAGTTATGGCCTTTATTATCTCTCAATTGGATGTTACAGCATCCTTGCCATCAAGCGGCCTTCTCCCTGAGTCCTCTCAATATATAACTGCTTAAGTGATCAATTCTGTCATAGCTCATGGCCCACCCTCACCCCTAGGCAATGCACTCTGCCCTTTAGCCAAACTGAATTCCTTGCTGTATTTTCACCTGAGCCCCTGCTTCTTAGGCATGGGGAGATCTTTTTCTTAACTTCAGTCTGTAGAAATCTTTCCCCTTCTCCCACGTCTTGCTCCAAAGAAGCATATAGAAAGAAAAGGAAGACTCAGCTGTAACTAGGGGACTTGGATCTTAATCCCAGTTTCACCACTAATAAGTGATCCACATTTTGGCAAGTTTTTACCTCTCTCAGACTCAATTTTCTCATCTGCAAAATGAGAATCCGGGAACTAGATCAGTGGTCCTGAGGGCGTGGTCCCTGGACTGGCAGCATCAGCATCACTCAGGAACTTGTTAGAAATGCACATTCTTGGGGCTTGCCTCAGCTTTTATTGAATCAGGAATTCTGGAGACAGGACCAAACAATCTGTTTTAACAAGCTTTCTAAGTGGTTCTAATTCCCACTAAAGTTTGAGAACCACTGGACTAGATAAGTTCCCAGGCCCCATCTCTATCTACAACGTCTTTATTTTGTAACGCCTTTCTCTTAGATGATTTTACAGCATTTTAGACTTCTTTTACTACATACATCAGATAATACATCATGTTAGAACTTTTTGACCTGTCTCCTCCATCTCTTACTAGATGCCCTTTGGAAGATTAGAATTTTGTCTTATTTATCTTTATATAGTGTCTAGCCCAGAGCCTTACACATATTAGATGCTTAGAAAATCTCTGCTAAATTAAATCCTTCATTAATTTTAAACTTCATTTGAAACAAAGCAAACTGGAAAACGATTAAGTTAAAATTAATTGAGCTAATTCCAGGGTATAAGTGAGAAAATAAAGAGACGATGAAGATGCAAACTTTGGATGAGGAATAGCAAGGCATCACCACCAAAGTGAAGTTACTGAACTTAAGCTCACAGAGTAGGCTAACACATGGAGGGATGAGCTATTCAAAGTAGGGTCATCACAAATGACCATAGGTTCATCACAAATGACCATTACCCTTCAGTCTTCAATTGAGAAAGGGTCAGCCTAGGAAGGGATCTATGTCTGATCTGAAAATATGCAACATATAGAGATGTAAGATAAGCATAGTACAAGCTTACAACTGATGTAAAGTGTATGTATGCCTCCATATCTGTGAAAGAATATGGGGAAGGCAATGGTGTTTAAGTTTCTCAAGACAGGATTCTAAGGAAAAGGATCACAGTAAAGAACATTAGGAGCAGAATGTGTTGACTATTAGAAAAATTGCTTTATTTAGGTGAATCAAGAGACAGAAATAGTAAGAAGTTATTGAAACAGGCAGTATAGGATGAGCTGAGAATGGCTATGATGTAGGTAGAGAAGGCTATTTTATTTGCAAAGTTGCAGTCAATGCACTAGCCAGCGCTGGTGGTCTAGTGGCTAAGATTTGCTCTCACTTCAGCTGCCTGGGTTCATTTCCCAATAAGGGAACCACAGCACCTCTCCGTTGGTTGTCACACTGTGGCAGCTGGATGTTGCCGTGATGCTGAAAGCTATGCTACCAGTATTTCAAATACAAGCAGGGTCACCCATGGTGGACAGGTTTCAGGGGAGCTTCCAGACTGAGACAGACTAGGAAGTCTAGTGGGTGGAACTGGCCACCCACTTCCAAATAAATTGGCCATGAAAGCCCTATGAATAGCAGTGGAGCACTGCCTGATAGAGCACCAGAAGGTGAGAGGATGGAGCAAATAGAACAGGCAGGGTGCTAATCTGCTCTGTATAGGGGTGCTAGGAGGAGTCAGAATTGACTCCACAGCAAGAACAACAACATGCAGATAACTGATCAGACTCAGACCATGTGAAAATAGGACAAGTGATGTTCTTACCTGAAATTTCTCCATCTCCCTTAATGATGTTAGGAATGACGTACCTTTTCTCTTAATGATTAATGATTATTGGAAGGTAGGGAGGGATATCTATATATGTATACACACAGTAATCTTATGAGTATAATAATTATCCTTCTGCCCAATATTGTATGCCCTCCTGCTCTTTCAAACTTCTTCTCAACCAGCTTTTTGAGGACTGTAAGAAGTGTTTTATTGATGGCATTTCCCTTCTCTTTACCTGCTTTATGTGGTTTTAGCTTCTGCTTTTGCCATCCTCTGAAGGGTTTTGTACTCTCTTTCTTACTCCACAATCTAGATGGAAGCTGTTAGGAATCACCATTCGTTTGTGGGTACCGCAGTCTCCCCCTCCAGCTGTGTGCCCCCTGTTCCAGAGGCAGTGTATCCTATGAACGTCCAACAAGAGATTTTACTGAAAGAGCTTTTGACAGTTTTGGTCACTCATCCATCCTCATCCTGCCCCAGGGCATAAAATCCTCTAGAACACTGAAGAACCTATTAGAAGAGTGGGTGTTAATGAAGCCTCCTTAATCAAGTTGATACCTGATATAGGGCTTAATTTCACCATCTTTTATCCCAAACAAATTTCTCTTCTGGGCAACATGTGGCCTTAGAAATGTTTTTAATTCAGATATAGTAGAATGCAGCAGTGGAAGGGATTACTTTTTTTTTTCAATGATCTTGACTCTTCATCTTTCTTTACACGTTTACTTCCACCAATTAACCTTAACAATTGGTTATTTGGTTGATTAATTGGTTGGTTAAAAGGAACATACATGGGAAGTGACGTTTATATGTTTTTTATTAACTTTTATAAAAAAAATTAGTGATGTTATAAATCCCTACTTCTTTTTTCAACATTTAAAAATTGTTAGATGTTACAAATTACAACATTTGTAAAAATAATTTGTAATTTGTAAACAATAAAATTCACTTTTAAGTATTCAATTCAACGCATTCTTGCAGATATATATCTTCACATGATCATCTCCATAGTCATGATGTTGAATGTTTCCATCTCCTCAAAAAGTTCCCTTGTGCCTTTTTGTAGTCAATGTCCTCCACCTCCTCCTTGTTGTATGGTTTTTTCTTTTGCAGGACTTCATATAAATAGAATCATATAGCACATTGTCTTTTCTGTTGCACATTTTTTCATTTAGCATTTGAGATTTATTTATGTTATTGCACATAAAAGTAGTAAATTTCTTTTTAGTGCTAGGTAGTATTTCATTATATAGATAAGCAATATTTTGTTTATTCATTTACTACTTGATAACATATGGGTTGTTTCCCATTTTAGGCTATTATGAATAAAATGGCTATGAACATTTGAGTACAAGTCATTGTAAGGACATATGTTTCCATAACTCTTGGGTAAACATCTAGAAGTGGACTGTTCAAAAATGGATGTTTGACTTCATAAAAATTAAAAATCTTTTGCTCTTCAAAATATACTTTTAATAAAATGAAGACACACCACAAACTGAGAGAAAATGTTAACAGAACATATTTCTGATAAAAATTTCTATCCAAAATATATGAAGAACATTTACAACTCAATAATAAGACAAACAACCTGATTTTTTTAAAAGGAAAAAGAATTGAACAGATATTTGGCTAAACAAGATATTTGAATGACAAACCAGCCCTCATGGTCTAGTGGTGAAGATTTGGTGACCTCACTGCTTCGGCCGCCTGGGTTCATTTCCTGGTCACGGAACCACACCAGCAGTCTGTCAGTTGCCACGCTGTGGCAGTGGCTCACATAGAACTAGGCAGACTTAACAACTAGGATCTACAACCATGCACTGGGCTTTGGGGACAAGAAAAAAAAGAGAAAGATTGGGAACAGATGTTAGCTTAGGGTGAATCCTTCCTTGCAAGAAAAAGATATATGAATGGCAAATAAATCATGAAAATATGATCAACATTATAAATTAACAGGGAAATACAAGTTACAACACAATGATATAAAACACTACACATCTATTGAAGTGGCTAATTTAAAAAGCTAGAGACACCAAGTGTTTTCAAAGATTTGGAACAAGTGGCACTCTCATGTATCAATGGTGGGGATGCAAAATGGTACAATCCCTTGGAAAAAAGTTTGATGGTTTCTTATAAAGTTAAACATACACTTAGTATATCTGTTTTTCAAATCTAGGCAATTCTCCATATTTCCAAAATTCTTGGCCATCATATATATATATTTTCATTATTTATTCTTGTTAATTATTTGTAGAATATTTTAGATTCTAGAAATACAATCAACAATTAATAACACAATTAACAACAATTATTAATGTACCTTTTGAAGTGGCGCAATTACTAGGGGTCCAACATCTCTGCTTTTTTTTCCTTGATATTAATTTAGTGTAGTAGATTAGGACAAAAGGTTATCCATGTATAAATATATCCTGAGCCTTAAAAAGTCAATTTAACTTAATTAAGATTAACTTTCAGCCCCTTTAGTTGATATAAACCATGTCAATTCTGTCAAAGGCATAATTAGGAAAATGATCCTTGTCCATCATGAAGAGAAATTACTAATATAATTATCAAGTGTCTGTTTTTCTGTTCACTTCTCATGCCCTTTTAAAGCATTTTGACCCACTCAACAACACTGAAACAGCAAAGTGGAAAAAATACTAAAATGTGAAATTTCCAATTTTACCCCCAGTTTTTCCCAATTTTAGCTTCATAAATATGCCTCTGAATGAAGGGGTAACAAGCAAAATTAAAAATAATTTGATCAGATTTGATTACCTTTATAAGTATACTTTTCAGAAATTAAGAAAGTCGAGGACTCGATAACAAATCCATTTAATGCCAGATAGTTTTCAATTCTTTGCTTTCAGCGAAATTAAAGCAATGCCTATTTGAGCTTTTGATTCATTGAAAATATTCGGTTGCAGATTATTATGTGATTTTTGGCATGTAAATGGAAAGAAATCTTTAAAATTGGTACTTTTTCTCTGAAAAATTCCTTCCATTCACACATATATATTTATGTAAAAAGGGTTTATAAGCGTAACCTCTATAAAAAGAAATATTTTAAATCAGAAATAAAATTAATGTTGTAACCTGCTTTGTCCAAACAATAATTAATATCCATGGACAAATACATGAAATGATTGAAAACAATTCTTATCCATCTCATTAAATTAGTCACGTATTTCTGTTGTTTTATCAGTTGGTCTAATAAAGATTACAATGATAACTCTAGACAAAATCTTTCAGCACTTAGAGCCATAAAATTCCAGGAAATTGAAAAAATAAACATAAAGTAAATTTATATAATTTATTTATATTATTAATATAAATTATTTTATTTAATTCAATTATATTACATAATATACATCAAATCATATGTCATATTTAATTGTACATTAAAATTATATTTTAAATTTATATAATCTATGTAAATATTTTTGTTGTAGAAATAATATTAGGAAAATCAGAAAAATATTTTCACGTGTTGAGGTCTATTACGTTACGTTTGACAAACTTCGATAGAAGAATTGAAATAGAAAGATGAGTTCGGGGATTAAAAGAAACAATAGGAAATTTCTTCCTGCCAAAGAAGAGCTTGCTCATGTACACGTTAGTGGATGATGGTGGATAACATGTTGCTTTGCAACTTAAATTTCATTGGATATATTTAAAAGAAAGTCATAGTTTTATTTTTAAAAATCACTATTTGTAATATGCTAGAAATGAAATCCTTTGGAACTACATATATCACCAATGAAAAATTTTAGATAGCAGCTTAAAATAGGCAAGAGGGTAGATGATTTTCAGAAATCTGTATAGAGGGTAAATGAGAAAAAAAAATTAGAGATCAGTGCTTTAACCCAGCCAATCTGGACAAGATGTGTCATCTTGGAGTATTTCGTGCTTCTTTCCATCATGGGATTTGCTATAATTGTTTGTAACAGTCTATTTACTTATCTGCTTCCTCCACTAAACAGGAAGCTCTTTGTTGTTAGAAACTATGCTTTGTGTAAGCAGTCTTGAGACAGAGGTTGTCAAGGAATGTTTTTTGACCAAATTCACAGATAAACTGATTTATTTTGGATGCAGATTTCTCACTGCTTTTTCTGATTTTGTGTACCAACATTTATGCTTACACTCTTCCTTCTGAATTTTAAGAACTTCATGAGGGGAATCAATACCATACTATAGTAGAAAGCATAATATAATAAGAGTTTGGATGTAGTCCAATCTCTGACAACAAAATAACTATGTAACTTAGGCAAGTCATAAATTTTTTAGGCCAAAAATTTCCTCATTTGTAAAATAAGGGCCTTTAACTGGAAGCATTCTTAGGTCCCTTCCTGCCCTAATTCTATTTTCTTGTATTTTTTTATATAGTCAAAAGTGAGTTAATTCATAAGTCACTTTTTTCCTGTATATTCACAAGTCAGAGTGCACAGCAATGGCCACTGACTCATTGCTCTGGTCACGACTGTGCTGTCTTTGGTAGAAAAGAAAAAACGGTAACTGAAATTGACTAACAGCTATCTATGATTCCTGAATCATTACATTTAAAACTGAAAAAGATTTATACATTAACTAGTTTCACTTTTATTTTCAAAATGAGAAAGATGTTAAAGAATTTTAAATCACTTGTCCAAGGTGACACAGAGCTATTATCAGAGCTTAGTATAAAAGTTGATCTCATTCTCAAAGTGCTAGTTCCATCAATAATGGTTTAGAATCCAGGTTTTGGTGTCAAGTATATCCGAATTCAAATCGCCGCTGTGGAGTTTTGGGAAAGTTGTTTAAATTTTCCATTTTTGAATTTCTTTTCTATTTGGTGGAATAATAATAGCTTAGCTTAATAGCTTGTTTTGAGGATATTAAATAATTGTTGTAAAATCCTAGGCATATACAACAAAGCTAAATAAGTGCTCAAAGCATCATCGATGATAGATGGGGACAGGAGAAATTAGTTTTTCCATGATATTAAGAAATTTCCCATTTATAAAAAATATGTATGAGTACTTTATTTACATAAATATTTACATAAAGTTGTATGTGTATATCTATATAAATCTTTATTTATGCAAAACTCTCACCATCAAGTGATGTTTTAGGCACAGTTGAGGTCCCTATCTTCTAGTAGGGTGAGACAGTCAAAGCACAGGGAAACAACAACCTTATATCGCAATACTTGTTAGACAGGAAATAAATGGGGTGCTGTAACAGTAACTAGGAGAGGCTGTCCTTTCTTTAAATGTTTTAATTAATTTAATTTTATCTTCATTATAACGAATTTTGCCAAGGCAGGCTTTTCTGAAGAGGTGCTATTAGAAAACAGTGCTGAATGAGGTTAAGTTGTGTGTCGTGTGAAAGTTCTAGAGAAAGAATAGTTCAGGCAGAAGATCAGCATATGTAAAACTCTGAGCAGGGGACAGTTTGGCGTGTCTGAGAGAAATGCATGGAGTGCAAGGAGTTGGGTAGATAATGATGTGAGGAGGATAGAGAGCTAGGCGGAGGTCAGACCATACACGACATTTTAGGCCACGATAAGGACCATGAGTTTAACTCCAAGAAAATCTGGAAGACACTTAAGGGTTTTAGTTGGGAAATGACTTGGCCTGGATGGCTTTGTAAAAGAACACTTTGGTTGCTGGGTGGAGAATGGAGGTGTTAGTGGACCACATGAGGCCAGGGAGGTTGACTAGAGGCCACTGCTGTAGGTCCACTGAGAGGTGCTGGTGTCTTGGGTTGGGAGTGGCAGTGGAAATTGAGAAGAAGGTACATTCTAGAAGTATTTTGGAGGTGAGACTGATGGACTTTCTGGCGGTTTACCTGTGGCAAATTGAGTGGGGACTCAAAAGGAGAGGAAGAAGGCTCAAGAATAACGGCAATTTTAGCTTAAAAAACTGTGTGTATTTGCCTTCCATATACTGAAATGGGGAAGGCTATAGAGGAGACACAAGTTTGTGGAAGAAGTCAAGAGTTCTAATGTTAAGCCTGAGATATTTCTGGAACATCCAAGTCCAGATGCCAAGTACACAGATAGATATCCAAGCAGGGCTCCCTCACGTACGTGTGCAGCTAAAGCCTTACACAGAGGCACCCAGCGGCATCTCCCCAGAGGGAGCACTTTCTTACAACTCCTCACAGACTCAGGATATACTAGATGCAATGCTGCTCTGATTTGAGTCCAGATCCAAGTTTAACTTCCATTTACAGTATGCAGGACTTGTAAACATTAAGATTTTCCTCCTTTTAGTCATTGTAATCTATAAAACATAGTATAATTCCATTATGTCCAATTGGAAGTATTTTATTACTTAACCTTCACCTCAGGTGGCCTGCCTGCTGTTATTTTCAAAAGATTAATCCTAGGGGTTATGTTGCATAAGACTGTTCTTTATTTGACCTGAAACATTCTTTCACTCCTAAAAGACAGACAGGATGTGGCCTGATAGGAAAAGGTTCATGAAGCTCCAGCCCCAGTACAGCTGGCGTCCATTCTCTGCCTATGGCTGCCAACAAGGCTGGGAGGTGGCTGCTCTCCTGAGCATGTCAGACTCCGCAGCTGGGGAGGTGCAATTCTCTGGGAACAGCCTCTAGTTGGGTCCCCAGAGTGGGGGGCATGTTTATCTCTCCCTTGAAAAACAAAAGGTCACCTAGGAACACATGTTTCTATGACAACAATAAATTCAAAGGAGACACAAAATCCCAGCAAATGTGGACACAAGGGAAGAGGGAGACAGAAGTTGGCCCGATTAGGGAGGTGTCTTCGTAGTACATTGAGTCTCTTTTCATTTCAACTTAATTCCCGTCTGAATTGACACAGGATGAAAGGCTTTTGTAAGCAAATATGTGAAAAAATGAATAATGTCCCAAAGAATGTAGTTTGTACACCACTTAAGAGGGAGGAGTTAATTTGGTATGACAAACTAGCGATCTTATGTCAGTAAACGATACTTTTGATTTTCAAAATAGATATTGTATTTGTTAGTATTGGAAATACTTAATCTAGTCTGCCTTCTGCCCTTATTAAAAAACCACATTTGTAAATGTATGATTCAACAAAATTTTATTTTGCCATTTGTGTTTTTTCAATGGTCCAACCCATTTTATCCTGCCATGATTTTGCTATTTTTTTCAGTACCTGGGTACCAATATATGAAATGTGGAAATACTTCATCAACATTGCAGAATAAGACGGGAGGAAGAGAAAAACAAAAACAGTTCGAATGGGAAAATCAAATGAAAAGAAAATCCCATTGGGGATTCTTCAACTTTAAAAGCAACAGAGAGAGTGGATGTGATGATCATGAAAAAGAGTGACACCTCCAGAACAGTATTTGGTATCACTTCTTTCATTGTATAAAAATGGAAAGAAACGCTCCAGAGTGTTACAAAATGTTCCCTTCTAAACTATCTTAGGAATCGTAAGAAAAGACACCAAAGAGAATTTACTTTTATTTTAAAAATCACAAATCTAGTGCGCACTTATTGTGAATTCTTCAAAAAATTCACAACAATATGAAGAAAAGGTGAGATGCCCTTCACTGCTGTCTCCTCATTCCCTCTATAGAGAGGTCATCCCTGTTATAAGTTTCTGTGTAGTTTTCCAGATCGTTCCAGTTGTGCTTTAAGGGGACTTGGAGAAGAGGCAGCATGAGGTAGTGGAAAAGCACTGAGATGGAAAGGTTACTTCCCAGGTCTGTCACTCCGTGGCTTTTGGAGAATCCATTAACTTCCCTGGGACTCTGATTCCTGATGTGTAAAACTGAAGTGGCTCCCGGAAAGGTGGGGTGAGATTTACCACCAGCTATGGGGTGCTGGAAGTCTGTGGGGATATTTTGGCAATTTTATTGGTCATAATGACTAGGAGAGCCTCTTGATACTTGTTTTCCTGAGAACAGGGAAGCTAAGCATTTCCAAAGCCCAATAAAGAACTGTCCTAGCCTAACTCCCAATAGTACCCTCCACCCCGGGAAAAACTGGAGCATCACTAACCTCCATTCCAATGGACAATGCCTGGTGTAGAATATTTATCAGTGATATCGACCCACACCAAGACTTGGCTTACCGAGTGAATTTCCTTCTCAGAAACAAAATTTGTGTACATCCCATAAATGTTCTATTTACATTAAAATTGTTCTCTCTTTGTTCTAATTCAATAGAAAAGGTAGTTTGTAAGTCTAGAAATAATCTATATTTTGGTGATCTCTCAGGTTGCATTTTGGTTTTATTTACATGATTAAGATAGTCTGCTATGGAACTTGTTTTGATTATCCCTTTCTTTCCTTTTTCCTTTTGGTACTAGGTACATCTCATTAGTTTTTCATTTTTCGTAGAAATTTCCCTCTTTTGTCACAAATGCAAATACCAAAGAAAACACTATAATACATACAAATGCACACTACAGCTGATGTTGCATCCAAGTGATTTTTAAATGATTGTTTAATATTCAATTATTCCTAAATTGCTCCACAGGGACCCAGTAGTCAAACTCTTCTCTTATTAATTTTATTTCAAGAAAGCTAGGTTTACAAACTGACCCAATAACAATAATGACAACCAGGAGGTATAGAACAATACTTTACATTTGTGTAATGAAAACGGAAACCTATAGCCTATTTCTTCGAATGCTTTCACAAAAATCATCTTATGTGATCCTCACAACAAATTTGAGGGGCTGGGAACTATTATTTTCATTCTGTAATGAAGGAAGGAAAGGAAGAGTACAGGGCTAACTTGACATCCAAAGCGTCTTCTTAAAACAAACTCATTTTCTTCAAGGGTTTAAAAAAATACCAATGTGAGCTTTGTTTTTTTGCAAATACACTTAATCTGGCAAGGTTCTTTCATGCAGCAATAAATAGCATTTGTTATCTTTGAGGGAAAGCCAGCTGGTCTCCTTCCTAGTCTTGAGGTAAACAGAAGGCTGCCTGCTTGTCTTGAGTCTGCTCTTGCTAATTAGAGAATCTGTGGTCTGTTTCACTTTAAGGACCTTCTGGAAAATAGTAGTTGCCTTTTTCCTCAACTTTCTACTCAGCTCAGTGTTAGAAGCTTCTGCTTGAGTGCCCTTCTCTCTTCCAGGGGATGACAGTGAGAAAATCCCTAAGATCTTCAGATCTTAGGGAGCTGGACCCAAAGAATATCTGGATAAGGAGTTCATCCATATATGGAATGAGAGTCATGAGGAGCTTTCATTTTTATTCCAATTTAAACTAAAACAAAGATTCAGCAAAATCCTTTGACTTTAGAGGCTTAACATAAATATACCTTACTAGTGTTTGTTGAAAATTCTGAAGATCAAGCAAAAGAATTTTCTTTCTCACCCACTTCCACTCAGCCCCCACTACAATTTATTTAGCCAAGACTAAGATATTAAAGCTTGAGTTTTCACAGCCCAATTTCCTCCCCACTTCAGCTGAAGAATATTTGGTCTTACCAAGAGACTTCTGGATACTTTCTAGTAAATGGAGGCTGCAGCAGGTCAGGGGGTAAAATAAAGGCAATAGAGAAAAAATATAAGATTAACACAAGCAAAGGTCAAGAGTTTAGGGTAGTTCAGAAAGAAGAATGAGAGGCATTTAGGAGAGAGATTTCTTTGTGGGAGATATTTTCAAATAAGAGATATGATGAAAGGACATATATTAGAAGTTTTCCTAAGTGTTAAAAATATATTTCTCATCTCCCCCTCCTGGGTAATTTCAAGAGAAACCTCAGTAAAACTGCAATGTGCTTTTAACTACTTCTTGGTTGACAGGCTGCTGTTTGTTTGAAAGTTGATGTTGGCATGAGACCGCGAGAAAGCTAGTTTTTATGCCTATTACATTTAAAGGTTGAAATTTTCTTTGTGGAAGAGTCACCAGCAGACTCATCATACATTCAAAAATGTTAGCTGCCTACCCCCCAAAGATGAAAATTTTATGCACGACTACTAGAAAGCAACATTAGGAAGAAAAAGAAATGACAGTGAGGTACAAATGCTAACCACTAACATGTCTATATTCATTTTTCTTTATTTTTACTTGTCTCCTTGATTTGACTATGTTTACTTAATTTTCCTTAAATACAAAAATATATATATATATATTTTCCCCCCTCCGAAGCTTTTCTTGCTACTAGTCTTGGTACTTAGTCTTTTCTTGATACTCACTCATATATTGAAAAATGTAAAATTTGGAAAATAAGAACTGTTCCTGTTTTTCAAATTTATTCAATACATGAATATCCACCCCATTTCCAGAATGTGGAAGGTGTAAGGAGGAATATGGAACATCGACTGCCTTTAATAAGAAAGCATTATACAAATACCCTGGCACACATCATGTAAGATGGCTTAAGGCAAATCCCTGTTCCACACACACTAATATCAGTGTGGACAGAGAAGACAGCTAAAACACAAGCCTTCTTAAAATCACGTTGTTACCTCCATTTATTATTCACTGGGTCCTGAAAGCGTTTGGGGAAAGAAGACACATGTCTGTTTCCTGCTTACCTTATGACTTTATCAAAGAGTCATCTTTAGATAATTAGAGTTTTTTCTAAAATATGCATTAGTTATTTCTCCCTAAAGTCACATATGCTGACCAGAAGTCTCTACTATCTCAGGAATGATGTGGTTTTCAAGCATCACTATCTTTCCCAAGAAAACTTCCTGGAACTTAAGAAAATTGAGTAGAAACTCTTCAAAATCCTCTTAATATAATTTCTTGCCCTATCCAGGTGGATGTTCTTTTTGGCAATTTTTCATATCTTTCTCTTCAGGCAGTTTGTTAAATGGTTGCTTTTATGCCTGCTCATGCCCTCTTCTGAAAAATGAAATTAAACTCAAAGTGTATTTACAATAGTGATTTCTATAATTGGAACAAAGCCAAGCCTCTATGTATTTTATATTGAGACTAGTTCTGAAAATTGGCATTCCTTGTGTCTCTACCTTCAAACCTGGGAACAAATATGATAAGTCATTAATGTGTATGGCTTTCAAAATAAAACCTTAGAGGCCAAACCACAAAACATCTTTTCTAAAGTTGACAAATCATTGGGTATTTTGTAACTGACTCATTGTGAGTCATCAACAAAAGCCCCTATCTTTAACTTTGACCCTCTACCTTCATTTTGTTGTTTTAATTGAATTATGTCTCACCCCTGAGGTCACTGCTTACTCCTTCGAATGTCACGCTATCAGAATATATCAACTTTTTCTTGTTTTCATTTACCAAGCCATAGGTCACTCCATTCATTTCTTAAAGAGTTTTTTCTAGCTCAGTCATTCTTTCCAACAGTGCTTGCGTGATCATTCGTGATGATTTCAGTAGCCACATAAATAATCCTTCCAATTGTCTGACCTCTCTCTTCCCTGACATCCACTCTTCCATTAACCTTGTCCTTCACTCAATCCGTCAACAACTCTCTTGGTCATACTTTAGCATTCTCCATTATCAATAAATGCCACTCCTTCCTCTTAATTTCAATTGCCCCACTTATTACCCCCATTTCCCTAACACTCCATCTCTGGAAATCCTACAACTATTGGCCTTATGAACTTTTCACTGTTCCTGTCATGTCTATAGTTCTCTCCTTATGTAGTTTCGATTTCAATATCGGCATTATAATCATTGCTTAGCACATATTTTCAATTCCGTTGCTCTCTCTCCCTTCATCTCACCTGGCTGGCAATACACAGAACCTTGGTTACATCCCCTTTTCCACCTGGATTTCAGCACCTGGATCCACATGACTAAGTATGCTAGATAAAAATACAAAAATATCCATTGTCACTAACTTTAATACAGATAATGCCATTTTTTTTTCAAAACACTCAAATGACATACAATTTCTTTAGATTAAATGCTAGTCGTTTACAGGTCCTACAAAAATCTAGCTGCCTTCTACCTCTCTGACCACATTTCCAATAATGCTTAACTTGCTTCAGTCACTCCAGTTTCCTCACCATTTCCCAAACACATTAAGCACAACCTCATCTCTGGGTCTTTGCACTTCCTCTTCTCTACCCTTGGAAATGCTCTTCTTCCAGATATCTGCTAGCAACATTCTTACCACCTTCATGTCTTGTTTACCTTATCAGAAGCCTCCCTCACATTCTTTCTCAAACAACTCTCCGCAACTCCTCCAACTTCCTGTCCCGCTTCTGTCCTACTTAGTAACGTTTTTGTCATATCACTCAAGAGTGACATATTATATGATTTATTTATACATTTGTTTATTAATTTCTCCCCTCATATTAGACTGGAACTGCAGAACAGCAGAGATGTATGTCTGTTTTGTTCACGGGTATATCCTGAGCGACTGAAATAAATAACATATGTGTTATATGTATATGACATATATGTGCCACATAGTAGACATGCAGTATATATTGGTGAATGAATTATTGATTTCCTCTCCTTTGAAAAATGGCATATAATATGCACTTATGATTAAATCAATTCATTATTTTGAAATTGATCTAAAGTTATGATAATTATGGAAATAGGCCCAACCTGGACTTGTGAGTATCTAAGGCATTGTTTACTCAGATTCAACAGGATATAGCTGTGTCCTTCATCATGTAAACCCTGTTCCCAGATTTTAAGTGAGGTGTTACTTTAATGGTGTCAGATATATAGGAGAATGACTTCAGCATTTTTTACCTACTTATCTTGTTTATAAAATAGCAAATTCTGTCTGTTTTTTATTTGTTTTAGGGCTTTGTTTCTTAAAGAAAATAAGACTGTCTCAGACGATCAAGCATATGCCATGGTTCCTAAGAGTGTGTCTCTTATCAAAGTCAATAAAACAGAATTTTGCTCTGAAATTTTCTTCTCAAGTGTAGAAAAGTATGGATTCTAGGATGAAGGTACTCAGTGTGCAATCAAGCCATCACTGTCTACGTAACCCACTCTCTCCTGCATCTGTGTGATCTCAGAGGAACACACCAGTTCCTTCCTCTCTTTCTGAGCACCAGGACGTGAACATCACTTTGGGGTTTTTTAATCATGGAAACTGCCAACAAACAACAAATCTCTGGTGTAACAACTGTTAGCTGCCATTAGAAAACAACAATACAAAAATAACAAAAAACTTCAACGTCAAATTTCTTAATTCAACCAAAAGAAATCTGCTTGTATACTTTTAATTATGACTTAGATGTAGCTTAAAACTAGTAGGAATTTAGTTAATAAAATATATTTAATCATATTTTGGCCCATAGTTGCTATTAACATTCAACTCTAAAGTTACAGCTCAGTAGTAAATTCTAGGAGGAAACAAAACGCATTTCCCTCCATCTCTCTGAATATTGTATTAAAAAAAACCCTGCAACAACAATAATAGTATTTGTTATTTAATGAGCTGACACCGTGTGCCAAGAGCAGTATTAGGTTTTTATTCATTTCTTGGTATAATGCTGATCTTCACTAGAGCACTATAAGGAAAAACTTTCAAAAGGAAGCAAGATCTAAGCTGAGACACATGATTTAGCAGGAAATAGTTAAAATCATGATTTGGACTTTGGGTAGGGAGGAACAATCCAGGCAGAAGGGATAGCAATTCAAAGTCTTAGTGGTCAGAGAGACAATAGCAAATAATGCATATCATTTCATATGAAACAAATGCATGTAATTTTCTAGGGCTCAGCTGTAGGCTACAGGTGCAAGAATGTGTTGGAGTGAGTGTGGACAAATGGTCAGAAGAGAATTTCAACTTTATTCAAGGGGGAAATTATTTAGGATATATAGGCCACAGCTGCATTAAAGACTCTGGATTTTATTCAGGGGGAAAAAAGGTAATTATTGCTCTTTCTTTCCTTTACCTATTTTTTTCTGCTTCTCTTTTTGTTCCCCTTCTTTTCTTTCCCCTCATTTCTTCCTCCCCACTCCACGCCATATTTTATTTAAGCGCAACAAGTGCCATTAATTTATTCAATAAATCTCACCATGTGTAAGATACTCTACTAGATCCTGAGAGAGGTTACTCCGCAAGACAGACCTGATTCAACCCTTCATGAAACTAAGGGTCTGGTGGACAAGCTGGACATGTTAGGAGACTGAAATAGACCCAGTGTCACTTAAGATTAAAAATAGAGAAATGTCATGAGATGAGGTCACAGAAGAAAGAAGGAACACATCACAGGGAGTGTTTTAAATCAGATAAGGATTTATGCTAACAGCAATGGGAAGCTATTAAAGAATTTTAACCTTGGAGACGATACATCTCGTGTTTTGAAAGATCACACAGGCTTTGTGTAGAGATGCAATTAGTGGAAGGGACAAATAGATAAAAAGACATCAAAAAGTATGCTATTGCTATATTCCCTGTAAAATGATGGTAATTTGGAAGAAGATGGTGACAGTGATAGTAAAGGATAGTATTACAGCTGCTGGTAAAGGTGGATCAGAAGAGGAAACGAAGACAAGGCATTCTGTTTGAAAGAAATTTAAGAGGTAAACTCACCAGAAATTATGGTCTAACTTTACCCATAATAAATAAATAAATAAATAAGAACTTCCTGCTGGAGCTTCCACAAGGATAGTGATACATTTTCTTTTATTTTTTAACTTCCTCTCCTCATATTCATCCCTTGAATATGGTTTTCATTCCTTTATGCCTCTAAAGTGGTTTTTAATACAAACTCAAACAACCTCAGTAAGATTCAAACTATTGGACATTTTCCAATCTTGACTGCTTAGCATCATTTAATTGCCTCTTTCCAGAGCACTTTATTCTGCTGACTTTCATGACAATAGAATCTCCTTTCACCTCTGTGGCTATTTTCTCCCTCTTTTGCAAGTTTGGCTTACACTTCTCTGCCTGGTCTTTAAATACTGCAGCTAGTCATGGTTCAATCCTAGCCCCTCTCTTATGCTCACCCTATACTCTACCCCACGCCATCTTATCCAAGGTCATGTCTCTTAAATTTATACCTCTGTCCATACAACTTTTCTCAATTCCAGACTCAACTCTAACTGTATTTGTTAGATATCCATTTTAATTCCTCACTAACTCCTCAAACTCAACATAACCATTCACGGATAGGGAAAGGTAGAAAAGGACCATGTTGCAGGAGAGGTAGATATGTGTGACTGAAGGTGTCAGTGGATTACATATGGTGGAGAAAATCTTTGGAAATGAGGTCAAGGAATTTGGAAGTCAGGGCATTGGATATGTTTTCCATGAGAACACTGAAGCTCCCTAGAAAAAATGGCAAGAACTGGGTGTTGAAGAAGAATTTGAGCCGAGTACAAGGTTTGATATCATATATTTTCTATTGTCAATCATTTTGAGATGAGAAAAAAAGAGATGTGGATGATCGCACTGGAATAATCAGCAAAAAAGAAACAGCACAGAAATAGGTAAAAGGTACAAACTAAAAGTTTAGGAAGAAATAGACCATTTAAAGCATAAGACACGGACCAAGTTATCTAAATTAATATTTCAGGATTATCATCCATTGACCTATTAGTGGAGACATTTGCAAAATTAACTTAAAATCTGAACTTTAAGATTATGCTATAATAAGAATAAATTTTAATATTTACAAAACATGACTGATGTCCTAAAAATATAACTTACCATTTGTAATGCAAGTGTCAGATAACTAGAACAAATCAAAAACCATAGAAGAGGACAGAAAAGGAATTAAAGAACAACTTAAGAAAAAGATACCTAGTCCAGTTGGTTTTACTTATGTCTTAATCATTGTATCTGTCTGCCTGGGCTGCCATAATGTGGTCCACCAGCTCACTTAAACAACAGATATGTATTTTCTCACAGTCCTGGAGACAAGAAGTCCAAGATCAAGGTTTCTGGTGAGATGCTTCTTCCTGGCTGGTAGATGGCTACCTTCTCATTGCATTCTCATGTGGCGCCTTTTCTTTACACACATGGAGACCGAGATCTGTGTTGTCTCTTCCTTTTCTTATTAGAAAGCCAACCTTCTCAGATTAGAGCCCCTACTTTATGACCTCATTTAAGTTTAATTACCTCCCTAAAGGGTTTTTTTCCAAATACAGTCACATTAGGGAATAGGGCTTCAACATGTGAATTCTGGGGAGACACAATTCAGTCTATAACAATTTTCTTTACAGACTAGATAAGTTCTGTTACTTAAACTGATACAGACCACAGAAAAAGAAACCAAACAAGACCATCAATCCCTATTGAGGAATAGAAAAACAACAGTTTCCAACTTCTTTTATGAGGCTAGCATAAACTTAAGAGCAAAACTTAACAGAGACATTAAATGAAAATACAATTATATGCTAACCTCACTTATAACTGTCAAAGCAAAATTCCGAACTGAAATATCAGTAAACTGCATCAGGCAATAATTAAAAACATGCAATCAAAATAGGTTAATGATAAAAGTGCAAGATTGGTTAACATTTGAAAATTTATAATAATTTGCCTAATTAAAAATGAGAAAAATTATGTCAGTAGATAGAGCAAGAGCACATGAAAAACCCACACACATTTATGTTAAAAAAAAAAAACAATTCTTAGCAAAATACAAACAGAAGAAAGCTTTTTTACTCTAAAATAGTTATATAGTTAATGGAAAAATATTCAGAGTTTTTCCTCAAAAATGGGACTAAAGATAAGAATTCTCAACATTATATAAGAGTTCTTGGCAAATGCAAAGGGCTAGTCAGAGATATAAAAGGCACAGTGCTAGAAATTAAGAAGGAAAACTCTCATTATTCATGAAAGACATGATTGCCTTTAGATATCCAAAATAATCTACAGAAAAACTATTAGAATTACTAAGCAAATTTGACAAGGTCATTGGATACAGCATCAATATGCAAAAATCAACTGTATTTTTCACTCTGACAAAAACACAAAGGAAAATAAATGACACTTGCAAAATGGTATAAAAGACAATAAAACTTTTTTGGAAAATGAGTGACACCACTGCAGGAAACCAAAAATTAGTATTGAGAGGAATGAAAAAAGACTTAATTGTATATAGAGAGATACAAGACTTAATAACATGCTCATAAACCAGAAAATTCAATATTGTTATTATGTCAGTCCTCCAAAATTGATTTATAGACCCCATTCAATCCCAATCAAATTCCCAGCATACTTTTCCCCTAAAATGGATAATAAATTTTTACAAATTTTACGTGGAATACAAAGGGCCAAGACAGCAGAAACAACTTGCACAGGTGAACAGTTAGAAACCTTAAACTGAGTATGAAAATTTATTATAAAGCCACTCTAATTAAGTGAGTGCGTTATTAGAGCGAGAACAGACAAACAGACCAAAGGGACAGGATAGACCAGAAATAGACCTAAACATTTATTTGTTGTTTATTCATTTGTTTATTTTAACAAAGTTGGCACTGCTGAGCAGTGGAGAAAGTAGTCTTTTCAGTAAGTCGTTCAGGTCAAATGGATACTTATACAGAAAGAAAATTCAACGTTACTCCACAACATGCCATACACAAAAAATCTATCCCAGATCTGTATGTAAAAGATAAGACAATAAAATTTCTATAAGGTAACATGGTTTTCTTAAAAGGGATAAAGAAAGCACCCAGCCACACAAAAAAGAAAAAACTAAAAATTGGACTACATTAAAATTAGGATTTTTATTATTCACCCAAAGACACCATTAAAATCAAGAAAAGGTGAGTCATAGAGCAGAAGAGATTTGCAACTCCTATAGAATATAGAGTCTGTATCCAGAATAACAAAAATTAAGTTCAATTTTTTTAAAAAAAGAGTGACAAATAAACCATAAGAAAAATGCGGGAAAAAACTGAGCCGGCACTTTACAAAAGAGGATATTGAAATGCCTAAATCTTTCAAAAGATGGACTTCATTAATCATCATAAAAATGAACATGAAGCTACAATCAGAATCATAACCTTCATACTGAATAAAATTTAAAATGCTAAAAATTGAATTTCTTCCAAACATATAAAACAATTAAGACTTTTATAAACTTCTGGGGGGAGTGTAAGTTGGTGCAACCACTTTGGAAAACTGGCAGTTGTATCACTCCTAGTTATATACACAAAATGAGTATAAGCATTTTTGTACTAAAATACAGACAAATGCTGTTCATAGCAGTCTTATCAGTAATAAGCAAAAACTGAAAAAACTTGAATATCTAATAACAGCAAAATGGATAAATAAATTTTGGTATATACATAGACTACAATAAAACACCAAAAATGAACGTCATTATAACATATAATATACTGAGTCTCACAAACAAAATGTTGAGCAAAAGAAAGTAAACACAAAGGTTCATACTGTATTGTGATGGTTAACTTTATGTGTCAACTCAACTGGTCCATGAATGTCCCTATATTTGATTAAACATTATTCTGTGTGTCTGTGAGGGGGTTTCTTGATGAGGTTAACATTTGAATCAGTAGACCAGGTAAAGCAGATTGCTCTCCTCTATGTGGGTGCTCCTTGTCCAATCAGTTGGAGGCCAGAATAGAATAACAAAGGTGTAGTACAAGAGAATTCACTCTCTCTGCCTGTCTTTCAGCTGGGACATGGGTCTCAGGCCTTCAGACTGGAACTGACACCATCGGCTCTCCTGAGTCCCCAGTCCGCCAGTGGAAGATTGTGAGACTTCTCAGCTTCCATAAGCAAGTGGGTTAACTCCTTATAGTTCCTTTATTATTTATTATAGTTCCCTATATCTCTCTCTCTTGTTCTCTCTCTCTTTATATATATATATCCATATCCTACTGGTTCTTTTTCTCTGAAGAACCCAGATTAGCACATGTATGATTCCATTTCTGTCAAGATGTTAAGTTCAATACTATGAAAAACTTTCCCACAGGTTTAGAAGTCAGTTCAGTGAGTTTAGTTTAACCTCATGAGAAGTTCAGGTATGTATGTCGGTCATGTTTCATTTCTCACCTGGGATTAGTTTTCACGTGTTCACTTTGTGATAATTAATCAAGTTGTACACTTATGATTCAGCACTTTACCATACGTAGATTTACTTCAACAAAAAATATGTTAAAATATATAACCTTTAGAAATGAAGAATCAAAACTATCTTTATTTACAGATTACATTATTTGGTATATAGAAAATCTAAAGACTCTGTAGAGAAAACATTACAATAAACACATGAGTTTAGAGATTGGTTATAAGATTAATAAAAATCAATTGTTTTCCTTTATACCAACAATAAACTCTTAGAAAATATTTTCAAAATAAACATTGGTCACAATAACAAAAAATATCAAGTATGTAAGGAGAAAATCCAACAAAAATGCTCATGACTTCTACACAGAAAAAATAAAAAACATTTTGAGATAAATTAAGAAGACTAAAATTAACGGAAGGATATATCATACTTATGAATTGGAAAACTCAGTGTTTCAAAGATTTCAATTTTTCTCAAGCTGATCTATAGATGCAATGCTATTCAAATAAAAACCTCAACAAGTTTATGAGTGAATGTGTCATTTCAAAAGCTGGTTCTAAAACATATTGTAGACATGTAAAAGGGCAAGAATAGTCATGACACTTGAAGAAAAACAAGGTGTGAAGATTTACTCTGATGCATATCTCAAAACTTTGTATTAAAGCTACATAACAAAGACAGTGTGATACTGGTACACAGATAGATACGTTGCCCAAGTGAACAGAATAGATAGAGAGTCCAGAAAAATAATTATTCACCTATAGACACTTGGATTATGAAAAAATGACACTGAAAAGTGGGGAAACAGTAAAGTAAATGATTTCTTTGATATGACACCAAAGGCAAGGCAACAAAAGCAAAAATAGACAAATTGAACTCCATAAAAGTTACAAACTTTCATACATGGGAGAATGCTGTCAACAGAGTGAAAAGGCAACACATGAAATGAGAGTAAATATTTGCAAAGCATATATTGGAGAAGAGACTAATATCCAGGATATATAGAGAGAACTCCTACAACTCAACAACAAAAAACAAACAATCCAATTCAAAAATGAGCAAAAGTCTTGAATAGACATTTCTCCAAAGAAGATACATGAATATCCAATAAGCGCATGAAGAAATGTTCAGCACCAGTAATTATTAGGGAAATGCAAGCAAAAACCACAATAACGGCATGTGTAATTGTCACAAAGTTAAAATAATCTTTATGTTCACTAAAATAGAATGGATACTGGGGCCAGCCTGGTGATGCAGTGGTTAAGTGTGCACGTTCCGCTTTGGCAGCCCAGGGTCTGCTGGTTTGGATCCCAGGTGCCGACATGGCACCACTTGGCACGCCATTCTGTAATAGGTGTCCCACACATAAAATGGAGGAAGATGGGCATGGATGTTAGATCAGGGCCAGTCTTCCTCAGAAAAAAGAGGAGGATTGGCAGCAGATGTTAGCTCAGGGCTAATCTTCCTCAAAAAAAAACCCAAAAAACAAACAAAACGAAACAAAACAAATAGAATGGATAAATAGAACAATGAAAATGAAGAAACTAGATATATGTAGTAAATATGAATCTGCAATACATAACGTTTCTTCCAAACAGACACAAAAAAATAGACGTCGTGTTATACCTTTTGTATATTGTTCAATAGAATGAATAAGACACAAAACCCAAAAATACGTAGTGTTCAAATTTAGGAAAGGGGTTAACTTTTGAGAGAAGGGAGTGGTAGCAACTTAGATGTGGCACAGCAGGGGGCATTTTGGGTGCTGGTTATAGTCTATTTTCTGATTTAAAAGTGGTTACTTGGATGTATGTTTGGTGTTAATTCATTGAAGTACACATTTATATTTTCTTATACTTTTCTTTAGATGTACTCTACTTCTTACTTAGAAAGAAAACATCCATATTGCTACAAAACTACAAATACCTAGTAACGAAATTAATAACACAAGTAAGTTGCCTATATGAAATAAACTATCAAACAAAACCTGAATAAATTGGTAGATGCCCTAGGTTCAAGAATATATAAATGAAGGGGCTGGCCCGGCGGCTGAGTGGTTAAGTTCGCACGCTCTGCTGCAGGCAGCCCAGTGTTTCATGGGTTCGAATCCTGGGCACAGACATGGTATTGCGCTCATCAGGCCATGCTGAGGCAGCGTCCCACATGCCACAACTAGAAGGACCCGCAACCAAGAATATACAACTATTTACCGGGGGGCTTTGGGGAGAAAAAGGGAAAAAATAAAATCTTTAAAAAAAAATAAAGAATATATAAAGGAATCCTACCAATTGATAAAAAACTGAAAAGGAAAGAGTCAATAAAAATTGGTAAAAGAGATGAACAGGCAGTTCATAGGAGAGACAAAGCAAAGGTTGGAAAAATTTATTTCAAAGGTGTCAGCCATACTTCAAAGGAAAACTCAGGAAAATCCAAGTTAAAACAACAATAACATAACATATTTTACTAATCATATTTGCAAAATTTTAGAAAATACCTATAACATTCAGGTCTAAAAAGAGACCTGTGAGAAAATAGAAACTTTCTTAGCCACATTACTAGTGGGAGAACGTTAAGTGAAACTTTTCTTGAAAATACTCTGGCAATGTCTATCATAATTAAAATGTCATAAGCTCTTTATTTAGCTCTACTAAAAGGATAGCACGATATATAAAAATATCTGTACAATATTTTTATTTGTTTGACCATTGCTTATAATGGCAACATTGGGAACAACCTCAGTGCCCATAATTGATGGAGTAAATCTTTGACCACTCATCTGAAGGGTTGCCCATAATCCATGGCAAAATGAGAAAAAGAAAGTTGCAGAAAGATATGATCATATTTTGGTTCTGTAAAAACTTTGCCACAAAAATTTATTTATCTGTATAGTGGTTTGTAAGAGACATTGTTAATCTGCTACTCTCTAAAGTATGGGAGTGGAGGAGGCCGGGTGTCAGCTGGAGCTATTTTCAAGTTGTTTTATTCCCCTTTACTGTTTCATTTGTTACAGTGAGCATGTATTCATATTTTTTAAATCTAAGAATATTTATAAAGAAAACTTTTGTTTCCTTCGCAGATCAAATATATGGCACTTCTTTCTTTCCTATGTAAAACCTCATACTTGTAGCTTCACCCACCTAGAGCTCCAAATACCAGTTGTTTCTTGCCCACTTTCATTAACTTGCCTTGAAAGTGGTCTAGCTATGCCAGCCTTTCTTTTATTATTACGGTTATTTACATCCTACAAGTATTTACAGTGTGTTAAGATGGCTCTGTAGCCAAGTTTAAAAGGGGATTCTGGTAAAGCCCTTCCACATACAACACTTTTATCTATTAATTTGCTGTAGTTCATTGCTCTACTTTTGTTTACTTAAAGATTTCATCTAGGTTCTTTATGCTTTGCCAGCACCCAAAGGCACACTTTTCTCTTGATGCATTCCAGTTTCCATAGTACCGTTTGCTGGCTTGTTTCTCTAAGAGACAATCCTTTTATTGAATTACAAAGACTCTAGATTTAACCCAAGATAAATGCTGAATATTGCTTGGGGTCCTGGAAAGCATTAGAAGCTCTGTGAAAGAGTGGCCCTACCTCTAAGTTAAAAGCTGTCTGTTTGAACTTCCAAATGTACATTCCACTTCAGTGTACTCTGTCACCATAAGATTCTGTACCCTGGGCTCACCTTGACAACTCGAATCCTATTCATACCGGATCAATTTCTTTCCTCTGGGAGTTCATGTGGAACATAGACTCTAAGATCACTCATTTTTCTCTCTCTTTCTCTAAGCATTATTCTTATTTTAAGTTCCAGGCTTTCAAAGACACAATGGCTTCAAATGTCCTCATGGTCAAGCACAGACCCTTTTTATGACTCTCCGGATGCTACAGAGATAGTTTAAGCCAGTAAAATTCCATCCAGAAAGCTCAATCCAACCGATTGTCCAAACAAATCTGGTTCATACCACTCCTTCCTCAACATTCAATGGTTGGAAGAGTCCTGTAGAAAATGTCCAATCTAAACTCAGCTTTCCTCCCCCTTCTCAGCGACCACTAGCTTGCTTTGGTTATTTTCATGTCTCTCCTGATTAACACAGTAGCCTTCTCTCTGAGCTCTTTACCTCTAATCTTCTTCACCATGCTAATCCTACCGCCACACTTCAGCCAAAGTTATTCCTTCAAAACCAAGAACCCAAGCTTTTCAATTCCCTCCTTAAAGAATTTTGATGTTTCTCCAATACCTACAAGAAAAAAGCTAAAGACTTTAATATTATGAAAGTCTTTCCCAATTCATTTCTACCCATCCTTCTGATCCCAATACCAGTATTCTGCCAGCTTTGCCCTCCCCCGAAGATGACAGGCTTAGTCATGCCTTCTTGCATTTGGATATACTGTTTCCTTTTGTGGGAATGCCTTTCTGACCCTGTTCTGCTTGGTGGATTCTAACTCATCCTTTCAGACTCTACTCAAGTGTCACAAACTCTGAAGCCTTCCTAACTCCTTTAGGCAAATAGCTGTTCTTCATTTTTGTCTCTATAGTTCTGTTCAGAGTTCCATTTTAGCATCTATCAGATTGTATTTTAACCATCTGATTGCATACCTGACTCTCTCCGTAAATCATGAGTTCCTCAATGCAGAGGATGTTAACCTTATACCCACAAGGTTGGGTTCAGTTCCTGACGTGGAGAAGGAAGAGTCCAGCGTGTACTTATTTGAGGACCGCAGAAATGACAAAATAACAGGATTATTCCGCAGGAATCAGGACTCGCAATATTCCATAACGGCTCTTGTTAAAACTTGACTAAGATCAGGAAATGAATCAGAGAGACGTCTCTGTTATTCTGTTTAAAGAACATCCTCCCATAAACCTCTGTTGAGATTCATTGGAAAATGACGTCAATCTCCCTCATTTCAGTTGTGGACTAAATAGTATTACCAAAACATTCTACTCTTAAAAACTGAAAATTTGGTTTCCAGACTGCAAAATGTCCCAAACCCTTGTCTCCACTGCTAAATCAAGGTCAAATTTTGTTTTCCACTCAAAATCTGATTTTACCCCAGGAGTTCTTAGAGAAACTTCTCGTGTTAGCGAATTTGTGTTCAAAGTGCAAATTCCACTGCTCAATTTATGATATTTTTCTCCTCCATTATAACTACGATTTATCTATTAAAGTCCTGCTAAAGAATTAACTTTGATAGGTACTATGGTAGAATATATGTATATATGAAGACAGAAAGGAAGATTTAAATCTCACCTCATATGTATACCCTTCAAGTAAGGGATGTGATACTTAGAAAACCGAAGTCACTTACTAGGGTGAACAACCATCCTGGTTTGCTCAACATAAAGAGGGTTCCTTGGACGCAGGACTTTCAATTTTAAAACCAGGAAGGTCTCAAGCAAACCAAGAGGAGCAGTTCGCTCTGTCGCTTACCCAAGGTCACACAACGTGACAGATACAAAGTTCAAAGTCAGTCCTTCAAATAATACCAAGTTTTATATTCATGCCACATGCTACCTCCGTGATTTGGATTTCATTCACGACATTTGTTTCCACATTGTAAGTCATGTTGTCTCAATAATTAAGGTTTTCAAGAGCAATAGAGAAATGAGAAAATTCTGGTGAGGTATTTTAACTGAATTTTAAATTAGGTATGAGTAGTGTAGTCTGACTTCAGCTACAGATGTTCATGTTCTAATTACATGGTAAAATTACTAGCTAATAGATGTATTTTGCATACTGTTACATTATAAAACTTTTTAAAAATTACTTAGGAAACTAGTTGTTGAGACTCACAAATTAGACTATTACTTTACATTCACTGGGAAAATAACTGCTTAATTATTTGTGAACGTTCATAAAGCTTTTAATGTCCCTCAATGTGCCTCCATTTCTTCCCCAAACCATGTCCCTCTAATATCAATATTACAGAAATTTACGGTACGTGAAGAATAGGAGAAATGACAACATTTGCATGGATTTGAAGAGAAAGGAAACAAGCTAATGGGTGGGCTGTGGAGAAGACTGTCAAGACAAATTGGATGAGGCAACTGTACAGATTTAAAGATGACGGCACATACCTCTGAATAGTTCTAGTAGTCTAGTAATCTTCTCCAAAAGATATGTGGCCTTCATGTATTTCATCTTGTGAAATTTTGTTACGAACCTCTGTGCATTTCTAAAGAAACACTGCACCCTTTCTTGCATATAATTTCTAAAGCTTCAATTTCTTTTGATTATTTTCTCTCAAGGCATAATTATTAGAATGTTATAGAAACAATTATGTTTCCAAATGTGTCTTTGACAATAATCTGGAACTTAAGAGTCATCATATTAAAAAATATTGAGAGAATGAGGAAAAATAACATTTATAGATTTACTTGACAACGCATTGTAATGGTACAGATTTTAGACCAAAGGTTAAGAATTTTGTGTACATGTTTTCATTCTACTTGTGATTAGCTGGGTAACCCTAAGAAAATCATGTAATTTCTCTTTTCAGTTTTCTATTAGTAAAATGGGAAATAGAATAATTGTCTTCCCTTGCCTTTGGGCATGGAAAGAAGTCCATCTATGTGATCACGATGCATGCTGGGAAGGAGAGTGTGTTAAATTTGAATAAGGAGAAAGAGGGTAGCAACTGTAATCGCTATATGTGAACTCCAAGAAAAGCTGGGAGCCTTGCTAGCAATATGATTTGGATACAAGTTACAAAATACTTGAGCTCCCTTAGGTGATTCTTCTGCACCCTCAAGTTTATGAATATCGTAGCACATCAATGTCTCTTACACTGTACTGTGAATACGTTATCTAGGGATCCTGTTAAAATGCAGATTATAATTCAGAAGGTCTGTGACTCAGCTTGAACATTTGCATTTCTAACAAGCTCCCAGGTGATGACAATAGTGCTAGTCAAAGTACCACACTTTGAGGAGCAAGGTGGAAGCCTTTTGCTTTCCCCGGGGATTAGAGGGACTTTGAAGATAAGTGCACTGTGATATAGTCGAGTTGTTCTGATGTCATAGACAATACAAGAAGAGACTGATTTGGAATTTGGATAGAGGGATGTGAATTTGAGGTAGTAATATGACCCGCCAGAATGGGAAAAGATATCCAAGCAGAGACTGCAAAAAGCTTTAGGTAATCTGTGGTTGAGAAAACTTATGAGTATACAGAATATAGAGACAACTTGCTTTAGAAAAAAAAAAAATCAAGGCAGAGACTGCGGTGCACAAAACTTGTGTAGAGAATAACAAATTTGAGCAAACTTCTTAACAAAAATTCAAAATGAATGGAGACAGACGCAGTTGGGTCAGCTTCAAGGACTTAGAATGAGAGAGGAACTTACAAAATGAGTGGTAACATCTGCACAAGGCAGGGAAGATGCAAAAGCCATTAAAAGAAAGGGTCACAGGATGAAGAAGCTTTTGAAGAGAAAAGGAAAATTAAGATGATTTTCAGGCAGTGTCAAGACAAGAAAGCAAAGAAAACAGAGTCCAATGGATGTTACTCTTCGCTCTTAGGGGAATGTAACTCTCGCTGAGGGGAGTGAACACAAGAGGGAAGTCCATCAGAACCCACAGGGATGGAAAGAAGAAACGGGAGAAGCTATCTAGAGCAGCAATTAGGTAAAGAGGCCATAGAAAAGGAGATGATGCCTGCTGTGTTTTCAACTAAAGTGATCATAAGTAGTCAATGCAGAAGTTGAGAAGGAATCGATCCTGAATCAAGGGAGAAAGGTAGGAAGAAAAGAGAAAAAGTCATAAAGGAAAGAAAAATTGCATTCAGAGTGTGTTTACAAATTAAAATCACAAAGTTGACTATTTTTGTGATTCACTATTAAGAAGGGAAAAGATGACATCAGGTTTTGACAAATTCTAACTTCTATATTAAAGATTGATGGAAAGGATTGCATCACAGGACTAGAAATTATTTTTAAAAGCTGGAAATAGCAACATGAATAAAGAACATGGTGAAATAAAGTGGCAGGACAAATAGTGAAGACCAATGACCAACTGTTACAAATCACAATACAGAGAACAGAATGAAGGGAAAGATCTGGCAGATGTAAAAAGTAAGAACTTTATTCATCCAGAGGAAGTTGGGAAGTGTCCACACATCTATGACCAGACACATTGGAGTGTATTTGACCCTTGACCTCTTGAGCAGCAATAGGTCTTCCTCTCTCTTCTAGTTCTTCTCCCAGCTTCTCACCCTTACTCATTTATTAGCAATATAGTGTCCCACTTTCTTTCAAGAGATATTTGAGGCTGCTAAAGAAAACCAGAGCCAGATAGTAAAGTGGTATAAGATTTTGTTCCAGAACTGTTGCAATAGAGGAAAAGAGACCTCAGTAAAGAACTGGGCTCATTTCCAAATACAGCAAAGACAAGGAGATTTACAACCAATGAAGCAGGTTGGGGGATTGGTGGATGGAAAATTTTTAAGAGGAGACATCAAGGGGAGGGAGAGTTCTTGCTAAACAGACCTAATAGAATTCTTGCTGGAGGCGGGCCAGGATAATCAGATATTACCTGGCGGAAGGGGGTGAGGAATGTGATCAGAAATCAAGAATGATCAGATATTGAGGGGTGGGCACTCTTACTAAACTGACCTAGCAGAATTCTTTCTAAAACTGAGCTATGTGGGTCTGAGGACAAGGCCCAAGGATGAGGCCTAGTGGAGAAAAGGGCTTAGTGGAGCCTGACTCAAGTTTGGTCAAGGAGACAGTCTTTGTCCGTCAGAGGCTCAACTCCACTCATCCTCTGCCTGACTCTCCTGGCCTTCATCCTAAGGCCGTTTCTTTCCTCATCACTGCCAACAAAATCCTAAGGCCTGCTCTTTTCCCTTTTTCCTTCAGGTCCTGGTAGATGACTGACTGAACATCTGATAAATGAATTTGAGTTATTAAAGTAATGCTTAATATATTTTCTATCTTATTCCTTCCAGATATATTGGTAATACTAAGTGATGTTTACATGGGGCTTATAGGACCAGAAAGGAGATAACTTCACTTTGAGGATATTTTCAGCAGTATATACTCTCTGGAAAGAGGATTGATCCTATGTGATATGAAAAGCACTTTAATTTTTAAACATCTAATTGGACTTGGTCCATATCCAATTCTGCTATTACCCAATGTTCCCAAATCTATTTAGGAGTTTATCAGAGGAAGGGAGGAGAAATTATCCAAAAACAAATGACCACATGAATCATTACTGATTCTGTCGTATCTCATTGAAGAAACCTTTGAGAAGTGCAGAAAAGTAGGCCATGGGTATAATGGCTATCATGTTAAGGACAAAAGGAAAAATGATCAAGCATTGGAAATAATTTTTTAAATAATAATTTTAGCAGAATACACACATAGAAATAGCCGGTGTCTTTTACAATAGTCATCATGGGAAATATCATACAATGACGTTTCTATTGCTCAAGACATTTTTGAAACATTTTCTGGGAATTTCTGTCAAGATCACTTCATAAGTCATACAAAAAAATCATTCCCACAAAATTATGATCATTACTTGCTTATTTGCACATTTCTACCATAGCATCTGGATCTTTATTTTTAAAAACAGACAAATAAAAATACTTATTCTTGCAAGTTATCGGAGTGAATGTAGATAAAGGGATCAACTTGGTGTGCTGAAATAAAAACCTAAGTAACTTTGAATGTAGTCTTCACTTTGAATTGCTTTAAGGACCAGATTTCCTGACTTCTTCTTACTGGTAGTGCTTTCTCCTGGCAGTAGTTTTACAAGGCAAGAAAGAAAATAAAGCTTGATTCATGATTTCTTTGGAATAAACAAGATAGTATATTCCCTTTGTGATTTCTTTGGGCATGAAAAGGAAATAGTTCTGCAAAAGATGAACTTGGAACAGTATCTTAAAACACTCACCAGTGTCAAAGTAGCAAGTTGTGCAGTAAACTAAATTTCCGGCAATTTTAGAGAATCATTATTCAAAATGGAAATTACAAGGTATTTCTCTCCCAGCGCAAACAAGATGGAATCCGTCTACCGGCTGTCACTCTGATGTTGGGTGTAGTAGAACTGGGGGATCATGTTGCACATCTGTCACTGCGTTAAGTATTAGCACAATATCTTTGTGTTCTTTCCTCTCAGTGTGAATCAAAACCACATGATATAAAATTATTTTCCTTTATAAGAGGAGAAGTAATCATAACCACATGAATAAATGATTCCATTTCTTCGGTATAGAATTTTTTTATTACAAATTCCCTGACTGACTAGAAATTATGTATAACAATGTCAATTTACGAAGATGTCAATAACAAATGTATTTCTTCAAAAATTGCCTTTGAGCATTCATACTGAAGTCTCCCTTCCCTGCATTTTACAGTTAAGTGCTCTTTGGTAATTGTTTTGGGGCAAGTCAAGGAGAAATAGAATAGTCACTAGATTTTGGACAAAACTGTTGTCTTTGGCTTCCATCTACAAATAGAGTTTATTATACTATACAGTCCTGTCAAAGAAGTTTATATTCTTTGAAAGCGAAAAAAGTTGAGGTGTATATAATTTGTGGGAATAAAAAATGTTCATACCATCTTTCCACAGAGATACAGTAGCCACATGGTTAAGGCTTTGGGCTTTGGAATGCAGACCTGGTATCAAATCAACCCTTTCCTACTAACCAGCACTGTGACTTTGAGTAAGTTACTTAAACTCTGTGAGCCTTGTTTCTCTAATATCCAATACAGATAGTAGCACCTTCTCCAAACTGTCATTTAGAGAATTATTAAGATAATACATGAAAAATGCCCACCACAGTATTGTGCATAATCCATTGTAACTCACAAAATACTGGGTGCTTATTATATATTACATATATAATGATCTATATATACATATATGGATCAAGGCTATTTAAAAACTGATTTCGAAGCCTCCGGAAAGAATACAACATTATTCTCTTTGCCTCCATTCTACTTGGAAAAAAAATGGACATACTGATAACCACCTGGAAGAGCTAATGTAAAGACTAAGCATTCCTATAGCATTGGTTCACTCAACAGAGAGCAGCTTGGGTAAGGTTGTGATCCTATGCAAAAGAGAGGTCAGATTGCACCTTGTTTGGAACCAATAAAAGATTTTAAACAGTAAAGTGTCATGCTATGTTTAAATAACTATTTTGGCTGCCATTTGTAGAAATCCTTGAAGGAGAGCAAAAGTGGAAATAGAAACATCACTTGGGAAATTATCACAATGACTGAGGCAAAAGAGGATGGTAGTAAGCAGGATGAGACTTGGATCTTTGTACATGGAGCTGACACAATGCCTTGATAATTAGACATCAGGAGAAGGAAAGCATGACTACTAGAATAATCCCTCAATTTTTAGCTTGATCAGTTGGAATAAATAATGGTGCTATTTAATGAAATGGAGATGACAGAAAGAGAAGCAGGTTGAAGAAGAAATGAAACAAGCATTTTCTAGTAAGCAAAGATGCTTACTACACACCCAAAGGGATATGTCCAGGAAGCAGTTGAACATACAAGTATGACATTTAAGAGAGGGGACAAGTTAGAAATAAAAACATGAGTCATCTGCATATCATTTGCACTTTAAAGCCATTTAATTAGATGAGTTAAACCAGGAAAAACAGAATGAAAAAGGAACCTCGAAACATTTACACATGGGACGGCCCCATGGCTGAGTGGTTAAGTTTGTGCACTCTGCTTTGGTGGCCTGGGGTTCAGTGGTTCAGATCCAGGGCCCGGATCTACACACTGCTCATCAAGCTGTGCTGTGATGGCGTCCCGCATAGAAGAACTAGAATGACTTACAACTAGGATAAACAACTATGTCCTGGGATTTGGGGAGAAAGAAAAATAAAAAGAGGAAGACTGGCAACAGATGTTAGCTTAGGGTCAATCTTTATCACCAAAAAAAAAATGTTCATGCGTTTTAAGGTTGAATAAACAAGAAAGAAGAAGCAAAGGAAAATGAGAGTAGCCAGGAAAGAGGAGGAAAACCAGAGCAAGGTGTGATGTCATAGAAACCAGAAGGGAAAGTGGTTCTTAAAATAGGGAGTAGATGACAGTGTCAAGCGCTTCTGAAGGGCTATAAATGAGATCATGCGTGTGGAAGTGTCTAATAGGTACTTCAGAAGTGCTATTTCTCTTCACCTCCTATTCTCTTTCAGAGAGGTAGTAGTGTTTAGTAGTTAAGAGTGTAGGCTTAGGGACCAGTCTACCTCAGTTCAAATTCTTCCTCTGCCATTCCACAGCTGTTTGACCTTACACAAGTCAATTCATCTTTCAGTACTTTGGTTCCTATAGTTTAAAATGGGGCAACAACAGTGCCCACTTTATAGGGACACAGCTAACACATTGTCATCAATCGGTAAAGGTTAAATGTTACCATTTTTTAAAATTTAATTTTTCCCATGTTGTGTGTTTTTAAAAAATTATCCAGTAATAAATATGAATTACTTTTTGATTTCTAATGTATATCTGGCTGAGTGACAATAATTAATCATGTTTCCTTGGCTAGGGAGACAAGGGACAAAGCCCACTTTTCCTTCTCACATTGTGCGTAAATCTGCCTTTAAAGAATAGAGTTATTTTTATCAATTGGGGTCCTGACTGTGTGTGGGCACAGTAAAAGGAGCAATCAAGGGATGGTGGGGCACCCGGAGACTACCAACAGAGGGAAGTTGTTTCTACCCATAGGACCAAAGAGACAAAAGGAAGAAATGGTGTTATCATAGATCTTTGTGAATTGGAATTTCAGAGGAGTAGTGGGAAGGAGAAAGACAATTATTTCCAGGCACGGGATGCTGATAAAGGGAGGGAGGGATGAGAAATACACAACTTCCTGTCTTTTTACCTTTGTATCTCAGTCCGCTGGGACCACTGGCTGATTTTAAGCAGGAGCCAGCTGGCAAGGAAGCCAGGGTGAGGCAGTTTTCAGAAATTAGCCTTCCAAGGCCCAGATGGGGTAGAGAAGGGTGGAGCATTGAGTAAGGGAGCAGAAAGAACAACCAAGCATGCTTTGCTATTCTCCAATGTTATGTTCCTAGCCAAGTCCCAGCAAAAAAGACACCCAGATAAGGATGATTCCTCCCCATCTCTCTACCCTCCTCTCACGCTGGTGGCCAACCCTCAACCAACACCGAAAGCTTCTAAATCCACATTTCATGCCATCCAGGTGTTCACAACTATCAAGCAAAATGGAATCACCTCAATACTTTGCTTCTAATTTTAAAAACTGCGCACACACAAGTGTATATATCAGTGGAAATGGTGTTTGTAAACTATAAAAATGAAAAGCTTGATCTAAAACTTTCCTGGAAAATGAGCCAAAAATTTTGTTTGTTTCCAGGATTTGGACAGAATTCCTTGATTTGACTACATCCCACAAGAATGCCTTCATTCCTGGGTTTTACTTGAAACTTCTGAACTGTTGACACCATGGATTTTAAAAAGTAAACAGATGGGCACGTTTCCATGACTTCATTTTATGTCGATGATATAAATACTCAGAGAGATAAAAGACAATGTCTCTAGTTTTTAAATGTTGCAAATAAAAGAATTTGCCAATGTCATTTTATCCATTCACACATTACTTGCTTGTTGATGTTTAATAGGTCTATGGCTGTGTTGGGAAATTCTTCAGTCATCAGTCATTCTAGATAACTTAGAATTTAAAAAAAAAATTAAAAGGAAAGAAAATCTTTTTAAAAAGCAGGCTTAGAAGTCAAGATACCTAAAAATGTGAGATTAGTGAAATTTGTCATAATCGTGAAAAGATGAATGAAAATCCTTTTCAATGAAAATAACAACTTTTACTTATAAAGAACCCTTATTTTTCATTTTTACAGGCAAAAAAAAAGGTATTTGGTTTGGAGTAGTAGCAGACTGTAGCCAAAGGAGAGTTTGTTTAGAATTTTGTCCCTCCTTTAATCTGGGCAAATTCAAGCTACAGCAAAATTATGGTTTCCAGTGTCCCTTGAATTTCCAGTAAGTTCTATTGAGAAGGAACCTCAGAAGGTACTGAGTCTACACTGTTAAATTTGAGACAGGGCAGCAGAAAAATCTTTGCTATTTAAATAACATTAGAAAAGCAGCTTGCTACCTCTCTTGGTATCATATTTGAGACGAACAGACCTTGATCTGTAGATGCAAAAATTCAGCATCTTCCCAGTTAAAGTCACTTTATAAAACAATGGAAACCATTTACTTTCACAACCTAAGCTGGTAGACACTATCTTGTCGTTTTCAAATAGGATGAATTCCTATACAGTTCTTTTGTTTTGAATGGATCCTGTACTATCACAAAATGAATGATAATTATAAGTTGTATTTTGCCCAACATAGAATCAGAAAGAAGTAAAAGTCTTTCATGGGAAATCAATAAGTAGTTATTACACACCAACTGAGGTCAAAGTCATACAGTGGAAACTAATAAAAGCAAATCGTTTCTGTTAATGTGTTCCTTTTCTCTATTTTTTCCTCAAGTTTTTTCTTTTTGTTCAAGGGTAATTTGTCCAAAGTAATTTTTGTGAAATGTAATTTTTATGAAGTTTATATCTTGGGGAGGATTATTATAGCCTGGTTTGTGCTTTGCTCATGTCAAGCACATTTGAGAAATAGGTCATGCGCTTCAGGCCCTTACATTTTCTCTATCAAGAGTAGAGCCATATTAAAGAGATAGATAAGTAATGAAGGAAAGAACACAGTGACAATAGCCAGTGTGTGCTTAATTATTCGCAGAGTATTGGGAGCCCCAATTCTCAGCAAGCTCTCACAGGTCACCTGAGATTGAGCTGACACTGCAGCCAGAGTGCGTTAGCCAGTGTATAGACCACATAGGTAGCTTTTAGTTGGAAGCAAAGTCTACAAAGTGATGGTCCAGTTCTTTTGGTTTCTAAAATATTTTTCAAGTAGTCACTCAGATTTGGAATTTGTCTGTTGTAGACAAAATTTCCTTTCAGTACTGAGAGCCACATATCTCAACGTGATCAAGATAGAGACTTTTTAAAAAATGCCAACTCGGCTAGTTCAAGTGTGTTGTGGCTGTGAGAGAGGCGTGTGTATGCGAGGCTTGACCAGGAGAAAGTCTTCTCTGTGCTCCTTCACTTGATGGAGAGATTCCCAAGCCACAGAACAAATACGAATGATTCCAGCTGAAACAAGCACAAATGCCATTTGAAGTAGGCGTCCCATTTCCCAGTGTGGAGTACTGAAGAATACTGTGGCATTCTCTAATGCTATGTAATATAAACTAGGATACAATTTAATGGTACAAATTCAGTCTTCAGCTAAACGTATAAGGATTTTTCCTTATTTTTGTAGCTAGTATCAGAATATATTTATTTTGCAAAATTTCCAGTTCTAGTCTTACTAGCAGAATCACACAAATCCTCAAGAAAATAGCAAATGTTATCTTTGACCAAAATTTTTTGTTTTCCAGAATTACTTTCACTAGCGATAACACATTCTAGAAAAGAATTGAGTTAGTCTCTGTCACACAAGCTATAGGAAAAAAATATTACTAGCTAGTATGTTTTTCTTACTTGACTTTTAAAAGAAAAGTGACTGAGAAAAATAGAATGCCAGCAATAAAAATCTCTTTTTATATATTTTTTGCACTTAATTTTTCAGAGAAGAACATTGGAGTCCAGGATGACAAAGTCGTTTTCCCAAAGCCACATAGAGTGTTCTGCTATGAAAAAGTTAATTTATTTCATTACACTGACTACTATATATTATTCAATGTATGAATGTACTTTTGTTATGCAAGAAGCGTATATTCAAGATGGGTGAACAGTATTGTTGGTTATGCAAACCTTTGAATTCTAAGATGCTAGAGGAAAACCTTGAAAGAGGAAGAAATGAATTGTGGATAAGAAGGGGTAGATTCTTTGAACTGATGGGATGAGAAGAAAGGAGTATGAGCCATAAAAAGTAGAAAAGTCATTCTAAAGGGGATTTTTTGCTGGTTTGTTTTGTTTTATTTGTTTATTTTTTTTGCTAGGAGAGTATGACAAAATGAAAAGGATGATGGAATCAGAGCAGTGCTCTATGAAGGACTGAGAAAACGTCTCAGTCAATTAAATCTTGTATGGCAAATTTGATGAATTAGGAAAAGACAACATGAGAGGATTATTGGAAGCTTCTGTTGATGAAGATAGGGACAATCTCTAGCTAAGTCCATTTTGTAAATAAATGTAGTACCATCTCACTATACTTTGTGATTAAAATAATTGCAAATAACACAGGGTTTCTGAACCCCATCTAAACATAAAAATTAACATTTGACTGAAAACTTGTATGCATGCGGGAAAGTATCATACTACACTTTATACTGAATGGCATGTTTGGAGGTGGAGCAAATCCAAGTAACGTGGTGCAGAGACAGTTAGCAATGGACCCTGTTAAACCACTTGACTGATGGGGTGGTGGTGTCAAATTTTGAAGCAAGCCCTGCAGTAAAGAGAATATCTATATAGGACCTAGAGTTTGGATAACATCTGGATTTCAGTGTGCCTAAATGAATCACACTGTTAACAGAAAGGCATGGGAAGTGCCAAATCTGAAAAGCTGCATGCTATTGATGCTCTCCTGATTGCCTGCAAATGGTGTGATTTTATTCATCTGCCAACTGATAAGAATTATATCTTTCTTTGATAGAAAGAGTATTTGTTTAATTTACAGGTAAGCTCTGTCAACCCCTGAGAGTTCAAAGTATTGACAGAATATCAAGCGCAGATCAATTCAACACAAGGGCCTTCTATAAGCACTCAGCTGAGAGCTCCACAGAGAAACCCATGTAAAAAGACAAATTCTGTTTTTATTCAAAGAAATTCTGAAAATTGGACTTGAGAATGTTGATGTATTCAAGGCACTACTTATTTGATGATTCATCGGCAGATGTCAGAAGAAATTAGGCAATTGGCATAAAGCAATCTCTACTCTGGATTGGTAACAGATTAGAAAAAGCACTGGACTCGGCTTTAAAAGACTTGAATTCCAATCTGAGGATGTCCTTTTTTTACCATCCGTATTATTTGGGGCAAGTCACTAAATCCCTCAGAATAAGCTGCCGTCTCTTAGTCTACATAATTGTGCTAACAATACTTGCTTTTGCTAATTAAACTGGTCTGAGGGTCGCATTTTCTATCCTGATTGGGCTCTGGAAATGTGTCTTCCTTCTGCCGGATTCATTATCACAGGGCATCTGATTTTTCCTTTTCAGTTACCTAGGGCAATGTCTGTCACACAGTAGGCACTCAGTGGCCGTTGTGGAATGTCCTCAAATGATGCACACAAGAGGGAATCAATAAAGTATTCACAAAGATTTACTGAACACTCAAAAGTAAAGAATATTAAAGAGGGCAAAAGTAGAGGGGAAAAGGGAGAGAGAGAGTGTGTAAAAAAGACACGAGTCAGATAATTTTCCATAATTTGTTGTAAACTGGCTTATGAACTCACGTAAATTGGGAAACAAATGCTTTTAGCCATTATAACTGGATAAGCTCATCACACTATGTACCTAACCTTCCTACTCTCCACAGGAATGATCTATAACAGTGCTATCCCAGAGAACTTTCAGCAGTGATGGAAAGTTCTGTGTGTGCCCTGTTCAATACAGCAGCCACTGGCCACATGCAGCTGTTGAGCACTTGAAATATGGCTAGTGTACCCAAGGAATTCAAGTTTTAATTTTATTTAACTTTAATTAATTTAAACTTCAATTTAAAAGTCAGATGTGGCCAATGGCTACCATATTGGACAGCAGAGATCTCTAACTTACACGGTTAATGAATGACCCTGCTCCTGCTTGGTGCTGCGGGAGGGCTTCTAAGACATCAGAGTGGCTCAAAATAGTATGTGGCTGAAAAAAAGAATCATTGTTAAACAGACTCCAGTTTTCAAAGCTGCCTGAGATTTTAAGTACAAGTTATGACTTGCAACTCTTTGACAGATCATTGCATTCTTTCCTCAGAAGTAGAATCAGCCTTCAGTTGTGTTCCACTGAACACACTCCTTTATCTTTCTGGGACTCAGTTTCCTCATCTGTAAAATGAAGTGGTTGGACTTCTTTAGATCACATTTAAAATTCTTTTCAGCTACAGGAATTGGGAGCAAATTTACATGAATTGCTGGGAAGAACTTGCACGTTTGGTTTTAAGTCTCATCTGTTAATTCCCGTCTCATCGTCAGAATCTCTCCAGAATGTTTTTCTTTCCCTCTGTGCCTCTCACTCTTTTTTGTCTCTTCACAGTTCAAACGATTTCTCCTGTCTGAATGATTTATCCTTCTGGATTTATGCTGTCAGAAAGGTTTGTTTAGATAGAGTCCAGACATACTTGTGTGTTGCTTATGCATTCTAATTTAGAAAGACAACTTCAAATGGATCACAGTTATCTAAAAACAGAGTGAGATCTTTAGTCAAAGATCACAAGGAAAGAAGAACATTATAAAACAGACTTGGGAGAAAAGAAATACAAAGTTTAAACCTAAGATGGGAAGCATATTTTCCTTTCACAAAATCAGACTAATTCTTATTGGATGGGTTCTTTGAGCCTAAAGGAGCTCGCAGATTTCTGACGTGGCTCCTTGGAGTTTGTCGAAGAAAAACAATTCTGAAAATTCACCCCGGTCCCCCTGGCTCCCCCGGTTCTCCGCACCCTGAGAAAGAAAAAGATTACACAAGTGCCACCTTCTGGGGAAAGTAGGAATAGAATCAAAGAAGCCAGATTTAAAGAACGTTGTCTATTTCACTCTCAACGAGAAAAACGAAGAGGTAAATACCATTTTAATCTTATTATCACGTTTAGGAGTTATATCCCACAGAGGTTTATAAGTCATTCAACTTAAAAATATAGATAAAACCTGAATTAAAACCTGGATTTGGTTTTCCTGGTTTTTTTAATGGCAGTAAGTAAAGTATATCTGATTTTGTTTTAAAACAATGTCTGAAATAACTACAGAAAACCAAAATGCTATCCCACATCCTGATGTTAAGATTTCCTTTTAGCCTTGATCATGAGTAGACATCTACTGGGAATATTAATTATTTGCTTCCATTACTCCATCCCAGTTAAGATAATTGTTAACTTCAAGTAGTGTCCTGTTTTTTGTATTTAGAATGGAAAACCAGAGAGGCAAATCCCTTATTTTGCTAAAGATGAAGATTTTTTATTTATTTTATCCAAAACCAAGAAAAAGGTGGTGCCAGGAATCTGCTAAGTTTCTTGGACTTGGAGGGTTAAAGGCCTTTAAATCCTATGGAATGGTAGGGTAGGTAAGCATGATTATCATTTAATATGTGTAAACACCTTTCCATGTGTCAGGTTTTATGGCTGGGCCCTCTGCTGTGAGAATGACCACTGAGCATAAGATTCTGCAACGACACAATAGACAAGGCTGACCTTTAAAATGCTTAAGAGATGGAGAGAGAGGGATGTCTGAATTTCATTTCATTTTAAGCCATATTGAAATATCCACAAATTTCACTTGGAAATAGTTCTCATTGGACTGACATATTGAAGTCATAAGTATAAAACAACTCTCTTTATTTGATGTCTTCAATCCTCTTCTTTTCTTTCTCTGAGGAAACTTTCATAATAAATTAATCAATTAAAGGCATAGAGACAAATCTGATAAATGGCTGATTGCTTCCATGTTTCTCTCAGTTCATTCTCCCGACATATTTTTTTTGTGCAACCACCTACACATACAAATTCAAAGCGTTCTTTTTTAACATTTAATTGAAGATGTACTCCAAATCAGACCCTACATTATTCCCTAAATAAAGTGTCATAAACGCTGCTATGATTTTAAGTATGAAATGAAAGGTACCCTTGTTAATAACAGTCATAATATTTTGAAGTACAATCTTTATTGAATATAGATGTACTATACTGACTTTTTGTATATCGTTTCCTTCCTCATTCTACTCTGTAAATTTTAACAAAATTGTTTGCCCTGAGAATATATACATGAAAGAATGATTACTAAAACAAAACTTTGTGTTTTATGCTCTGCCAACGTGGGAATGTTAGAGTTGAAGTTAAAATTCCTCAGTATGGCCTGCTGTGGTTGTCACCCATAGCTTTCCCTTTTCCCAAACCTCAAAATAGCTTATAGTGCCACGTACCATATGTGGAGTAATAATTAGGCTTACCAGGATGCTTTCTGTTGGACAATCTCTTTGGCATAGACAAAGCCATAAAGTCCAGCCTTTTACACAGAGTTATTCAGACTTTTTTCAAATGCTTGAAAGACCGTAACTGCAATATCACTTGACAACTTGGCGTGCCCAGAGCTGACTAATAGGTACTTTTGGATCTGGAGTTTTAGGCGTATTTTTTCTTTTCAGGAGGTCTACCAGAATTTGGAAATCGAATCAATAGTATATATCTACAATCCTTGAGCCCTGAAAATAAAGTGAGGACAGACATTTTAACGGTATGACTTAGAACTGATTTTTGCAAAAATAATTTGGAACTTAAAATGAGAAATAAATATGAAGACCTTCCAAGGAAATTTAACATTTTGAAAGAGCTTCTGGGAGCCCAGAGACAATGTCCTATTCTTTTCCTAATTAGAAGCTCTATGTCTGTTTTCTCCCTGTGGCTGCATGAACCTCTGTAATTTGCCCACACACACTCCCTATTTGGAGTTACTCTCTAGCATTTAATTTGCACCCCAAGCAATCATAAACCAGATGCATGTAGAACATGTATGTTCAGATTCTGCCACATTGTCAGTATAAAGGAGAGGAATTATCAGAAATGACTGGAATAATAAAAGAAGATGTGAATATTTATAGAGTAAGATCAGGAAGGTTTAAACTTGTTTTTTTGAGGTCAAGAAAAAGGGGATGGGTCTTAAAAGTCTCTGCTCTACCCCTTTAGATACACAAACACACACACACACACTCCAAGGCATATTTGTTCATGTAAGCAGCTCTAAGACAGGATCCTTTAGCGCTGCAAGACTATGGTGGTGCCCCAAATAAAATAAGAAAAAGCTGTTTGTAATTATTTGATAAATTCTTTTTCTCTAAGCTGTAGCTTCCACCAAATCCTTGTTTCTTCTGATAGATGTTTCATTGAAATTCATAGAGGACATGGCAAAAAAACCAGAAGCTTGAGTTGCACGTTGAACATTGTATCCAGAATGTTCCTGATACTTTTCAGCTCAAGCTTACAAACTGGTCTATTTTGTTGTTAACTTTACGTACTTCAGCCTCCGTATGTTTCAGGATTGGAGAAAGCAAGCATCCAAACATCATATTTAAAATTCCTTTTTCTGTTTTCAAAAGAATAAAAAGGGTTTTATATATATATATATGTACATACGTATGTGTGTGTGTGATGTGTACCATGTGTGTGCGTGTGCATAATTTGGGTCCTCATTTTTTGCCAGATTGTGTGTGGGAAAGTGGAGTTTAGATTCAGTGTGGTGGCCATTACCAGAAAAATTATAGCTTTTTTTTGACCCCATTAGAAAATGTTATAAAATAAATGCAAATAATTAAATATCATTTATATTCTCAACAGGGAAGTGATTAAAACAGAGCTTCTTTTCCTACTCATCCTTTTACAAAAGGCAAAGAACAATATTTGCTACTTAAAATAATATAATAGAACACGAGCGTAAAGTCAGCGCTTAGGGTTTGAATCTTATTTCCAACATCTTGTGCAATAGCCGAGATCTTGTGATCTTGGGAAGTTATTAAGCTCCCGAGGCCCCAGTTTTCCAGTGAGAAAAACCTGACTTTCTGGGTTGTGGTGAATATTTAGTGTAATTTCCTGTGCTTTTTCCCCAGGGAACACTTAGTAAACATTAATTTTGCTTATTTTGAAAGCCCAAATAATTTTCACTGAAACTACATCAGTACAAGGTGAATGAGACTATTGGCTCCCTCATGATGGAATGGAAATAAAGACATGCCCTGTAGAAAGCCTTCTTGTTGCTGTTTTTAAACATGCATTCCTTCCTTCCAAAGCTTTGCTAGAAAACCCTTCCTCCAAGAGGCCCTTACAGGTAAACCCACCCAGCTCAATTAGTCACATTCATCCCAGCAAACAGTTCATCAATTTAAAATCCTCAAAAGGACAAGTCACGTCTAAGGCTCTGCCCAACCATATTTTATGATAGGTGGGCCTGTCATAGCAGCAGGTGGGCCATGAGCCCAGCCTTTCATTCATTCACTTACTCATTCATCCATTTATTCATCATTCAGTCAGTCATTTATTCAACAAATAAGCAATATGATTTGAGTGTGTAGAAGTGTTGGATTTCTCTAGAAAAATTGGAGAAGAGCAGGGGTTGCAAGTGTACATCATCGTCCTACTGAGCATCTCAAAATCTTGAACAGTTTTCTCTACTCATTTCACACTCTTGCATGTGAACTAGGTGGTCAGAGATGAAGAGGACGAAAATCTCCATAGCTGTTGCACTATTTATGAAGGGCTGTTAGCTCATTTGATCTTGACACCCCCCTCAAGCCATTATTCTCAACTTAGAAAGGCTTAGAAACGTGCCCAAGCTGGTAGGAAGTGAAGCTGGCCTCAATGTTTATGCCTCAGAAGTAGATTAACTCTGAGGCACTGTATCTAACTTTGTATCTGTAAATTTTTATTTTATTCTATAGAGATCCTAACATTTATGGGTTTTAAGCCACATAAATCTGGTTTGCCTCTACTGGCTCTGTACTGTTTTGTTTTGTTTTATTTCACTGTATTATGAAGTTACTGCTTTTAACAATAGTCTTTAAAATATCCAAACCAGTGGTTCTTAACTATACTATGCATAATATTTATCTGGAGAAAATTTTTAAATGTTATTTCTAAGTTGCCACTCTACAGAACCTTAAGAATATAAATATTGCATATAATATATGCATATATATTAATATATGCATATATAATATTTATGATATATGTATAATATATGATTATATGTTCACATATATGTGGTATATATATATATCATGCCATATATATATATATCATACCATATATAGGTATCGTCTGGATACCTATATCCCAGTTAAATCTGATAGTTATAGATCACACATTGAGAATCAAATACACCGAGAATTTTAAAATTGAAAGCAGCCTTAGTGTTTGTCTGCTAGTGACATTCTTCATTTTAAGATAAGCTGGAATTTTTGCTGCCCCGTTGGGTGGCCTCCTATTTGGAAACAACGACAACTGTAAGGGGCCAGGGAGGGGGTGATAGGCTCAGCTTGGTTCAGTACTCTCTTTGGACGTAGCCCTTTGAGCAGACATTGGGAGGTATTGACTCATATCAACCCTGCCATAGACAGAACACCTTGGTAATGACCTCACCACTAAACTTCAGTTCTAATTTCACAATGGACACAATAAAAATGAAGTCATATAGATTGGCCCTACAATAAGATGTAAATGGTCCCCACACCTCCACTGTGTAGACCGATATACAGCACTACTAGTCCCATTGCTAACTCAACTTCTGTCTCTTCACCTGCTGTCTTGATTTTAACCTCCGTTTCTTCCACAGGACCCCTAATTCCTGCCAACCACCTGGTTCTACCTCATTCCAACAATTCCCAGCCACCTGCCTCTCCACTTTTCTGTTCCATCTGCCATAAGCAGGTAGTGCGAAACAGTCGGTAGAATCTTTAGAGATGCCCTCTGCTGCCGAGTGTTGTCGATGAATCATTCAAGGATATAAATATTACCTTTGCATTGTGTGGCCTGGGACCTCTGAGACATTGGCTCAAATAATGTAACATCATAATTATCATCATGACCTAGCAAACTACAACATTCAAATATTATTTCACCGGTAAAAGCAATGGCTTTTAACAGAGAATAACACCCTCCTTTTTCCTTATCTCCTTCCCACCATCCAATCAAATCCAGCTCTGGATCAAAGACTGGAAAATAACTCCCCACCCCACATCCTCCATTTCAGCTTTATTAAGAACTGAAATGTAGCCAAGACTCGAAATAAATTGTTTAGAGATATTGAATTTAGTGGAATGGGAATGTAGATGGAAGAGTAATGGAAAACATATAGTATATTACAGAATTAATTAAAAGTGATTAAAAGTAATCATTGTACTCAACTAGGGATTAATTAAAGGAGTGAGAAAAAGCTTCATTTTTCCACCCATTCTTTTACTAAATGAGAAAGATTTCTTTAGTCTTTACCATTGAACACTATTTTTTTATAATAATTACAAATTTAGAGTATATTTGATATAATGTTTAATCCCCAATACTAAATCATATTTATTACCAAACATACATATTAAAATCATTTAAGCAATTGTATGAAGTAGAAAACTGTTTAAATGATTTAAATGATATGCTTTGTATATACACAATCATTTTCTTTCATTTAAAGAATTTATATATATGTGGTATTTTTCAAATAACATAAGACCTTATCGTGTGTATTACTTTATAGAGCAAATCTTAACAGGAAGATGTAATGGTTCTGAAACCAGAATATATATTACATATTACTTTCAACAATACAGCCATATCTATAATTAAGAACTTAAACTTGACAGAGTAACCCAGCACCACCACCTGCTGTTTGAAACAGAAAATTCAATTTAGTGAGTTCAACTCAGTTACAGAAATGGAAGCTCAAAACTCAATCTAATTATAAATTATTATGGGGCTAAAGTACCACTACCATCATCTCTCAGATTCTAAGGTTTTTAAATAATGTATTTTTTAGCATGTGTGCAGATTTTTAAATATACTAGTATTATGAAGAATGAAAGAGATAAGTAGAAGAAAACAGGTAAAGTCAAGTCAAATAAATAAATACTTTCAGCTTGCGCATTCTGTTGTACACTAAAGAAAAGAGAATTTGATTTTTCTGCCACAGAATCCCAACAGCTTTTACCCTTGCTGATTTCGTAGACGATACATGTTTATTCTTCTGCGTATTTATTACTGGTAACGGGTGTTTTCGCCAGCCCTGTTGGTCTGGTGGTTAAGATTCTGCACGCTCACTGCTGCATCCCAGGTTCATTTTCCCGACAGGGAAATATACCACAAGTCTGTCAGTTGTCATATTGTTCAGGGAACCACACCACCCCTCTGTCGCTTGTCACACCATGGCAGCTGCGTGTTACTGTGATGCTGAAAGCTATGCCACCAGTATTTCACCCAGCAGGGTCACTCACAGAGGATAGGTTGTAGTGGACCTTGTAGAGTAAGACAGACTGGGAAGAAAGCCCTGGCCACCACTTCCACAAAAATTGGCCATGAAAACCCTAAAACCCCATGAATAGCAGGACAAGTCTGATACAGCGCCTGAAGGTGAGAGGATGGCGCAAAAAGACTGGGCAGGGTTCTGCTCTGGTGTGCACAGGGTCACTGGGAGTCGGAATGGACTGGATGGCACTCACAACAAAAACCAGGTGTACTGTCAATGGAATGCAGAGGGAGAACAAGGCCTTGTCAATTGGGACAAACTTGGATTTGAATTCCAGCCCTTCTACTTGTTAATTTTGAGCTCAGTCTAATTATGTAGCTTCTCTGAAACTCCAACTGCAGATTTAAAAAATTAGGAGATCCAAGTGGACCTTGTAGGGTTTTATGAGACTTTCAAATAGTATATGTAAAGTGCTCGGGACCCATATTGGGCACTGAATAAAGGACATCTCTGATTAAAGTCTTTTATTCCACAATTTTTATATATAAGAAAAAATCTAAAACCTAGCCCTCTTCTACATTTTCAAATGAAAGTTTATTAACACTTCTGTTTCTGCAATGTCAGGGATATCATGAGAAGATGTAAAAAGTCTTACCTTTCAAATAAATGAAAAGCATGGGACATTCGATCAACCTGACAGAAACATCAAATTTACAGAAGTTGAGCCTTATAGTTTCGGCCTACATTCTAATCGGGGATTATCTTTGTATAAGGAGACTGGGAGAGGAGTACAGACAGTCCAAACACATGTTCACAAATGTATTTGGATTCATCTGATATGTCATGTCACTGTGGAAAGCACGGATCTCTCTCTCATGGAAAAGCCTCCAATAGATTTTAAAGAATGGAATACCATAGAAAGTAGTAATTTTGAAAAGCCTCATGAATACTTAGTTATCCTTAGAGAAATAATATTGTGAATAGGGCCATCACTATAAGTCTTCTGTAAAAATTCAGTTAGGTGAGAAAAATCAAATAGGCCTATCCCATGGAGTTCTTCGGAACTACGTGAAATGATGTAATGGATGGGTAAAAAAGTAAATAGAGAGAAGGATGGATAGACAGATAGACGGACTGACGGAGAGACCTCAGAAAAGAAGTTTACCAAGGAGAAAGGAAAGCTCTTCCTTATAATAGAATTTCAACGAATAAAGGTAGAAGGAATGATGGAAATTAAAAAATCACTATTTAGAAACCACTCTAGTACCCTAGTAATAATTGTTTCAGGTAAGAATCATCAATGAATTTGTGGACAAAAGTATAGTGAGAAGCAGGATGATAATAGAATCTCAAAGTGGCTCTCAACAAAATAGTTATTAATTACAAAGGGAAAAATGGTAACTTTACATTGGAGAAAATAGGCAGGTACACATTTCCCAAGTGGACAAAATTATTACCCTACTAATGGCTCGTCATGATGCTCTGAGAAAGATGCATCACTCCTGTGGTATTCCTGCCAAAAATGCATAACTTAAATCTGATAATAAGGAAACATCAGACAAACTCAAAATGAAGAACATTTTACAAAATAACTGGCCTAAATTCTTCAAAAATATCTATGTCATGAAAGACAAAGAAAAACTGAGGATCTATTCCAGATTAAGGAAGATGAAGAGATATGACAACTATACGCAACATGTGACCCTGGGCTGGTTAAGAACAACAGTAGTACAAATGGCTGAATTTGAACCTGGCTTCTAGATCAGATACTAGCATTATTAATGTTAGTTTCTTTTTTAAAAAATTTTTCTAGTTTTATTGAGAAATAATTGACATACATCACTCTATAAGATTAAGGAATACAGCATGACAGTTCAATTTACATATATTGTGAAATGATTACTATAATAGGTTTAGTTAACATCCATTATCTCCTATAGATACAATAAAAACAAAAAGAAATAAAAAATATTCTTGTGATGAGAACTCTTGGGTTTACTCTCTTAACAACTTTCCTACATACCACACAGCAGTGTTAACCACAACCAGCATCTTGTACATTACATCCCTAGTATTTATTTATCTTATAACTGGAAGTTTGTACCTTTTGATCACCTTCCTCCAATTTCCCCTCTCCCCATCCCTCACCTCTGGTAACCACAAATCTGATCTCTTTTTCTAAAAGTTTGGTGTTTTTTTTTTTTTTTTAATTAGCTTCCACATATAAGTGAGACTGTACAGTATTTGTCTTTCTCTGTCTGACTTATTTCACTTAGCATAATGCTTTTAAGGTCCATCCATGTTGTCACAAATGGTAGGATTTCCTTATTTTTATGGCTGAATAATATTCTATTGTGTGTGTGTGGTATATATACATATGTGTATATATATATGTGATATATATACATATATGTATATATACATCTAAATATATACTACTATAATCCTTTCAGTTGCCCAAGTTAAAAAACAAAAACAACCTGTTGTGTCATTCTTACTTTTCTTTCCTTTTTTTTTTAAAGATTGGCACCTGAACTAACAACTGTTGTCAATCTTTTTTTTTCTGTTTTTCCTCCCCAAATCCCCCCAGTACATAGTTGTATATTTTAGTTGTGGGTCCTTCTGGATGTGCTATGTGAGATGCCGCCTCAGCATGGTCTGATGAGCGATGCCATGTCCTTGCCCAGGATCCGAACCAGGGAAACCCTGGGCCCCTGAAGCGGAGCGCGTGAACTTAACCACTCAGCCACGGGGCCAGCCCCCTGAGTAGCCTTTTTAAGAAAGGAAAAGCAAATTGTGTGAGTCAGAGAAAGACGAAATCCGAGTGTCACTTCGCAATGAGCCATAGGCATCTTTTTGCTGGCCAACATTAAGAGGAAGGTTTGTGGTTAACTTACATTCTTTTCCCCTAGTGAACAACTGTAAACTTCCTTGAACATTAATTCAATATTAATAGCCTTAAACAGCTGTCAAAATGTTGTGGTAAAAGTAAGATGGCTGGCAGAGTGGAGCATCATATTTCAAACCAAGATCCAAAGTCTCAGCAACGATCTAATTTTTTGAATGTGGATTGTGAAGTTTGAAATTACCAGAATAATTGGAAGTGCTAGAGAAGTTTAAAGGGGACACAACTAAACTGGACATGGAAACCATGCTGAGGGGCTATGTGTGGTAAGAAATGTCTGAACCCGGCCTCACTAATTTTCTCTCTATTCTTGATGACATCTGCATTTTCCTTTTTATTGGATGGTGTACTAAACAGGCAAGTCTGAGAATGGCTGCTAGCCTCCAGCCTAAGCCAAGTCCTGAAACAGAGGTTCAGGATGACCACAGATGGATATTACATCTCCACACTCTACCCATGGCTGAGAAATCCAACAGTGAGTCCTTGACCGATGCCAACCAAGCCGTACCACCAGTGACACCTACGCCGTGACCTGGAGCAAAAAAGATCGAGGTACATGGATGACAGTTATAGTGGAGTTTTACGTTTTGCTTTGTTTTTTAACAGAATTACTAAGACATAACTGACATAAAATAATTGCACACATTTATTGTGTAAAATTTGATGTTTTAACTTATATACATACCATGTTTTAAGGTATATGTATCCATGTGTATGTGTTACCATCAATTGAGACATTGAACAAATCTATCAACTCCAAGAGTTTTCTCCTGCCCCTTTGTCATCCCTCTTTCACTTGCCCTTGCCCCCCTTTCTTCCATACAAGACAACGACTTATTTCCTTTCTACCACCATATGCTAACTTTCATTTGCTAGAATTGCTAGAATCATACATTGTGCCCTGTTTTATATAGATTCTTTTATTTAGCATAACTATTTTGCTTACATTTACATTCATGCTGTAGCATAGTTTCCTTTTCATTATTGACTGGAACTCTATTTTATAAATATATAGCAATTTGTTTATCCATGCATCTGCTGAGTAACTTCTGGATTGTTTCCAGTTTTTCGCTATTCCAAATAGAGCTGATATTAACAGTTATGTAAAAGTTTTTGTAAGGACATATGTTTTCAGTTTTCTTGAGTAAATAACTGGGAAATAAATAACTAATAAATAGCTGAGTAACTAGTAAATAGCTGAGTTTATGTTTAACTGTTTAAGAAACTGTTATTTTCCAAAGGGGTTGTGCTATTTTACAACTCCTAACAGGAGTTAATGATGGTTCTAATTCCCCCAAAACCTTGTCAACACTTAGTATAGTAGTCTTTTTTGTTTTAGCCATTCTAATAGGTGTATAATGTTAGCTTGTCGTGGTGTCTCATTAATTTGTATTTCCAAAATAACTAATTATGTTGGGTATCTTTTAACATGTTCATCTTTGGGGGCCAGCCCAGTGGCATAGGGGTTAAGTTTGCATGCTCTGCTTCGGCGGCCCAGAGTTCACCAGTTCAGATCCTGGGTGCAGACCTACACACTGCTCATCAAGCCAAGCTGTGCCTGTATCCCACATAGAAGAGCTAGAAGGACATACAACTAGGATATACAAGTATATACTGGGGCTTTGGGGAGAAGAAAAAAAAGGAAGAAGATTGGCAACAGATTTTAGCTCAGGGCCAATCTTCCCCCAAAAAGAAAAAAAATTAAAAATAAGTAAATAACATGTTCATTTGTCATCAGCATATGTTCTTTAGTGAAGTATTTCTTCAAATATTTTGCCCAATTTTAGTTGGATTGTTCATTTTCATTATTAATGTGTTGTAAGAATTCTTTACATACATATTCTGAAGAAATATCCTTTATCATATATCATAAAGCACATATATCATATGCACATACATACTTTGCCAATGTTTTCTCCCAGACTGTGACTTGCCTTTTCATTCCATCAACAGTGCCTTATGAAGGGTAGATGTTTTTAATTTCAATGAAATCCAGTTTATCAATTTGTTCTTTTATGGACCATACTTTATTTTATTTTGCTATGGTAATAAAATAGGTGTGAATTAGGAGGGCTTACGAAAGGTCCTGAAAAGTGAGAAAAGGTTTAATTCACCTAAAATTTTATGAAAACTTTCTACCATATGTTGTGCTTTACGACCTAAAATATATTCCCTTGATGTGAATACACAGCAAGAGGTCAGTGAAGCTTCTCGAATTTACACCTTAGGTTAGTCACTGTTAGTCTTGTGGGTGACTCCAGGAAAGCCATAACCACTTCGAGGTTTCTCATGAATAGCAGCTGGTGTCACCTACAACCAAATGTGTCAGGAAGAGCAGAATACCAGTACAAGGTGGGTCTGTCAGAACCCGTGTCGGGCAGAAGGGCTCCTGGGCAGGCTGGCAGCTGTGAGATGCCCATTGGCTGTAAACCACAGTAGGTCCTCAAACAACAATGTGCTCTGAAGTGAATTGGAGAATTGTAATGAGAATAGCAAACACATCGTAAGCACTTAACGAAATAAAATAGTAAAATAGAAAAGTTTATCAAAATTCTCTAAATCAGAAATCTTTTTGGATTACACAATAAGAAAGAACTCTCTAGTAAGCAGAAAGCTATCATTGTCTTTTTGAAAGCAAAAATCTTCAAAAAAAATTTTTTTTTGGCTTTTTAAAGCCTGGATCAAATAGCCTTCAAAACTATCCTATTCTATTTGTTCAAATGACATATGTAGCAGGTATCATTATAATATTTGAGGTACAGAAAATATTTTACTGGAAGACAGATATAATAGTTTAAATGAGTTGTCTATTCGACATGCATAAATTGAGCCCCTCTAGAGTTCCAGGCACTGTTTTAGGCATTGCGGATACAGAACAAAAGATATATTATTGGTTTAATTCACCTAAAATGGTGACAAATGCTATGAAGAAAAAATAAGCAAGGAGGTTAGAAGTTGGCAGGGGTGTGCTATTTAAATAAGAGGATAGGATACTTATCTCTAATAAGGTAACGTTTGGACAGACATCTAAACAAACGGATTGAGTAAGCCATGTGAATATCTGAGAAGAATGTTCCAGGTGTGGAGTACAGCAAATGTCAAAAATCCAAAGCAGTGGCATGCTTGGGTATATTCAAGAACCAGCTGGGGCCAGCCCAGTGGTACAGCGGTTAAGTTCGCACGTTCCGCTTCTCAGTGGCCCAGGGTTCGCCGGTTTAGATCCCGGGTGTGGACATGGCACCGCTTGGCAAAAGCCATGCTGTGGTAGGTGTCCCACGTACAAAATGGAGGAAGATGGGCATGGATGTTAGCTCAGGGCCAGTCTTCCTCAGCAAAAAGAGGAAGATTGGCAGTAGTTAGCTCCGGGGCTAATCTTCCTAAAAAAAAAGCAAGAACCAGCAAGGTGGCCAGTATGACCTGGAGCGGAGCATGCCAGGAATTACACTTACACAGTGGAGCGCCATTGCCCTCCTACCTTCTATCAAATGCACCTCATCTCTCTTTAAATCCAATTACCTCCTCCCAAAATAAATTATTTTAAAAGTTCTGATTCTTTCAACTACCTGTCATCAGTGGCTTTTCACATACACTTTATGAATTCCAACACGTCTCTAATCTTTGGGTGTATTTAATACCACAGGAAAAATTCCTTTGTATTTGCCACAGGCCTTTTTCTTTTTCTTTTTTGATGTCTATGTGGATGTGTCCATTTAAGAAAGGCAATGGCAAGTGCAGCTGATAAAACTAAGCTCTGATCTGTTCAGATTCAACCAAGAAAATTTCAACGGAGCTTATATTTCAACTTCCCGTCATCCACTCAAAAATATAAGAAGGATAAAAGGAATGAGCTGAATTTCAACATAAGAAAGATAGAGAAAAGCTATATATTTGGAAAGTTTCCCTGGAAGTCAGTTTCGAATTGTTAGTAATACTCGTCATCACAAGAAGGAACAGAAAAATGCAATTTGTATATAATCGCTTCTGTTAATTTACTGTAAAACCTAAGTGGAAAAAAACATTGTTGAGGATTTCCTTCTTATAAAGTTGTCCTCCACAATACACTTTTAGCTTTTTTCTGTTTATAATAGCTCTTGCAATATTTTGTTCTTGGTGTTTCCCTGAGAAAAGAGGAAACAAAAAAAATACATCATGAAAATTATTTATATTGGTTAAGCAAGGAAGGAGAAGTTTGTTTATGCAAAGCAGTCAGCATCCACAGAACGAGGCAACAATTTATAAATACTGTTTTGGTAACATTAGGTTTTTACCAAAATGATGAACTAAATTTCCTCTGCTCTGTCTTTGCAGCACATCAAACAGTTTATGGGTTGTATGTGGGCTTAACCTAAGGCAATTTTATACCTCCAGTTGTAAAAGAATGCTTGCAATTTAATTTAGGCCAATTCCATAAGTAATATGGACCGACCTTACTTCTGAGACAGGGCACACAATCTTCTTCCTCTTTGGTCATGAGTTTTAGAGGAAGAGGAGAAGATCAAGAAGAGCTGAGGGGAAGCAAGGTAAATCTCCATTCAGAGATAAAGCCAGCCAAACAAAGGCGTGGATAGGATTAATTGCATTGCTGGGTTTTCTTCATGAAGAGCACCTTGCTCTAAGGAGCTTTCCATTTAAGACACATAATAACAAACAGCTGATTCAAGTGCATTTTGGGGGTAAACTCATACAAAACAGTGGGGATTCCTGACCAAGACAGTAAAGGAGTTATGTCTGCTCTAGAAAAAGAAAAATTCTTTACATAACCTCTCCTAGCTTTACAAATTCACTGTAAGAAAATCATTCAGCCAAGATTAGTATAGGGGGAGAGACAGTACACACAAATTCTTGGGAGAGCCTGGCCTACTGGTTTTTGAAACATCCATGGAATACCAATAGAACTGAGTGGCCCTAAAAATTCAGAGCAGTGATACCACTACGTACATGGCCTTTGTGTCAATTTTGTACTTACCATCCTACGTAGGAAATTGCAACTGTTTGTATTAGCTTCATTTAGAAGGTATAGCTTGGAATGCTGTGGCTTAACCCACAAAATTAAAAATACAGTCATTTCAACATGATCTTGAAATAAATGTAATTCAATTAGAATTCAGCTTTCTGAAAATAAGAAATAAAGCACACCTAGAATTGTGTTGTCTTCTCATCCACCAAGTTGCAAGGACATGTATTTCCTTATGAAAAATAGTTATTTTGGATTCTGCATGTCCAAGCGTTGTCTCTGCTTTCTTATTGCAGAGAATTCAGGTCTTCAGGAGAATCCATGGATCAAGAAAAAGAATACGTTCTTTCCATATTATAGAATATTTCTATCACAAAATGTAACTCAATACCAATTTCCACAGTATCCATCTATATTACAAAAGACCCAACAAGGGGGCTGGCCCCGTGGCTGAGTGGTTAAGTTCACGTGCTCCGCTGCAGGTGGCCCAGTGTTTCATTGGTTCGAATCCTGGGCGTGGACATGGCACTGCTCATCAAGCCATGCTGAGGCAACGTCCCACATGCCACAACTAGAAGGACCCACAACGAAGAATATACAACTATGTACTGGGGGGTTTTGGGGAGAAAAAGGAAAAAAAAAATCTTTAAAAAAGACCCGATAACCACTGGAGTTGGAAACATTTGTATATTCTTGAGAGATTTCTGATGTTTAATTGGCAAATTCACAAAAGGTTGAGTTTTTGTCAAAGATATTGATATTTCTCAGAATTGGAATGAGCTTGAACCGTGCCTTGCTGGCGTGAATATAAACAGAAAAATATTTTTTTTCCTTTTCTTCTTTCTGTTTTAACAGTGACTTAAACATAGATTATTTGTTGAGGTTGCAATCAAAGTCTTTTTTCTTCACACTGGGGAAGAAGGCTGCCACAAGTTTTCTGTCATGCTTTTGTTGTTGTTCCAGCTGTTTTCCCTTGTCCACAGATTCTCCCAATATTTTCTTTTTCTTATTGCTCCACAGGGTTATTTTAAATATATATGTCACCTCTTCCTTTCACATTTTTTTATCCCATTTCTGGGAATTTCCCAGTGCACCGACCTCCCATGTCTTAGGCTCTGATCAAATCTTCAGATTGTCACATCAATGAGTCATAGACAGTCTTCAGAGCTAAATTGTAGTCAAAGCCTGAACAATATTTTACTATTAACTGACAAATATTGTTGTAACCCCCTCAATTTAGTAAGAAAGCATTTAATCAGCAACGGCCTAGGAGACAGTGAGGAACAGTAACACACCTGGGAGAAGAAAGTCATCTTGGACCCAGGTTGGATTTTGGAGGGTCATCTGCTCCTCCCCTCCCACCAAGTCCCAGGGGATCCTTAAGAACACTATGCATTTCCCAGAAGTGGAAACATTCCCCCATGAGGCATAAATTGCACGATAATCATGGTAAATGGTACAACTATTCAGACTTGCAGGGTTCCCGGAGAGAATCTGAGTAAGTGTTAAAGGTGCTTCTCTTTTGCATTGTCTTAAAGAACATTCACACATTTTCTAGGTGCAGGGAAAATTTCAGTTTTCTACCAAGTGATTGTAACTGTAAATCATGCTCTGTGCTGACCAACAACCAGCACAGAGACTAATGTACAGATAAGAAAGAGAAATGCTAAAAAAGGAAAGAAAACGACTGTCACTCTCAATATTTTTCATTACCATGAACATACTCCTACCTATGTGGTACACTCAGAAAAAAAAAAAGAAACATATCTAAGAAAGATCTAACATAAACTAAAATATCTAATGTAAATTGGAACTCCTAGATATCAAATTATTTAAAAGTTAAACAAAAAGTATAGTCCATTTCTAATCAGAGGCAAATGGTGAATATATTTGAGATATATTTTATAAGATAAATATGAATTGAACCGTTTTTGAAAAACAGTGTCTGGAAAACATGACACGTGAGATATTTTACCCTCCATTTTGATTCTTTGGGGTGTGGACCACAGTTCACAGAGAGCTGAGGTTGGCTAGGCAACGAGCAGCTAAAATCACAGGCAGCCCTCAGGTGAGCTAAGTTTCTTAATCAAAAACATTCCCCATAGTCCTGTTGCTGAAATTGTCAACTTTGCAGATCGGGGCAAATGGAAAGATGCAAATTTGTTGACAGCTTACTATGTGCATTTCATATAAAATTCACATGTCGTGCCCATACCAGCCTCTGAGCTAGGATTCATCATGCCTTTTTTAAGAACAAGGAGACCATGACTTAGACAGATGAGATCATTTGCCCAAAATCCCCCAGCAAGTGACAGAACCAAGATTCATTCTCGGATCTATGTGATTCTGAAGTTGGCAATCTTTCTCTTAAATTATACTGTTTGCATTCATAAAGACTGAGGTACTTGGTACCTTGCAAGACTGATCTTGAAGATCAGCATGCCTATGAGATGGGAAAGACTAAATAACATTCCAAGGGGCCGGAGGAGGAGGAGAGGTGGGTTCCTGACTGGCAGTCTGTGGACAGAGGGGATGTATGTGGTCCCTGAAGCACTTGGGATGGATTGAATCTAGGGCAGAGTGGGAGATTGGGGCGAGGAGAGTCTGCTCAGAAGGGAACATGACTGAGGAGTTGAAGGAACCTAAAATAAATAACTGACAACTCTCCTATAACCTACTTTATCCCAGAGTCAGGCCGGATTTTGTGTCTGTTTCTCTGTCATGTCTCCAGTTTCCTGGGGATGGCCTGCATGCCTTGCCTTCCCCATTGATTACACTCAGTAACCTCCTGGAGGCTGAAGGTGAAGCCTGAATCTTCCTTTTTTTCTGAAGACCCTCGGGGAGCACAGTGGTCACATACAGCTAGCCAGATGACTGAAACTCCAAGAAGGCCTCATAACACTGCAAGATATGGTTTGTGCTTGCATATGTTAGTGTACAGAAACAGGGCCGACCCTCAAGTGCTGATGTACATGACCTCCCTTTTCCCATCCCTCCGTAAAAAGTCATGTAAAAAGCTTGGATCCCATGGCTGTGGGGTGTTCTGTCCTGGTAGATTCCCATTCTATAAGGGCTGCTGAATCTGATTCTGTAGCCCAGGGCACCCCTCTGTGAGGGCAAATGAAGGACCCTGGAGTCAGGCCCACTGGCTAGTATCCTTGACAATGTCTTCATCCTATGCGTTGCGTGTTTGCTCATTAACTAGTAACCCAAATCTATTCCGTGACATCATTCTCTCCAATGCTCAAATTCAGACCAGCTTCAGCGCTCTAGCATGGCTCAGGCAGGATGTGGTAATCTCCGATATTTGTTGTAAAGCACTTTATAACTATAAAGGTTCTATCATATATCTAACGGATTTTATTTTTCATAATACTTTCACTGAGAAATAATATCTTATTTCTCAGTTTTCAAGATGTGGAAATTGAGGACCAGAGCTATCATATCTCCCTTCACAACACATCACTGACGAATTTGGGGCCAGAATTTATGTCTCTTCACTACTAGATTGTCTCATGCACAATACCCTATAATATGACCTATGAGAGTGTTACACAGATTCTCTTTTTTCAAATAGCAAGTCCCCCATTATTGGGAACTTCTGGGTTCCCATTATGTTTCAGTACATTTCAAAACAAATGTAAAAGGGAATTAAACCTACTTGGTAGAAAAAAAATCACAGAAACTTGAATAGATTTCTTTTCAAGTTTAAAAATGCAAGTAACCAGAACACAGACTTAGAAGATATTCTAAATAGAGACTTTAAAGACAAAGTTGATCTAATTAGGAAAGTGTGAAGAAAATATCCAAAAAACAAACCATATGCCAAGTAATAGTCTGGAGGTAAATAAAGAAAAGCTGTGTTGGTGTTTAGAAATGAGAAAATCATGATTACATGACAATTGGCACCAAAATATTCATCACTTTAACTCATAAAACAGATGATTAGCCTACACTGGCTTGGAAAGAGGTAGGTCAGGGAATATGGACAAGGACCCGGCACATAGTCAAAGCTTAGTCAATGCTTGTTGACTGGAGGGATGGAATTATTGCCCTAGACACAGCTGAGAAAGGAGTAGAGGCTCTCAAAAATAGGTCTCACTCTGTGCCACCCTACAATTTATTCCTCAACTGTTTGTTTTGTTTTTTTAATTTTTACTTTTCTCGAGCGTATGGATCCATAGGTCTCACCTAGCCCTGCGTAGACTGAAGAAGGGTCCAGTGGGAGTGGAAGTTTTCGGCATATGACGGTGGTCGTGGAACAGAGTTGAGGAAGACGTTTGCGGGGAGATGTATATTAGACCCGCGGTAATAACAGCTGCCACTATTTCCCTGTGTGTTAGTAGCTTTATCTCTAATAACTCAGTTGATTTTCAGAATTCTGGGAGGTAGATATTCCTACACCCAATTTACTTATCAAAAAATACAGAAGTACCATGTAGAAAGGGCAGCAGAGCTGAAATTCTAACCTATGTCTGTCTGAACTCATTGCTCTCTACTGTCCACAATAACAGCTCTCAGATCGTAGGAATGACCCAGCTTCTGCATTTTGCACATGAGTCATGAGAGGCAATTTGACTGATGCCTAAAGATTGCAAAATAGTCATGGATCCCAGTACCCTAAATCCTTTTTGGTTCTCTTTACATTGTCCCAAAGCGAGCCATTGGTTTATTAGTTGAAGACAAACTCAAAAATCATATCATATCCACAGATTTAGCATTCTTAATAAAACTGCTAGTTATGTATGTAAAAGACAAATGAGTTGCCCCAATATCAGAGTCCTTGCCTCCAATATCACAACTTGGGGTTCTCTGCAGCTGCTCCATAAACATCCTGGTGGGGGCTGGCTGGGTGGCGCAGCGGTTAAGTTCACACCTTCTGCTTCTCTGCCTCCCAGGGTTCGTCAGTTCGGATCCTGGGTGCAGACATGGCACCGCTTGGCAAAAGCCATGCTGTGGCAGGTGTCCACATATAAAGTAGGGGAAGATGGGCATGGATGTTAGCTCAGGGCCAGTCTTCCTCAGCAAAAAGAGGAATATTGGCAGCAGATGTTAGCTCAGGGCTAATTTTCCTCAAAAAAAATTTAAAAATTAAAAAATAAAATAAAAATCCTGATGACTGTCCTGGAGAACTTGGCTACAGGCTCCTGGCTCCTGGTGTCCTTTGCCTAGGTAACCGGTCACCTTAGGGCCAGGACCATCAGTTTCAGATGGTGACAGTCCTTGTGTATATCTTACATTTGCTTTTGACATTAGGTGGCACAAATTATAGGTAATAATTTGTAATTCTTGAATTCATCAAAATCACAAAACTAAATTGAATCAAATTTCATGTTTTACTTTCCTGTTTCCAAAGCTATAGTATTATAGTAAAAAGCATCTAGAATTGTGTTTAAAATACTCTCTGCGGCAGCTAAATCCATCCAGAATGTAAAATTCAATCATTTTCAAAAATATTTCTTCAAACTATATAATTCTAGCCTTTGCTAGTTTTCACATATTTCCTGGTATAAATCTGATCTCAGGAGGGTAGATGTTTTGATATATTCAGAGAAAAAAATCATATCCTGATTAGTTATGTAAATAATTTTGACAAAGCTGCTGTCAAAATAATCTTGAAACAAACAAAAAGTGATTTGGGAAAACTGTCTTGAGCTCTTCCAATTTAAAACGAAAAGGGAAAATAGAAGCTGGCATATGCTTAGAAACATTAATAGTGGACTTGGGTTGTTGAATATTCCCCAAAAAGCAATAGAACATTCTTTCCTTTGAAATAAGAAAATAATGGCATTAACAGCCCATAGTCACAGTGAAAAACTGGAATAATAAGAGAGTGGGAAGAAATTCCAAAGTGAATGCCAAAATGCCAAGGTAAAATGCAAAGAATGATGATGGTTCCTCACTTTTCAAAGATGAGTTTTCCAGTTCTTCTGGGAATAACGGGAGTGCGTTACACTGGTGGAAGATCACACTTTGCCACACCTCAAGATTGCTGAGAAGAACAATTACAAAATCCTAAATGGTAGTTATTCCTCATTATTATTATTATTATTATTATTATTATTATTATTATTATTTCTGGTGAGGAAAATTGGTCCTGAGCTAACATCTGTTGCCAATCCTCCTCTTTTTGCTTGAGGAAGATTGTCCCTGAGCTACCATCCATGCCAATGTTCCTCTATTTTGCATGTGGGACACTGACAAAGCTTGGCTTGATGAGCAGCGTGTAGGTCTGCGCCCAGGATCTGAACCCGTGGATCTGAAGCAGCATGAGTGAACTTAACTACTACCCCACCTGGTGGCCCCATAAATGGTAGTTATTCTTGAACGTTTGCTCTCAGATCTCGTCATCAATTCAGAGTGTGGACACTGCCGTTGGTTGCTAAAATGAAAGTGTTTTCTAGTCCTAGAAAACTGCTGTGTAAGTTGAGACCCACAGAACTCAAATAGATGGCGCTCATGGGAAAACAAACATCGACCTGTCCTTGTCAGTAGGAGAAGGAAGTCCTTGGCTGGCTCTTCAAAGATGGGGGATTCATCACCTTCACGTCTGCCTTGTTGTACGCTGGAAAATTTTACCTTTAGTGTCACTTGTGTCTTAAAAGTGTGCCTATGAAATGGAAATACTCCTATCCCGGAAGATGAGTTGAGGAAGATTTTGAGAACAAGCTGAGGCTTAGTGTGAAACAGCACTATGCTTAAACAATCATGCCTGTTGGTGGATGGCAGAGGCAAGGGAGAGCAGGATTAGAGGGACCTTGGTGGACAGTAGGGGGAGCAAAGGCATTTACAATGCTCATTTTCCAGCTCTATTTTGAATCATTATTATTTCATAACTGACAGAAACGTCAAGAATGAGAAGCAAGCTGTTAAGTCTAATTTTATCTATTAAGACCTCCGAAGAGGCATATCTTTATATTTATGATGCTAATGAAAGCAGAAAATATTCACCTGATAGACAATGATGTATTTGCATATCCTATGGGAACGCATTTTGGATTAACAAAAGTGGAGCCGAACATCCAACAGAGGAGCATACATCAGAGATACTGCTTGATGTGGGGCATTAGGAGCAATGAACCAGAGACTTAAGTTCTAGTCCAACCATGTGAATTTGGACGAGTCACTTCTCTTTCTCTTCAACTGTTCCCTGAGCTTAGGAGGCAAAAGGTCGGCCTCAAGCTTTCACAGGTGGTACTTTCTCCAGATGTTTGGCCATAGCGCCTTAACCAGGTCTCCAGGCTGCAAGACCTATTTGTTTGCCATTCACTGCCTGATTGCTAATCAACTGCTATATTTCTTTTTTTTGTTACAATAATGATTAATATCCAGGCACTAATTTGGGTAATTGCTAGTTGTTGTAACAAAAGTAATTTTTAAATGCAGTGGGTGTTATAAGACAATAGTAAATAAGTCCCTTTCATGACCAGAGATGAGCTGTGTAGGACTGGGAGTGGCTGCTGTCAACACTTGTCTTCAGTCCTCGCATCCAAGGCATGAAGGTGATGTGGAAGTTGGACACATCACTTGCATTCGCATTCCATTGCAGGCTGGGGAATTCAGCCACAAGGCTTCACTTCAAATTAAGGGCTTTTATTACTAAGAGGAATAAAGGAAGAAGAAATACTGAGGGACCGTTGGCAGTCTCTTCCACAGTAGGCTTCGAGTCAACCAGAAAAGAAAAATTGCAAATTTACAATCTTTGAGATATTTGTCTCCTAGACACTGGCTCCGTGCTCTGTCCAAACTCTGTCCCTCAGTTAATATTCTCTACTTTGAGGTCATTTGAAAGAATTAGCCTTGGAGATAAAGGCATAACTCTTATGACAATCTCTGCTGCCAGTTTGTGTATAAAAAGTGCCACCCTTTGTTAGGAGGGCGCTGGTTGATTTCATCTCATCGTTTTTAGCTTCTGGTAAAAAAATGTGTTCTCAATTCTTTAATGTTTCATGTTATGGGGCTCTCAGTCAATTTTAGATTATAAGCCACAGGCAAAAAGACCTCTTCTTGTTTTCTTTATTCTTTGTTTCCAGAAATGTTTCCTTCAGTTTAGCAATAAAGGAATAGATATATATATATATTCCTTATATATTTATATGTATGATATGTATACATATAGATATATATGTGTCAACAAAAGAAAGCATCCAAATTGAGGCCAGACTTATATGCAACTTGGTGGAAAGAATATAAACTTCTAAAAATGACTATGTTTTAACACAGATCCAAACCAAGCCTAGGATGAGGGAGTCTTATTGCATCACCCGGAGAACTTGTCTCTTCGCCTTTTCTCTGGCCTCTGCATGGGTTGGACAAGTCTTGCCATTGAAATAATGTTTCCCAGGATACAGGCACAGTAGTAATGGTGGCAACTGAGATAATAAAATCTTCTGGATTAAAGATCACCTAGTGAGCCAGCCTAAGACCACACAGCCATGAGGGCATTGGTAGACAATGGCGATTGTGAGACAAATCAGAAATCCCACCTTTTCCCTCTTTGAACCAGTGGAAGTGAATTTCAAGAATCAAGGCAAAGAATAAGTACTGTGATCTAAAAGTGTCCAACTGCACGTCTAGTTACTGTCTGGAATAATATCTGTCATACTATTAGTATCTGTCTGTCATAATATTAATATCTATCTGTCATAATAGTAATATCTGTCATCATAATATCTATCTGTTTGTTGGCATGTGCCTCTCCTCTTCCATCAGAACACTCCTTGTCTTTCCTTCATTGTAAAAACAGGAGTCAGTGACCTTGCTAGTGACCTTAGTAAATTTCCTTAATCTCTCTGAGCCTCCCTTTTCTTATGTGTAAAACAGGGATAATAACCCTTAATACGGAGTGTTGTCATAGGGATTTAACGAGTTAAGTATAAGAGTGCTGAGCACAGGCCCTGGCAGCTAGCAATCAATCAGTAATAATAGCCATTGTTACTGCTGTTTCCTGAGACCCAGCACAGAGCCCGCACATGGACAGGGTTCGGCAAATGTGGGCTAAATATCGGAGTCTGACTGTGAGCTCTTACAGAAGAGTGGCTACCTTTCCTCGCCGCACTACACCGATTCGCTCCTGGAAGATGCTTGCCGCACTTAGTCTGTACATGCTTTTTGGGAATTCAACAACGAACAAACCCGATGTGTGCGATAATGAAATTTAACGTCTGATGAGGATCCAGTTCTTAATTTTTCATTTTTGCCATTGGTAACATTGCCCGGCACGGAGTTCACACTTTGTTTTTAGTCATTTGAATGAGCTCTCTTCTTGATTTGTGTTCTAGCACTAGCCTCAAATTGTTCCTCTTGCTTGCACTTATTGGTGGCTGGCATCCTAAAATTTCTTCATAAAGGAAATTCAGGAAGTCACATTTGGAAAGGATCGTGATGAATTCTCAACTACAATAGAATATCTGTCTTTCAAAAACTTCCGACTGTGGGGCATGGCCTTGGGCGCAGCTTGCCTCAGATGCTGGGGTTGCAGACCTGGGCACTGAGTTAAGCTGCCTCGCCATCTAGTGGTCAGATAAGGTGGTGCCCAGACGCAGAGATTTCATGAGCACATGAGTAAATTTCATAAGGTAGAGTTGAAGGAAACCCAGGAGCCGCCTTATCCTCTACCCTTATTTATACATAAGAAAAATGATCCAAAAAAAGAAGCGACCCAAACTTCATGTTAAAAAGAGTGAATTGCAGAACTGCCATCCAATTTAGTTGCTATTTCCCACTACAGTGTGCAATAAGGGGTGTGTGGCTGTGGCTGAAGGTTTGAGTTTTCTTTCATGTAGCTCCATAACCTCCTGTAAACCCGAGTGTTCTTACTTATAAAATGGGGAGGATATGGTTGTTGTAAGTATCAGTTGAACAACAGGGCATGTGAAAGGGCTTTCTGAATAATAAATTATTAAAAGAAATCAAAGTTAATATATTTTTATTTCTTTAATTTTTGGTATGGAAACATGCATCTCATTCAAAGCTGCATTTGCAGTTGAAAGCCACTTGCTCATTTATTCATAGCTTACTTCCATCAGGGCATATCAGAAGCTGCTACACCATCATCGTAGGAAGGGCACTAAGATTAAGAAAACACAGACTTTACCCTTGAAGAAATCACAGTCTACTAATGAAGACAGACATTAACACATGCAATGTGTTGTGATAATGGATATTGGAGTAGAGACTGGTACCACCTTTAGTGTTGCACATAAAAAGATTATTCAGTGCTGCCAAGTTGGGGTAGCGAGGGGTTGCAGAGACATAAAAAGCTTCATACAGGAAAAAATAAACTTGAATTAAGACTCAGAGAAATACTAGTGGTTTGTCAGAGAAATAAATGGAGATGGCTGAGAGGTGGAAATTCTAGATGCGGAATGCTGGAACACTGAAAAAAACTATTAAAAAGAATAATATCATCCTATAGCTATGAAAATATTCCAGTTCTGGTACATATGTCTGGCTGTCACTCCAAATAAATGACAAATTAGTCTTGTTTGGAGCCAATATTTCATAACTTTTAACAAAATTTGATATTTTGTTTGCGATTATGAAAAATAAGATCATTTTAAATTGTAGAATAGCATATAACCTAAAGAGTCAATAGAAAATGATGAGAATTGAGTGGTTTCAGGAAAGCTCATCTAGACTAATCATTCCATTGATTTTTAGATTACTTAGCTGTCCTTCAGTTCTATGTGTTAGCGACTATTGGAATTTTTTTCCTCTCTCTCTCTCATCATATCGAGTATTTGAAAAAAATCTTAATGGCCTAAAAGTCGTACTTTCTCTTTTCAAATCCCTTCCAGTCTTCCTCACCATCCTCTGACATTCAGAGAATTGCTTTTTAGACAGATTGATTGACAGTTGTCTATCCACCCATCATTCATTCCAAATGGTTCCCTTCTGGGCTCTCCCAGGATAAGAAGTGTTCATTAGTCCTTGAAAACATACAAGTACGGACAACCAACTCTGGCAGAAAGACATTTCTATGTACAGTGAAAGTCTAAAATTACGTTCTTCCAGGGCATTTTCCTATGCTTCTGCATGTCAAGGAGAACGTAAAAACATAAAATTTTTAGTCAATCAACAAGGTAGGAAAATAATTGAAAAAGGAAGAAATTTCATTTGATTAAGGGAATAGGAGATTTACAAATTACACAAAAATCTGAATGCTCTAAGAACTTGCTTTGAGCCTCTCTCCTTTATTTACCCACCACAAATAGTATAATTTTCAAACAGGTATTGTATCCTGACTTGTGCCTGCTTAGTCACTCCGTCTGCCTTGAAGTGCCTTCCCCTCCCCTGACTTTTATCTTCACTCTTTCAATGACAACTGTGATGCCAGATGAAGCCTGGAAATGACATCCTCTGGGAATTTCTCCTGATTTCCTTTCCTGTCATATATGCTTGTTCTATATGCTCCCTGGGCACCTGGCGCTGAATTACTGTGGCCGAGTGATAGCAGGCACAACCCCAATTGCTAAAGCCTCTCTATTTCATGTCCTTTACTGTGAAACTTTGGACATCCTCCCATGGAGTCCATTTCCCCATCCCTCATACCTGGGTTAGTCTCGTGACTTGCTCTGGCCAATAGAATGCAGAAGAATATTGGTTTGCCAGTTCCAAGCTAGAACTTAGAATAATCGCATTGCTTGAAATCAAAGACTTGTGAGATCCTAATCAAAGGTTACTAATTAATTGCCCAGTTTCTCCATCCAGTACCCCTCAGGAATCTAACATCACGGTGGTTCATGAGAAAGATGACAAAATACAGATATCTCAAGGCCTTCTGACACTGAAGAATTTCACTGGTGTAGACCAGTACACTGTGCCCTCAGTTCAAGTGGCCTTGGACATGGTCTTTGAGATCAAATGGTTTTCAAGGCTGATCTTGAGAAGTGACTGTATCAAATATGTGTGACCAGTAAGGGCAAAACAAAAGCAAACAAATTGTTTATATATATAGCCTGTGGGATTCTTTTCATCTTATAAGGATGCTCCTAATTATTTCCTAGACCGCTGTCAGTGTTCATTAATTAACAGAAAAGACTATTGGGGAATACAAATTACATTGTAGTGTTAGTCTACTTAGTGGCATAATTATTCTTGGTGGAACCCTGAAAGGGCTCAAGTAACAACACCTCAAGGTGCCAGCTGCCTTGAAATCATCCCTTGGTGATTGCCAACTCTGGCAAACCTCTGTGAAAGACACTGGGCATGTAGTGTCCCAACAAGGATAAGTCACTACATCTGAAAAAATGTCAGCGATCACCCATGTGCTTCGACCCATAAATCAAAGGGACCCAAATGCTTTCTTTGGTTTTTGTGGCTCATATAGGAGGTCTCATTGGCTGCTCAATTATCAGAGTAAAGCTGGAGCATTCAGTTCAAGGAAGGAGAAAAGGTAAAGAGCAGCTGAAGCTCATTCCTTCTTCTCCACCACCTTCCCTGAAGCTCCCATATTAACTCTACTATGCTCTTCAGATGCTAACTTCAGATCCGGAGGAGGAGCGTGGGTATGCCAGTAGCTTTCGCTATCTGGGATTTTTCTGAATGTCAGACAAACTGTCCTCTTCTCAGGTTAATATTCCCGGCATAAAACCTTTCCATCACAGAAAAGTATGTGAGGAACTTTTTGAATTATGGCATAACAATTCATATGCATACATATATACCAATGCTTAATTAGATTCTAAGTGGCTATGATAGTAGTAGCAGCCTAGAACTCTAGTATAATACAGAAATTCAGGTGCACCTTCCTGCAAACACCATGTTCAGGAGAATGATTATTCCCAGGGAGGAGGTCAGGAAAATCTAGGATTCCAAAGGGACAGTATATATTTCTGAAAATGAAAAGTGGCCCTAAATAGTTCTGTAAGCAGAAGCTTGAGGTTCCTCCCCCTATACTCATGGAGGCAAATATCACCTACACTGCATTAGGTCACTTCCCACCCTCTCAGTATATAAGTTAAGAACTGTGTTGGCAGCTTGAAACAGAAACTAGAAATAATAGCTGTTTACCAAGAAAGAAGTTTAATTCTTCCTCATGTAAAACAAATCCAGAGATATAACGTCCAGGGCTTCTAAAGTATCTCCATGCAGTTTCCCCCTATCTTTGTGTTTTACCATCTTCTGCATGTGGCTTCTATCCTCAAGGTTACCTCCTAGTCCAAAATAGCTCCTGGATGCCCAGGCATCACATCTACATTCCAACTTGGAAAAAAGGAAAAATAGAAGAAAAAAAAATCAGATTTTTCTTAACTGCATGTCATTGTTTTCAAAGAGTCCCTGAAAATCCTTACCAAAATTTTCTACTTAATGCTACCTGCCAGAACATAGTCACCCGTCTAGATCTGGCTGAAAGGGATGCTGGGAAATGTAGTCTGTTAGCTGGGCACATTACTGAATCGAATTAGTTTGGGGTTTTATCACTAAAAATGAGTAAAGAATGGATATTCAGAGGACAACTAGCCAGAACTGCTCTCCTAAGTTAGGGATATGAGAGAGGGAGGTGTCAAAATGAGCTAACCCTGAACTCCTGGAGGTGATAAAGGGAAAGGGCGGAAGAGTCAGATTAGGCACCAAGATCCTAAAATTTTGGCTGAAGACTGGAGCAGTCCAGAAGTCATTAGTGGAATGCCATATTAAGAAGTTCAAGGTTTAGGACAAGAAAAATAGAAAAGAAACTGTGCTGTTCTGTAAATACCACTTCCTGCTTTGGGTAATCTGTCCAGGAAGAGAGCTTTAGGATCAATCTAGGTCAAGATTTTTGGCCCAAAATGGCAGAAGCTCCCTATCAACTTGGTTAGAAAAAATTCTCTCAGATAGTAGAAGAGAAAAGACAAAGAGGGTAGAGATAATAGGAGTGATAATGTTGGGGTTCTGTGTATGGGAGTGGATGTGAAGGGGCCACATGGACAAGAATGAAAAGTGTCATGGAATAGAGCCACCAACAAAAAGCATTGCTTGCATTGCCAGAGGTTGTAGGGGAATTGAGTCAGCATGTGGCCAACTGCCCAGCCTCAGCCCTAGTGAGGAGCACACACAGAGATTGCCCTGGGTCTTTACTAACTTTTCCTTCCCCCAGCACTGGGGGAGGACTCCTATTTGCTATAGCTGGAGAGCAGAAGGAGAGTTCCTCTGCCATGACAGTGGGGAAAATACACTGACTCATAGGCAAGTCTGCAGAGTGGCCTTGAGCCTTATCTAGCTACATCCTGATTCCCCAGTCACAGTTGATTCCACACTACCTCTTTTCTCTCTTCCCTGACTGTGCATCTCTCCCTTCTTCCACAGGGCGTTTGCACATACCATCCTCACTGTCTGGAACACTCCTCTCACCTACCCACTTGCCCCTGCCACTCCCTCCTCTAAACACACAGTTTCAGTTATATTCATCCTTCTGATCTCAGTTGAAGCAGCACATCCTTGGGGAACCCCTTTTTGAACTCTTAAGAGCCGTTAGATTCTTATGTATACACATCCTTGAACTACCATTCCTACGAAAGTTTACCCCAGAATGTAATTTACATACATTATTAGTGTGATTATCTGATTAATGCCACTCTGCTCAACTAGGCTCTAAACACACCCAGGACAGAGATCACATCTTTTTGCCAAATGTACTGTCGGCACTCAACATAATGCATGGCAAATAACAGGTGTTCAAAAAATATTTTGGGGATGAATATAGGCACCCTTATCTAGTACTGTCCCTGGTGTGCATATAATAGGTGAACAAAGATATATATATATATATATATAAGATACATACACATATATCTTAAATAAATATATAAACTAAACAGGCTAATGTATGTTAAATATATGAATTTATATGTGGGTTGTTTAAGATGCTCTGTGTAGAGAGGAATACACATGACCTTCACTGCCAGGCAGGTTAAGATTTAACTGCAGTTCTTCAACTAACTAGTTGTCTGAGTTTGGGTAAATTCCTTCACCTTTCTGAGCCTCAGTTTCCTCATTGGAGGAAAAGGACAGCAACTCTGGACTTGGCTGTCGAATTCAAATGAGACAATGTGCAAATGCTGCCTAGCCCCGTGCTCAGTGTGTAGTAAGCCCTCAGTCAATGGTGCCTATTGCCGTGATTGAATGTGTAGATCATGTGTGTTAAATTAGGATATAGAGCTCCATTTGGTTGAGTTCCCCAAAAACACAGTGCAGGCTACAAAAGATGGATTCAATAGATGGTTGGAGAATAGGCAAGAGAAGAAATCCCTTTTTAGAATGACTTGAAATCTCTATTGTGTGAACAACTTGTTTTTCAAGAGCGTGCTAGAACGATGCAGAATCCTGCCGCTAGGTGTCGATAAATATACACTATAAAAACAAGGCCCAGACTTCCTAGATCTGATTCTGAGGTAAAATTTTCTTATAAAAGTAATATTAGGGCACTACAACCACTTATAAACAAAGTGATGTGCTCAGTCAGTTTTTCAAAAGCTTCCAATTGTCTTGCGGTGTATATCAAGTAAATAAAATTTTTACACTTTCTTTCTTTCTTTTTCCCTTATACCAGGGAACAAAGGACAAAGCCTTTACTTTAATTCCCACGATAGCCTTCTAAGGCATGCACACACATAAACAAGGAAACTAAGGTTTCTTTCGCTGTCAAAGGGCTGGGCTTGGAAAGCGAACTTTCCACCACAGTTCGACTGCCGTCAGCTTGCACCAACCCAGAAACTGTTCAAAGACTGATCCACTTCTTTCTCATTGTGGTTGAACTTCCTTGACTTTCTCCCAGTTCATCCTTGATTCAATTTCTTCTATTTCAGGAGCTGTGCCCATACCTTCTACCAGGAAGCCTACCTAGCCCACCCCACTCTATTCAATCCCCTGGACATCTAGGTAAAAACTTATTTCTTCTTTGGGTCTCCATTTAGAAGTCGTCCTCAAAAATTGTCTTCTTTTGGCCATCCTTCTCTAGATATGGACTCCATGTTACATACTGCATTAGTTTGCTAGGGAGCCAAAGCAAAGTACCACACACTGGTTGGCTTAACCAACAGAGATTTATTTTCTCACCGTTCTGGGGCTACAAATTTAAAAGCAAGCTGCCAACAGAGTTCGTTTTTCTGAGACCTCTCTCCTTGGCTCCAAGATGGCCGTCTTCTCCCTGTTTCTTCACATGGTCTTTTCTTCTTCTATAAGAACATCAGTCGTATTGGATTAGGGCTCACCCTAATGACCTCATTTCAACTTAATTTTCTCTTTAAATACCTTATCTCCAAATACAGCCAGAGTCTGAGGTACTGGGGGTTGGGACCTCAACATATGAATTTTGGAGGAACACAATTCAGCCCATAACATCAACCCTCATAACACCCCAAAATTTCTCAATACCAGTTACCGTAAGTGTAATATTTACATGCATAAGTCATTTTTCAGTGTGTATTACATAGCTGTAAGTTGTAAGTTTCTATAACGGCAGGAATCAGGTCTGTTTGGTTGAAAATGTAATCTCAGTATCTGTAAATGTGCCCAGTGCCCAGTACATAGTAGGTTATCTTCTTTATTGCTATTAATATCAAGCTCTGTATTATTATTTCCTACTTAATTCCAGTGTCTGGCACAAAGTGGCTGAGTAAATATTTAACTAAAGACATTTAATGACTAGCAGCTGAAACTAATACTCTGGGCATTTTTTTTTTATTATCATTTTTAAACTACTTACTCTCTTTAGCATGGCAACCTACTGATGTGGCCATCCCTCCCTGGCCACATATTTGCATTAGCAAGCTGAGGAAGGATATTTCATACTGTCAGGTATGCTTCATAACAACAAATTAGTCTCAGGTCAGATTTAACATGTTGTGCATTTGATGGCTTACTAATTACACAAGCTGTGCTGGTTTCTGAAAGCAGGTGTCCTATGGGGCCATACTCAGTAATGCCCTTGGTCCCAGGCGCTGGAGCCTCTGGCCTGGCCAGCACTGTTCCTCTGCCAGCTGCACTCCCCCCTGTAAAGGAGGAGTCTACAGGGCAAGGCTATATGGTGCATGACCATCTGTTACCCACATTCCCCATCTTTCTAGACTTTCCTCCAGGTACTCAGGACCCTGAATTTCCTGGCCAAAATAGCCCTCAGATTGCTTCTAGGACTTGCATAGGCCCCTTCTCCAGATGCATTCACTGAGAGCGCCCCGGGCCCAAGAGATGGCAGGAGATTCCATATGGTGTGGGGCAGAGCCCAGTGTACGATGACAGGGTGGCAGGCAGGGCATGGGTCAGAGGCCCCCAGGTAATCTCTTAGCTCTGTCCACCCAAATATAGGGACAGGCCTGGATGTCTTTGCATATTTTACACTTTAATGTCTCACCTAATAAGTTATGATAAATCCATAGAAAACTTTCCCAAAATTTGGCCCCGGGAAATCTTCTGCCTCTATGCAGTCACATTTATTAAACATATGAGTTGCCTAGAGCCAGTCAGGCCTGAGCTTGAAGGCCACATCTATCACTACTGTCTGTGTGACTTTAGATGAACTGCTTAAACTATCTGAGCTTCAGTTTCCCCAAATGAAAAATGGATTTGGGGGGAAGTTAAACAAGATGATGTATTTATGACAAAATTTTAAGTGATGCTTCCTGTTGCCCTGGAATTGATTGCTAGGGACCAACGCTGAGTAGAAAGAGCTATTATGTATCCCACACTCAAAGGAGACATCAGTTAAGCATGCACCAACAATTGGGGCCAGATCCCTCCCACAGGGTGTATAAAGGGACCACCAAACCCTCCCTGCTACCCCATTATCACCCCAGCCCCCCCTCTCTCCCCTGCCAGCAGGATCCTGGCAAAAGTAATTAAAGAGGCATGAAGAATGCAAGAAGTAAAATATAGCAATTGAAAAATGCATCTAAAGCAGAAAAGCAGTGGGAGAAACACTGGTAATAAAATATGGAAAATAATAGATCTGGTGTTCTTAATGAGTCATAAAGTAAATGGCAACAATATGCAATGTTTACATTTAAAACATAATTCTTAGGGCTGGCCCTGTGACGTAGTGGTTAGGTTCAGTGCACTCCACTTGGGCGGCCTGGCTTCACGGGTTTGGATCCCAGGCACAGACTTACACCACTTGTCAGCCATGCTGTGGCAGCAACCCACGTGTAAAGTGGAGGAAGATTGGCGTAGATGTTAGCTCAGGGCCAATCTTCCTCAGAAAAATAAACAACCTATAATTTTTGGGGAGCTGTGGTGCCCATGAAGTCAGTCTTTCTTTTTAATCATGCCAGGCACATGCACTAAGGAAATGAAGGCCCATTTTCAGCCCCTGACATTGAGAACCCAGAGAAAGGGTGAAGGGACCAGCAACTAACTGGGGAATGCCATGCAAAAAGGGCTAAAAATACAGAATCCAATGAGGGAGAAGAAGAGTTATAGAAACAACTTTCTTTTCTTTTTTGAGTATCTGAAAGTATAATTTTTCAGGGCCCTGTGGCACAGTCTTTTAAAAAGCCAATATCGGAGGAATTGAATTTCTAGAGTAGTAGTAGGATTTGCACAGATGAGACATAATTATTAACCAGAAGTATGCTCTGAACATCTAAAAGAACTTTTACTGTTATACTCTTCTGGCACTTTCCGTGAGACTATCAGCTAAAGTACATGACAAACTATCTTTTTACCAAATGAATTTGCTGAAAATTTTCTCTTATAAGCAGTTTGTCCAAATTAGGAAGGTACTTTACTGATCAAAATACTGAGATAGAGCAAGACACTGGATTCTAGTGGGAATATTTCAGATTTGTGTTCACATCCTGGCTCTTCCTGCTCGATGGATAATTTCAAGCAAGTCAGTCCAAATTTCTGAGCCTCAGTTTCCTTCTTAGAAGAACGGGGAATCACAGTCTCTACCTACCAGGTTTGTTGGGAGGGTTAAAAGTGATTTCAAATGCAAAGGACGATGAGCATGAGTTGCACGGTGCAGATACTCCATCCATGCCAGTTATTCCTGCCCCAGGAGTTCTGAACTTATGCCCTACAAATAAAATGGAGACTATCTCAGTGCCATTTACAGAACCGTTAATTCCTGAAATGCTAATATCTCTTCATATTTAAGGAGATGGAATTGCTAATTCTTATAACTTTGAAAACTGCCATAATTTTGCTTACATATTGAAAAAATGAGGCCTAGAAAATTCGTTACTGCTTTTTTTGGCACTACAGAGAGGACCAGGGATCTAATCTATCTCCATCCTGTTAGGCAAAGGTGAGCTCTTCTTTTAATTTAATTGATAAATAATTAAAGAGAAGAAAAAACAGCTTTGTCATAAATCCTCTATTAAACTGAGAAAGTAGTTACTTTTTATTTAACCCCAAAGTCAATAAGTAAGACTTCTGTTTATCTGGGTAGATGGATATGGTGGTGCCTCACCCTGATCCACTTTCCCAGCTGCGGCACCAGCCCCCAGTCACTGAGATGGTAGCTGCTCACAGTGACCCCCTTCTCCAGGGAATTTCTCTCTTTAAGCTGGTACTGTCTAGCCTAAGAGGTGGGCATGTCCACCTGACTCCACCCTTCCGCCATGCTCAGACAACCTAAACTGATGATGAGACAAGTAGCAGAGTGGTTAAACTGAAATCAGATTTTGGTGTTGGGGAATCTTCCTTCTCTTATTTTGGACAGTTGAGGCTGCCAATAAATATCTGCTGTAAGATATCAGAGGTCAAAGAAGTTCATCCAAGCTGAAATGAATGGGTTACTTCTCTTTGTCAATTCTATTCTTATTTCACCAGTGAAGAGAGAATATATTAATTCTTTATTTGTAGAAAAGGTCTGTGGCAGAAGAAACTCTTTTATAACCGAAATGATTTTGTATGATTTTCTGGTAGAAAATATTTGATCAGTTGATTGTCTTCAGACTCCAGATTTCCACCGGCCAAATATTGTTTATCTTCTTGGAGGGTTTTGGCAGTTTTTCTTTCCTTAGGAAATCAGTTGGAAAACATCAGCGAAACTTCAAAGCAGTGGCTCGAGGTTATCTTCTGATTTATGAAATGACTATTTCCATCACTTATCAGAACACTGAGTCCTTCCTGTGGAATTGCAATCCTAGTATGTAACTAGATCTAGGCGACTACTGGTTATCATATTCACGGTAAGAAACAACTCTACTGAAAGGTCTGGACCAAAACAATAGGGGTCTTCAAAGCTGTGTGAGGTCCAGGAGAATGTTCGGTGAATGTAAGATTTTGGAAATCAACCTTGTTTTCCTTGATGTATGCTCAGTGTTATACTTTTCCAAATTAGGGCATTAACTCTCTCTCTAAAGTTTCCCTAGGTTTCTTCCGTTTCTCAAGTCCCTTCACTCCAGCTAACTGAGAGTCAAGAGCAGTGGATCTCATTCTGATTGTGCCTGTGTCTTCTTATCTGAGGCTGAGAAAGTTACAGAACCTCTGAGATCCTTAGGTTTTCCATCCCTTAAATGAGAATCATAGGCCAGGAAACCTCATAGTGATACAAAAATAAAAATAAATAAAATAAAAGTCTAGATCCTGCCCCCAGAGATTCTGATGCAAGAGATTTTGGTGAGCTTGGGAAACAAATATATATATTTTTAGAGAGCTGTCTAGATGATTTTGATTATGAGCCAGTTTTCTGCACCACTGGACAATATTAGGTGATCTCTCTGAGGACTTTTACAGACTTAGGAACATGAAATCTCTTCTGTGGCAATAGGAAATTTTGATGTGAAATAGTTTCCTCACTTCTTCAAGTGGCAACTTCTAAACCGTTCTGCTCATGCTTGGTAATGTTAAATAGCCGCTCAGCACAATAGGAATGGAGAGATGAGTGAACAGAGGAGAGAATCAAGTCAACTGAACCTGACGTTTGGGAAGTGCACAGACAACTCTGGGCAGAAGGAACTTTGATTTTTACTCAGTTGTGTTGTTGTGTAAATGGATCAACTAGGATTCCATCAGAATATAGTTGCAGTACTTAAGGGGGGTAATTGAGGGAAGTTTTACAAAGGGACTATTTACTCAAATGTGGAAAAGGAATGCAAAAATTGATGGCTGTGAAGAGAAAGGGGAAGGAACCATTACCAGCATCTAAAGATTTGGGGTTGCCCAGTTGAGCTGTGGCCTTTAGTAGAGGGACAGAGCCAACCTGCAGTAACTGGCAAGGAGAAAGTCAGAGGACTGAATCCCTGGCCTCAATTTCCTCCTTTCTTTCAGTGTATATTGGAGTCTACCGCCTCCCATTGACTGATCCCAAACAGGTGACAAAAGGCAAGGATGATGCAATGCCTACATAAAGTCAGTCTCCTGGGGGCACAGACCAAGATGAAGAAGGATTTGGAGGGACAAAATGTCATTAACTTGCACACAGACGTAGCTCTTCCCCAGCGGTTTGGAACCTCCATGATTTGAACATCAGAATCAGAATGTTGTTTCTTACATTATTCACATGAATCCTTCCTATTCAGTTCGATAACCCAGCTCAGATGTCTTCTGTTCTGTAGAGGGGCCCTTGCCCCTTGCCCATGAACAGTAGCAAGCCCCTCTGTGTGCTACCTAAGAACCAACATTTATAATTGCTCTTTTCACATCATGTTTTAGGCTCATACTTAAATTATTATTGAATCTCATATTTTGAATAATCGATTTCAAAGTGTCTTTGAGGTTTTTGGTTGAATAGAATTGAAGGGTCTGACAGAATTTACTGTTACTTGATTTTCATTGACATATAACAACATCCATGGCTGGCTTGCTCTTTCTCTCTCTGTTGAAATGCCCACCTGAGAAATCACGTACCGTGGGAGCATCGCTTTGTGGATATAGAAAACTAGATGAACTTTGTAGAATAACCTTCCTAGCTGGTGCTCCCAGCTCTGATATCCTGATGCACCCACTGTAACAGCTAGATCTTAAGTCAACATGAGGGAAGCCATCTGAAGGAAAGGAAGCAATATCATAACTATGACCCTGACTCACTAGTCTCTGTGAATACATTCTAGCTTGCACGTAGCCTAGATGATTAAGCACTTCTCTCTTTTACAAAATACATTATTTGCTAGTTCTAAGACTCTTGCTTACATATATCTCCCAGCTGTGATAAGGCAACTTTGTTCTCTGAGTTCCCCAGGAACATGATGGCCTCCAGAAAGAAAAATTCTGCATTGGTACCCATCACAAATGAGGGAAGGAAGAGATAATATGGTGCCTTGAAGTTTGCCACACCAGATGGCCGACATCCCTAATCCCTTTCCTTCCCTGCCTGTTTCCCTATATAACTGCCTCAAAATTCTGTATGATTTTAAGATGGCTCTTTTCTTTGCTTTTGAGAAAGATTAGCCCTGAGCTAACCTCTGCCACCAATCCTCCTCTTTTTGCTGAGGAAAACTGGCCCTGAGCTAACATCTGTGTCCATCTTCCTCTACTTTATATGTGGGACGCCTGCCACAGCATGGCTTGCCAAGTGGTGCATAGGTCCGCACCTGGGATCCAAAAGGGCAAACCCCAGGCCGCCAAAGCAGAACGTGTGAACTTAACCACTGCACCACTGGGCCGGCCCCTTAAGATGGTTCTTCAGGACAGTAGTCTGCCATCTTCCGATTATGCTAGCTAATCATATAAATTTTCCTTTCTCAACTGCCAGCTTGTTTGCAATTGATTGGAACCAGAATGAGCAGAACGAGCCCCTTTTCACTGGGTTGCACAACCTCACTATACAGGTTGGGTTAGCCAGAGAAAGCCAAATAACCACAGCAAGTGATTATAACCCCTTCTTCATCTCTGAGTCACCATCTTTTTTCTAATCTCCATGAAATCTAATCTCCATGTCACTGAATTATTGGAAATAAGATAATTCTATGTAAATAGAGTATTGCTTCCTTTCCATGTACTGTTATTTTCAGTCAGGTGTCCTGTGGATAAATTTTGATCATTTGTGTTAAACTTGGATAAGCCCCCTACTAACTAATCTTGGCAAATCACTTCTTAGAAAGGACTATTTTCAATAAACATATTTTTTTGTGCAGATTCTTTTGAACATTTATTTCAGATACTTTTGAATGAGTTTCTTTAGAGATTACAGTTAAATGGGATCTTGTAAGTAAAGGCATGAATGTAATATCTGATTTATAGAAAACCATCAACAAAAGTGACAATTATTATGTCTGACAATGTTAACAATAGCTTACATTTTTAAAACTGCTGCATTTTATGGTACTTTAGTACATATTATCTCATTACTCCTGTGAAGTAGGTATTAGTAGGACTCACTTATTGTTGAGAAATTGAGACTGAGTAGCTATCCGAGTTTCTCAAAGAGAAAAGGAGCAAATCCATTCAAAAAACATTCAAAAAAAGAAAGCAGTGACAACATTCAAATTCAGATTTTCTGTTTTCCAAATCTGGTGACTTTTTACCATATGATTTCCCTCTATGGCAAACAGTTTGTATCTCTCTATGCACTTATTGTGTCAAAATACCACATTTTCTTTTCTCATACCTGCGAGTTCATGATGTCCCAAATATGGAACCAATTTCTTTTCAGCATAGGGAATTTTGAGGAGTCCCAGGTAGGGACTTGAGGTATTGTTGTGACAAACCAGGTTATTTTCTTACACGGATCCACAGATCTAGGTACAAGCCTCCTGAATTCTCTTGGTCAGCACTGCCTCCCTTGGTCCCTGTCTTAATTAACCACCAAAGACTCTATTTGTTCTGAACTTGGAGTCTCATTTGTCATTGCCATCTGTTATGGGCTGAATCCTGTCCCCCAAATTCATATGTTGAATCTTTAACCTCTAATATATCAAAATGAGACTGTATTTAGAGATTGAGCTTTAAAGAGATAATTAAATTGAGCCCAGTAGTGTAGGCCCTAATCTAATATGACTACTGTCCTTTAAGAAGAGGAGACTAGGACTCACGAACGGACTCCAGCAGGTGCGTGCACAGAGGAAGGATCACATCAGGACACTAAGGAGGTGGCCGTCTGCGAGCCAAGGAGAGAGGCCTCAAAGAAACCAACTCTGCTGACACCTTGATCTCGGACTTCCAGTATCCAGAACTGTGAGAAAATTCACTTCTGTTGTTTCACCCCCGAGCCTGTGCTATTTTGTTATGGCAGCACAAGCTGACTAAGCACTACCCTCTTGAGGAGGAGGCCTAACTTGAGCCGCACTTTTTCTGGGTTCTCCTTCCTGCTGATTCTCTGCGTGTCTGCCCAGATACATCCCAGAGATGCCCTAACTTCATGCTCCCTGCTGTGCCTCTCTCCCCACCTGCGTTACTCTGCCCTACCAGACCTCCCCAACGTGAAAATCCCCAGTGTGAAAAACCCGACTGTCACCTCTGACCGCAGCTGTAGTTTTCACTATACTGTCATCTGCAGATGCGATGGGAGGCTTTGCCTGGCCTTTGATAGGAGATGTCAACAGTGCCCCACCCTCTACCAGTGGCAGGGCCAGCCATCCTGAACTCCTCCAGAATTCTGAATAAGCCCCGCTATCTTTCAACTCTACCCTGTTTCAGTACGTGCTCTCCTTGGACTTAATTTCTGCCCACTCCACCTTACCTTTCCCTGGCCAATTCCTACCGATCCTTCAATTCTTCATTTAGAAATAACTTCTTTGAGAAGCATTTCCTGACCCCATAAAACCGACTTAGCCCCATTTCACATGTCCTCCCACACCACCCAACGCGGGCATCTTATTATAGTATAGTTCAGTGGTCCTCAAACTTGAACGTGCATCAGGGTCAAACACAGGGTTTGATAAAACAAAGACTGCTGGGCCCCAACCCAGAGTTTCTGGTTCAATAGATTTGGGGTGGGCTCAATGATATGCATTTTTAACAAGTTCCCTGGTGATACAGATGCTGTTGGTACTGGGACCACACTTCGAGAATGACTGCTATAGATAAACAGCTTATTTCCTTCCATTAACCTCCTCCATTTACCTCCAATAAATTGTACCCTCTTTAAGAGGAAGGATTTTGTCTTTCAAATCACTGTGAGCCCAGGATTTTGCACAGCACCAGGAGCGTGACACATACTCAACAAAGAATTGTTCTATATATGAATGAATAAAGATGGGAATTCTTTACATCAAGAGAACACTTTTTAGAATAAGAGTATGCTCAAAAAATTTTGTTGTACCAAAATAAAATACGTAACAGGAGTAATTTATGTAAGTTAATTTAAAATACGTAAACAGGAGAATCAGTACTCACTTAGAAAGGGCTGTCTAAAACCATAATGTTGTTTATACTGGTTTGATGTATACACAAGACTGTTTTATAGGAACTTTGGCTACGGTTGTTTTGCCTCAGGGAAATGTTGTAAGATGTATAGTTCAGATAGAAAAAAGTAAAATAAGATGTGAAAATGAGGCTTTAGGAAAGCTGGTCATTATCTAATGAACACAGAGGGGAGCCAGAAAGCAAATACAAAACAGAAGCTCCTCCAAGACCTGTGATTCCTCCACTGGTAAAGGTTCAAATTGCAAATCATAGTCCAGCAGACGGAAGAAATAAACCCAAAAGGTATTTGCTCAGGCTGTGGCTGTCTGACTCTGAAAACCTTGTACGCAGGAGCAGAAACAGCTGTACTCCCTTCGGGCTCAGTTGCTTTACATGAGTGATTTTACTGAAGTTTTAATGTGCCCTGCAGCCCCAAGCCTCCGTCCCAACCTCCACTTCGTGGTCCCATCAACTCACTGCTGCAGGGGGCACCACACAGGGACCCAGCGGGCAGCACATCACTGACGCAGCTGCAGCTCCATAAACATTAGTACTCTGGGACCACGGGAAGGAAAGAGTAGCAGTGGTTCACCAGCTCCCCAACCCTTTTCCAGCATTTTCCTTTGACTTTCATAAAATGGCAAGACAATCGAGTAGAGAGCCCCGTTTTGCTGACTAGCTAGCTCACCAGCAAATTTATGTTTCTATGGACTCAAAAGGGCAAAGCAACATCAGCTCTTGAAGATCTGAGATGGGTGAAAAGGGTCTTCTCATGGGTTCGCTGACCCGACTGAGTTCATCCTCAGCCACCCAAGAAAACCTGGGCCCTCAGGTTCTTGTCACTAGCAAAAAGTTCTTTCTAAATGCTAGATCTCAGTGACTGGAAATCTAACCCAGCCTCCTTGCTGGTATCAGTGTTATCAGTCTAACATTTATATCCTAGCCACCACTTTCCTCTTCAAAATTCTTCAGTGTCACCCTTTGCCTACAGCCCGGGAAACCAGAGGTCTCAGTTCAACAAGGAGATTTCTTTCCTTTTCTTTTTTTTTAAGGAAAATTAGCCCTGAGCTAACTACTGCCAGTCCTCCTCTTTTTGCTGAGGAAGGCTGGCCCTGAGCTAACATCTGTGCTCATCTTCCTCTTCTTTATACGTGGGACGCCTACCACAGCATGGCTTGCCAAGTGGTGCCATGTCCGCACCCATGATCCGAACCAGTGATGCCCGGGCCGCCGAGAAGTGTAACGTGTGCACTTAACTGCTGCGCCACGGGGCCAGCCCTCAACAAGGAGATTTCTGGTTTACATTTTCATCAGAGTAATTACTAATAGCACCCCTCTATGTCCCTCATCGTCCCCCTCTGTGGCCCAGTTTAGATGATAAATGACACGGTCACTCTATTTATAGCAGATGGGAGCAAGGCTTTTTATGATGTGGATGCACCTTAAAGTCTGGTTTCATCTAATGCCGTGTCCATCCCCTGCTACCAGCCATACCTACTGAATTATTTTCGCTAAATGTTTTTCCTCTGTGCCTTTGCACAAGCAGTCCACTCTGCCTGGATTGTCCCCTCCATCCCATTATTAAATGCCTCCCTGCCCTCCAGGTCTTAGTTTAAAGGTCTCACACTATCTTCTCTGACCCTATTGTTGATTAAAGCACCGGATAGCTTACTTTGTAAATATCTCCACACTAGTCTACAGCTCAGTCATAAGAAATTCTCAAGGATAGCAGTTATATCTTTTCATATTTACATGATATGTCAATATCGAATAACTGAAAGAACATAAAGAGTATACCTAAAATGACCTAAGGGAAGTCAGAAATAATTTGGAAGAAATATTCACTTCTGAATGTTCTCCAAATCTTCCTTTTAGTTCAACTGACTAAACCAACAGGGAACAACACGTGCACCACAGACAGGGCTTTGTTTAGAAGCATCCCCAGATTGACATCTCTTGTGGGAAACGGGCATATCCTTCCTAATCAGGGAAAGCTCTGTGATCACTTCTTTGTAATTCAGAATCTTTCGTACTGCCTAGGTCAGCTAACTCCACCTTATCAGGGGCTATTCCGGTACTCCGGTGGACCTAACCTTTTCTTCCACCTAGAAATAACCAAAAGAAAAATTCCTTCTAAGTGTAGGAGATGACTCTCTGAGCAGCCTTCCTCTCTTCCTCTGAACAAAAAATTTCTCTCTTGCTCTCTAAATTGGATGGACTGCATTAGCCTTAGGCTATGAGAATACTGTATAGTGACAGCAAAATTCATGAACTGAAATCTGATTTGTGAACATACTATATGACTTCTGATTGTTCTGAGAAATAATATTAAATGAAGAAAGATAAAATGCTAAAAGGGGAGCTCTACAATTGATTGGATTAGAGGTGTTTGGTTGCTCTTCCAGATTCCTTAGTTCTAAGTGTGTTCCACAAATTCTAACATAGGTTGGAAGGTTGGAAATTAACATGAATATCTTGCGTTTCTCAGCCTTTACATATGGAACACCCACATCTTTTATATTTTTTGTCAGAAAATGCTTCTATGTCCACTTTCCCATGTTGTCTCATTGTCTTTTGATACCAATGACTACATTTAAAGCAACATTTACACAAAGTCTGGGATGATTTTATTGAAGGAGATTTAGTCCCAGAGGTTAATGGGGTTGTCTATTGTGTAAAGAGTAATGCCTTTCAAGGGTGACAAATAAATACTCACCAGCTTTCAAGCCACCTCATCCATCATCAATTTAGACTGTGTTTTGCTACTGATGTAAAGTTTAATATAAAGTCCTCCACTAAGCATCAAGACTCCTTTTCCCACGCTGACCTCAGTGGCACATCAGCCAGCATCTGGGCACCGCAGCTGTGGGGTTTTCGAGAAGCCTGTGCGTACGCCACTTTTCAGGAGTAATTTCCTGAACAGCACGTGTGCTCATTTGAAGCATGCACTCTGGCGTCACAAGCACTGGTCGTGGTATGATGGAGCCTGTAAGATAGTCAATCATGTATTTTATCATTTTAATCAAAGGAAGCATAGCATTAATGTTTCCGTAAGCAAACGAAGGAACAAAGCAGGACCTTGCCATGGACGTTAGTACTCACTCCCGAATGGAAAACCCATCCATCAACAAATGGCCTTTTCAAAACAAACCTAAGTCATCAAGTGTCAAGACAGACTACAGGACAGTCTACAGTTGTTCCACTTTTAACGACTCCACAGAAGGACAGAAGCGTTCCAGCCAAAAAAAAAAGAAAGATTAAGTGATTTTTCACAGCATTTTCCCAATAGTTTTGTGTTTGGAACAGGCATTTAAAAGCATTCTTTGGTAGTTCTGTCAGTGGTAAGCAACAAATCATCCTCACTTAGAAATTACAGAGGCTTTCAGAATGTATGAAAGAGGAAAGAAGCGCCACTGGAAAGGTGGCTGTAAATAAGATCCCTTAGGCACACAGCTAAGATGAAGACTATTAACAGTGTCACTTCACACTTTCGCTTTCTGCGCACTGATTCAGGACATATTCTAAAGGAGAGGGAGACCTCACCTAAGACCTTGAAATCTTTTGGGTTTGTAAAATTCAGAGTTATGTGACCAACGCCCAGCCACACCCCTTCTCAATTGTTCACATCTAACTATATTGACGAATCTTCACATGATTAATGATTTTGGATGCCAATGAAAAAGAATGTTAAACTCCTATTTACAGATTCCTTCAGCTTGATAAACTAATTTGCTTTACTTATACATCATTTCAAAATTGTTTACGCTTTTTTGCCTCATCTAAGTTTTTCCTCACCTTCTTTACATATGCTCTTCCCATATTTTTCCTTAGTGTACAAGCCATAAAGATAAGCTGTGTTTTATTAAAAACTCAAGGAATGTTGGGATTTTGTTCTCTTACCCTGAGGGCTATTATTACACTCTCCATATCTACTTTTGAAAACATAATTGAATTTATACTTACAGTATAATGTAAATACAACTATTTTCTCATTTGGGGAATACATTTTAGATTAAATATTAGCAATATACAGTGTATCTTTTGATAAAAGCCAGAAGAATTAAGGCAGTACAAATGCCAATTACATGTTCTATTTTTGTTTTCATTCTTCATATTTCACTTGTTTTTATGATTAGCAACATTTTCCTTTGTCTTTATTTTATATTGTAAAATTTTTTTTTTGTTTTTAAAGATTGGCGCCTAGGCTAACAACGGTTGCCAATCTTTTTTTTTTTTTCTCTGCTTTATTTCCCAACCCCCCCCCCCCCCCCCCACACACACACAGTTGTATACCTTAGTTGCAGGTCCTTCTAGGCCGCCGCAGCGGAGCGCGCGAACTTAACCACTCGGCCACGGAGCCGGCCCCTATAGTTGTAAAAATTTTAATGACATCTACTTGCTCCTGAATTGCTTGTCACAATAAAAATCTTCATTTTTCTCACAGCATTTACTTCACTATGGTTAAAAGATTGATTTAGACAATTTGTTTTACAATCGTTGCTGTTGGTGTTTCAATTTGTAGGCTTTATTGCAGTTTGTACACTAAAATTTACAAATGTCAGTCATCCTTGCACAAAGTTAGACGTCAACTTAAATCTTTTCCCCCAAACTGCCCCTTATCCCAACTTTGGGTATCTTCATGTCCTTAAAGATTTTTATCTCCTACAAGGTCCTCAAAAGTTTGTAAAAAGGCGCTTTCCTTTACTCACAACTAATTTGCTAAATTATGCATGTGATTCTAATTTTCTTCTCATGTTTTTTGGTTTTCATATTAATATTGCACAAATTGTTGGCCCAACAGTGAACCATTCACAAGATTTTTTAAAAAGCCTAGGGACAAGTGACAGGCAACTCTTAAGCCTATTAAGGTGAAACTGTCAAGCCTAGGAGAATATTTATACAGACTGACTTTCTGCACAGTGGTCTCAACAAAGCTAACGTAATCCACCCAGAAGATTTTCTATGAGACCATAAATTAATCAGATTGAAACGATGACAACCCAGGAGCAATGAATATGTTCTCTGGCATGTGAAGGCACCTTCCACACACTGACGTTCAACGGACAGTAATACACATACAAGAACACACACATCTGATAATGAATAATTTTAGAAAAAGTTGTCGTGTTTTCAATTTAATGTAAAAAGGGAGAAAAAAGGATCTTTGATTCACTCCTAACCACAAGTTTGCAAGATGTGAGAGGAGCATTTGGGGCAGTGGGGCAGGCTTGGCCGGAGGTGAGGTTACACAGAAGGGAGAATTAAAACAAAACTTGAGGGGCCAGCCCAGTGGCGTAATAGTTAAGGTCCTGTGCTCCACTTCGGCAGGCTGGGGGTTCGCTGGTTCAGATCCTGGGTGCTTATCTACACACAACTCATCAAGCCATGTTATGAGTGCATCCCACATAGAAGAACTAGAAGGACCTACAACTAAGATATACAACTATGCACTGGGGCTTTGGGGAGCTAAAAAGGACGAGGAAAATTGGCAAGAGATGTTCACTCAGGGCCAATCTTCCTCACCAAAAAGCATACCTTAAAATAAAAAAAAAACAAAAACGTCTTGAAAGTGCTGCATGCATGAGGTGAGAAGAAAGCAGGAGATGCCAGAGGTACTCGTGACAAATTTGGCTTACTCCGTGCTTTTGCCAAGAACACAGGAAACTGTTACTCTAAGAAAATACCTACTTCATTGTAGAAGAATGATAATTTGACCTGTTATAATTTCGTCTGACTTACTGGCTCTATGCATTTATAGATATGAGTGGTAAAATCCAGTTATTTCAAGCATTCACAATTTTGTAATTAATGTCGGAACAATTTTCTATCAGTTAGTAATCATGCACATTTTACAACTGCTATCACAGGTAACACGATCATTTGTAGGTATAGAAAAATGAAATAAGCACTCTTCAATTTTGGTATCTCCAGTCAGTCTGCATCTCTTTTATCCTTTCGGCATCTAGTAAGCATCCTTTCTCTTTTCTGGTTACCACTCCCATGGAGATGGAGCTAAGTACAAATTTGCATCTTTCTCCTCCCACAAGTGTCTCAGTTTCCACAGAAAACAAAATGTACACCACGCAGGTTTAAGACTAACCAAATGTTAGGTAGAGAGGTTAAGATACAAAGGAACAGCAGACTCTTATTATTGCATTTTATTTACTTTTGCCTTCAAAGTGCTTAAATATAAACGCAGAGAGAGAACTGGAAATAAAGATGATTCAAAAATTTTTATTATTGTTATGTATTTACTTTTTAAGCAGACAAGTATAAAATTAAGGAATTGCTCAGATGACCAAGTCAGGAGCCAAAACACCTGGCACAGGGAAGTAAGAAAATAAAATGTAGGTCTTGAATAGAAAAATTGCAATGGGTTAATTTCTGCTGGGGTTCAACATGCTACGCATTAGCAAACAAATAAGAATCGTGCTGGGTCTCGCTTTATCAGATTCCTTTAATTTACTAGGACTGCATATTAAACTAAATTGTTAGCAGCTGGTCGCCTACAAAAACGTAGCTGAACTCCTGGGAGCTATTGTATAGCTGCCTTCTTAAAACCTGTCCCAGTGTGCACCAAATTGATGTTGGAAAGAAAAAGATAACTCTTTCCAAAGTGCCTTATTTCAGCCATTCAAATTCATCTTTAGGAACCCAGGGGACATGTCCCCCAAACACTGTGTTCCATATTGCTTCAAGCAAGGTAGCTTCCTCCCCAAGCTCCTTGGTGCTCCCTTCTCTCTGGTGAACTTATTGTGAGTTCCACGGCCTATCTATGCCCACCATGTACTTGATTATCCTTGCTCACTGAAGCCCACAGCAAACTAGTTCTGCAGTCCCAGCTTGGATCTTGAATCTTTCTCGTTCTGGAAGCCTTCCAGTTTTCTCAATATGCCCATGATCCAGATTCCCTGTTACTATATGTCTAAATGGCACCTCAAGGGCTTGCAACTAGAAATAAAAAAAGATTTTTCTTAAAACAAGCAAAGAAAAACAGCAACAACAACAGAGGTCACAGGCTAAGCTTGAGTAATAAACACGGGAACAACCTACAACCTGTAAAAAATTTTAGGAATTAGACATAGATTTGGTCCTTTGTTTTCTTCTCAGAAAGTCTCCCCTCCTGCTAATAAAATTGCTTTATGTCATAAAATTTTGGTTCAGTTTGGCTCTGCCCCCTTTTTGCCCAGTTAAATAGATGGTTGATGGAAAAATCAAAGTTTAGGGACCAACTTTTTCCCTTTGGCAACTTTCATTTCCTGATAATACTGGATAATTACCAAATGCTATGTGGTCATGCTTTGTCACTTCAAGTGCACTTGGGAAAAATACTTCTTGTGCCTACTGAGTAATGGCTTAAATGAAAGAACATGTTCAAAAGAATACTTTATCTCCATGCATAAAAAACACTGAATATTTATGATTTTAATTGCTACACAACATGTGCATACTCGTTTGTATAATTATATACATTTTTAAAGGGCAAGGGGAACGGACGACTTTATGACTATAATTCATGATGAGCAAGTTGAAAATTTCTATTAACTCAAGATGAAAATTTATAAAAATTCTTTGGAAAAAAATCTTAGTATTCTCTATATGGTAACTGGCATTTTTATGTGTTTGTGAAATAACTAGATACTAGCGTACATTGCTTTTAGATAAAAAGGGAATGCTATTTGCTAGACTTTTCTGCCTCTTTACTAAATGGATAATTCGGAACTAGGACATGCAGCTTTATTTCTAAGTTTGTTGTTTACCAAAACACATCCTAATGCAACAGCGTATGAGGAATTAAAGGAAAAATGCCAAACACGCCGCGACACGCAAAATGTAGTTAGCCATTTGCTGTAACTACGCTGCTTTCATTCTCCAGCCTTCTCTCTCCAAGACCGAGAGTTTCTGCGAGTGAGGCTAAAAATAGCCAGCCAAGCCTAACGACTACCTTCTGATTGGCTCAGGGCAAAGGCCACTCAGCCAATGAGAGCTTCTGGGAACAAAAGCAATTCTTTTGTGTGTGAGACGCTGAACCCACGTCAAAACAGCTTCAGGCTGTAGAAATGATTTTGGTTGAGATTTAACAAGGTAATAATGCATTTCAGCCCTCTGAAAGGTTTGAAGCAGAACAAAGGGGGTAGTGAAATCAACAAAACAAATGGAGCTCTCAGGCTTTCGGAGGATGAATCAGCCGGCTGCCGGGGCTACACACATTTGCAAACCTAGCAAAGCAAGAGCGCTAGGATTTTTTTCTTTCTTTCTGAGCTTTTAACTTATTTTCTAAGCGTCTTCTCTGCCTGACGAAAAAGCTAGCAAAGGCGTTACAGTCTGACTACGCACAAGTTTGTTATATGCTGATTTGCTGATGAATAGAAAGCAACTCGTCCAGGATTCCTTTAAATGGCACAAAAAGAAAGCAAAGACTTATGTGCCATAAATAGGTAGATAGTAAAGCTCCCAAAAATTTGGACTTTCGTTTCTGGGCATCAAAAACAGCGCATGTTCTCAAAGTAAAAGCGGTTCTTGATTAACGCTGTGGTAGCTCTCAGGATAAGGAAAATAAAGCGCATTGAGCTTTGGGAGGTTCTGGCCGCCTTCGAGGCAGTGGCGCCTCTAGGGGTCGTTGTTGCACAGCTGACGATGTGCATCTGTCCCCCTTTAATCTTAAATGAAAGGAGAAAATGGGTTTGGTAGGTGCCTTTCAGGTAGGACAAAAGGGAGTGGGGAGTCAGTGTTTGAAACCCTTAAGCATGCTTTATGGCTATCACTATGGGACAAAGCATCGCATAACAATACAGATTACTTCACATGGAACTGAAATGCTGTACAGGACAAAATGTTGCTACAGTAACCACTGGAAATGTTACATAACACGTAGGAGCTCGTAAGCCATTTCATGGCTTTAAACTGGCTTCATTAAATGAGTGATCATTCAAAGATGGCGTGACACTTCATAGGCTCAAAGTTTTTAGGAAAGACACAAGGACACACTCTAACCTCCATACAGATTACCCAGTCCAGAACACCGTCGGCAAAGAAATACAGATAAAAATATTACTTACATGTTCTCTTCTCAGAAAACTACAGGTTCAACACGGTTTTTTTGTCTTGAGTATAGTTTTTACGATAAACCATTAGTGAATGAAACTTTAATTAAGCTTTATTCTTGGCGTGGCATAAAAGACCTAAGGAAACCAAACATCTCTGCAAAGTGGAATCATACTTTTATTGCGTGATTAGGTGTAATCAAGGGGCAATATTTCTTTAAGATTACCTGTTAAAGGAAATGCATAGTCTGCTCTGAAATATTGCATTTGCTAATTATTGGTCCCAACTGCATTTATGAGCCTGTAGTAGATCTTTTTCCATAAAACACAGATGGGGGCTGGGGTGTTGCTGAGAGAAGTATTTTATTCGCCTAACAAATTATACAAAAGCTAGAAAGGTAGTCCTTTTTTTTGCGTTCACTTTGTAATAGTCTCCTTCCGGAAAAAAAAAAAATCCACCTAGGAATTATATTCCTAAACAACTCAATCCTCAAAGGATGGTGTATATGTCATTTCCAACATTCAGTGTCTGGAGAGAATGTGGGTTCTGTTCTCTTGCAGTACTTTGTGAGTTTTATAGTCTTGGCTTTATCATATTGGCCCAGAGCCAGTTAAAGGAATTCATCACCCACCGTTTAGTTGCAACAGACCATGAGGGAGTGTCCAGTGGTTGGTTTAGAAGTAGGAGGGGGTGGTTGCCAGTGGGAGAGGCCGTGAGACCTATCTGTGCCTTATCTCCCTGCGCCTGACAGCTGCTGAGCTGTTCAAGCCTCAGCCGTGACAGCTGTCCCTGTGCCATCATCACGGTGCATGGTGGGAGCCGAAGAGTTGGGAAGAAGGAAAGCAAAAATCCTTTCCCATGTGCTGATGCAGCTCTGCAGCTGGAGCCAAAAGCACACAAGAAGCTGCCTTCCTCACCTTCCTGGAGGTCTAAAGTATCCCTCACAGGAAATCAAAGCTGCTTTCTTTCCACAACTGGTCATCAGTAACAGAAAGCCTTAAGTGAATGTCTGCATAAAATGTGTGTTTAAAAATATATTCTTATTTTTCCCATTTCCTTCATGTTTCCCATTCATTTTGGACCATGCTTTCTGTTCCAGGGTGTAACAGACTCTGTGCCTCAGATTCATCCCTTCAGAGAGGAAGGTGGTCAGGCAAGAAGCAGAAGACTGAAAGGCTTCCTAGCTTTGGTTTCCAGGCCTATGCCAATAATTTAGGAGAGACTCACTGACTGTTGGCCCCAGAGCAATGGAACCAGAGCCCGGGTCCCCAGATGAATGCTGGAGAGGCAGGATGACTCCAGAGTTCAACGTTAGATATTGGAAGCCCAAAAAATGGAGGTGGATAAGGGAGAAGTGACCACACCCAGATTCCCAACCCTCCAAAGATTCCCACCTGAGACTGTTCTAGAAGCAGGGGACAGCTCCCAGGCCTCAAGGAGATCTCTTGGATAGTGAGAAAATCAGATGTGACCATGGTAGCTGGAACATGACAGCCTCGTCCCTGTGTTCAGGAAGATTTCAACTTCTCAGTCTTTGGTGCCATTTTGGTAAAGCTACAGCAATTCTTGACAATATGGTGGAAGTGAGTCTTGGAGTTAAAAGTAGGATATTTTTGTATTAAAAATAATACAAAAGGGGGGCTGGCCCCGTGGCCGAGTGGTTAAGTTCGTGCGCTCCGCTGCAGGCGGCCCAGTGTTTCGTTGGTTCGAATCCTGGGCGCGGACATGGCACTGCTCATCAAACCACGCTGAGGCAGCATCCCACATGCCACAACCAGAAGGACCCACAACGAAGAATATACAACTATGTACTGGGGGGCTTTGGGGAGAAAAAGGAAAAATAAAATCTTTTTTTAAAAAAATAATAACACAAAAGGCATTTCTTGCATATCTGAGATTTAAATCATACAAAAATCATACTTTATATTTTCCAACCACTATGTTATTCATTACTTCATTTGATCCTCAGTACGATTTTATAAGGGAGTTAGGTATTTATCATTTAGCATTAATAAAGCAAGCCATTCTCATTTTTATGTTATTTTTCACAACACTCTCTGGGGTTTGTTATTAGTATAATCTCCATTTAAAAGACATTTTACAGGGTTTATGGTCTCTAAGTTGAGGGACTTGGCAAAGTTCATGCAGGCTCTGTCTCCTGTGCCAAAACAAAATTGATAATGGAGGTACTTTCCTGGGTAATTTTATTTTCAAATCTTCCTCTTTTTTAGAATTACCTGTATCACTCATGTTTTATTGTTCATTTTAGAAACAGAACCACAGGTTCTGGAAGGAACGCTGGCTTGGAAGTTAGATTTTGAAATGAACTGTTACATAAGTACTTAGGATTTAGTTAGTTAGAGGTGCCAGGGAGAAACCAGTCATAGCTAGGAAGCTGGGAGATGAAGGCCAAAGGATGTAAAAGACAAGAAAGCAAGAGTCTGGTCATCAGGGCCAGAAGCCTAGTAATTCTGCAATTAGTAGCTGGAACTTCAAGGAGAACTAGGGACAATCAGACTAAGAAGAGGTAAGGGGGTTCAAAGCAGAAGAAAGAGCATGAGCAAAGGGCTGTAAAACAGGGTGAGTGGGAGTAGAATGAGGTGGGCCATGGCGTGATGGGCGTGAGGATGGCGTGTTTACACAGAAGGGTTTGATTTTAAGAGGATGGTGTGAAATACAAATTAGAGCTATGTCCACGTTGCAGACAACCCATCAGGAATTAAAACATTCACTAATTAGTTGAAAGCTCTGCCTACACATGCAACTGTTTTGATGGAATCTTTTTTATAGACGAACTAAATAGTAAAGAATTCATTAAATTAACCGTCCCCTCCCCCATTGGGGTTTAATGTAGCCATAGATGCAGCTTCCATTATTTCTTGTTCAGTCTTTTGCTTCTTTCTCTTCAAACTCCCATCTTAAATAAAGAACTGGCAGCCCTATCTTCCCTGATACGTTCATTAGGGGTTTATGTTTGTTTGTTGTTTTACGTTTTGCATCCTGAGGTCATGCCACCTTTAGCTGCATATCTGCATTTAAATCTAAAACACGTCTTTGCTGAGGACAAAGTGACGAATTGCTGTAGTATTTTAGCAGACGGAAGGTTCAGTTCATGACTTCTCACCTTCAAATATTATTGGAGATGCAGCTCATAAATTTCTTACCCACAAATGCACACACCCTCTGGATCAGCCTTCAGAGGATTTTATCGAGTTCGATTCTTTGGAGTCATTTTGTAATTGCCTGTGCCTTTCCCAGGAAAGTTGATTAGCTTTGTGGACTGGACCTCCACTGATTTTAAGCCTTATTTGCCAAACTGTATATCTATTTCCTTAAACAGCTAGCTTTGGATTCTAAGCTACCTATTCGTCTAGTCTATCACTACAATTATCCAGAATTATCTTCGAGAGCACCCAGAGAAGCGGCCTTCATTCCTTCCAAGATCCCAGGTTCCAACCCAAGTACGATGGGGTTTTCTTCTTTGTTGCCCAGAAATTGTGTTCTCTTTACAAATTTAAAAAATTTTGCAGATGATCAATGTCCTGAAATAATTGGATATATACCTCTCGGAAGACTATTCCTTATTCTGGGTTCATATTTTTAACCTAAGTTTCATTGAGGCAAAAAAAAAAAAAGTGAATCTGTCTATACATGTGATATAATTTGTAAATTTAGAGGTAGTTTTCCTCAAGAAAAATATTAAAAATAATTCACAGTTATATTTTTTTCAGCCAAAGGTTTTTTCTTTTCCAGCTACAGTTCTCTGATGGTTATAACTGATATGAAAACCTCAAAATATTTTGGGTTTGGTTCAGATAAGCATCTGTGACTTTGAATGTTATTCCAAACTCTCGAGTCCATAAATTAAAAATGTATGAGAAAATGGCTCATGCCAGATTTTTGCTCTCAGATACGATCAGCTCCAGCAACAAAGCATGACAAATGCAATATAAATTTTATCTGACCTACAGGCAATCTCAGGCTTATGAGAAGCTTCTTTTCCAAGAGTTTGTTGTAAGTTGCTTAGACCGCAGAATCAGTCCTGAAACATTGCTACGCTGCGCTGAGGCGCCTGGGTCAGCCTATCAGAACCTGGCATGCAATGTTAAGGCTCCTAATTCCCTTTTGTTATGGACTCTGAGTTGGAGAACAGTAATAATGTAGTTAATTCTTCAGCTGTACATGTATTAACTCATTTAGCAATAACTCGGAGAGAGGCACTGCTTTCATCCAGACTTTATGAGCACAAAGAGGTGAAGTCCCCTGCACATAGCTCTCAGCTTGTAGAAAGAGAATTTGATCTAGGCATTTGGCTCCAGGACTAATGTTCCCAACCACATCTTCCAGAAAGGGCTGGAGAGAGGGGTGGGGAGAGATGGGCAGAAGAAGCTGCTCAGATCCGATGTATAAGTGACAGGAGAGAGAATGGGCATGAGTTGAGAACAGCTGGCCCTCCAGGAGGGGTACTAAGCTTTAACAGGTGGAATTTCCCCTCCATTCTTTCCTCCTATTCCTAATTCCTTTTTAATCTTCTCAATTATTTTCATTCTCATATCCTCATTTCTCCTTTCTTTCCTTTTCCTTCTTACACCACTGCAGATTCTACTATTAAAGGTGAATTGGGTAAGAGGACAAACAGGATTAGAGCTGGACCGGATGAGGATGTCCCACTGTCCTGGCTTGCCCATGCCTTGGGAGGAGTTTTCGTTCTAAAAGCAGGAAAGTCCCTGGCAAACTTGGTTGGTCACCTTAGTGTGTGTATGACAGGAAGAAGACTCTACAGTGAGACAGGGAGGAAGGAAAACAAGGACCAAAAAGAATTCCTAGGGAGCAGTGACCATGGGAAATCTGTGTGAGCTAAACTTCAAGCAGCTGGGGTAGATTTTGAGCTTTCAATTCCAAGTCCATTGAGAGCGTTAAGCAAAAGTTTCTGCTTGATTCTTTCTCCTCAGTTCTTAAGTAGTATTTGGCTATATTAAGTTTGGCCTCAACCTAGGTCACGAGGTTTTGAACAGTATAGAGCAGATGGAAACAGCTTTAATCTGATGAAAGCAACTGGAAAAACAACTTTGTTAAGTTTCCTTGTCCCTACAGGAAAGAAATATTCAGATGACTCAATGGCATTTTAGGTTGTTTTTCTTAGTTAGTGGTTGAAGGGATAAGTAACGTTGCTATCAACTTAAATTTCGTCTGTAGACAATAAATAGTTTTTGTGATAATTATCAAATTATATCTTATGAAGAAACAGCTTGATATATTCTACAAAATTCTGTTATCTACTCTGTTCTGCTTGACTCACTAAGTACAGATTTATTAACTATCACTTGAATTACTGTCCTTATCTTCTGAAAATTAGAATTGCTTGTTTGTTTTTATACTATTTTAAAATACTATTAAATGAATAAAAAGTTGTTTACCATTATTGATTTTAAATAAACATTTTCTTTTGTGAAAATACACTTTGAAGAGGTTTACAATGAAAAACATATTCCCAAGGCTGCAAAAATAATAACCTTTGAAATGCTTTGTTGATTGTTCAAAAGCCCTTGTTACATACATTAAATTGTTTTTAGAGATATTACATTTTGAATAGATAAACTTCCTAGAATACTCTTTATGAAATACTTTTCAAGCTGGAAATATCACCGCATAGTAATGCAGTCTGTCTAGGTGAAACTATAAAAAAGCAGTTAAATAGAAATTTGAAATGCCCATTTTTCATGATTTTGACAATTAAAATTCTATATTATTATGTATAGCGAAGCTGAGTTTTCTTCCTTCTGGCACTAAAAAGAAGAAAACAGAAAGAATAGATAAGTTTATACAATACCCCCTACCAAACTTTGGTTAATGTATTAGTGAATTCTTGGTGCAGTAACAAAGAACTCTAAAATATCAGTGGCTTATGACATAGCCATTTAGCTTGTGTTTATATGCCACGAGGACTAGGGCTGGCTTCAGCTCTGCTTGGCTCACTTGGACTCTGCTGGATCCTGCTCTGCATGGCTTACCATTCTGGAGCTAGAATGAAGAAGCAGCCACTCTCTGGGACATGCTGTTTTCACGGCAGAGAGCAGAAACTCAAGTGTGGATTGTTTGATGCAAACAGTTGGTACCACATATTATATCACCTAAGCCCGTGTAAAGAATACATGGCTACACAACTCTTGTGTTTCTCCTTTACTGTCACATTGCTACCACATTCAGAACACTATGACACCGCACGTGTAGGGGGCTCAGCACACCAAGGAATTCTGGCAGAGACAGTGTCGGATCGCACAGGTTGAGGGCTCGGTCTCCCGGGAGCGCCCCTCTCCCCACACTTCAGATGCCAGTCACAAGTCCAGGTTTTACCTGTGCTTCTGACAAAGGCTGTAAACAGAGGCTCCCACCATCCCCTCCTCAGATTCAATTAATTTGCTAGAACAGCTCACGGAACTCAGGAAAACACTTTACTTACTGTTTACCAGTTTCTTATACAAGCATACCTCGTTTTATTACGCTTCACAGATAACTGTGTTTTTACAAGACCCTCCACCAGCAAAATGATTATGACTCACTGAAGGCTCAGATGATGGTTAGCATTTCTTAGCAATAAAGTATTTTTTAATTAAAGTGTGTACATAGTTTTTTTAGACATGCTATTGCACACTTAATAGACTACAGTGTAGTATAAACATAACTTTTATATACACTGGGAAACCAAAAGTTCGTGTGACTTGCTTTAGAGCAATAATCCCTTTATTGGTGTGGTGTGGAACGGAACCTGCACCATCTCTGAGGTATGCCTGTATAAGAATCTGATAAAGCGTGCAGATGAACATCTGATGAAAGGGATGCGTAGGGCAAGGGATGGGGATGTGGCACCGAGCTCTGCCTGTACCTCCACGTGTTCACTAACCTGGAAGCCATCCAAACCCTGTACTTTGGAGAATTTTGTGGAGGCTTCATCACGTAGGCATGATCGATCATTAACTCCATTTCCAGCCTCTCTCCCCTTTCTGGAGAATGGGAGGGGAGCTGAAATTTCCAAGCTTCTAATCATGGCTTGGTCTTTCTGGTAACCTGGCCCCATCCAGAAGCAATTTGGGACCCAACCCAAAGTCTCCTCAGTAGAACAAAAGACACTCCTATCACCCAGGAAATTCCAAGGAATTTAGGAGCTCTATGTCAGGAACCAGATATTAGACCAAATGTTAGAACAAAAGATGCTCCTGTGCGTGCTTTCATCACTTAGGAAACTGCAAGAGTTTTAGGAGCTCGGTACCAGGAACCGGGGTCAGAGACCAATATATGTATTTTCTCTTATCTCACAGCCCACCTCTGACTTCAGCAGTTTTGATGATGCTGACAGCATCACAACTCAAACACTGGGCATGCTACTCTCAGCCTTTCTGCCTCAGGGCTTTCTCCACGGCCTCGGTAGTCAATTCAGGCTGCACAGTCTGCAGAGCATCCCCTCCAAGCTGGTGCTTCAGCTTTGGCCTTCAGTAGGTCATTTCAATGCTCTCTTACTCAGGCTGGCAGCTTCTAGTGTCCTGGTATGTGATACAACCAGTAGATCCCATTTTCACGGCTCACTCCTGTACCCCTTTCACTGTGAAGCAGACTGTCTTTCACTGCATTATTTCCCAACTCCTTAAGCCTCCAGCTAGTGGTGCCAGCTGATGGTCTGTAGCCAAGAGAGACAACTGCAGACACCTAGAATGGGTATCTATTCCTAAGGTAAGAAACTGTTGCCTCTTTCAGGAAAGAAGGAACCCAATCTAGTCATATTTCAGCCAAGTGACCAGTTGGTCTTCTCGAGAAATAATGCCGTGCAAGGGCTCAGTGTTCGTCTCTGTTACTGACAAGTTGGATATTTAGAGGTAGAAATAGTTAGAGTGGCCTTCATAAGTGGGAATCCATGCTGTGGGGCCCAGGCTTGGCATCCATACTGCCACTGTGGCCACTCTGTTGATATGCCCATTGTGCCTGTATTGCAGTAACCAATGATGAAGATATCAACTAATATCTTCTAATATCAACTTACTGAGGCTTTTTGTTTTGTTTTGCTTTGTTTTGGTGAGAAAGATTGGCCCTGAGCTAACATCTGTGCCTATTTTTCTCTATTTTGTATGTGGGTTGCCGCCACAAATGGCTTGATGAACAGCATATGTCCACGTCTTGGATCTGAACCCACAAACCCGGGCCGCCAAAGTAGAGCATGCTGTACTTAACCACTATGTTACCAGGCCAGCCCCGAGAGGCATTTTTTTAACTTTGTTGTTCAGTACCACTTCTGTGGTGAATGCTTCCTAATAGAAATTAATATGTGATAAAATAAATTTTACACTTTTTGCTGGTTTCCATATATCCATCAGCATCTTTCCACATCACCTTTCCACATCTGATATCATTTTACATAAGCTTCTGATACTTTTCTAGCCAGATCTTTGACCACTTAGCCAGAGTATTGGCACCTTTCCATGAGTCCATGTATCTTCTTACCCCAGACCACTTCTCATTCCTCACAAAGTGGATGACCCAGTGCACCATTTGAAGTTCTGCTTATTAGAAAAATTTCCTCTCATCAGTTTATTTTAAGGCCATTCCAGATTGTGGTTATAACATAGGCATCATCTATTTTCAGTTTATACTCATATACCAAACTGACATATCCATAAGTCAAGTTCATACTTTTTCTTCTGCTTCAGCTGGTCTTATGAGGCCCTTGCACATGCCCTTAGGTGCATGGTGAGGTAGAGACATGGTTCAACCAGAGTGGATAACATGGGAGCCCGGATTTCCTGTACATGCAGCTTACTCACTTTTTGGCCCTACTTGACTAGATCCAAGATGTACCATTTCCATTTTATGATGGACTGCTACTGGGCCCATTTGACTTGGGAAGTTCAGGGTACGTGGTCATTTGTTTGATTTGATGGTCAAACATTTCACCTCTGCAATTGCCCAAGAGCATGCTGGGAGTAGTTTCTTCAAAGATTTATCATTCTCCATTGTAGACAGTATGGCCTTGATCCAGAACTGCAGCAGCCATTGCTGTGATTTTCTCACTGGCTCTTGGTATATACTTCAGACTGCACCTTTTCCCACAATCGACACCTAAAACAATACAGGGTCTGCTGGATCACCCGGCCCAAGAGGCAGGGCCACTCACACTGCAGCTTGGACCTGCTGCAGAGACTCAAAATAAATCTACTTGTCTTTTACTTTGAAGAGGATAACCCAGTACATTAGGGAGACAGGACACGTGAAATTTTAATAAAAGTGGCAGGTCCCTGACCCTGTATGTTTGATCTCACTTTGGGGCTCCTATGTCTTACCAAGTCTTTGAGCTTGTTAGCCACTGCCTTTTTAGTCTGCTTTGATCAACTTGAGTGTAATGGAACAATGTGATGTTCTGTGAGATGCCCTGACGTCCCCACTTTGTGAGGAATGAGAAGCAGCCTGGGATAAGAAGATATATGGATTCATGAAAAGGAACCAATAGCCTGGCCAGCTGGCCAGAGATCCAGATAGAAAAGGATTGGAAGATCAGATAAATCACTTCTTTTGGACTATATTATGACAGAGGACAGTAGAGTTCACATAGTCAAGAGAAAAAAATGTAAATGTGTATTGTTGAGGGTTCCACGTAAATGCACACTGTTTCTAGTCTTCTTTTGTGATGGCATAAAAAAAATTTCTGCAGATGCAGCCCTCTTCAGTGTCCCTTCAACCTTGTCAGTTGTTACGGGCATTGCAGTCTCCTCATGTCCAGCAGTTAAGCACTACCATTTGGGCTCGTTTCTTCAGGCCTCCCATCATCTCCATTGCTATTAGCAAGCTAAGCTTTGTGACAGTCTCTCCTACTGTCAGCCATGATCTTCAGAAAAGAGCCATGACTGAGCAAATTAGTGATTCTGGTGTCTGTCTCACCAACACATTCCCCATGGCCTTGGTGAATTATGTGTCGTATGGGCTCTTCCATGGAAAATATTACTCTGATGGATTTCCTGGCATGAAATAATATATCCATTCCAACACACCCACTTCCCAGAGTCTTTTACTCCTCCAGTATCTTTAATGGCAATTCAGGAATTTCAACTTTATCAAGACTTTCTCAGGCCAGCCCTGGAGGCTTAGTGGTTACATTTGGTGTACTCCACTTCAGTGGCCTGGGTTTGGTTCCCGGGCATGGACCTACACTACTCATCTGTCAGCGGCCATGCTGTGGCAGTGGCTCACATACAAAAAGAGGAAGATTGGCAGCAAATGTTAGCTCAACGTGAATCTTCCTCAGCACCAAAAAAAAAAAGATTTTCTCCAGGTTTCTAAGACCCATTTAGCAAGTTTCCCTATGCCCTGGGGTCTTTGTCAGGGCATTAAGCCCTATGTTTCAAGAGAATACCAAGTCAATAATCTCTTGCTTTTCTAGTCATAAGTTTCACCCCTGTTGACCAACTCTGAAAATCCAATCTGACAGATAGTCCATGTTAGCTAATTCTTGAGCTTGCTTCATGGGGTGATTATTTCTTTTTGTATTTATCCATCCCACAGCTGGGTTATACTGGAATTTAACCATACTTTTAAGCCTAGAAGCCAGGATGGAAGCTGGAGGCAACTCCTGAGGGATGTACCTTTTAACTTATGTGGGAGCAGTCCGTGAAGTGTCCTCTTGGAAGGGAAAATTTATAGCTCCTAACAGAGAAGTTTGAGCCAACTCTACAGGCTCTCGGGTTGTAGATCTTTGGGAGAATTTACCCAGATGTCCCCATCCTATGTTTTCATGCCCCAAATTTTCCTAAGCAGAGCTCTGAGCTTAGCATAAGAACATTCCTCAACTGAACATTCGATCATCTTTGCAGTTCAGTGGCCCTAAATAGCAGATCCTGAATTTTCTCTGCAGCTGTGCCCGCTCTCCCTTTGCAAAAGCTAAGAAGCTGTTCATAAGCTACCCAAGATGCCTTCTTGCTTTCACACTTACATTTGAGCTATTTCTTAACTATGATCAGTTTCTCAATCTCTCTCTCTTTAGAGCTATGATGCAACTTATTAATAATCAGCCAATTCCATTGTCTTTACATGGGTTCTTTGCTTCATATTTTTCAAAAGCCTGAGTATTGTCCTAGCTAGGGAATTCATATTTGACAAGACATTCTCCCAAGTCACCACTGATGGGATGTTTATCAGTTGGACTGCTGCTTTGTACCCAAAATTATCCATGATCCACACACCACTTGGGAAGGGATCCTCATTCTCTGGTGGGTGGCAAATGATCCAGTTGCAAAACTCCACCTTTTTCACTGCTATCACAGGCCACTTCCAGTATCCGTTGTGTCATCTGGTTCTTCTGGGAGGCAGAAACCAAGATTGAGTTAAAAGTGCAAAAAAATGTATTGGGGGAAATACATATGAAGCATAATAAGGCAAAGGGGCAGGGACATCCAAGGAAAGGCTTCAAGCGGTGACGAAGCTCTGGATCCTGTGAAGGAGAGAAGGAGGGCTAAAGGTTTGGGTAGGATGAGCCTCACATAGCAGTGCAACTTTGAGAAACTCTCAGCCAACTTCAGCAGGAGCCCCATTGGAAAGATTGCTTTTTGAGGAGTCCTGTGCTGCCTCAAAATTGAAGCCCTCCTGTACCCCCGCCAAACTCCTTGGTTGAGCACTGTCCAGGACACATGAGGCCTTGGCTCATGTTTGCATTGCAGCACAGCTTAAAGGCACCTGGACCTGGAGGCTGTGATCTAACTATACTTCTTTGGTTAGGTTTTCTTTTGAAAGGAGATCTGAGCACCATATCTCCATGGCCGCCATAAAAACTTCTGACTAATCTAGAGTTGTTTCAACAGTTTATTCAAACTGCTTAAACTTGATCACAACACATAACTCTAAAAAGTATGAGATTAAAGGAAACTACCAATACTTGTTTTGTGATTAAACTTCTTTTGCAATTTGCTACTTTTCTCACTCTTCCTCTACCCTTATTATCTTTTAATATGCTTCTAGTTTTGTCCATTTTGTCAAAAATATGCCTTCTCTCTTTATATTTCCCTGGAATAAAACTGTCATTATATGTTCCTTTCTTCTCATAGCTGTGATATTGTTTCTATGTAAAATCTATGCTTTCTGTTCATCTTTCTAGTAAGAAAAACTTAATAGCCAATATGAAGAAAGGTTTAACGCACACACACACACGTACGTGCCTAACCTCTACAAGATATTATGATAAATAAAAAATATATATACTATTTGGTGTCTGACTTCAAGAAGTTTATGGTCAGCTAAAGAGCAGAATTGGGTTGTCTTTTCTCAGTCTTACTTCCTTCCATCTCTCACTATCACAAAAATAACACTACTCTGTGTGCAAGATAAAGACAGCGTCCGCTTTACGGCCTCTTTCTAGTTCCTGCTAAGAGAGATTAATTTGCCAGGATGTAAGGATGTTGATCTTCATGAAAGCTAGTCTGTTGCCTAATTAGGAAAAGTTTTCTCATTCATATTACCAGCTAACTTCCTGCTTCTCCTTAATGATAAATAATTTTGTGCCGGGTGAAATAAATTGTTCATTCAATTGTTACCAGAGCAAGCATCCTGATCAGAAAATATAGAATATGATAAAGAATTTATCTTTTCTAAAGCCCTAAATATACATCCCATCTCAGAGTACAAATCTCCAATCACCACATCATAACAATTTAAAACATATTTAATCAGAATTTATTAAAGATTTTAAAGAGAGTTATTTCCAGTGTGTGTTTTTTCTTTTCAGATGAACACTCAAAAATACTTCTGGGTGGATGATGCTATTTTAGGGCCCTAACTTGCTTCCTAACTAAACAATGTTCTTATCTAAACATGAAATGACTCCAAACCATGAAATAAATTTATTTTTATAATCGCGCATTTGTTTAGTTCTTTAGTATTATATGCCAAACATTAGGCTAAATACTCCACAGTTTACACACCAAAAATATAAACTGTACCTATGTCCCTGAAATGTGTACTAGATGCTACTCATTCAATCCTTTTAAGAGAAAAAATAAAAACCAAACTAAAAACTGCTGGTGGTCTAGAATAAAAACAAACAATTAATTTTGTTCTAATTAGGTGACTGTTATATATGGATGGTCATGAAAAATGCAAAAAACAGAGGACGTGCCCCTTGGATGAAGACACAGTCATTCACTTTGTGTTATGAGTTTGCCTTTGCACCTTTGCTGTACACATCTCACATAGAACAAATTCACGGTGCAACCACTCCTCTTGTTTTTCTTTCCTACCCCAAACCTGGCTCTTCTTCTAAAATAGAATATGACTAATGTGCTTCAGCTGGGAATGTGTGCAATTACGTTGGTCCTCCTTGTTCGCCTGGTGCCTTGGAACACTGTGCAATAAAAGACCATTCATGGCGAACTTATCCTCCCTTTGAAATATGAAATAAACTTCTTTCATTAAAGTCCTGAGATGATCAGTGTAGTCAGTAGAAATTTCATTGGAGTCTTTTCCCCTCATGCATGTTATTCTTTAGCCAATTTTGCATGCAACCAAAGCTAGAAATGACCCAAGACTTAGGTCAAACCATGAGTGGAAATAGCAAGGAAAAATAATAACATTAACATCTGTTTGGAATGTTAGCTTCTTGAGAACAAAGGGAATTTAAGTGTGGTGAGGTGATATAGTGCAGAGGTTAAGATGAAGGACCTTTGGAGTCATATTGACTCTGGGGCTTTAATAGTTTACTTAACTTTGCTGAATTTCACCTTCTTAATCTCTTTAAAGTATCAATAATACCTTTGTAATGGGACTGCTTTAAAGATCAAATTAAATTATCTGTGCAAGCACTGACACACTGCCCTGAACGTAGTAAGTGTTCAGAAATTAATTATTATTATCAGTATAACATACAGCTCTGGAATATTACATTTATTAATGCAAAAATATTTGGCAAAAAGCGAATCCTTGCTTTTACTGTCCTACCAAAATATATCAAGTTCTAGAAAAGTTGTTAAAAATGAATTAGAGGAGGTCGTCACTTATTACAAATATGTTAACAACATATATCTGTTAGAATGCTGAGGCCCATTTGGTAACCTAAAATAACAATTAAATAACATTAAGATTAATCAAATGAAATAAAGTCTTCTCTAAATTATTGTGTACAGTAAAAGGAGATATGAAGAAACTTCCCAAAGTCATGGAAACATCTAAGCATTTTTTTATCCTCGAATTTTCCTATCTGAAGATGTATATGAAAAGCTTGGACAATTTGAAATACATGGCACACATGCTGCATTTAAAATGTTTTGGCAAAGAAGCCAGTTAAGAGACACATGCAGGGTTTGTGGGTGGGCTGGTCTGCTCTCCCTAAAGAATCGAGTCTCACTTGATACCAAGGTTGCTGAGGTCTAGGATCTTGTCTTCAGCCTGGAGAAGAACTCTGGCAGAGACTTAGGCCTTGTTAACTGGATATAAAGTTTCTGTCCCTGGGGATCTGGATGATCCCTCAGTGTATTTGGATCACATACGGATTCTATCTCAATTTTTATGATGTGGCCTAATGTTAATACTGGCTTCTATGAATTTAAGATCTAGCAACCTGACCTGATTTGGAGTAAGAAGAAGCCCAACTGGGTACAGAAGGCTTGTCTTCACACTCTCCCCCAAATGCTGACCACAGATTGTAAACTCAGAGCTCCTAGATTGTTCTGTTCATGACTGTATTCCCCCATCTGCGAATGCCAAGCTCAGTGGCAGCTTTGAATGAATAAATGGACTTTTTGGCCTTTTCTTTTGTTGGATTATATGCCTAATCAAGGTATTAAGGCTTCAACTAAGCTGGATGCCAGTTGGCCCCTTTGTTTTTTCTAATGGGACTTTCAGTACATTCTGGAGCCCAGATCCCAGGTTTCTCTCTGGATCTGGCCTTGGACCCTTCCTTTTAAGCCCTGGGCGGCATGAGACTTCCCAGATAAATGCTTCCAATGTATAATCAGACCATGTTCATTTGAAGTTAATGGCTCAACATAATTTCTTGACTCCCCCTCTAATCTTATTCAAGAAGCACTCCTCTCCGTCCCATCCCTCCCACCTCTACCATGGGAATGGCCTTTGCAATTTTACAACGAAGAAACATTATCAACAAACTGCAAAAGCAGCAGAGAAAATGTAGTATATCTTCCCAAAGAAAATATTAAATCAATCTCTATGCTTAGCTCAACCAAATAATTCCTGACTTTGCTTTTTGCTACCACAAACATAAAACCATAAATAAAGACAACTGGGAATGGTAGCAGAAAGGGCTCACTTATGTTAATTTAACATAGGTCCACAGTTTGATTAATTCTGGTGCCAACTTAGAAGAACCCGTTCAAATTGCTAGGTTAGATGATCCTAACTCAGTAAGAATTTCTTTATAGGTCTTACTTTCTAAATTCATTATTATTTTTATCATTACCATAATTATTATTTTCCTTCTCTGCTTATTTGTCTATTGTATATCTTCTTTGGAGAAAAGTCTGTTCAAACATTTAGCTTGCTTTTTTTTCTTTTAAAGTTCTTGTGGATACAAGTCCTTTATCTGGTATGTGATTTGCAAGCATTTTTCCCAGGCTGTGGCTTATCTTTTCATCTCCCATGAGGACACAAGATCCTGGACCTTGGTGACTTTGATATCCTCTCCACAGAGGAAAGTATCCTTGATGACTTTCATAGGGCAAAAGTTGTTCACTTTTTTTAATTTTGATAAAGTCCAATTTATAATTTTTTAAAGTTAATCCTCATTTTTGCATTCTGTATTTAAGCAATGTTTCCCTAAAAGAACTTTTATAGTTTTAGATTTTACTCTCAGGTCTATGATCCACTTTGTGTTAATTTTTGTGTAAGTTGCAAGTTGGACAATGTCCTCTTTGCATATGGATGTTCATTGTTGCAGCACCACTTGTTGGAAAGATTATCCTTTCTCCACTGAACCGCGTTCAGGTAGACTTTTGGTGGTCAACACAGTGCAGTCTACACAGAAGTCATTATGTGTGTACACCTGAATGACGTACACCTGAAACTTATGTAATGTTATAAACCAATGTTACCTCAATAAAAAAAAATCAATTGAAGACATATGAGTGGGTCTATTTCTAGACTCTATCGTATTACGTTGATCTATGTGTCTACCTTTATGCAAATCCCACACTGTAAATTTATGATAAGTCTTGAAGGCAGATAATGTAAATTCTCCCAGCTATTACTCTTTCACAAAGTGTTTTTTAAAAATTATTCTTAATCTTTTTTCATTCGTATATGAAGAATTATCTTATCATTGCAAGGCTGGCCTCATAGAAGGTATTCCCTCCTCTTCAGTTGCCTTGAAGATTTTATGTAGAATTGGTATTGACTATTTCTTCCATAAATGTTTGGTAGAATTCATAAGTGAAGCCATCTGGGCCTGGAGTTAGCTTTGGATTTTGAGGATGCTTGATCAAGGAAGGCAAGAATTCACTGCCTTGGAGGTACGCTCTGATGATAAGGGTTTTAAAACCTTGCCAGGGACCCTTGGGCAAACTTGCTGCTATGGCGACCCTAAGAAGCATGGACAGTGCTGGCCAACATGAGCAAAGTGAGATTGCTCAGTTTGCCCTTTTGGAGAGTAAAGAAAGAAATAAAGAGACTGAAGAAAGTGCATTTGCTGGAATGAATATGCGAGGCCAGAAGACCCACCAGAGGATTGTATTTTAAGGAGGCCCCAGAGAACACTATGTGCTTCAACTCTCAGGAACGTGCTAGTGATTGTGGCACCAGCACCACTTGTGATTTCAGTATTGATTCTTCTCTGTGGACCAGCACTGGGCTTGTAATGTCCTTGGGGGCAACAGACTGCAAAGAAATAGAGGCCAGATCGCAGCTCTTAACCACTGCAGTCCAGAAGACCACAATTACCATAAGACTGCGAAGGTCAGAGGGGCAGTGAAGGAGCTGTGACCCCCAGGGAGTTATGGAGATGGTGATTGATTGAGCAGGTCCCCCTAGGGGCAGAATAGACAGGCAGGCAAGAAGACTGCTAATTAATATCTACAACCAGAAGTAGGCAAAAATGGAGGAAAAGGAGGCTGAGACAGTCTTCCAGATAAAAAATCACAATTCCTTGCTCAGTTGCTGAATTGATTTTTAGATCTGGAACTATTAACTGAAAACATAGCTAGGTCTCTAGTATGAAGGGCCTTGTAACACTGCCACAAGTAAATAATGTAATGATTCCCTCAGTCCTTTCCAAAAGGGACTTACAGCCACTTACTCAAGTGACTACACACTGGGAAAGATAATTCAAGATGTATTAGTTACAGCATCTGAGCTGACATTGATAACCAGAGATCCAAAGCATTCTCATGGCCATTCTGTTAGAGTGGGGACTTAGGAAAGCGAGGTAATAAATAGAGTCCTGAGTAAAGTCCAGCTCAGAGTGAGATCACTGGGTCTGAGGATCCACACAATCATCATTTCCTCAGACCTTGAGTATACTATTGGAACTGAACACTGGGTATTGGAGTAACCCCCATACTGGGTCCTTGGCTGGGGACAAGAGCCATCATAGTGGGAAAGACCAATTAGGGACCTCTGAAACTGATTCCACTTGGCCAAGATAGCAAATTAAAAACTATATCACATTGCAGAGTGGGGAGGGGACGGCAAAGATTAGTGCCATCGACAAAAAACTAGCGTGGTGATCACTATCATATTTCACTTTCATTCACCAGTCTGGCCTCAGTCGAGACAACATAGATCCTAGAGCTGCTGCAAGCTCAACCAATTACTAGTACTGATCAAAGCTGTTGTGTAGAATGTAGAATCATTTCTAGAACAAATTAAGAAGGCCTCAGGTCTATGGCCGGGAGCCATTGATTTGGCAAATGCATTCTTTTGTATTCCCACTAGAAAAGAGGATCATAAACAATTTGCATACATGTGCAACAGCATTCATTAACAATTTTGCATCAGGGTTACATTAATCACAGTCCCTCTCACTACATAATATAGTTTGAAGAGCTTTGGACCATTGGGACATCCTGTGGAACATCACGTGGATCCATTATACTGACAGCATCAAGCTGATTGGACAGGAAGAGTGAGAAGTGGCGTACTGGAAATCTTGGTAAGACAATGTGTACTTCAGAGCATAGGAGATAAACTCTATGAAAAATCGTGACCCTGCTGTTGAGTATAATTTTAGGGGTTTAGTGGCCATGGTTGTGCTGGAACATTACCTCAAAAATAAAAGAAATTGCTGCGTCTTGTGTCTCCTACCACAAGGAAGATAGCTCAGTGCCTAACAGGCCCCTTAGGGTTATGGAGGCCACACATTATACACCGGAGAATTCTGCTCTGGCCCATTTACCTGCTGACACAGAAGGCTGCCAGCTTCATGCAGGATCCAGAGAAGGAAGAGCTCTAGAGCATATCCAGGCTATGGGACCAGCAGCCCAACACTTTGGCCTCATGTCCTAACAGACCCTATGATGTTAGAGTGTCTGTGGTAGGAAAAGATGCAATACAAAGCTTATAATAAGCACCAGTGGAGAATCACAACCCAGCCACTGGGAGCCAGGAGTAAGGTCATGCCATCCAAAACAGAGGTGGGTGACACACCCTGAGATGACCTTACAGTGAGTCATGCCCTTGTATAATCCCATGAGTTTAGGCAGAGCCTGTGACTTGCTTCTAGCCAATGGAATATGGCAGTCACACCCTTGCTTAGGTTATGCTATTTGGCAAAGGCGGTGAGATAGTCACCCTCCTGATTATGTTATATGATATAAGACTCTGCCTTAGATGACTGGAACAAGACTCCTCTGCTGGCCTTGAGGAAGTAGGCTGCCACCCTGTGAGAGAGTCTTGTGGTTGGGAACTAAGGGTTGCCTCTGGGAGCTGAGAGTGACTGCCAGCTGTTAGCTAGCAAGGGACCTCAGTCTTACAACTGGGAGAAACTGAATTCTGCCAACAACCATGTAAGCTTCAAAGAGGGTCTGAGCTCCAGATAGGAGCACAGCCCAGCTGATACCTTGACTGCAGCTTTGTGAGACCCTGAGCAAAGGACCCAGCTAAGTTAGGCCCAGACTCCTGATGGACAGAAACTGTGAGGTAACGAGCATGTGTTGTTTTAAGTCACTGTTTGTGGTGATTTGTTATACAGTGGTAGCTAACTAATACACAGAGAATTATATGCCTGTGTAGAAACAATCCTGGCATGGCACTGTCCTCTCTTAGAGACAGAACGCTTGACTGTGGAGCATCAGTGACAAATCATCGCAACTTCCTGTTATCAGCTGGATCCTGTCAGACCTTATAGGTTATAAAGGCAGACTGGCCCAGCAGCGCTCCACTGTAACATGCGAATTGTACATCCAGAATCAAGCCCAAGTTGAACTGCAAAGCATGTGTAACCTACATGAACAGATAACTCAGACCACGTTACCTATTTAGTCGCCCAACTGCCCCTCTCCCAGCTCCCATAAACCATCTGAAGAAGGAAGAAAAGGACCTATGGTTGGTTTATAAATAGCTTGCCTTGCTGTGTAGGTATAAGCCAAAAATAGACGGAAGCTGTATTATAAACAAAATCAGGGGTGTCCTGAAAGAGATTGAGGCGAGAAAATCTTCCCAATGGGCCAAGCTGTGAGCAGAATATCTATTCATTTTTTTTAAGGATAAATGGCCCAAGGTGAGAATATATATATATATATTTGTGCACAGGCCAGTGACCTAGCTATCTGGTCAGGAACCTGGAAGGAAAAGAATTAGAAGATTGAAGTCAAGGAGGTCCAGGGTAGAGGCATGTGGCTGAACATAATAGAGTGGAAATAAAATGTGAAGAGTTTTGTATCATATGATAATGGTGACTAGAAAACATCCAACATGGAAAAGCCACTGAACAACCAAATAAACAAAGTGACTAAGTCAGTTGACATTAGGTGGCCTTTGTCATTGGCTGCCCTAGAACTGGCATGATGGGCAAATGAATGGAACAGACATGGTGGCAGAGATGAAGACTACATATGGTCCCAAGGGCATGGACTTCCATCTACCATGGCCATTCTAGCTACTGCTGCCTTTATGTGGCCAGCAGAGACCGACGCTGAGCGCATGATCTGGCACTGTTCCTTGAAGAAACCAACCAGGGACTTAGCTGCAAGCTGACTACATGACACCCCTTGTGTGGTTCATCCTGATAGAGACAGATGCCTATTGCAGGGATTGGTTTACCTTTGGAGCTTCAGTCCACTCAACTGTCCAGGATTTATGAAATGCCTGATCCACAAGCATTAAACCCCAAACAATAAGACATCCAACCAATGGGCCCACTTCATAGCAAATAAGGTGCAGCAGTGGACTGCATCGTGTACCACACAATCCAAAATTAACTGGATTCATATAGAACTGGAACACAGAGCTTCTTCTAAGACCCAACTGAAGCACCTGCTCGGAGTAAACAGTCTGAAAGGACGGCATGCATCCTTCGTAATGCAAGATAGATATCAAATCAGAGGTCTCTATACGTCTTTCTGTCTCAAATAGGAAGAATAAATGGGATCTGAAATCCAAGGGATGGAAGCAAGGGAGGCCCCACCTACCATCACACCTGGGGAGGGGAATACTGGTATCCAGTGGGTAGAGGACGTTGATGCTGCTAAACGTCCTACAAGGCACAGGACAAGGCTCTTACCACAAAATTGTATCCAGCCCAAAATGTCAATAGTGCTGAAGTTGAAAAACCCTGCCTTAGAAGATGCACATTTACCAGGGGAATAGCACGGGCAGTATTGAACTACACACTATTTCTGCTAGAAGGGCACTTAGGACCCCTTGTGGCAAGAGAAAGAATTACTGTCATGCAGGGGTACTTGACCCTCATCAGTAGCAGGAGGTAGGGCTGCTTTTACACAACAGGGTGGGGAGGAATATGTGTGGAACTGGGGCACCTTGTCACACTCCCTTGTCCCACTGTAATTATTGAATGTATGTGAGAGACAACTCCTGTTAAGAAAGGTATGGTTGCCAAGGGCTCAGATCCCTCAGAAATGAAGGTTGAGGTCAAGCCACCAGGTAAGCCACCTAGAACTGCCACAGTGAGAGCTGAGAGTGAGGACAATTTAGAACGGAGCTTGGAGGAGAGGGTGGATGAGTACTGCCCCAAGTGCTCATCTGGCTCATCTTGCTGCCCCAAGACCAGCGGTGGCAATGGGGGTTGTAATTTATCCCGTCGATCTCTTAGGTTTTCCCTCAGGAAGAGAGGCCCATGGAAACCATTGAGGAGCAGCTCCCCAACATAGAGGGAGAAGAGGCACAAGGTGTGACCACGATAGCTATGAAGTGCTTGGGTCAGGTCTCCCTTCAGAAAGAACTTGCCATAAGAGGTGCGGTGAGCTGACCACCTCTGGCTGCCATATTGGTAGGCTCTTCTTCATCCTCTAGTTGTTGGCTTTGCTTTCTCTCTACTTAATGTAAAGTGCTATGCATACATGTAAAGTTGGAAAAACAGACAGGTGGACTTATTATTAACATGCATTATAAACTATAATTGGTGGTGGCTTGTCAGATGTGTATGGTTCTTGTTAGTACACAGCTCCCTTGTTAACGATTTTCCCCTCCAAGAAAGAGCTGTTCATTTGCATTTCACTTCATATTTCTTTTTGTACACTCAGTAATAGAAAGAAAATGAATCTTTAATTGTAAGTTTTACTTGGAGAACTTTGTTGGTTAATCAAAGGAGATGAAGTTAATAAAATAATTTTATCTGGGGGGATATATTCTCTGCATTTTGCTTACAATATCCATAGGCCTGGCAGACTCTGCCTCTTTGCATAATGGTCCTTTATTAGACTTCCGCTTAATCTTGATCATGGACCCCTTCCTAATTGTTTCTTATTTTTTCATTGCTATGGCATCTTTGCAAACGATTTGCAATTCGCATTTCACGCACTTGGCTATATCTTTAAATTTGGAATATCCCCTTTCTGAACAATTTCTTGCTTTCATTTAAAAATTAGTTTCTGTTGCTCATATTTCTGCACATTTAAAGAGTAACTTTCTTTTTCAATAACTTTTAGAATTTTACTTATCTCCTTCTCTCCCTCTCTTCCTTTCTCCTCCCTCCCTTGTGATATTTATTTAGCTTCTGCCTGAAATGCTTACGTTCTTTTTTCCTTGCCCCGTAGCTCAGTGGAGCCTCACGGTATTCGCTTCAGAGATTTGGTTATCTGCTTCCTCAGGTACAATTATATAACTCAGTGTTTTTTTATTTTCTTTCTTTATCAAACCCTAAGAAGGACATCAGCTGCAGTGTGAAAAAAACAGTCATCCTCCATTAATTTTACGATGTAGAGGCAGAAAACTAAAAGAAAATTATAATGGACATAGATATATTCAAACAGAAAAAGACTAGAGAACATTTAACTTTGGAAAGTGTTTTAGCCCAGTTGACACAACGTTACAAAATAGTACAATTCCAGTGAACAGGTGAATAAATAAACACTTGCACTTTATAGTATAGAGGTATTAACAAAGTTGCCACAAATTCATAATCCTCTATGAATGTTGCAGTTAAACTTAACAATGATAAGTTAATTTGTTGATCTGAGTAATATTGTTTATCCTAATAAGTTTTTTGTTGGTTGTTTATCTGCAGGCAATTCACCTGATTAGAGGATTTACACACTAAAAGAGGTTTTTAAAAAAGAAATAACCTTGGGAATGAGAATTAACACAAGTATAATCCATCACTGTCTGATCTCAGAATTGAACTCACCTACATCCATGTAGCTTAGTTATTAGGACTGAGGACTGAGCCCACCTGTGTCAACATGACTTGAGTGTTCCAGGAAAATTCTCACTCAGGAAGATAAGAATATAACCGGTAAATAATTTCATTCTTGGCTTCAGAAAATTTGTGCAAACCAATTTGTGCAAATAGTTTTCTCAACTAGGCAAACAGCTCTCCTATCGGGACAATAGGTGACTCACCCGGCCAACGGCTCACTTATCAAACAACGTTTTACTTACTGCGGCTGCTTCTAGACACTTGCCTCACCGTGTCCACCAATTCTATGCCACAAACTCCCTCCAGCCTCGATCAATTTCCTGTCTTGAAATATCCACCTTAAACCAAGTGTGACCAGATCCAAACCTGAGAGAGATCCCGCTCTGAGCTCCCCCTCTAGGCACACAACTGAGACTGTCGAAGTGATTCTCTCCCTTGGGGCAGTAGGTCTGATAAACTTAGCTTTGCCTGATTGTCATGTTCTCTGTGTTTTGGGGGGAGGTTGATGTCGATGGCCATAGCACCTCTCTACTCCTCCCCTACTGCCATCCTGTATCATACACACGCCGCCATCAGCTCCATCAAACTTCACTGATTCCTATTGGATTAGTGTAAAAATACTTGCACACACATTAAAATTAAGAATAAAGAATTCTCCTATGTGCAATTTCTCTCATTCTTCTGAATTAGGCTTATTTGAACACACAGACGTTTAAAAGTACAGACCTTGGTAATTCTAGACTTACATGAATGCATTTGGATATGAAAACATGTGGGCAATAATGAGGTCTGGACTTTGTGACCTTGGGCAAATTATCTAACATTTCTAAGTGTCAAGTACCTCATCTATAAAATAATGATAATAAAAAAATAATGAAAATCGCTAATACGTATTTAGCACTTACTGCATCTGATGTGAAAACTGAAACCAACACACTTTCCTGTTTTTGTATTAAGCAGTACTGGGACCAGGCAAAAATAACAGCTCAGTGGGCCAAGAAATAATTGTTCCCAGAAGATAAACCAACTAAAACAACTTATTTAACAAGACTAACTGCTTATACATCAATACTTGTATCAAGCCCCTTGCCTCACTGTGCCCACAAATCCATAACTCACATCATGAACGGCGCAGTCCCAGTCTTGTCACCTGCTTTTCAAGACTCCTTGTAAAATCATCAGCTCAAATTCTAACACCATATATATGGTATGATACACACTCATACACACACACACACATATATACACATATCTATACATATTATATATATCCAGTCATATGCCACATGATGTCATGTTCAGTCAACAACAGACAGAATATTCGACAGTGGTCCCATAAGGTTAGTACCATATAGCCTTGGTGTGTAGTATGCTGTACCATCTGGGTTTGTGTAAGTACTCTCTATGATGTTCGTACAACGATGAAATCACCTAAGGATATATTTCTCAGAACATGTCCCTACCATTAAGCGGTGCATGACTGTATGGATATTTTTTTCTTCTGACTTCCCCCTTCTAAGACTCTCCTAAGACTGTAGAACAGTATTTCTGTTTACTGCAGTAGGTTTAATAAATTGAGTTCTCCCGGCTCTACTGGCTTTAAGGGGGCCGTTTTTGGGTTTGATAGATGGCTCAGGTCTTCTCCTAAGTATCATATATGTATTAAACCCTTTAACCTTCAAAACAGTTCTGTGAGGAAGGTAATATTGTCATCCACATGTTACAAAACGAGAAACTAAGATCTCTAGAGTTTAAATAACTTAGGAAAGTGCTTTTGTGAGGATTGAATATAATAATGCATGAAAAAAGCACAGCATAGGTGCTAGCACAAAGTTAAGGTTTATGAAATTTGACTATTATTTTTCTGTTATATTAATAACAGAAGGAAAAAAATCATCACCTCACCAAAGGGATCTCCACTGTAAATACTTTAGTGCTGGGAGAATTGTAAACATTTTCCAAATCCCCAATATGTTTGGTCATAGAGAAGCTAGAAATTGGGAAATTTTCGGCAAATGTTCATTTCTTATTGTCATGTGAAAAATAGCATATATTTATAACCTATGTGTGTTTACTAATAATATTTTCTCTTTTTGAGAAAATAAAGATCTTTTTAAAATTTTTAATTTTTATTTTTATCATCATGTTTATTTTATCTTTATTTTATTTATTTTTATACCCTTCCAATCTTTGATCTAGAATGAAAATATGACATTCAAAAAAGTATTGTATTATTGCCAGAGCTGAGAAGCTAAGAGCTATTAGCCACGTATCATCCAGATCAGGAGTCAGCAATCTTTTTCTGTAAAACTCCAGTTAGTAAATATTTTAGGCTTTGCCCTCCAAAGTTTCTGTGACAACCACTCAACTTTGCCATTGTAGCACAAACGCAGCCATAGGCGTATATAGACGAATGGTGTGGGTGTGTTCTAATAAAACTTTATTTACAAAGACAGCCGGAGGGCTGTTCTTAGTCTACGGGCTGTAGTTAGTTTGCTGACGGCTCTTCTAGATGTGACTTTGAAAGTGCCCACAGGGTCCTGTGTTTTTTCCTCCTTGATTTCCTTCTCAAGTCTGACAGTCCTGAGAGGTGCTTGTTCTTAGATGGAGCATTACCTCTCCGCTTACATGCCCTATCACGAACTCTCCTGGATTGTCATGATCTTTAGTATTGCACTTTATTTGGTGGCAAATAAAGATATTATTAGTAAACCTTGGCTGGAAAAGGACTCAGTTAGCTGCTGTACGTACGGTGCCAGATCTGAAAGTCTGGGTGGTACCAGGCTGGTGTCACCTGGGCTGTCCTTTAGGGAAGGCAGTCTCTGGAAGAGCTTAGCAACAGTTTCACTGGGCGTAAATGAACGACCGCATTTTGTCAAATTCAGCACCCCATCCGGTTTCATTATTTTAGAATATAAAACTGTTTAGTTATTAGCTTGGTTTATACTTGGCAAAGTATTGCTTCCTCTTCTGAGGAGGAAAAAAAAGACAAAAAAGCTCATAAAAATTTCAAAAAGCTTTTGACTTCAAATAGTTCTCGCAAAACTGAGTTTGGATGAGTTAAGTGAGGAGGAATCAAAACCATATGGATTATACTTCTTTTAAAATAAACACTGATTTAAAAATTGAGGGAAAATTCTTGGAAAAGTAGGTTTTAGTCTTTACAGACTCCAAATAGTCAACAACAATGTTAAGAAATTTGATAAACCCAAAGCACAGCTGGGTTTACCCATTCTTAATTACAGTGTTTTCATTGTATATCATGTAAAAATAAACAGCCTCAGGAGTGGGCTACGTTTGGTTATTTTAGAAGAGTGTGGGGATTTTCATATGTCTCTAGAGTAACCTTTGTCCAAATCCTGGATTTGAGGTAAATCACATTATAGTATTTGAAATGTTAAAATGTTAAGCACCTGTCATACATCATATTTAATTTTCAAATGTCTGGTCTTTGCCCCAAATCAGAACTAAGAAAATGTTGAGAAAGGCCTAATACAATAAGGTGCCTCACTCTGATGTCAACCTATAAATCTAGATATTTAGTCATCAAGAAATGAGAACCTGGTACTCTTACTTCCTGGTACTCTAAGTCATACTTAATTAAATGACATTTTTGTAGTTGGAAAATGAATACCTAAGTGTAGTTTTAAAAATTTTTATTTTTATCGTGCTTACTGTTCTCTGAGCTCTCTGAACCTGTCATTTGGCGTCTGACATTAATTTGGGGAAATTCTTAGTCGTTTTTAATTCTGTAAGGGTACAGGCTGCCTGGAGTATGTAACTAAAGACTGCGACTCAGAGACTCACAACTATAAGCAGCACCATTGACCCAGGGTCAGAGGAGTAGACCCAGTGGGACACACACACAATTATATTGTGTAATCACGCCTCAACAAAAGATAAATACGTACATTTCATAATTACACACAAAATCCTCTAACTACAAACACACATATACATATGCATAGTGTATGAGTGCACATATATGTGTGTCTGTGTGAATATCCATATATATATTCATATATAATCTATATGATTTATTGCAAGGATTTGGCTTATGCAATTGGCTTGCTAGGCAAGTCCAAAACCCATATGGCAGGCTGAACACTCTAGAGCAGGAGCTGAAGCTGCGGTCACAGGCACAATTTCTTCTTTTTCAGTGAAATCTCAGTTCTCCTCTTAAAAATCTTTCAACTGATTGGATCAGGCTCACTCAGATTATCAAAGATAATCTCCTTTACTTAAAGTCAACAGATTGTAGATGTTAATGGCATTTACCAAAAACCTTCACAGGGGACCAGATTAATGTTTAATTGAATAACTGGGTACTCTAGGCTATCCAAGTTGACACATAAAATTGACTATGGCATGCTCGAAGATGTTAATTCCTTTGCCATAAATATCTTCATTTAAAGCATACTTTGGAGGACCTGGATGTATAATCAGCTTTCCAATGAAAATCATTCTGCCAGGGCTGTTAGAAGAGCTCCCATATCAAAACTACAGTAAATAAGAATTTTTAAAAGAAAGATGTTTAATTTTCCTGAAATGAAAAAAACACATTAGTCAATCTTTCCTGTTGTAAGACTCTATACCATGATAGCTGAACAGGCTGAATCGAAGCCATTCATTATTCTTAAATATAAAAAAAAATAGTAGAAAAGATTTCATTGCTCTAAAACACCCAGCAGGCAGCACAGCTATCAAATAAATGATTTATAGGAAAAAACTATATTTCCTTCCTTGTGGTATCTCATAGTTTTGATTCTAGATAAATATGTTTTTAATACTCATTTAATATTAATTAAATACCCATGCCTTCCATATTAAAGCTAAATTGAAAGCATATTTATTTTGCAAGTAAGTATTAAGCAACGTGTGAGTTGAAAAATCCAAGTTAAAAATCAGGATAGAAACTTTGTTAAATAAATCACATGTAAAATTAACTAGAAAATATAGACCCTTATACCTCTTCTATTATCAAGCATGAATAGTCCTGGGTTGTTGTTGTTTTTTTAAATGAAAAACTAATTTTAAATTAATGGATGCTTGTTTCATTTTTTCTTTTTCCTCTTAGTTTTTAAATTCCAAATAGTTGAGTTTAAGCTCTTGGTTTCATAAACGGGGATGGAGCTTGGTATTTCTTGCCAACTTTTTCCCTGGGAGTCAGAGAGCATCCCTTTTGGCAGAGCTCCATAAAGATGACAGATACCATACTGATCACAGAAGGCAGAAGAGTTCCAGGATTCTCTGCAACTTATTATTGATGAGGCCACTCTGTCACCTCAACTGGAAACCAATGCTTTCACTAGAGTTTGAAGTCATTCTTTGTTTGGGTGTGAGGCAGCTTGGTTTAGTCCAACTGTTGAAACATTTTGAAGTGCATATCTAGTTCTAGTCAGACCCGACAGTGTCCTGCATCGTGATGCAGACTACTTCTAGTCATCTTGAACATACTGCTATAACCCATAATTGGTACTTTGAGACCCAGTTTTTCCCTCTGGCCACAAAATGGAAGGTTAGAATATGTCTGTAAAGAATCATGCTCTCTTCCAAGGTGATTTTTCTTCTTTAACACCATTTCCACCCCTGCTCTTTTCCTCAAAAGTACTTTTAAAACACATTTTAAACTAAAAGTAATCCCATTCTCTGCTTGGAGGAAAATATCAAGTTAAGGAATATTTTGCTGAAATTGTAGTATCATTGTAACTGTTATAATGATGAATAGTTCAGTAATGATGAACAATCATTAACATTTTATTGAATAATAAAATGTATGTTGAATTCTAAAGATGAGACAGGAAAATTTGGACAAGAATTAAACAGATAAGGACACTAAGGAATAGGAAGATGCCTGAATTACTCAGGTCCCCCTGCTGGGCATGGCAATTTTTAATGCCTTATGACTGCTCAGGGCTTATATCCCCAGGCTTGCACGTTTGGTATATGCCATATGTAGTAACTTCTTCTATATGATACACGATGCACATGAGCATATTAAAGGCTGCAGTGAAGAACCTCGAGCTTGTGTTGCCTAAACTTATTTCTCTTTATCTTTTTTCTTTTTGTCAATTAATATCTCGAGGAGCTAGTGCTTTCTGGAATACATTTTAGGATATATTATGCTAGATCTTGCAGCTGGTGTAAAGGATAGTCAAAGAGTTCGGCGTCAGAACCAGGAAACTATCGTCCGTAGGATTCACTGGAGAAGGGGAGGTTTACAGTGGGGAAAGGCAGTGGTGAAATACACAGAAAGATCAAAGAAAGGAGCAGAGAAAACGAACATTAGGTTTTGATTGGGATGGAAACACTAGTGACTAGTGGTATAAAGTTGTAGGTAAAAGTGGATCTCAGAGATGTAGTGATGAATACGTATTAATAGCAATCTGACTCCATCTGGTTGTGAAAACAGAGAACTAGTTAGGAAAGATAACTGTGTTAGTGAATTGAGTATTATTTTACCAACAGTTGACACTTTCTATGTTAGAAGTTAGAAGGGGAAAACTGAGAGAAAAACATCAAAGATCATAAACAAAGCTTCCAGTAAAGAGAATAGATAAAAACACACAGTTTTATCTTCTCTCCATTCCAAAACCCAAAATTGTTAAGATTGGATTGGAAGACTCATTATTGTTAAGATGTCAATTCTCCCTAAATTGATCTATAGATTCAATGCAGGCCCCATCAAAATCCCACCAAACATTTTTGGAGAAATTAGCAAGCTGATTTTAAAATTCATATGGAAATGCAAAGAAAAGAAAATTTGGAAAAGAACAAAGTTGGAGGAATAACACTACCAGATTTCTGGATTTATAAAGGTACAGTAATCAAGACAGTCGGGTATTGTCATAATAGACAAATTAGTCAATAAGTCAATATTCCAGCAATAGGAGAGAATTTGAATCTTTATATTAGGAAAGCTTCCTGAATATCCAGCACAACCCATATTTACATAAAAATTGTGAAATTTAGAATATTCCAACCCTAATTCCTAATAGCTGATCACAATCTCCAAATCCTAATTCCTATTTGCCAATAACATCTGGGAGTTCTAAAATTTTCTATAGTTTTTTTCTATAAATCTTGTCAGGAAATAATATTATGTAAAATCAGAACACAAGTATAAAAAAGTATAGAAACTTCTTTTCTTTCAGGACTGCAGAAAAAAATATAGGATTAATGACATGTGGAGAGATAGAAATATGCGAACTGTCTCCTCTCTCCCCTAAAAAGGAAGATTTGATAGAGAATTTCATGTTGGGTGGTATCAAATTCAGTGAAAGAATATAAGCCTCTAGTTGCCAATGAGAACGTTAAAATGGAAATTTAGAGAAAAGAGATGTCCTGGTATAGCCATCAAGGGAGGAGAGACAATTACTCCAAATAAAAATATCTTGGACTAACCATAATGTGTTTCATTTGTGACGCCCTGTTTTGCTCAGCTGTTGTGGCCCTGAAGTTAGAGTGAATATTGCTTATCATCCTGGGAGGAAACGCAAGCAACCAAATGCTTGCTTTGTTCCACTCCTGGGTGCCTTGGGCCCTGCTTGGTGATACTGGCAGAGAACAGAGAAAGAAGGCAGGGGGGATGGCAGCTCAGGCAGTCTTGCGTCCTACTCTCCTCAGAGCAGGAAACAGCTCAGAGAAGAGTCCTTGGCTCCAAGGGCCAGCTCAGTGTGCGCCGCGAGGAATTCAGGCTCTGCTCTGCTTTGAAGTCAGGACCAGGATGACTTCTTTGTCATTGTTTTTTCAAGCCTTGTGTGTGCTAGGAATTGTGTGCAATACTGAAGAAAACCAATTTAGCACAAGCGTTTGGTATTCTCAGAATCCTTAATTGCTGGCATTTCCTACAACTTGCATCACTCTTCCTTACCACTGACATCACACGAGAGGATATTTAAACACTCAATCTTTGAGAAAGATCTGCAAATCTCCTCATTAAGACAGATGATGTTCTTTTCACAGATATTGGGTGACACTGCCTCCTGATAGCGCAAATTGTGTTCAAAAAGAAAAATATTTGTTTATTCAATTAAAAACTCCCTAGATTCCTTATTATAGGAGTAGAGTTCTCTTACTAAACAGTATGTCATGAACTGACCTCTCCTCAAAAGAAATTTGTTAACAAATCCATGAAACATTCATTTATTTTTATTCAGTCAAGGTACATTTTTATGGAGCACCTAACGTATACTTGGCAATTTGAGATGTTCGGGAGAAGACACAAAAAGATTAAGAAGAGATAGAAATATCACGGAATTTTTAAAATGACATTGAGAAAGTAGCACTGTAAAAGAAGGATGTAGAAAGTATTATAAGAGCACAAAAGGAGACCGTTGGGCAAAGTTTACCTGAGAAGATGACATTTGAACTGTTATAAATATGTGTTTGCTTGAGAAGGAGTGGAATGTATCACAAATAGAAAGACAAATATGTACAAAGGTACAAGGTTAAGGTTTTGGTGTTTTTAGAACAGCATGGAGTTTACTGAAGTTGAAACACAGGTGGACCTGGGGCAGGTGGGGAATAAAGGGATATGAAGCCAGAGAAGGAGATTCAGAATTATAGTAAAAAAAAACCAGCAAAATAATATTTTTTACACTGAAGGTAAGAGGGAATCAAAAGAGGTTTCTAACAAAAGGACTAACATGATTAAATAGATTAATAGCTTAGAAATATCACCATGGCAGGGTGAGAGAGGTGGCCTGAAAAGAGGGGTAAACAGAGCAAGGCAAACAAAAAATGTAAATTGCTGGGGGCTGGCCCAGTGGAGTAGTTGGTAAGTTCCTGCAATCTGCTTTGGCAGGCTGTGGTTCGTGAGTTTGGATCCTGGGTGCAGACCTACACAGTGCTTATTGGGCCATGCTGTGGTGGCATCTCACATACAAAAAGTAGAGGAAGCTTGGCACAGATGTTGGCTCAGGGACCATTTTCCTTGGGCAAAAAGAAGAAAGTTGGCAATGGGATATTAGCTCAGGGCCAATCTTCTTCACCAAAAAAATAAATAAATAAATAAATTTCTGAATTAACATTTTCTCTCCTCTAAATATTTATAATTCCTGAAAGAGAAGAGCTTTGATGTTCAGAGAAAATTCATGAGGCATTCTCCAGATCCAGAGCTGACCATAAATGCACTTCTGGAATATACACTTTCTAAAGAAACAAGCCTGGTAGCTATGGGGTTCAGGGAGAGCTGGTAGCCCAGGATGGAGAAGAGGGACATGTCTCCAGCATCACTCAAAGAGTGGGCAAGAGCTTTGTTTTCACAAGTAAATGGTAAAAATTCTAGATGCCGAATCTGTTTTGTATTAAACCGAGAGAAACTTACTTTCTGAGATGTGTTCCAAGAATTACTTTTTCTGGGTGGAATCACATTACATATTATGAAAACATTTGGCATATCTCAGGTCTGATACTGTTAAGACAGACACTTTCAAAGGTTAATTAGGGAAGATTGCTGTTGTTTCATGATGATATGGGATAGGGAAAATGTCATGGTATTCTATAGGGGAAAAAAAAGAATTAGGTTTCAGCTGACGAAGTTTATATGTATATTGAAACTTTGCAAAGCTTTGTGCTAGAGGAATCCTGTATCTTGAACTGTCAGTAAGCTCCTGGCATGGTCACTCTAAAGGTATGAGAAACACATCATATTTTGGCCCTTTAAACTCCTAAACTGAATTGACCGTGTGATTGATCTATAAGTGATTGCGCAGAGTTTGGTCATTTAAATACTTGGGGGCCCCAATGTCTTGTGAAATGCAGATCTCGTTTAGGTTAGCCTTCTACTCAAACCGAAACCAAATTGTAATATTGAGAAAAGTTCACATTTTTGTTTTTCAACTTATTTTCAGGTGAACATTCCCAAAGTTTGCTGTTTTGGTACTTCTTCTTGATGCTGATATTTTGCTTAAATAATTCAATTAAAAAATTAATACTCACTATGAGTTAGACACCATGCTGGACACTAATTCAAGGATGACTAAGACCTGCCAAGAAATCGTCTGGAAGTGCTGCTGGGAAAGTGGACTGGTGCGCCATGTTGGAGAGCTGTTAGACGACAGTGGTGCATGATCCCTTAACTACAATTCTGAAATGCAGAAAATCCCGAAAACAGATTTGTTGGCAAGACCTGCCCTGAAATGATGGAAATGAGGTTATTTGTGATCTTTATCCTACTTAATGAGACTATTCATGCATTCTGCTGTGTAGCATTAACATGTTTATTTACTAGGTGCTGCCCCAGACAGACGCTCCTAGAGATATTACGTGATATATGGCATATGTCTTGGATTATGTTTCCAAAATCTGAAATTCTGAATTTGGAAACACATTTGACTTTGAAAATTTTCTATAAGGAATTATGGATCTATATTTCCCTCTTACAATGTTGTTAAACCTTCTGACATGTGAAATCAGCTGTGTAAATAAAAATATTAGCATTTACCCCAAATCTTTTATTTTATAGACTACATTTAAACAGGAAAATCTCCTCAGATCTCCTACACAGTTTACTTGGTAATGCTGAAAAAAACAAAGAAAAAAGAAAAAAGGAAAGCCTCATTATGATATTTTTAGAAAAGGTTTTTCTATACTTTTTAATGCTGTTTTTTCTATAGTGAAAGTCATGTTTTTTAAACCAGTCCCTTTTCCCTCTGTTACTTGTATTTGGTACTATTTTTATTATGCAGATTACTGTCAAGGACTTTCATGGCGGGCTGGAAGACCCATACTGAAAACCATCATTTGAAAGGACTGTTTTCGGTGGTATATTAAATAGTACAAAAGCAAGACAAAATGTTGCCCCTCGCTTTTGTAAAATGGCACGGAACCCAGACTTGCCTTCATTCTTAACTGGGACCCACATTAAATTAATTCCTTATGTGCCTGGTGTTTTTCAGTTCATTTTGTGCAGTCACAGAAATGAATAATAAAAGCTGAACTAAGTCTAACAAGAAAAAACACAACAGGATTCAAAGGGAGATAATTAAATGCCTCAACTGCTGTAAGACCAACATTAAAAAATGTGAAGAAATTGGTCTCCCTTTTATATTTTAGCATACCTCTTCTATTATCTGCACAAATGTAGCAGCTTAGCCAGATCCCACTTACTAAAGTGGCAAAACTACTTAGAGGCTCCGTTCAAGGGCTTATTCACGGTTTTGAAGTCCAGCCACAAGAAGAGGAAAACAAACAAACAAATTTACAGGAAAATCTGCTTGCCACTACATCTAAGTTTATGATCTTCAAGACTGGACCTCCCTTAAAATGACTGATTTGCATGTGTATGTGTGTTGAAGATAACATCCCTAATTGAGAATTCTCTTTTCCGCTAAGAAAATATTTTCATGGAAAAAATAAAGAATGGACATGCTTGGGATTATTACCAAGGATTAAAATATTAAACACTAACTCTAACCTCACCACACGTTCTATGGGTTTACCTCCAGCTTTTACCCATATTCTTCGTTTTGTCCAAATCGTCTATTGCATACGATATTCCATCCTTTGGTATGGCCCATCAGGAGCCCTTGGCTTAAGAGTTTCTTCTATTTCTCTACAACTCCAGAACAAAAATATATTTGGTGTATGTCAAATATATATTCTTTAGGGTATGTATTGGCTACAGATTGTTTAGAGAATTGTGTGTGCGTGTGAGTGTGTTTGTGTGTATTCAATCCCCTAATGCTTGCCAATTATCTGATGTGAAGATCTACAGGTTAGCCAGAGGTTAGAAAGGATTACAATTCTTAAATAGAGTTAGTTGTGGATTTGATGTTTTGAGAAGTGATTTTCAAACTGTTTTCTAAGGAACCTTAGGTCTTAAAGATGTCTTGAGAGGTCCATTGACATTTGGTTCCAATTTAATATTTTAATGGTAATAGATTGTTAAAACACACATTCAAATGTGTTATATACTAAATTTTAATGCATTATAGACCACCAGCATCTTGATTTCTGCTGCCAGATTAGTTCATTTTTGTGCAGGCCTTTACATAAAATCTTATCATCTCTGGGGCTATATTTGAGCTTGCAAACATGTGTCCTTGATTAAGATGGTTATATCTCTGGGCTGAATATTTTTGTAACTTGCATCTGTGCATGCCTGTACACACACACACACACACACACACACACAAACAAGGTGTACCCTCCTGTTTGTCTGTAAGAGTCAAGATGTTCTATTTTCTAAACAACCCAGTAAATTACAAAAATAAATTGAATGCCAAGGGTGATTTGACTTCAACTGTCACCTAAATTACTGTCTGAAAGTTTTGTGTTTGTCAAACAGAATTTTCACTTCTTGTCATGTTGTGTATTTCCATGCTGCTTGAATGTTTACCATGTATGTATACATTGTTGTTGTCAACAAAGAGAAACAGATCAAGAAACACCACATAATAAAATGCAATTTTCATCTCTTTTGCATTAGATTTATTTTTGAAAAGAATGTCACTGCTGAAATATTTGACAAACACAACTTTAGATGAACTGATTTTAAAAATTGTGCCTCTGGTCATGCCAATTTGCAACAGGTAAGTAACCCGGCACTTGATTCAAATTGTTGTCTCTGTTTTACCAGCTTTGCGTGCCTGGGTAAGGAACTTAAGACCATTTCTGACCTACTTCCTCAATAGGAAAATGAAGTTAACAATAGTTACCTCTGTGGTTGTTGTAAGGTTAAATTAGAAATTACAATATTGAACATTTTTCCCAGCTCACCATAAGTCTTCAATATGTGGTGGTTTTATTTTAACATATTTTGAAGGAATTAAATGTGTTAAAATTCTTTTTAAAAACTAATCAATTTAAAACGGATAAAGCTTGATTGCTTGATGCTGTAACATGAAAAAAAATATATATATGTGTAACTTAGGTTTCCACAGCATTTACTCAAATAGATATAAAGTGGTTAAAGCTGGTTGTACTAGAAATATGCTAAGATCAATTATATTTCACATTTTCTCAACTTCTCAAAATTGAATTTCCCAGTTTGCAGATGGCATTAAGCTCTCTCTGGGTAGTGAAATGCCAGGCTGGGGATGGGGGGTGCACAATGTTATTGTGAGTGGGTGGAAAAGTACTTGGATGAGTTTCAGGGTAAAAGGTAATCAGTTGAAAGGAAAACAAAACGCACTATAGGATGCCCATGAAATGATTCTTCCTAGCAAGCCCTCACCAGGCAGGAGTGCAAGGGTAGCCATGACAGGAGGTTCCCCGATGAAATGAACCCTTGCCACTGCTGACAATAAAATGATGGGCAACAACACGTTTCCCAGAAACCAACCAGACAGTTTACTTTTACCTGTCTTCAAAACCATGGTGTATCTACACCTGGAGCACAATTTGCAAAGCTGGCTGCTTCAATAAGGAAACACAAACAAACATATAAATCCAAAGAATTGGCAGCTGAAATAATCATGTGCTTTAGGGGATATTTCTTTGACTATAAAATTGAAAATTCTCTCCCATTTAAATGATGTGTGTATATATACATATGTGTGTGTGCGTGTGAGTATACATGTGTGTATACACTTGCAATCATCATGAGTTGTCTGGAGGCAAAATCATGATATAATCAGAATTTGCTTCATCTTGCCCTTCAGAGAACACTTAGCAGAGGCAGAACAAATTGGTTTTGCCTAGTGTATGACTCTTCACAAAGCGATTATCTGTTATCTGATTTAGTCTTCAAAAGTTTACCAGGAGCTCCTGAATGAGGTCGAATGAGAAGAAAGACGGGCTGTCAGAGAGTTATGCTGGAGGGTTCTGCATGTTCTACTCATTTATATTACTGAGCATCACCAATGATGACAGGCTTCTGCGGAGAAATTGTGGTCTCTAAGACGAGAAAATATTTTTGAGAGGTAGATCTATGAATACTTTTTGTCATTTTGAAGGATTCTTTAAAAATGTTTTTTTCCTCAAAGTCCACATCATCGAATACTTCTTGTAGATATTTTAGTTACTTTTAGTTTGTTAAATACAAACATAAATTAACTTCTCAATGCATATGATTACTTGTTTTCTCAGCTATTTTTTTTTTTTTCTGGGTTGAAATTTGGGAACCTTATTGTCTCCCTCCCCCATTCCAGTTTTAAGCTTAACAAATAGGATGCTATATATCTGGGGCCTTCCACTTCTTGGTATTGTCAAAGATCATCCAGAATGCCCAGGAACAAAATTTTCCATTATATCAGTTCATTTTGATATTTCGTTTTTGGTGGTTCTGAGTGATGGCATCCAAATTGCGATTGAAACCAATTACCCTTGAGGTCATTGTGATGCAAATCAGAACTTTCCAAGACCTGGAACATGGCCCAAACTTCATGTTTATTTGGATTTAAATAATCTCTGAACATTCTTTTTATATCAGATTGGTACAGTGCAGGTGGAACTAACTGGTCTGATTAAAAACCTTTGATTTGTGTTCAAAACAGTCATACTGTGAGGACAAAAAATGGATATTCCCTGGCATAAAAAACGCTAACGATGTTTTCTCAGGATGCAGGAATGCCTGGAGTGTTAGCTTTTGTAAAGATGGGACTGAATGCACCCTGTTCTCTGTGGACTGCCTTTCAAAGTCTCCCCTCTCAGTTGTCAGAATCTTACCAGAATCATCCCAGAAACCCTCTTTGTTCTTCCCTGGCTGATGCAGCAATTGAAACATAACTGAATACTTGATGGTGTTTTAAAAATGCCAGTAAACATGCAAACACACAAACGAACCAAGAAAGGCAACAACAAAATCCAGTCTAAGAATGTCAAATGCAATGTTTTTATCAAGAAAATTTACCCCCTCTTTTTGTTTGTTTTACCTCTTTATTTTTCCTTACTTCGTGTTTATCTGTGATTATCCTGCCTATTTTCAAACATTTTGACCCAGTTTTTCACATTAGAAGCTCAACATGTTCCATTTACTATGCAAAGCCTTTCAGATCACCAGCAAACCATGAGAAATAGAGTTCAAACAGATGAATGAAAAATTTATTATAAAGGTCAGAAAAAAGGAGATTGAGCACAGGCAGCTGAAATGATATATTCTATATTGGGGATTTGGGGAGTATTGAATTTGATATTTTGATGATGATGTGGTCTGTGGAATTGGTTAGCTCTCTACTGTTTCTAGCTCCTGTTAAGCATACAAGGACAGACCTTGTTAAAGGAAACCAAAACTAGTTCTGTGGCACTGAGGGTGTTTAATTCTTTCATTCTGGAAACCAGGCACAGCAATAAATAATGCACACATACTTTTGAACAAAGCACAATCTAATTAGAAAAAAATGAATTTTGTGTCATTCTCTAAATGAGGAATGCTCTATGTAATGTACATAATATACATTATTAATTGCCCATTTGGGGATAAAATTAATTCCATTTGGAAAGTTATTTTTTTCCCTCAAGTCAGCAGAAAGTCTAATTACGCACATTTTAAATACAGGTATATATTTTTTATTCATGCACAGAGTGTGTTAGAAATGATGAAATATTAACATATAAGTAAGACAAATAACAGTATGGCAAAATAGTAAAAGTAGTGAAAATGCCCTGCCTGAATAAGCCAGCATTCATGAAAAGTGTGAATGCGGAACTTCTCCTGCATAGAGGGAGGAAATACCAGAGAGGGGAGGGGAGGCTGGAGCTGAACCGGCTCACAGGTCTAAATAACCTGGAGGATGGGGTAAAAGGACCGTTTCAGGCTTGGGGATGAAAACAGAGAGGAAATATGGAGGGAGATGTGAATGACAACTTTCACAGAACTCCCTTTCCTCTTTCCCATTTTCTGAGCATGCGTGTGTTTTCCCACCTCTGCACCTCTACTGGACACAATCCAGGGGGACTTAGATGCTTGTTTATTATCTCTCGTGGGGAAATTCTATGCAGACGTTAAAATCAAGCTTAAATGCCACATTCCCCGCAAAGATTTTCTAATCCCTCAAGCTATGATCTCTACCCTCTCTAAATTCTTATAACACCTTATAAAACACCCCACATTAATTAGTCATTACTGTATACTAGGCAAGACTTTTACATATGTACATTAGCTCACTAAACTTCTGCCAAAAACCTTATAAATCCATGATTCTCTTATTAAAGATAGAGGAATATGCCTAGCAAAGTTAATAACCTGTTGAAATTCACATGGCTAGGAAGTAGAGGATTTGGATTCAAACCAAGTCAATTATATTTTATTTTTATTGACTCTTCTTTTATGTAACAATTGTATGTGAGTTTTGTATTTTTTTTTACCAAGTAGAACACTTTGAGTTACAAGAAACAGAAATCGTTTTCAAACTAAATTAAGCTTAAGGATGTTTTATTAGGAATATGGGGTTGTATCACAGAACATAAGGGGAGGGAGGGCAATGGAATCTCATGAGGGAGTGATATGGAAGTTGATCAGTCATGAGATGGATTGGGATCTCTAGATCTGAGATTGGTTCCTTATATTTCTTCTGCTCCTGCCACAATGTGGTTTGATTGGAATCAAGATCAATCTCTGATTCAGGGTGCAATCTGTTGGTCTGTCTCCCAGGGTGAACTTCGTCCTAGGTCTCAGGCACTCAATGCTTAGCCTTTCCCGACCTCAGTGATGATTTCCTGGTTGAGCATGTGACACAAGGGGGACCAATCACAATAAAACCCAAACCTTTTTATGATGGTTGGAAAAAGAGATATTCTCTTCTTTTTTGTTTGGTGAGGAAGATTGGCCTTGAGCTAGCATCTGTTGCCAATCCTCCTCTTTTTGCTTGAGGAAGATTGTCACTCAGCTAACATCTGTGCCAAACTTCCTCTGTTTTATATGTGGGATGCTGCCACAGCATGGCTTGATGAGCAGTGTGTAGGTCCATGCCCAGGATCTGAACCTGCAAACCCCAGGCCGCCAAAGCAGAGTGCACAAACTTAACCATTACGCCTCCGGGCTGGCCCCAGAAGTTCTTTTCTTTTGATGGATGATTTCTGGATATGAAACCTAGGATGATTGTCAGTTTACTACCAAAAAGAAAGACGATCTGAGGTCAAAGCCAGTAAGTGAAGTTGGGTGGTGACTCAGGAAAATGTAGCTGGGTGACCCTGATCAAACTGTGCCTGAGCCTTATTTTAAGTGGCCACTTATGTTATTATTACAGAATATTCACTGCCTACATCTCTAAGAATTATATTTATGCACGCCATTGACATCAGCCTTTGCCACGCAATCTGCTTTTTGAATTGAAAAAAAGGCATGTGATTTCTGAGAAGAAGCTTTCAAAGCCAATACATGGTTCTACCATTTCTCTTTGTATAATTCCATGACATATCCTAAGGAGGGGCTGCTCCTTCAGCCTGCATACCAGGATAAAGTAGACACTTGAAGGAGAGCAGCAGCCTGCCTCACAGAAACCTCTGTGGTGAGCTACCGCAATTTTGGAATTCCTTCTATTGCATAGCATAGCGAAAAGCAACTGCTATTACCTCTGATCTTTGCTATTAAAGAAGCCAATGCGTGTCCTTCATTGTCCTTTCATTGTTCAAGTTTTCTGTTATTTTCTGTTGAAAATGTCTTAACTGACAAACCCATTTTAGTCAATTGAATAATGTTATCAACCCTGAGTGGTATCCGGAAAGCCTTTTAACATGCAAACTTTCCAAAGATACATCGTTATGTAATCTTGCATCTGTAGTGCCTGATGCTTAGTTGGGGGTGCTTGTGGCTACAAGGATGGAGGTTACCACCTCTGTGGACATCCACATGCAATGGAAAGGGCCTTCAAAAGTTTCTGTAATGATCTTAGTGAAATCATGTAGAATAAATTTAATATAATGCATAGAACATTACCATTTGTATTCTCAAGCATTTTTTTCTTTCATGCAGACTATGTTCTCCCTCATTAACAAATGAAATCAAAAGCTGAAGCACATAAGTGAATCTCTTTGATGCCTATTTCAAAGCATTTCAGAAGGATTAATTACAGCAATACTCGGAGAAATATTTAAGTGCTATTATTTCTCTCCCATACATGGGGAGGTGGAAACCTTGAAGTTTAAATGCCTTTCCTGGAGACCACACAGCAAGTCACTGGCAGAACTCAGTGTTCCCAACCTCGTTGACCTCTGCAATCTCAGTGTGGTCCGTAACCTTTTTACATCAGAACAGTCACAGGAAAAAAAGACTTTTTACCAAAACACTCTACCAAAAGTAAACCCCCGAACTTCTTTTAAATGGCTTATTGCCATTTATAGCCTGTTTTGAGGCCACCCTTAGGATCAGCAAGACATTTGAATTGTTACTGCAAGTCCTGCAAACCAGCCAGTGTGTGTTCTAAATGTCTTTTACCCATCAACACAAACAGGAAAATGCATTGTTCAAGTGTCCTTTGGACACATCCTCTTCCCTCCCTCTAATTCCAGTGAATTGCCGTAGTAGAACTGGGAGAATGAGTCAGAAAACAAAAAGACCTCTTGAGAAAAACAATCACTGTTTTCCCCAAAGAATGCTTCTACCAAAATAATAATAATGATAATAATAATATAATAAAATTGTTGCCATACTTGGTCAACATTACCTAAATTTTAGCAATTTTAATGACTATATCAGATATATTACCCAATTGTTTTAATAGACTAGGTAGATAACAGAGATTTACTTATCATGGAAAAAAATAGATTAGATAGAAATGGTGATTCACCAGCAATTGATAGATATATCCCAAATGTCAGGGTTGTAACTAAAACTAGTAACCTTTCAGAGTGAGCTTTGACCTCACTGTGAAAGCTGCATCATTTCTTCTAGGCCACACAGCAGAACATCACAATATGAATCTAAAAATACACACTCTTTTGCTCTGGCAACTTTTCCCAAGACTCTACATAAGTACAGATGCTCTACCTAAGCATAATATGTGTGATGCTTAAATTGTCATAGTTGGACATATATTTAAGCCAAAAGACTATTAGCTACAGTGTTTTTAAATTTGAGATTTCATCTTAAAAGAGAGAATATTTTTACTGTTGTCTTAGTTTTTTAAAAATTATCTAAAGCATGCTGAAATTGTACTACTGAGCCTACTTTTAACATGCTTCCCCTCTTCCCCCCAAAAAAGGTACAATTATACTTAATTAATTCAAGGAAAATAGAACTGATCTTAGATCCTTAGGTCTTCCTAAGGGAAACTAGCATTCTTTCTCGACTCTTATTAATTCCATGGAATATTTCATACAACATTATTTGTGTCTTGCTTTATTTTTCCCATTGTGCTAATTTTACGATAGCCTAAGTCAATTTTGCCAGCGTCATTATAGAAATCACTGGTCTGCTAAAGATGGGAAATCAGAGAAACTAAATATGTGTAAACAAAAATGGAAGCCCGGACTTTCAAAAGGAAGTACCTACTGCGAGCTCGCAAAGATAGTATAAATATCAATTCAAAAATAAACAGCTGAAATATCATTAATCTTTTCTGATGCCAATCTCTGAGAAGAAAAACTGGACTAGTTGACACAAATACTTACATTCTGCTATGTTACTAAATGTCAATTTTTGTGATCTATCTTCTAAAAATCAATTATTGTTCCTTTGTCCAAATCACATGTACAGAGATTTCATACCATGAAAAGTTCTCAGTCTGAATATCAGCTCTTGTCTTTGAAATGTCACTTTTGGAAGCGCTAAGTATTACATAATGCCTTTTTCACTTCTACTAACTCATCCATTATTTATATTCTTTTAAATAAAAATCCAAGCCAAGAGCCCTAGCCTTGTGGAAGTGAAAAGTAAGGTACAATGGTGGATTTTAGAAGAGGAAAGGGGCCTGGTGTCCCATGGCTTTGTCAATAAAATGCTGATCTTTGATTTTGGAGAATTGACAATGTTATGAACTTAGACTTCTGTTTACATGTTCTGTGAACTGTATGGAGTTGAGTAAATTATAAAATGGGTTTATGGTGTGAAGACAATGCTCTGACAGCAGAAGCCAGGAGAGAACAGTGGCCTTTAAGTTGGAAAAAACAATCTTGTGATATTTGTAAAAGACACTGCCAAAATTCCATGTGTATTTTGTCAAAATATAATAATGGCTATGGCAATTGTGGATGCAGCTGGGGATTCTGTGCTTTCAGTTCTTTTGAAATATTTACCACTGCGAAGAATGAAGATTTCTAACATTTACCTTTCAGCACAGCCCTGAAATGCTGCTGTTTATATTTGAAAACAAAGATCACAACACATCCTCTTGGAAAAAAATTCATGATGTGAAATGCAATTTTCAAAATAACATCCTGTGAACACTGAGGAATTGAAAAAGAGAGAGAGAGATTTTAAACACACACACACAATTTTATGGAAGTTACTGATTCTTCCAAAGCCTGAAGTGGCTATTATTTTTAAATGTCTACATTTTAAAGACCGTTTTCATAATTCTCTAGGAAAGATGAAGGTAGGTGAGGATGACAATGACGTATATTGTTCATTCATGCATTCATTCAGTCACCAAGCATTAACTTAGCTCATGCTATGTGCCAGGTTCTGAGGATACAAAATCAAGCAACACACGGCCCTTACCTTTTGGGAGTATATAATCCATTGGGAGAGACAGATAACTCATTATAAAGAGTACAGCATGAAAAGTGCTAACTCAGGGGTTTCTAAAGATTGCTAAAAGAGACTAGAACAGGGACATCTTAATCAAATCTGAGTATTAGGGAAATACTGAAAGAAAGAGCATTTTTTATACTTGTTTTTCAAGGAGTTACCTGTATGCATGAAAGAGGCCCAGGAGGATGAGGAGGAGAGAATTCCAGGCAGAGGGAAGAGAATGTGGAAGGCGTGGAATAGCACAATATGGTTGAGAGGGACAAAGTGATGTTGGCTGGAGTGGCTGGTGATTTGTCTGAAAGACAGGCAGAAGCCAGATCCAGAAAGCCACTGCATACAAAGCTGAGGGGACTGAAGGGTATGACGATGCACTGAAGAACTCTGAACCCTGTGTTTCAGATCAGACTTGTATTTTAGAAAGGTTACTCTGAGAGAAGAATAGGAGATACACCATAAGAGGACCAGGCAGCAGTCACTTTCCTCTTATTCGGATTCTTTCTCTGATCACAGAGAGCAGCACACCCAGTCAGCCACCCACTCTGCAAAAGAGAATTCCTTTTCTCATTTACTCAGATTCTGCCTTCTGTGGCATACAAAACCACTCATCTACACAGAAGAGCCAAGGGCCTCCTTTCTGAGATCCCCTTCATGAACACCCATCCAGAAGGTTAATTTTAAGAAACTGAGTTAAGGTCTCATACTATCTAGGTGAGCTGTAAATGAGTTAATCAGCACATTTCTGCCCTTGCTGGGTTTCAGGGATCACAATCTGTAGGGTAGAGAATTTGTGGTTCACTTTTGGCCCACTGGAGTTGCAAAGGAATGAAGGAAGAAAGATGGAAGAGAAGAACAGTAGGGAAGGGAGAGAGCTTAATGTCATGATGTCTCAGAAGAAAGGATGAGGTGGGGAAGCTGGGAGGTGCAGGCCCTGAATGATGAGTTGGGGCAGGCGGGCTCTGAAGGAACACCTGAGGGGAATGGCGGGAAGAGCTTGTAAATTTGAACTTTCATTCCTATTTGAGTTAATTTTCTCTTCTCCTTTGGGCAAGTCACTTAATTCTCCTGACCTATTTGGTTTTACCGAAAAATAACGTAGGATTAGAAAAATCTCTGAAATCTCTTCAAGTTCTAAGTTTCAACCATTTCACCATTTTGCTCAAGCCTGCTCCTAACACACATACTCTATTCTTGGTCCAAGGTTTTTTATTCAAACTTCTTTTATGTTCTTCTTCCTGAAAAGAATAGCAGTAGATAAAATGTATTAAACTCACTTAGTGAATATTTTGGTTAGGTATATGTATAAAATGGAGTTTGCTTTTAAAACAAGGGTTGTTGTACCATAAAGAATTTGTGTGGTCCTTGTCCAAAGTTCCCAGGAGACAGCTTGTAAATCCTTAGAAATTCTTGAGTGGTAGAAGTATCTTTGATTTTCATGATGGGCCCCTGGGGCCACATCTGAGTTTATGCAAATGAGTGACTTATTATGGGTCCCTAGGGTGAACTGCTCATATCAGAAAGCCAATCACATGATTAGAGAGTTTGAGCTTTAAGCCACATGATATCAGCCTGACCTGTGATCTCTATGGCGTGGGTGGGAGCTCGAAATTGATTTTGGCCCTGAGGTCAATGATTTAATCAATCATGCCCATGTAATAAAACCCCAACAAAAACTTTGAACTCCGGTGCTCAGGTGAGCTTCCCTGGTTGATAATCATCCATCTATGGGCCAGGAGGGTGACATGTCCTGAGGACATGGGAGCTTCACATTTGGGACCCTCCCAGGCTTTACCCTATGTGTCTCTTTGGCTGGTCCAGATTTGTATCCATTTGCTATAATAAAAAGGTCTTCATATATATATTATTTTCCTTAGCTCTGTAGTCATTCCAGCGAATCATTGAATGTGATGGGATAGTAGAAACCTCCAAATTGGTAGCTAGTTAATCAGAAGTGTGGGTGGCCTGGGTGCCCCTAAACTTGTAGCTGATGTCTGACATATGGGCAGTCTGATTGGAAACTGTTCCTTTTAACCTATGAAGTCTGTGCTAGATGTGGGTAGTTAGCATAAGAATGGCATTATAAGGGCTTATTGAATATTTTAGCAGATTTTCGAAATTAAATTTTTAAGAAAAATTTAGTGACACATTTTCACAATTAAACTCTCTAAAGTGCCACTGCTTCATTGCAATATCCATGAAAGAGTTAAATGTGGATGTACCAGGGCCCACATCCTCTTCAAAGGGAAGAATTAACATTATTGAGTTGCTGCTAGTAGAAAGGATTAAATGAAGAGACAGGGTCTTTTGCAACTATCAAACAGGAAAAAAGGACAGAGAAAAACGTTTTTAAAGGGGGGATAAAACGTCCTATTTTTTTTTTTAAAAGGAGACTCAATGGTGTACAGTAAAAAAAAAAATAATAAATAAGAAAAGTTGATACCAGGATTCACTAGGATATTTTGTAAGCGCAAATACGAGCGAAGTTTAGAGTATAGGTCACTGGAAAAATACAAATTATATTGGAAAAATCTGGTAAAAGATAAGTTTGGTAAGATTTCATGAGAAATTTCACTAATTCTCAACATGTAAAGAATGTTGGAATTCATTATAGTGTGATGTAATTGTTATCCATCTTAAAAATATAATGTGGCTTTTTCCCGTATGAAAGAATACAAGTTTCTAGAAAAAAAAAATGATGCCAGAACAACTCTATTGCTTTTTCACATAGCTAATTCTTTCAATAATGCAAATAAGCTGGCATAATGCATATTGATTTTCATGAGACAGTTTGAGTTTAGTTTAACTTAAGAAAATTTATTTGAATCATCATACACCTTTTTCAGGAGTATATTTTCAAATGTTAGTTTGTTTTCCTGGGTGATAATGTTCTGTTTTAGAAGGCAGCATTTAACTCAGAGGAGATCGTGCAATATACAATCTCAATCATTGGAAAATAGAGGAAGAACGCATAGAAAGATGAATCATTAAAAGCCCCATTAAATTCTGTTAGTTTCCTTCATAGACTCTTCATAAGGCAAAAGAAACATGGATCTCTTTTAATCAAAACACTCAGTATTCATGTGAGTCAATTGTCTGTGCCAAAGCACCTGTCACTTCCAGAAACCTGGCCATCAACCTGGTATGAGGTGGGAGGGAAGCTAAAAGATTTGATAAAAGAGAACGTTGTTTTCCACGTGACTAAGTAAGATGATCCTTGTTGCCCTCAGTATGGCTACCACTACCTTACTGGATGAGAGACTTTGGAGTTTCAAAACCAGAGAACAATCTTTCATTAGTTCATTAATCTTTCTGACAAACTCTTATTCATCATTTAAGGCCCAGAAGCCACAGTGGCAGAATTAATTGCTCCATTATCTAGGTTCCTATAGCTTTGAAAGAAATATTCTAATATGGGCAATCACACATTTATATATTCTGCTCTTCCTAAATGTCTTGCCTAACCAAAATTTTGCACATTGATCATATGTGCATGTGAGCATGGGTATAAAATATATATGCACATGGAATCATACATATATTCTATATCTGTTTAGATTGTATCTAATAGGACCTGAAAGGCTAAGTTTCTATAACAAAGACACCACAACACAGTGGCTTAAATGAGGTAGAAGCTTTATCCTTTACACATATGAGTCTCGAGGTGGGTAGTTGAGATTGATGAAACTGTTCTGTTCTTCAAAGTAATTCAGGAATCTGCCACTGACCAAGTTATTCCATCCTTTTGTTTTCCTGTCCTCCACGGTGTTGTCTTTCCTATATTCTCGAAGCTGGGTCAACCCAGTCCCTGTTTCAGATCATAGTAAAAAGGAAAGGAAAAGTACAAGAGTGTGCTCTTTATTATAATGCCAATGCTTGCAAGTGCCACCAATCACTTCCCTAACGTAGTTACTAAACTTATTCTCATGGACACATCTATGTGCAAAGGAAGCTGGGCTATGTCATCTCTAATGGAATGGCCATGAGCTCTCATTACCATAGAAGAAGAAGAGAATAGTTTTCAGGAGAAATCTAGCAATTTGCCACTTTTACTGCATATATGACGTAAAATAACAAAGGCTGATACAGCAAAAATCCAATGAGTGATCAGGAAAAAAAAGAACTTGAATGCTCTATGGCAGTGTTTCTCACCTAGGAGCATTTTGTCTCCCTAGAGATTTGGCAATGCCTGGAGACGTTTTTATTTGTTACCCTGGGAGTTGGTTGCTACTGGCATCTAGTGCATAGAAGCCAAGGGTACTACTAATTATACAATACACAAGAGAACAGCCCACATCACAAAGAATAATCTGGCTCAAAATGTCAACAATGTCAAGTTGAGAAATTTTGCTTTATATAGTTATTTTCATATCTCCAAAATGTTGCATGCCATTTGGAACAAATTGGGAACACAAAAGTTACATGAGGACAACATGTTAGAGATCTTTATGTTTCTTCTGCTCGTTTACTGATGTCCTCACTCTTGCTTGATTTTAAGCAAATTGAGATTAGAAATCTTGTTTTGTTCTTGTCTTTATTACAGGCACCAGGGCAAGCAGTTTAAGTTTTTGAATGCAATAATGATGAACATGGAGCATCTTTTCTGTGTCCTGCCCTGTCCCAGGCTCTGGGTTGATTGCTACAAGATGCATGGAGCCTACAAGATGCATGTCATTGACAGCCATTGCTTTCCTTATTTCTCTTTCCTTGTCCTTCCCCAATATCAGTGGTATCCTTACTCATTTCTATCACATTTGCAGAGATGTCTGTGTTTGAAGTTTGCTCCCAACACTGCGGCGAAGTTAGTGATGCATAGCCAGGCGTATCACGTTAAGAAGTACCTTACCTCAAATGTTTTCTGTCAAATAGAAGCAAGTCAAAGCAGGAAGCAGCTCGAAATTATTGACTTTTTAACAACTCAGCTCACATGGAAACAGAATTAAGATTTACAGGACCATAAAGGAGGTGGTTGTTATTTAACTATTCAAAATGGGAAATGGAAAGAAAACCCCAGGCTTTACAAGATCCTGTGGCATAACCAGCATACTCAAAAAGCTGAGAGGAATGAATTAGGGAAATGAGCATTTGATGAATTTCATATGAACTTTTGACCTTCTCAAGGGTTGCAAAATTGCTTTTCTACCCCATGATCCAGCCTCCCAAGCAACTTCTATTTTTTCTTTGTCTTCTCTCTCTCTGTCAGCCCGTTTGTCTCTCTGTTTCTTTTTCTCTCTCTCTTCCCTTCTCTCCCTCTTTCTCTCTTCCCATTTCCCCTCCCTCCCTCCCTCCATTTACTGACTGTCTCAGTCTTCATTTCCAGGCCATCAATTCAGCCTTGCAGAGTATCCAACCTAATGACCTTTTGCAAATTTTCTCAATCCAGGTCAGAGATCATAAAATATGAAGGCTCATCTTTCTCAATCTTCATATATTCCCTAATTTGCACAGAGGCAGTTAGATTTTCCAGCATTGCCTCAGTGTTCTCCATTGAGGAAAAAAAGTATTATGATCATTATCAACCACACTGTAAGGAATCATATGAAAGGCATCATTGTGCATGTTGCTTATTGAATTGCAAACAGCTTTCTCTGAAATCAAGGCCGCCCCCCGATGCAAATCAGATGCTTACATAATGCTATTTCCTTGGAGGGTGACAAAGGAGTGAAGGGATTAAGATGCCCCTTTGTGGTGTGGCAAAGCTTTTCTGTCTCCTTGCTTAAAGCAGAACGTTTTGACATATTAACTGGATCTGCACAAAATATACCTAAAGCTGTTGAATGTACCTATTTTTCTTGATAGAATTTATATCAAACCTCTTTCCAAGGGATTTGAAGCAGCTGGAAGCTACTATGTTTCTGCCCTTTTTTCCTCCTTCCCTCTTCTCTGTCTCTCCATATCCCTCTCTACCCTTCTCATAATCCTTAGATATGCATATTTGAAAAAACTAGTCACAGCATGAATGAAAGAAAACATTCATCTCGTTCTCACTGGATTTCACAATTTACCATCATTTCATAATATCAATTGTACACACATGTGCTACAGTGCCTTTTTTTCTTTTTACAGATGGCACACCGAATTAGGACCAGTGATCCAGCAGTCATTTTGCATAAAGCCAGATTCCAGTTTGACAGGCGCTATGCATCACCACACATCCTTAAGAAAAATGCTCTGCTGTGTTTACACGTGTCTTCCCAGCAGCTGATTTCTGAATATGGGCGCTGATGCATGGCTTGTATTAGAGACTGGAATATACCTCCTGTTGTGCAATCCAAGTGAAGCCAGCTGCATCTCCTACAAGATTACCCTGTCTTCCTGTCTTTTCTCCTTTTATCTTCTCTCTGCTTTCCCCTCCTTATTTCCTTCCTTTCCTCCCTCTTCATTCCTTCCCTTAATATTTTCCTCTTTTGATCATAGTTTTTTCCTTTCCTGCTAATCTAGAGACCCTTTGAAAAAAGCATTATATCTTAGTTTTCATACCTTCAGGGTCTGGCCATAATAGGGTGTCAATAAGTATTTCACAAATAAACTCTTGATGCTATATTTCTAATAACAAAAAGTATATTCGTCTAAGATGATGGCATAATACTGATGCATAGAAATTTTATCTTTCTCGTTATCACCATTACCATTTCTGTCACGATCATTGACATAATCATCATAATTACCATATTGAGTGCCTACTCTCCACACCAAGAGTATTATAAGTATTATTTCATCTAATTCTATAGTGACCTTGTTAGTGCCTCATCTGTAAAATGAAGATAATAATAGCACCTTCTCCGTAGGCTTCTTGTGAAGACTAAATGGAATGATATGCAGGAAGTGTTTAATATGTTCTCTGAATAGAAGTAGTCTATGAATGTTAGCTATTGATATAATGATTATCATTTTAATCCCCATCTTACAGATGAAGAAATAGGAACAGAGAGATTAGGTGGTTTGCCAAAAGTCACTCAGCTGACAAGTGACAGAAATTGGGAACAAAGTCCCAATTCTGGCTCCATAGACAAGACCATAACAATACTGCCTTTCCACTATGAGAGTCTCTAAATTTCTCGACAAGAGTAGCAATAATAAGTCAAATAACTGTAACAAGTTTAGAGAGAGGAATCTTTTTTCTTAAAAAACAGGTGGAGAGTGAACAAAACACTGAACGAGAATAAATAGTGTCAAGAAGTTCCACATTTACCTTTAAAGTCTTCCTTATCACAAGTTGGGAGCACAGCACAATTATACTTATGTCACAAATTTATCTATGAAGTTACTCTTTCTGCTAAAACAATAATATTCCAATTTTATAATTTTTATGCTTTGATATCAAACAAAGCTTTGACTAGTTGATGAATCTCATTTCTCTGGCAATGTCTAAATGACAAAATCTGCTCTAAAGAAGAAATGCCAGCCCGCCTTTGTCCTTTTCTTCTTTTGTCTTTCCTGCTTTGGTCCTCTCTGATTTTGGTTAATGCTTGTTAGAGTAAATGATGAAATTTTATTTTGTTATGTAGGCAAAATATATAGCTGATTATAGGTTGAAATAAATATTTAAGGATTTAAGTAAATATTTACATGGGGGATGAGGGAATTAACACATTTAAAAAATTGTAATAAAAACATTTCATTTAGAAGCAAAAGAGAATTCACAAAAGAGGAATAGAAATGAGTTAAAAAAATGAATCGTTAAAAGTTGCTACAGGTAAACAGAACATTTATCGATGGTCTTATTTTAGTGAATCTCATGCCATTGCTTATAAGATGCACCTCATTTTCTGTACGCCAAGGACAGAAAAACTTCAGCCAACCAAGTGACACAAGGCCTTCTTAACACTTAGACTTTTTACCTTCAAATACTAAGAGGTTTTTTAGACTTATTTAATATTAATTTTGTTTTGTGTCTATATGAAAAGAAAAAACCAGCAAATGATATTGGTTAAGGTATTTCTAAAATGTCTTTCTAGTCAGAATCTGAGCCTTCTGAATCCCGTGATTCAGAGCTTTTGATGTCCATGTTTTCCCACATATCATCCTCTATACTAAAGAAGATAGAGCATGTCTTAAAGAGAGTCTATATAGGAAATTAAAGCTATTGGTGCTCGGTTTCTAAGCCATCTTGCAATTATGTAGGATCGCTCCGCTTTTGTTTTCAATTTCAGGAATGCTGCTAAACACTTTTGTTTTATCATCCATGCCGCCCTCACCACATTACGTATTAAGTGTTTGAAAAGTGTTTTACTAGAGTATTATAGTCAGGATTGGGGTTTTTTGGGTTTTTTAAAATCACTGACACCCATTCTGAAAGTTTTGCTTATAGTACTTTTAAGGCTTGACTATGCTTAAGCAATGACAATTACATCCCTGCTCAGGCAATAATAAATGAGATTAGCTGATCAATCATGATTGAAAAAGGAGATGAGTCGTAGGACACATCTTAATTTCAGTGTTAAAATAAAAAAAATAATTGTGTCTTAGAATAGAGTAGTGAGTAAATATGTAGAATAAAGTTTAACTTTTCTAGGAGAAAAAAAGAGAGAAATTATAGCTAAACCAAAGTTCTGCTTTCACTTGAGATGTAAAAAGCCACAAGAAATGTCCATCTCCCCTTGAAAATTAATCAACACCCTTCTTTTTTTTTTTTTTAAAGATTGGCACCTGAGCTAACAACTGTTGCCAATCTTTTTCTTTTTCTTCCTGCTTTTTCTCCTCAAACCCCCCCACTACATAGTTGTATATTGTAGTTGTGGGTCCTCCTAGTTGTGGCACATGGGATGCCTCCTCAGATGGCCTGATGAGTGGTGCCATGTTCTCGCCCAGGATCTGAACCAGCGAAACCCTGGGCCACCACAGCAGAATGTGTGAACTCAACCACTCAGCCACGGGGCCAGCCCCCAATCAAAACCCTTCTTGAGACAAAGAAGTCTCAAGAGAACTTTAAAAATCAAATGAATATGAAAACACAAAACTATCAAAATTTGTGGGACTCAGCAAAAGCAGTGCTTAAGGGAAATTTATAGCATTAAATTCACAGATTTGAAATGAAGGAAGATTTAAAAGCAATAAACAAAGTTTCCACGTTAGTAACCTATAGAGAAAAGAGTAAATTAAATTTAAGCAGAAGAATGGTAATAATACAAAGACTTTTTCAAACAAACAAAGGCTTAGAGAACTCATTGCCAGCCTATCAGCACTGTGGGAAATGTTAAAGCATTCTCCTCAGGCAGAAGAGAATTAAGATGTTGTATGAAAATTTGAATTTACATAAATAATTAATCCCAGAAGTCATATAAATTAAGTGTAAGAGATTTTTTTCTTACTTATAATCAATTAAAAAGATAAGTTTCTGCCCAAGTGAAAAATGGTAACAATGCATTATAGGATTTTTAACATAGATAGAAGTAAAATGTAGCACAAATATAGCAAAATGGATGGAAGTGAGGAAATGGAAGTATGTGGAAGTATACAGTTGTAAAGTAAGTGGGATAACATAATTTGAAGGTAGACTATACTATGAACCATAGAAAAATAATAAAAAAGGCAAAAATGTAACAGAATCAGATGACACAAATAGAAAATAATAGCCAGTTAGTAGATTTAAATCCATTCATTTTAATAGTTACATTTAATGTAAATGGCCTAAACCCCTCAACTAATAGGCAGTGAGTGTCATATTCATAAAAAATTGAGACCAAATGCTTTCCATAAAAATCCCACTTTAAATATAATGATATTGATTGGTTAAAAGTAAAAGGGTAGAAAAATACATGCCAAGAAAATATTGATCAAAAGGAAGAGTGAGTGGCTATATTAATACGCAAAATAGAATACAGATGAGGAATATCTCTAGGCATAAAGAAGGACAGTGTTAGGAAACAATTCTCCGTGGGTCTCTAACATACTCTCACATCCTGTGAAAGCTTTTATAATGGACAATTCTTTCAAGGATGTTTGTGTAGTGAACAGGCTTGAGAGATAGATACAGTGTCTCCCTCCATCTCCAGGGTGTAAGGCTGATTTGTTTGCTGTCTAGGATAATAAAAATAACATCCTCCAGGGAAGATGTTGGCAGGTTTCCCAGCAGCCCTCTTTATAGGACTAGGGTTTCCTAAGTACAGGGTTCCTTGACTGGACACAAACCTACTGAGTGTACAGTGTCCACCTGGGCTTACCTTTGCCTTGCACTCATGAGATTTAGGGGAAAGTGAGGATCAATGTAAACATGAAGTTCCTGCTATTTTCTGTGCTGTGAGTAATAAAAGCCTTTGTCTCTGACCCAAGGGTCTTGTGTCTTCTGCAAGAATGTATGAAACTGGAATTATGCTGGTAAAGGAATCAATTTGTCAAGAAGACTCAACAATCCTAACTATGCATTCACCTTACGGATCATCAAAATATGTGAAATAGAAATTGACAGACCTGAAAGGAGAAAGAGACGTTATAGTTGGAGTGTGCGAAATTTCTTTCTCAGTAATAAAACAAGACAGAAAGTAAAAAAGGATAAAGAGGATATGAAAGAATAACACTATCAACCAATTTGATCTAATTGACACTTATAGAACACTCCACCCAAAACAACAGAAGCCACATTCTTTTAATGTACACAGAGAATATTTACCAAGATAGACCACATCATGAGTCATAAAACAAACATCAACATATTAAAAGAATTAAATCAAATAAAGTACTTTATCTGGCAATGGTGGAATTGAAAAACCCACCAGTAGCAGAAAGAATTTGGAAAATCCCCATACTTTTGGATTTAAACAGTACAATTCTAAATAATCTATGATTCAAAGGGGCGGGGGGAATTACAAAATATATTGCAATATATAAAAAGGGAAATACAGCATATTGAACTTGAGGGACACAGCTAAAGCAGCACACGGAGACAATGATAACAAATGATTATATTAGAAATATCCTAAATCAATAAACTAAGCCATCTCTTTGAAAACTACAAAAAGAAAAGAAAATTACAACCAATGTAATCAAAAGGAAGGAAATAATAAAGAGTAGATATTAATGAAATGAAAGATAAACAATAAAAAATAAAATCAATGAAGCTGGAAACCTGTTCTATCAGAATCAAACTGATAAAGCTTTAGCCAGAGTGCTGAAGAACAAGAGAGTAGGTAAAAATTACCAATATCAAGAATAAGCGAACATAACTACAGATCTTAATAGGATAATAACAAATATTATGAACGACGTCATGCCAATACATTTTAACACTTGGATGAAATCAGTAAATTTCCGTAAAACATACAAACTACTGAAGCTCACTCATGAAGGAGACAACCAAAATAGTGTGATATCTAACGAGTAATTTGAATTTCTAGCTTAAACTCTTCCCCCAGAGTAAACTCCAGGCCCAGGTGACAGCATGTGTGAATTCTATGAAACATTTAAAGAATTATGCCAATTTTACACAAACTCCTTAAGAAAATGGATGCTTATACAACACGAATGAGTGACATTTCTCCCTGAAATGCAAAGCTGATTTGCCATTTGAAAATCAATCTTTGTAATTCATTATATCAAAACAATGTAGTATAAAAATGTATTCTCTCAATAGTTGCAATAAAAGAATTTGAAAAAATTCAAGATCTATTCAAAATTAAAAAAATCTCTCAGCAGTCTAACAATAGAAGGGAACTTCCTTAACTTGATAAAGGGGCATCTACAAAAAAGTATAACAGACAGCATACTTAACAGTAAAAGAACAGTGCTTTCCCCATACTGTAAATAATAGGATGTCCAATCTCACCATGTCTATGCAACATCGTGTGGGAGGCCTTAGTCAGTGTGATAAGAAAAGATAAGTAAATTAAAAGGCATACAGACTTGAAAGGAAGAAACATGGCTATAATTACTTGCAAAGAATCATGGCCATCTGTGAATACAATCTCAAAGATTCTACAAAATACCTCCTCGAAATTGAGAATGAGTTTAGACGGGTCACCGGATACATGGTCAACTTACAAAAATCAATTATGTTTTCATATACTGGTACTGAATAATGGGATATAGAAATAAATTTTAAATCTTCATAATTTATAATAGCATGAAAAAGGAAACATGAAACATCTAGAGATAAACTTAACACAGAGATAATCTGATATATATGATCATTTTATGCTGAAAATAAAGAAAACGCTGATGAGAGAACTTTAAAATAATCTAAATAAATTGAGAGATATGCTCTGTTCATGGATTGGAAAATTCGATATTGCTAAATTGTCAATTCTTTAAATTGATACATAGATTCAAAAAAAATACTAAACACAATCCAAGGAGGCTTATTTTTAGATATTGGGGAGGTGATTCTATAATCTATATGGAAAGGTGATGGCCCTAGATAGCCCAACCAATTTTTAAACAGAAGAACAAATTTAGAGGACACACAACCCTGATTTCAAAACTTACTATAAAGCTTCAGTAATCAGAACAATGTGGTTTTACTGATAGAATAGATATATTGATTGATGGAACAAAATAGACCCATATGTCTATAGTCAATTGATTTTTGACAAATGAAATGTGCCAAGGTATTTCTAGAAAGTATACACTTTTCAACAAATTGTGCTAGGGAAACAAAACCTCATCCCTTCTCTTCCCACACCCCATATACGAAGAAAAGTTTATCTTGAAATGGGTGGTAGACCTAAATGTGGAACTTAGAAAACTTTTAGAAGAAAACACAGGAGAAATTCTCTGTAATCTTAAGGCAGACAAATATTCTTATATAGCAAAAGCACAAACAGAAAATAAGAATTGATAATTTGTACTTTAAAATTAAAACTTTCTGCTCTCAAAAGAACTCCTAAAATACAATAATAATAAGATACATAATCCAATGTAAGTGAACAAAAAGTTTTTAAAAAATTTTTTATTTTATTGAGTCGCATTGGTTTATAACATTACGTAAATTTCAGGTGAACGTCATTATATTTCAGCTTCTTTACAGACTGCGTTGAGTTCACCACTACAAGTCTAGTTTCCATCCATTACCCTACAAATGTGCCCCTTTACCCCTTTCGGCCTACCCCTGACTTCCCTTTTGGTAACCGCCAATCTGTTGTCGGTATCTATGTCTGTTTTTCAATCTTCCACATATGAGTGAAATCATACAGTGTTTGTCTTTCTCTGATTTATTTCACCTAGCATAATATCCTCAAGGTCCATCCACGTTGTCACAAATGGCATGATTTTGTCTTTTTTATGGCTAAGTAGTATTCCATTTGGACAAAAGTTTTGAAGAGAAACTTCAGACACAAAAAAGCTATAGATATCAAATAAACATATGAAAAGATGTTTGGCATTTTTAATCATTAGGAAAATTCATACTTAAATCATAATGAGATATCACTGCATACCTATTAGATTGGCAAAAATTCCAACAATAACAAAAATTACTAGTGAGGATGCAAAGCATCTGCAACTCCAATAGATTGCTAGTGGGGATGGAAAATGGTTTAGTCACTTCAGAGAACAGTTTGGCAGTGTGGTACAAAGTTAAATATTTACTCAACGTGTGAACCAACCATCCCACTCCAATGTATTTTTACAAGTGTTGACGACATATCTCCACACAAAGACCTGTACCTCAATGTTTGTAACAGTTATATTCATAAGCACCAAAAACTGCAAACAATTCAAACTCCATCAACTGATGGATGGATGCACATATTTTGGTTCATTCAGAGAATGGAACACTACTAAGCAAAACAGAAACAAACTGATGACACATCAACAACATGATGTTCTCAGCATTAAACTAAGTACAAGAAGCCAGTCAAAAAAGGTTATATACCTTATGTTTCCATTTATATGATATTCTGGAAAAAACAAAATTATAGCAACAGAAATCAGATCAGTGGTTTGTAGGGGCTATGGGTAGGTGGAACCTACCTCACTACCTAGGTCCACAAGATGACTTTTCGGGGTGATGGAAATATCATATAAATTGATTGTGGTTGTGGTTATACACAGCATACATTTGTCAAATTCAACAAACTGCTACTAAAACAGGTAATTTTTGCTGTATGTAAATTATATCTCAATTAATAATAATGAACAAAGAAATAAACAGAAAAAGGAAAATCAACATGACAATGCTATTGGGTTCATATATTTCAAGTGGACTTCCAGAAGCTTTTTGGGAAATAATTTGGCAATATATGCCAAGAGCCTTAAATATGTTCCTACATTTCACCCATACAACTCCATTCTAGCATCCAAAGAAATTAACCTAACACAGAAGAAAAATTATACCCATAAAGATGTTTACTACAGAATTATTTATAATAGTGAAACCATAGAAGTTAAGATTTAACAGCCTGTGAATGATTAAGATATAGAGCAATGTCTTGATTCAGACTTTAAATAAATATGAAGCCTATTGAATAAAATAGAAAACGTCATGACGCAATGTAAACTGAAGAAAGTAACATATCCAATTTTATTTCAGGGCTTCTGTAAACAGCGGCTGACTAAACACATGCATCTACTTCCCATTCTCTAGAGCTGCTATAGCTGAAAGTATAGAAGTACGAATGAAACCTGGTGCAAATGGTCTCCTGGTTTTTATTGATGCTCCTTTCCGCTTCAGCCTATTCTCAACTCCCACCTCCACGTTTGAGGCATCCACTCACAAACCAAAATTCTGTGAACCGAGTTTTAAAAACACCATGGTAAAGTATTTTCTTCAGGCTGTTTTTTCCATCTTGAATTTAAATAATAAATCTAAGGTCATGCTTATACAAATGAAACATACAAAAAAAATTAGCCAACAGGCAATAACAAGGCAATCAAACATTAACAAACCCCCAAACACACCATTGCTTTAAAGCTGATTTTATCATAAATAAGAAAATTTGTAGCATTGATTTGATACTAACTGATCAGTTACTGAAGATTAAAAATGACTAAATATTATTGATGTAGTGGGTATATATACGTGCAACAAATAAAATCTATAATTCTTTTGAGCTTAAATATAAAGAGATGATTTTCAAGAAAAAAGTTGTCTTTATACTGTAAATATTGTAGTTTAAGGGTTAAATAATTGGGCAACCAAAAAATATTTAGTATTCCAAAACAATTTATTTTCTTTTCTTTTCAGTTTTGTTAAGACATAGTTGATGAATAAAATTGTAAGGTATTGAAATGGTCAATGTGATATATGTATACCTTGTGAACGGAGTCCCACCATTGAATTAGCACATCCTTCACCTCACATATTTACCGTGTTTTTTTTTTTGGTGAGAACACTTAAATTCTACTCTCTTAGCAAGTTTCAATTGTACAATACAGAATTATCAACTGTATTCACCTTATTATACACCAGAGCCTCAGACCTTACTCAACTTATAACTGAAACTTTGAACGCTTTTACCTGCTTCTCCCTCTCTTTCCCCACTCCAGCCCCTGGCAACCACTATTCTATTCTCTGTTTCTATGAGTTCAACTTTGTGTTTTAGATGCCGTAGATAAGTGATACCATGCAGTATTTGTCTTTCTCTGTCTGGTTTATTTCACTTAGCAGAATGTCTTCCAGGTTCATCCATGTTGTCACAAATGGTAGGATTTCCTGCTTTTTAAAGGCTGAATAATATTCCATTGTGTGTGTGAAAATATATGTATATTAACTCATTATCCATTAATCTGTCAACAGACACTTAGGATGTCTCCATACCTTGGCTATTGTGAATAATGATGCAATGAACACAAAAGTACACATATCTCTTCAAGATAGTGATTTCATTTCCTTCAGATATATAATCAGAAGTGGGGTTGCTGGATCATATAGTAGCTCAACTTTTAATCTCTTGAGGAACCTCCATAGTGTCTTCACAGTGGCTGTACCAATTTATACTCCAACAAACAATGTGCAAGAGTTCCCCTTTCTTCATACCCTCAACAATATTTGTTATTTTTTGTTGTTTTGATAATAGACATCCTAACAGGTGTGAGGTGATATCTTATTGTGGTTTTGATTTGCATTTCCCTGAAGATGGGTGATGTTCCCCTTTTCATGTAACTGTTGGCCATTTGTATATCTTGTTTGCAAAAATGTCTATTCAGGAACTTTGTCCATTTTTTAATTGGATTATTTAGGGTTTCTTTGCTATTGACTTTGCTATTGAGATGTATATTCCTTGTTTATTTTGGATATTAACTGTTTATCAGCCTGGCCTGAGCTCCTGGTTGTGTCTCAATATTTTGTGATTGTCCAAGCCGCCATTTTTGTTCTTAGTGGCTCCCAGGAGTTGAGGGTGTGCTGAGACCTGTCAGTGTCTCAAAGAGAAGGATCAAAGTTAGCACCTAGATCTGGGATGATTAGAAGCAGGACCCTCAAGCGGCAACCAGCAAAGTATGTAGTTAGCCCTTCCAGGAGAAACTGGGAGATAGGCATTTTTATCTGTTCCTTTTGTACTAAGCCCAGATGTACAGCCATGGAGAGGAGGGGAGGGGTGTTCCTGCACCCATTTAAAAATTGTTTCTTTGTGTACTGCAGTACTGTGGGATTCATGCATGAAAGCCTCCGAGGCTATCAGAGCCAGACAATCCACGGGCCCATCCTTAGGGCAGCAGTCTCCACAGCTGGAGCCCCAGATGTGTGTACAAGATCCTTCCAGAGAGGTGTTGACAATCTGGTTTTATCATTAGAGTGAGCTAGAGGGAGAAGGTGGGGGTGGAGGGTAGGGGTGGAGGCAGGAATACTCCTGGCTCCCCCATTCTCGAAGGAGGTTCACAACCAGCCGCCAGACATGTGCTAAATTAGAATCATTTGAACCTTCGAGCAGCAGCTTGTAAAGTAGGCCTTCAAACTCCTTTCAGGGAAAGACTGGGAGACGGGTGTTTGTGCCTGCTCCCTCTGCACTGAGGCTTAAGGAAAACCTCCAGAATGCTTCACACCCATCAAGACCTCCTTCTTTGTTTGCTGTGGACGCAAGCCATGAGTGCCTTGTCACCACTGTATTTCCAGCCTTCTCCCGTTGCAATATTGGCACATAATGGGTGCTCACATATATGTTTAACAGATGGACGGTCTGAATTAAGAATATCCTCAATAAGAGGGGAGGCATCAATCAAGAGAGCCATAGAAAAAAATGAATATCTAGCTAGTTTATGTTTTAATCATTGTCAAAACAGCGATTCCTAATGCAGGTATAGATCACATTTTTAAAAATGTTTTGTAAAATACAGATTCCTGGGCCCTGCTGGAAATCTACTGAATTAGAATCTCTGGTCACAGATATTTAAAAACAAGTGCTCATGGGTTTTCTAACATGTTTAATAACCTTTGCTCTAAAATGAGCTTTCCTTTTATGATTTGAAGAGTTCCACACTTTCAACCTCTGCACAGATACACAAAACTCTTTTTGGAAAAAGCTTCAGAATAATCCACTATTTCAGATTTTTAATTGAGAACACTCTGTCAGTGACTTGGCAAAATTATGTAAAATTATTCCTGCATATTTCCTGTGTAGAAATTCTACTAGTTTAAAATAATCATTTTTTCCCTCTTTTTCTAACAATTACCATTTTATCCACCCCCCCAACCCTAGCTCCTTAAAGTCTAAAAGATTTCAAGATTTAAAATGTGCCCTTGCTATGAACTACTCTAAAGTAAAAGAAACCAAATGAATTCAGGCGATGTCTTACAGAGTAATTGCCTTCTTTTCATATTAATAAAAGTCGTCTCTCATACCTATTTTCCCTGGCTTGTTCATATAACATAGTCAACTGTGTCAACATTTAGCAACCTTAAATTGTATGCCAGACACCAAGATGTACATAATAAACATTTCTGTATTCCATAACCATCTTATCAATGGTTCTGTACTCAATGTGCTTATTACAATGCCGATTTTCCCTCCAAACAATGACATGTGTTGAAAAGTGGATAGATACCAATATCTGTTATGTATATTAGCAAATGATAAAACATTAAATAGAGTGCTTTAAGTGAAATCTAATGAAAAGACCATTTCACACCAAGTCCTTTCCTTCCTTAGCGGGCCCTAACCCTCATTCTGAACAGATACAACCTCTGGGTGGAAAATAGAAACATCATAGTTGGAATATGGTGGGAAAAAGGATTTGTAAAGAAAGAGACTGAGGGCTTCATTTAAAAATGTGGATGCAGGGCTGACCCTGTGGCCAAGTGGTTAACCTCGCGCGCTCCGCTGCAGGCGGCCCAGTGTTTCGTTGGTTCGAATCCTGGGCACGGACATCGCACTGCTCATCAAACGATGCTGAGGCAGTGTCCCACATGCCACAACTAGAAGGAACCACAACAAAGATTATACAACTATGTACCTGGGGGCTTTGGGGAGGAAAAGGAAAGAATAAAATCTTAAAAAAAAAATGTGGATGCAAAGTGTACTTTCCCCTCTTCAGTTTTAAATTAGAGAATATGGACCTAGAGTGGACAACAGATTCTAGTAGCAAAGGCAATTATGTGGTATACAGAGCCATTTATTTTGATGGGAAAGAAGGTTATCATTTCTGTAATTTTAACAGTGGTAGATGTTCACGGTTTTAAAAGGATCGATGAATACAAGAATGTATAAAATAGAAAGTGGAAGTCCTTCCTTTGAGTATTACTATTAGTGAGTCAGCTAAATACTTTTCTGGAACTCTCTCTATATGAACACACATACTTAGAGATATGCATATGCATGTGTATGAGTGTGTGTGTGAAAAGTATCCCACATGGAAATTCTAATGGCTCCTGTGAATTTGGTAGTGCCTTTCTGGCAGTATGTAATAGAGATACTCACATCCATGAAGGGAGAACAGAGAAGCTCTTAATTGCCTATCACATTACTTTTGGAGCTAAATGGATGTTGCATTATTCAGGATTAAGAGATATATTTCCAAAGCACCAAGCTAGATGGATGCCGCAGAATTCCTCATTTGCTCCAAAGCCGTTCATTGTTTGCCTTTCTATTGGTTTGTCATTGCCATGATGACGGATACGTCTGGTGCACGATGTTGTTTGCAGGGCAATTTTTGCCACAAAAAAAGGATTAATTTTTTTTCTGCCATTTTCCATTTTCATCACCAATTTCTAACTGTCATGAAAGTGAGCTCTGTTTTTACACGACATTCCATTCTTATTACCTTCTTTGTCCCAAGAATGAAAGTCTGTAATGAGAGCAAAGCCATAGCTGGCATCAGAGAGCTGTTATAATTCACTCTCATGACAAAGAAAGTAATGAGAAATGACAGTGGCACAAAATGAATCCTTTCCCATCCCAGCCCCTTGGATGATAATGAAAACAGAAGATGGCACCAACTTTATTCATCTTCGTGACACCTATTGTGACAGGATTGAAAGCTGCGGCAAGAAAGCATCTGAAGTTACGATTTCCCAGTCTCATTCCCATCACATGTTTAAAAAAATCAACGAAAAACAAACAAAACAAAACAAAAAGCCTTCCATATCACCACTTCTCCTGGGACTCCCATTATGGGGAGGCTTTCCGAGGTTGCAGAATTCTCTTTACGGTGCACAACTGAATGTATTCCAGAGAGCATGAAATGCTTCCATCTCCTAAAATTGTTTTCTTTTTTATTATGAAATCATCTTAGCAATGCCTCTAATAGAATTGATGGGAAAGAGGAGGGAGAGAATACAGAAATAAAGCCACTTTTTGAAGTTCTAATTCAATTCTTTGACTCTCCTGAAAAATATAAATTTAAGGTATAAAGCATTCAACTAATACTTCAGCAGACTCTCACCCGCTCTTACATATCTTTGCCCTCTCCTCTCCTCCCTTCTCCTATCTCTCTTTTTGAGCTGTGACTATATTTTTAGAAAAGCTAAAAAGAAATTTAGAGCTAAGTTGACCCAATCTCTGTATTTTATGGATCAGAAAAAGGAGACTCAAAAAGGTGAAACAACTTAGCCACCGTCACCCAGATAGTGCCAGAATACTCAGTCACAATTTTTCAGTGTGATCTTTCTAGAACGTAAGTTGAGAATGCCAGAGAAAGGTAGCATGGAGTATATGTATTCTTCTTGAGTTTTTGCAGCCTCTCTATCAAGGGAAGGTGGCATCCTCTCAAGGAATTCATTTTAGAGTCACAGGAGTCCGAGAGTCCAGGCTCTGTCACTTCCTACCTCTGTGCCTTTGGGCCTATCATCTTTCTGATTATCAGTTTCCTTTACTATATAACAAGTTTAGAAAATTATAACTGGCGTACTAAATGATCTATTTTAAATAGAGTAGATATAGTGATCCCCTTATTTTTTCCTCTCCCTACTGACTTCAAATATGACTTTCTTTTACCTCCTCCAAGAACAAAGATTAAATGCATAGATCTTAGATCAAAGATTAAAAACAAAGATCTTATCTCAGGACCAATCTTCCTCACACACAGAAAAAGCAAACAAACATTCTTTGCTTCTAACTATTCTGTGGTCAGGAGCAAGGGAGGGGGGCAAAGTAAGGCAGCAAAGGCCGTGCTCCATTGCTGGGCATCTCTGCCCTGCACCATTTCTTGGCACAGGCCATGGATCCTTTGGAAGACTTCTCACAACTCGCACTCCACTCATGATAGTAAAGCAAAATGGTCCATTTTTCCCATTGGCAGACACCTGAGTCCTTTCAAAAATATTCAAGCCTGGCTTCTTTTCTGGGTATCCAGGTGGTCCATGTGAAAACCCATACCACCTGGCCCTGACGTGCTCCAAGAGTGAGGCCCGTTCACTGCCTCCTTCATTCTTGTTTTGCAAATGGGGACTGCCGGAGGCAACCTCTTGCATTTGGAATTCTTCAGGCAAGAGACAAGCACCATTCCCTTTCTCCGCAAACTCCAGGGTGCACACGCCAAGCTGGAGGCAACCGTTCTATACCAGTATGGGCAGACCTATGCATTTGTGCAGCTAATAAGCATTTGGCAAGGAACTGGCAGTGTGTTAGTGAAATGTCGCTCTCCCTTTTGACAGACATTCTGGGTGCCATCCTTACTTGACTGGAGGGAAGAGGGCATGTGATAGTCTTACATATACCTTTTATCCCTTCATTGACTGTTCTCCAACAAATCTCTAACCTTCTTTCATCGCTGGCTACTGGGATTGATGATGGCTGGACCAGTTTGGCCATTTGGGGATGAATCTGTGGCTTCCTTTTAGATAAGTAGCAAAACTTGTCCTTCATTGTCTCAGCTTTCAAACTGCAGACAAAATTCTGAGACCCAGCAACAGTCTTGTTGCATTCTCTACAGATCTCACATGGTTGTTGTAATAAGCATAACTTTTTGATATCATGATAATTTACTTTGTATTTCTACTAAATGATGATATCATAACTCCTGAATTATGGGGCAACTGAAGTGTACAGAGGGGAAGTGCCTTCTTCTGATGCAAGAAACCAGTATTCTGGTTAAATAAAATATTTCAGCTAACACAAAGTGGTAATGTATGCCACAACACAATGTAGTTTGTGTGTGTGTGTGTTTTTACTGAGGAAGACTTGCCCTGAGCTAACATCAATTGCCAGTCCTCCTCTTTTTTTGCTTGAGGAAGACCAGCCCTGAGCTACCATCTGTGCCACTCTTCCTCTATTATGTCTATGGGACACCTCCGTAGCATGGCTGGTGAGTGGAGTAGGTCCGCACCCAAGATCCAGGCCCGCGAACCCAGGGCGTCGAAGTGGAGCGCATGGAACTTTAACCACTGGGCTACGGGGTTGGGCCCTACACTGTAGTTTTTAAACAATTAGAATACCTAGGAGTCCTAAAACTTCCAGACCTTCCTGCACCTGATGCTGTCTGTGACATTGTGGAGCTCAACTATGATCTACATCGTAGATCTTCTATGCTGAGGATCCAGCAGACTTTCAAGCCAATCCAGAGCTGGCCAGAGCTCTTGTTCTTGGGAAACTATTTCATTGTGAATACCTCGCTATAGGTAATGAAGCACTCCTGATTCCGGTGGCAGCCAGGGTTCCACCAGATCTGTGCAGCATTGGTAGTGGGACTGAATATTTTGTAGTTCCCTCAGGATAATGTACTGAGCTCTCTTCCAAGCTTCTTGTTAAGTTCCTTGACCTATTTACATGTTTTGGGGGCTTATTTTCATAATCACCATTCTTTTACACTTTCCTTGAACACTTTCAGACAAATGAAGAAAGCATTCTATTAAACAACAGTAATCTTGATGGAAAAATGTTCCAGATTTCAGGTCTGCCTCTATCACTGATTAATATAACACCCACCGCAGTAACTTATATTTTGAGATCTAATGTGTAGAAGGCTTTGTGTCCTGTAACTTTGGACAAGTAGCTTCATTGCTTTAAGCTTTTGTGGACTTATCTGTAATATGAGAGAGATTGGAATTAGATTTGTGGTTTGCAATCTGTTCTGAGGACCCTTGTGTTCTGTTGAGATGCTCAACAGCTCCCACAGAGAAAGAAGGGAAAGGACCACGGAATTGTGGGGGCCGTCCAGCAGCCTGTTACTCAATCAATGGAGGAGTTCCGCTCATGTCATTTTATGTATCAGGCTTCCACACAAGACTGATTTTCGAAAAAGGAGTTCAACTCCAAAACCACTGGGTTAGAATTTCCTTCTGACTCTGCTCAGCTATAATTCTACGAGATAGCACATGATTGTAAAATACCAGAGCAGCAAACGTTAATTCCCATTCTCTTCTGAGGTGTAGGGTGAGGTTGGAGTTGTGAGAAATTGCTCTGCCTTTCAGCTCGATGTCACCTATTCAACTTTGTTTAGTGAGCAGATAATAGCACAAAACAGGATGTTTTCTTGCCCTGGTCATCCCAGGCAAGAAAAGGCTTTATTTGAAATGCGTATCATGGGGCTCAAAGTAAATGTGAAAATTGGTATAAACTTGCCAAAAGAACAAATAAATGGGACTGGCCCAGTGGCATAGCAGTTAAGTTCATACACTCCACTTCGGTGGCCCAGGGTTTGCAGGTTCGGATCCCAGGCGCAGACCTAGAGCACTCGTCAAGCCATGCTGTGGCAGCATCCCACATGAAATAGAGGAAGAGTGGAAACAGATCCTATCTCAGGACCAATCTTCCTCACACACAGAAAAAGCAAACAAACATTCTTCAGAACTTTGAGGACAACATAGAAAGGAGTCAGCCATGATGTAGCTGTATAGCTGTTATGTCTCCATGGGAGCTATGCCCGCAGTTCCTTAGTCTCAGCACCTTTAAGAAAGGAATATTATTCTGCAATTTATTTCTAAAATAAATTTATTTTAGTTTAAAGATAACTAGATATTTTTCCGGTCATGCAGGTAAAGGTAAAAATTATGCTAACTTAAAGTGCTATGGATATTTTCTAGTCATTCAAACTATGTAGGGTTAATATCAAAGAGACTATCATGAAGAACAAAGATTAAATGCATATAAAAATCTTTCATTCTATTTCTAAACCTATTTTGTAGTCAAATAAGACACGTACAAGAAAAAAAATTTCATCTTAGTTTTTAATTTTCATGTTTCTTCCATTTGTAGTCTGGAAGATTTGCTAGAGAGTATATGAGATCTTCACACACTTTTAATAAATTCATCTTACTTTTGGTGATTAAGGCATCTGTGAGATTAAAAAGATGACTTGAAAATTCCATTCCTGATTACTTAGGGTGAAATCACAATTACTGCTTTGTCTTCCTGCTTGGTTAAAAGCAGTCAGTATTCCCATTACCTGTGGATTGCTATAATAAGTCAAGCTTAAGAAAAACGCATATGTGAAAACTTGCTTGCAATTACTTTTCCTGACAGTCAGGCAAAATGTAATTAAAAAGTTTGAATTGTACAGGTGCTAAAAAGAAGTACATTGCAAAATAAGCAAACTCTAATGTTAAGAAATCCATTGGGTTATTAACATGTTATGATCTTAATTATGACAGTCCAGGGTTATAATCCTGGGTCTATTGCTAAGGAGAAGAGATTATAAAAGGAGGTTGTCAAAATCTTTATCAGAGAGTTATTTTAACATCATTTTTAAGGGAAATTTATTGTTTAATTATGAAGGTAATATAACTACAATCTAGGAAATATGTAAAATGGTGAAAAGAAAAATAATTGCCTATTGTTCCAGTACTTAAACTGCCATTATTATTATTTTGGTGGCATTCCTTCCAGGCTTTCTTCATACGCTTTTATTAAGTTTTTGTTTATAATTTTAATGTGTGCGCATAACATTTTGCACCCTGTCTTTTCACTTTATTGTATACATTTAATAGAGTTTTATATTTTCAAAACGAGTCTGGTTTGTATCTTAGGAAATTACTTGGTAAGAGAAGGTGGTCAGCATGGCAATAAGCCTCAGGCCTGGTCCAGAAGGTAATTCCACTTTGGTGTGAGGCTGGCAACAACCAGGTCATTTTCATCCCTGGAATCATTTCATGAGAAATGCTTTGCCCTATGCTGAATGCTAGCTACAGGACAAAGTTGCCATCAATTAAGACTTGGAATGAGGCCAGATCTAAATCACTGGGGTAGAATCTTTGCATCTCAGCTTCATGGGGATCACCATATAAAGAACCCAGATGATACAGGACACCGTAATTGCTGCCCACGGAAGCCAAAGGAGAGCATTTGAATCCACAAAGATGAAAGCACTTCTTTCAAGGACACCTGAAGGCATGCTATGAAACCAAGAGCTGTAATAAAATCAAAATTACTTAGAAAACTAACTGTAATGTTTAAACTATTCTATGAGTGAGTGTAACTGGATTTTTTGAAAAAAACCGCAACAATATATAAGTAATGCAAACACTAAGAGACCCTGCAATTTTGTTCTTTGAGATTAAAAAGAATGAATATGGAAACCTATAAAATCAACTGTATGTGCATGTGCGTAGGCATAATTTGGCCTAAGTACGCATGGGAACACTATCTTAGTACCGTCTAAATGATAAACTGCACTTTAAGTAATCCAAAAGACAGCCAGAGTCCATGGAAACTTTCAGAAAGACTGAATCTCTACAAAAGTTCCAAGAGCTTCATTCGTCATTCAGTAACCACAACAGATTAAAGAGTAAAGAAGTTTAAAGAGTCTGCTACTGAGAATGTCAAAGTCACAGAAAGATTTGTGACAGTCTTTTCAAGGGCGTAGGGAAAAGGGACAGAATTTCTGGAGAGTAGAATGAAAGTTCACATCAAAATTTTAAAAACTCATAAACTGTTTGACCCTATAATTGTACTTCTTGAAGTTTTTCTCTCCCTCTGGCTGCCTTTTAAGATTTCACTCCATCTTTAGTTTTCAGTAGCTGGACTCTGCTGTCCCTAAGTGTAGTTTTCTTTCTGTTTACACTATGTGGGGTTTGTAGACCTTCTTGAATCTGTAGCTTGATATCTATTTATGTCTAGCAAATTCTCAGCCACTATTTCTTCAACTATTGACTCTTCGATTAAACATACATTAAACATTTTGTCTCTATCTTACATGTATCTTATGCTTTTTTCTATACACTTTTCCCCCTGTGCGTTGTTCTGGATTCTCTCTACAGCTCTATGAGCTGATTTACTAATTATTTTTGTTTTCTTGCTATTTCTAATCCGGTAATAAACTACTCTAGTAAATTTTTCATCCTAGTCATTATATTTTCTAGTTGTAGAATTTCCATTTGATAGGTGTTTTGTGTGTGTGTGTGTGTGTGTGCGTGTGTGTAGATTCTAGGTGTCTACTGAAGTTTTCCATTTTTTCATCTATTTTCTTGAATTGTATCAATCATGCTATTTAAAAATTTATGATAACTCCAATATCTAATTCACTCACAGGTTTGTTTCAATTGCATGTTTCTCTCTTGGTTTTTTTCAACTGGTTCTGTATTTTAACATGCTTTTAATTTTTAAATTGATACTAGAAACTATAGATTAAAAAAATTGCATAGTGTATGCATAACGTAATCTTCCAAAGAAGTTCTTTTGTGCATGTGTGGAAGGCAGATAGAATATCAGAAGATCACCTTAATCCTTTTATGAGTTGATTTTAGTTTCTTTTTTTAAGATTGTTGTGTTTCACTTTGTCCCTAATATTCTGTCATGGCCCTTCTGGGAACTTAATGACAAGCCCTGGGTATTTAGCAAGTCCATCTGATCTGATGGAACTTGAGCTCCAATCTCTCTCCCTGGCAGTGGGCAGTACTGAAATCTGCTCTGTTTTGTTTCCCTCCTAGCTGCGCTTTCCACAGGTTTCCTTGCTTGCATAATTAAGAGTGCATCAGTATCTTGAAGAGAATCAAAAGGAGATTTGGTGAGTCTTTTGAAACCTCCCTGTTTTGGGGTAATGTCACTCAATTTGTCCCCTCTCTGTCAGACTCACACTTTGACTTCTGTCTCCGTGGTCCTGGGAGACTCTTGTTTCCTGCTTGGGCTCTGTTCCCTCACTTAGCGGAAATTTCTAAGTACCTTCAGGAGAAAAGCCAGCCGGTCTGGAGCTCGCCTGCCCACAGTGGTTGCAGTTCCTCCTGTCTCTAACTGCTTTGGTTGATTCCAGTGCCTTCAAACAGTTGTATTTTATATCTTGGTCAGCTTTAATTACTGTAACAGCAGAAAAGTTAGTCCGATACAAGTCATTCCTTCATAATGGAATCAGAACGCCACTTCTATAAAGAAAATAATCATGGATGTGGCAAAGATTTAGCTACCTGAGTAATCCATAATGGCTATTCTTCTACTGGTGAAAACTTGGAATGACTGACAATATGGGATTATTTAAATAAATTATGACATCCTCTGTAAATCAAAATTGCTCCCACAATTAGGGACACAATTGAGATGATGAATTTCAAGTGTGACCAAGCAGTGTGTGGTGTGTGTGTTTATTTTCTTTCAGTCATATTTACTACACAGGTGCAAGCATAGATAGGTGCAAACTCAAGAGTCGGGCTTAACTTGATCATACTTACCCCCAAACCCCATCTAAGTCCTATCTCTGTCTAATTTAAGAGGAATGGAATGTATTAAAGCACATTGAATGGCTCACAGAACTCACGGAGGGCAGAGGAGTAGGGATGGGGCTACACTGCTAGAAATAGCTACAAAAATCACGTGTAGAACTTCTCTCGTGAGAACACACTGCTGATATCTCTCAGCCGAGATACTACTGCTGTCTCCTTGATACCCCTGATCCTTGACACTGGAAGTTACTGCTAGAAACATCATCACTGCTGCTTTAGAAAATTAGAAACAGCTTTGACCACAGGCAACCCATTCCTGAGATTCTAAATTGTTCCTTAATGACTATGACTCATTTTTCAAACAGGTATGTCCTTCCAAAATCAACTATTTTCAGGTAGTTCATGTAATGGGAGAACCAGTGTCATGTCCATGACTATGAATAATTCTCCATTTAACTTAGGATTATATGTATAAATTATTTAGCTTTTAATTCTCTGAGCCAACTGTGACTGGCCCTACAAGGATACTCACCATGCATCGCTCCTACCCTCCATCCTGCCGTCTGAAAGGCTGTTTCCTGCAAATAGGGTTTGTCTGTGCATGATTCTGCATTTACCTCAATCTTCTCTTGCTCCTCAAGTGTTCAGGCCAACCTGGGTCCAAATAATGAGTTGTCAGATTTCCTGCTAAGTCTAGGTTTAGGCTACTTCATTTGGTGAATGGGCCAGATTTTTCTGAACTCTGTAGCCATGGACACTACCTCTTGGTAGCCTTCCACTTTCCTTCCTGATAGTCATTAAATTTACCAGCCCTTTCACAGATTTTGCATAATTTATTTGCTGCTGTATGTTCCAACACTGTGACAGCACTTGGAGCTTATAAGACACTCAATATCCATTTTAATAAGATTTTGTAACATTTTGTATACTTAATGAATATATCAGAACACTCTCTAGTTTCTTTAGAGACTCCATTTGTAGTTTTATCTCTCATTCTCTGTATACTTTTGTGTGGCTTCCTGGAAGAGAAGAATGAAACTACCATCACTGTTATTTTTAAAGCCACAAAAATAGCCAGTTAATAAATGTTTATTGAGCTGAACTAATAGATATGCAATAACAATGCTAAATGGCCATCTGTAGGATAAGTCTAGGGGGAACCACATTTATATCTCTAATCAAAAGTTAATGTCATTGATTATTGAATAATCCATTTTTCTTTACTTGTACCCATCCTTAAGGAGGAAACGGAAATGGACGTCCAATATTCTGATTGTTGAGTGTTACTGACTAGTGAGATTGTGGGGATAAGAAGGTTAAGTCAAAATTTCTCTATTCTACACAAATTTTATTTTGGGGCTACATATTTCATCTAACCATATAACAAAATATTGTCAGACTAAAATCATTATGGAGTCATCTGGAACCTATTTACTCTGCCTCTGGTTTTGTGAAGTCTAATGGGAGCCAGAAAGAAGCAAATGAACAAAAATGAGCAAATAAACCTAGAGATGTTTGTAAAATAGGACTTGTACAGAATTTACATGAAATCATAGTCACGGTTATGGAATAAATATTCTATGTTAATAACTTGTCCATTAAAAAAGATGTCTGATAGAAAACAATTGAAAGATCAAAACAAATTGATATTTGGAAGAGTATCATGTTTGCCTTCTGCAAGAAGCAACACAGAAGAACAAATCTCTCAAACTTATGCTTCCACTAAGTGGCTCTGCTTTTGCCAACATTTGAAATTGTCAGACGTTAAAGTTAGTCTTTCTGGTGGGTCTGTAGCAATATTTCATTGTGGTTTTAATTGCATTTCCTTGCTTACTAAAGAAATTGAGCTCCTTTTCATCTATTTATTTGACTTTCTTCTCTTCCAAAATATTTTTTTAAGATGTGTGTTTTTCCATTTGGTTACCTTTCTTCTTCTTATTGATATGTAGGAGTTTTTTTTTTTTCTTTAAAGTATGCTTTTTGGTGGGGAAGATTGGCCCTGAGCTAACATCTGTTGCCAATCTTCCTCTTTTTGTTTTCTACCCAAAGCCCCAGTACATAGTTGTATATCCTAGTTGTAGGTCATTTTAGTTCTTCTATGTGGGATGCCGCCTCAGCATGGCTTGTTGATTAGTTTGTAGGTTTGTGCCCAGGATCCAAACCAGTGAACCCTAGGCCCCCGAAGCAGAGTATACTCAGCCATTGGGCTGGCTCCTAGGAGTTCTTTATGTACTGCAAATGCAAGATCTTTGAAAACTATATGCATGGCAATATCTTCTGCTCTTGGGTTTACTCTTACGCTTTCTAAATAATACCTTTCCTAAGCTGAACCACTTAATTTTAGTGAACAATTGAAAATATTTTCTTTTATTATTCTTGCATCTATAAAGGGAAAACACACTACTGCTTTCCTTTACACTGCACACAATACTCTCAACACTTCTGTACTCTGGTCTCCAAATGTGTGGAGGTTTTCCTCACACCAAGCAATTCTGCAACACCAGCTGGATGTCCTAGAATTGAACTCAATTCCAATTCTACCTACTTGGAGCTAGCATTATCTCCCACACGTTAAGGATTCAGTCCTACAAGACTGCCCCCGCTCCCACTTCAGATGCCATTTGCAAGTCCAGCTTGTTACCTGTGCTTCTGACCCACTGGCTGTAGAGCAGAAGTTCCTGCGATCCCCTCCTTGGATTTGATTAATTTGCTACAGCCTCTCACAGAACTCAAGGAAACATTTTACTTGCTAATTACTGGTTTATGGTAAAAGGATATGACTCAAGAACAGCCAGATGGAGGACGTACATAGGGCAAGGAATGTGGGAAGGGATGTGGAGCTTATATGCCCTCTTTGGGCAGACCACTCTGCCAGCACCTCCACGTGTCCACCAACCCAGAAACTCACCAAACTCTGTCCTTTTGGGTTTAATGTTTCATTGCATAAGCTTGATGGAGTAAATCATTGACCATTGAGGTAGAACTCAATCTCCAGCCTTTCTTCCCTCTTGGGAGCTGGGGGATGGAGGGATGGGACTGAAAGTTCCAACTGAGTCATGTTTGGTTCCCCTGGCAACCAGCCCCATCCTTAGAGGCTTTCCAAAAGTCACCCAAATGACATAAACTCAGGTGTGGTTGAAGGGGGCTTGTTATGAATAACAAAAGATGATCATTTCACATTTCTCTCTCTGAAGCCATTTCAGGAACTAATGACAAAAACCAAGTATTATAATAAAAGATGTCCCTGTTGCTCTAATCACTTAGGAAATTACAAGGGTTTGGGGAGCTATGTGCCAGGAATTGGAGGAAGGCCAAGTATATATTTTCTTATAAATCACAATATCACCATATCCTATTTAAGAAATTTTCCCTCCAAGGTCTTTAGTGTCTTACATCTTTTTCTACAACCATTACTATTTTGCCTTTCACATTTAGAAATCTAAATATAGCTGAAATACATTTTTGTGAATGCTATAAATGCTAATTTCTTTTTCTTTCTTTTTGGTGGGGCAGATTTTCTCAAGGCTAACATCTGTTGCCAATTTTCCTCTTTTGTTTTGCTTGAGGAAGATTAACCTTGAGATAACATATGTGCCAATCTTCATCTATTTTGTATGTTGGTCACCACCACAGCATGGCTTGATGAGTGGTGTATGTCCATGGCCAGGATCCGAAACAGTGAACCTGGGCTGCTGAAGCAGAGCACACCAGACCCAACCCCCGTGCCATGGGGCTGGCCCCCTATAAATGTTAATTTTTAAAAATATAGATATCTAAATGCTCCAGCAGTGTTTATTCAAAAGAGATATGTAATGTTAGCTTTGTAACAAATCAAGTGTCTATGTATGTGTGGTTCTGTTTTTGGATTCTTTGGGTTTTTCTCTTTCATCATTTTATATTTTTTTGCACAAATATCACATTGTATTAAGAAAGTTTCATAGGTCTTGTTAAAAACAGAACAACAGGCCCAAAATGGACTTGCTTATGCTAAGCCACATGGCACCAAACCGAGACCAACTCCTTGGAGCTCCTTTCTGTCTGCTACATCGGATGGTGCAGGATTCAAATTGATTTTTGCTCAAATTAGAAAAAAAAACAAAACCTCTTAAAATTTTAATATGCTTCAATTTATCTTTTAAGAGTTTTGATGTAAGAAGAGGGAATGGAAAGAGACCCCCTCCGATGGCCCCCAGGAGCTATGAGCAACCAGGCCTGGTGCCTGTGGAGCCCCTGAGCTCGCTGTTCTCTCGCTGCCTCAGGAGGTCGTGAGTGGGTCCCTGTCGGATGCTCCACAGCTTCTGCGTTACGCACTTTCAGACGTTGTTTGAGCATTTCTCTTTCCAGACTGGGTCTGGAAACTGGCCAGAGTAGGACTAGATCCGGCTGAAAAACTAGACCGGGGCCAGGGTTGGACCAGATTTGACTTAGAAACCGTACTGTTTCTGGGTTGAAATGAGCCTGACTTAGAAACTGGACTGAGTCTGACTTGGAAATCAGACTGGGTTCCGCGTCTGGTTCCAACAAAAACTGGACCAGGCCCAATGTGAGGCCTCAGGTGAATAAAATTTTTTTTTAGGGAAGAACAGACAGGTTAACCTTACCAAAACTAGTTGAATTCCAGTGGCCACAGTGTAAAACCTTTAACCTAGATAAGCTTATCTATTTGCAGGTGCCCTAGAGAATAAGGGGTCTCAGCTAAGCATTCACTGAAAAGGGTTCAGGGGAAATTATTTCTCCTCCTCTACAATGTCTGATGACCAGGGTGAGACTTGCTGGGAAAACCCCACTCGCTTCAGAGCCTACAGACAGGATCCTGGGAAAACTGGCAGAAGCCGGTAAAGGGTAAGAATTCTGAAGTTAGCTCTCTGAGACCTCTGTCTATGGTGCCTGGTGCAGAGAGGAAGGTAAAATTTCATGTGGTCCCATCCTTTCCAAATTCAGACTGTCAAGAGAAAATATTTGTAGGAATTAGATCTTTGAATTGTGACTTGTGAATTTGCTTTTGGGTACTCATTGTTTGTCTCTTGATCCTTTCTCTCCCAGGGGGAGCGATTGCCTTCTCGTTTGTCTTGTTACATGTCCTGAGAACTTGGGTTGGCAACTGTCAGATTGAGGGCCCCAAAAATATGGCCAGGTTTTGGGGACCATAGCTCTGAAGTGCATTTCAGACGTTGGGAATTATCCTGCCTGTAATAATCATAGTAGTCTCTCTTCAAAGCCTTAAATGCATGTTTACAGCAAACAACCAAGCAAATGGTCTTAAGAATACAACTTTGGAAAAGGAAGAAAGAAAATGACCAAGTTAAAGAATGCGAGTCAGGATGTTGTGACCTATGATTGCTGCAGAGATTCAGCAAAAACTCCAGAGCGGTAGCTGGGGGTAGTGCTTAATGCCTTGTATTTTTGATCCCACCTTTCAGTTAGGCTGAGGGTCTGATCAAAAGGAGGGAATTTTAAAAAATTGGACAACAGGCGCAAAATGGAGTTGCTTATGCTAAGCTCCATGTCACCAAACCAAGACTTGACTTAATTATAGTTTCAGCTCTCCAGAAATGGAATCTTAAACCAATCACTCAGGAATCACCAGATAAGCACTCACGAGGTAATCCGCTGAGAGACCCCAGCCATCTCCTAAAGGGAAGTAACCTTGCAATAACCAACCTACTTTTTCCCGCTGCCTTCAGCCTTGGAAGTCTTTCACTCTGTGTAGCTCCTCACAGCTCCTTTCTATCTGCCACATTGAGTACTGCCTGATTGGAATCGATTTTTGCTCAAATAAACTCTTATAATTTTCATATGCCTCAGTTTACCTAGATTGGCTCTGAGCTAATATCTGTTGCCAACCTTCCTCTTTTTTTGCTTGAGGGAGATTGTCACTGAGCTAACATCTATGGCAATCTTTCTCTATTTTATGTGGGATGCTGCCACAACGTGGGTTGACAAGTGGTGCTAGGTCCACGTCCACGCCCGGGATCCAAACCTTCAAACCCCGGGCCACTGCAGCAGAGCACAGGAACTTAACCACTACGCCACCAGGCTGGCCCCTCAGTTTATCTTTTAACAGTCTTAAAAACTGTTAAAACAAGTTCTTCATAATTGGTGTTATTATGTAAGAGTAGATTGGCTATTTTCCTTCCTTTATAAATTTTAGAATATGTTTGTCACATTTCACACAGACATTTCTTGGGATTTTGCCTGGAGTTACATTGAATTTTAATATCAATTTGAGTAGAACATATCTCTACAATGCTCAGTCATTCAAACCGTGAACATGGTATGACCTTTCATTTATTTACATGCTCTTTAATTTCTATCAGTAATATTTCTTAGTTTTCAGTGAAGAGGACTTGAGGAATTGCACATTTTTTGTTAAATTTATAGTTATTTGATGTTATTTGACATGTTTTAAATAGTACCTGTTGTTGGGTAAACATTGAATTATACTTACAGAAAAGGGAAAAATTCATAAGTGTGTAGCTCTACGGATATTTACAAACCCAACACACTTGTATAATATGCAAGCAGATCAAGAACTAGAATATAACAGCACCTCAGAAGCCTCCATCCAGGCACTGTCATGACTTTTAAAACAAAATTAGATTTACCTTTTTTTGTTTAAAGTGAGGAAGATTGGCCCTGACTTAAAATCCATTGCCAATCTTCCTCTTTTGCTGAGGAACATTGGCCTTGAGCGAACATCTGTGCCGATCTTCCTCTATTTTGTATGTGGGATGCCGTCACAGCATGCCTTGGTGAGTGGTGCATAGGTTTGTGCATGGGATCCAAACCTGCAAACCCCAGGCTGCCAAAGCAGAGCATGGAAGCTTAACCACTACACCTCTGGGCTGGCCCCAGTTTTGCCTTTTTTAAGGTTTATGCAAATGCAATAATTCAATGTGTATTCTTTTCTTCCTGACATCTTTCCCCAGATCTATCTGTAAGATTTATCCATACTGTTGTTTACAGTTATAGTTTATTCATTCTCATTCAAGGATAGCATTCTGTTATACATCAAATATATGTGGTGAATACTCCACAATATATGTATCCAAATGACTATTTATGGACATTTGGATTGTCTCTCATTTTTAGCCACTAACAATAGTGCTGCTATGAGCATTGATTTTTTTTCCTGGTTTTTAAATTTGTGGCTATTTGGAATAGTGCTATCATATGTATCTTTGTCCATGTCTTTTGGCGGATATATATGTATTTCTGTTGGATACATGCCTAGGAGGAGAATACTGGGTCATGGGCCATGCCTATATATACCTTTAGTCCATACTTCCAAACTGTTTTCCAAAGTGCCTATGCCAATTTGCATTCCCAAAGTGCATAGAATTTCCAGTTGCTCCTCATCCTTGCCAAAACTCAGTACTGGGGTTTATTTTCATCTTCACTATTCTGGTGAGTATAAAGTGGTATTTCATTGTGGTTTTAAATTGCATTTCCTTAAAGACAAATAAAATTAAGCAACTTCTATTTGCTTATTTTTCTTTATTTTGAAGTGTTTTTTTCAAATATTGTAACAATTTTCTATTTTATTTGAGTACTTTTTAAATTGATTTCTAAAAGTCCATGTACGTTCAGAATATGAGTCATTTGTTAACTATTTGTATTGAAAATATCTTCTACCACTCTGTCGCTTTTTTTCCTTTTTTAAGGACTTCTTTTGACAAATAGATTTTAAATTTTAATGTAGTCCAATTTAGGTTTTCTTTAAATTTAGAGTTAATATTTATTATTTAAGAAATTTATGACCACCTCAACGTTATAAAATATTCTTTATGTTTTCTTTTAAAAGGTTTATTATTTTATCTTTGCTGTTTACTTTTACTTTCCATCTGGAATTGAATCTTATAGTGGGTGTTAGTACCATTTATTGCAAAGACCAAACTTTCTGCTGCACTGCATTGTCACTTTTGTCATAAATCAGGTGGCCACACATGGGTGGTTCTGTTTTTGCCTTGTAGAATTTATTCTTGCCATGTTTTTTTCTTTCTGAGATTAATTCTGGATATTTTCTTTTAGCTTCACTTCCCATTCACTAATTCCCTTTTTGTTTATATCTAATCAACTGCTAAACCCATCTCTAGAGTTCTTCATTTTAATTATTACATTTTTAAATTTCTGTAGTTTCATTTTTAAACTTCTTTAGCTTCCTATTCTTTTCTTAAATTCTCACTAATCCTATTCATCTCCTTAAACACAGTAAGCAATTTTTATTTAAAATCTGTATCTGACAACTACAAAAGCATATTCTGGCACCTGTTTTCCAGTCCAGTTGTTCCTCAGTTTGCTTTGAGATCTGGAAAATAATATAGAAGCCAAGAATGATGTCTGCTTTCTCCAGAGATGATAGGCTTTTCTTTCTGCCAGCTGTCTGACTCAAGAAACCTACAATCTCTTTAATCTGATTCAGAGATTCAAAACCGGATTTTCCTCTCTGCAAGGGCCAGATGACTTCCTAGTCAACCTGTGTGTAGTGCATATTGTTTACTTACGCTGTACCCACTCTCTTGGATATGGTACCCCCGTTTTCATTCCTGTCCCCATAAGACACTCAATAGTACCACTCAGCTTCCCAGACTCTCAGCATCTCTTCCAGAATCAGCAAGTATCCTAGAGGACAAAGACTTCTTACACTAATCCTACATGCATATATCTCTATCTTCCCCTGATCGTAAACTGGATCCTCAATAACTGTTCAGTTCTTCTGAACCTTCAAGCAGATTATTTTGTTCATTTTTTTATGGGTTTCCTAGGGTTTCTTCAATGGGAGGATTGTTTTAAATTAGTCCATAGTTGCTGGGAAAAAAAATTTTTCTGAAGTACTTTTAAAGGTATTTTTTCAAACAAACCAAATTTCTCTCTGAAAATAATCCTGCTGTTATGAGTTCAGGCATTAACAAATATTTCCACTTCATTATTTATAAAGTCCCTCATTGAGGGACACTAACTTCTACTTCTACTTCCTACTAGCTTTTTTCTTAAGATGGTGTGAGATTTTAGTTACTATGTAAAACTTTAAGATGCCTTAAGCAGGAAAAATGTACAAAATTTCACTCTACAAGTGGAAAGTATAGAAGGTCTTGCCTAGAAGGGAGCAGAAACTGGGTCTTAGAAATGTTTGAGGTGATGGCATAGATCACATATTTATTGGAAGGCTTCAGGGTTTCAGAAGAAGAATCAGCAACAACGATATAACACATATTTCAGGCTTGGATGAGGTAGAGGGAAAAAGAAGAGACAGCCCTTGCTGTGAAGCTGGGATGCTTTGTAAGGAGGATGCACAGAGGGTGAACTGTTGGGATGGTGGATCAGAATTCTGTCTCTGTGTTTTAGACCTACATGGTGGCTTTTCACATTAGTTAGGAAACTTATGGTTAAATACAGCAACAAATAAAATAATCTTCCCAGAGGAGTTTGCATTTTAAGGATGCTGATTCCCTCAGCTGTCAGAGGTTAGCTTAAGAGGAAGGGTCATTGGAGGTGGGAGGGCTCAGAAACTGGAGTAACAAAGAAGATTGATGAGCTCTGTGGTACTCTCTGGACATCTAGAAGTCACTGTGGGAATGGGAGGGATTGTGATGGGGAAGGCTCAGCCATACCTATTGATTTTGTTGTCATGAAAGGGATCCCAACATCTGTTTTATTATCCTTCACTAAGCTAGTGGGCTAGGACAAATCTGTTAACAATAATACAAAAGGATAAGAAATTTAAAAGAGGTAAATGATAAGCCCCAATGAAAGCAGGGAGGTCATGCCTGATTTTGTTTATAAATGGGCTACCTGCCATGTGTCAAGCCCAGTGTAGTAGGTCCTAAAGAAAGAAGAAAGGAAGAGAGAGAGGAGGAAGAAAGGAAGGAGGAAGCAAAGGAAAATTTGTGTGTTCAGGAGTTCCATTAATTTTATTAAAGAATTTTATCTAAATATTTATTACTGAAAAAAGACAAAAGAAAAGAGCATCCATGAGTTGCGGGTCTTTATTCTTGCTAAAGTCTTCAGCCCAATTCAACATGTTTGCCTATTACTAATAAAGGGTTTTTTCCAAAGTAGCTATTCTATTACTTCAGTGTTACTCTGTGGTACTTTTCTGGTCAAAGTAATAAACTGCTAATTTGTGTTCTTTCAAGTTATATAACAAAAGCAGTATTTCAGGACATAATTTTCTCTTCTATACTTTGAAACATAGGACTCTCAGATAGCTAATGAGTGTTTTGTACAAATAGTTGAGCAGAATTGAGGGTCCCAATATACTCCCTCTTTCCGGCTGCCTCCCCATATCACCCCACCCTGCCCACACACAGACACACACCTACCCTCCTACATCCTGCCATTAGGCTTTCTGGAAATTATACGGCTTTCTATCTGGGTGAGAATGCAAAACAGGCTTCAAACATTCCAGAAGATTTTATAAACTCTGCCGTCTGCACATCTGGTATGTAAGATGCCTGTAGTGCCCTTTAATCAACAACACAGATATCTGTGCTTTGGGTACTTGTCAAGAGTTACACCACAAATTGAGTGCAAATAACCAGGTCTCGTTAAAATTGACTTGAACACGGGATGATTTAAAGAGACAAGCTACCCAGCCACTCTTAGATATTCTCCAAGCTCTGACTTATGTTAAGAAATAAAATCAGGACATAACATTGCTGAGTAGTGTCATTTATCTTCCTGAAGTTAAAGTTGCAATATGGTCATAAAGGAAAAATTCATCTTAACAAAGATTCGTTCATCATTGTTGTTAGTAGCTTCCTCCAAATGTATAATGTGTGTGTATATATATATATATGTCCTTTATTAAGACTTTTTTTAAGAGCTGTTTCAGGTTCATAACAAAATTGGTAGGAAAGTACACAGATTTCCCATATACACCTGCCCCCACACAGGCATGGCTCATCCACTTTCAACAGCCCCCACCAAAGGGTACATCTGTTACAACTGATGAACCTAAATTGACACAGCATAGTCACCCGAAGTCCATTCTTTACATTATGGTTTAATCTTGGTGTTATATATTCCTTGGGTTTGGACAAAGGTATGATAACAAATAGCTATCACTGTGGTCTCATACAGAGTATTTTCAATGCCCTTAAAATCCTCTGCCTATTCATCCCTCCCCACCGCCTGAACCCCTGACAACCACTGATCATTTTACTATCTTCATAGTTTTGACTTTCTCAGAATGTTATACAGTTAGAATCATACAGTTTGTAGCCTTTTCAGGCTAGTTTCTTGGGCTTATTAATATGTATTGAAGGTTCCTCTTTGTCTTTTCATGACTTGATAGATCATTACCTTTTAGTGATGAATAGTATTCCATCATCTGGACGTACCACAATGTATTTATTCACTCAGCTACTGGAGGACATCTCAGTTGCTTCCATGTTTGACAATTATGAAGAAAGCTGCTATAAACACCCATGTTCAAGTTTTTGTGTGAACATAAGTTAACTCCTTTGGGTAAATACCAAGAAGCACTATTGTTGGATCATATGGTGAGAGTATGTTTAGTTTTATAAGAAACCATAAAACTGTCTTCCAAAGTGGCTGGACCTCTTTGCATTCCCACTAGCAATGAGTTAGAGTTCCTGTTGCTCTACGTGCTTGTCAGCATTTGGTGATGTCAGTGTTCTGAATTTTGGCCATTCTAATAGTTGTGTAGTAGTATCTTATTGCTTTAATTTATATTTCCCTGAAGACATATGGTGTGAAGCATCTTTCCATATGCTTATTTACCAACTGTATATCTTCTTTGGTGAGGTATCTTTCAAGGTCTTTAGCCCATTTTTTAATCAAGTTGTTTGTTTTCTTATAGTTGAGTTTTAAGTGTTCTTTATAAATTTTGGGTAACAATCTTTTATCAAATATGTCTTTTGTGAATATTTTCTCTCAGTCTATGGTTTGTCTTCACATTCTCTTGACATTGTCTTTGCAGACCAAAAGTTTTTAATTTTGGAGTCTAGTTTATCAATTATTTCTCTCATGCATTGTGCCTTTGGTGTTGTATCTAAAAAGTCCTCATCATACACAAGGTCATCTAGGTTTTGTCCAATGTCATCTTCTAGGAGTTTTATAGTTTTACATTTTACATTTAGGTCTTGATTCATTTTAAGTTCATTTTCGTAAGAGTGCCTAGATTCATTTTTTTGCTTGTGGATGTCCAGTGTTAACAAAGATTTTTTAATCTTTTGGAGAACCATGTTTTCACTTATTGCCCAATTGTCATGTAAAAAACTTTATATGATGATCTATGAGACAATTCATCCTGGAAATCAGATTAAAATATATAATCTTTCCAAATGACTTTACTATGCTTTATCTCATGGACAACTAAATTATTTAATTCTTTTTTCCCTTCATTGTTATTAGGAAGCTCAGAGAATACTTCAGTATTATATTTCTATTTAGAACAGTTTGATGGATAAAGAACAACAAAAAGAGGAAAATATTATGCTGGGTGCTGCAGGGGAGACAGAGTAAATGGCCCAGTCCATGTGTTGGCCAAGATTACTGTCCAGTGTACTTGTCATGGGGAGTAAAGAAGCTAAGGAAGGGAACAAACAAGGCTGGGTAGGATAACACTATTGATGCTTCCTAAAGACTGAATTAAGAGGAGGCCAAGGAGGAAAAGTCAGCCCTGGTGCTCTAGCAGTTAAGATTCAGCACTTTCGTGGCCATGGCCCGAGTTCATTTCCCAATCAGGGAACCACATCACTTGTTTGTCAGTTGTCATCTTGTCGTAGCTAATTGTTGCTGTGATGCTGAAAGCTATGCCACCAGTATGCCAAATACCAGCATGGTGACCCATTGGGGACAGGTTTCAGCGGAACTTCTAGACTAAGACAGACTTGGAAGAAGGACCTGACATCAACTCCCGAAAAAATAGGCCATGAAAACCCAATGAATAGGAGCAGAATGTTGTCTGATATAGTGCTGGAAGATGAGAGGATGATGCAAAAACCTCTGGCAGGGTTCTCCCCTGCTGTACACAGGGAGGGTTGGAGTTAGAATTGACTCCACGGCACCAACTACAACAAGGAGGAAAGGGGGGAACATCTAGATATGGGACTCTTCAGTCTCTGTGAAGGAGATTAGAATTTTAGCTTGGCTTTCATTGAAGGTTTGGAGAGGGGGAAAATGTATTTCAGATAGAAGAAAAGTAAATGAGTTACATAGGAATTATTAAATGGTTTTGTGTGGAGCAAAGACTGTGTGATATAGTGAAGTGTGAAATAAGCATAGAAAAGTAGGTGTTTCTGTATATGGTGTATGGCTTTGAAAGCTACAGTGAAGAACTTTAGTTATTAATTCATATCATTCATTTTCTTATCTTTCTGGTGAGATGTATTCAGTATGTTAATTTAAAAATTTTTAATAATTGTGTTTCTTCTGTTTTTTAATAATGTAAGCTGCCTCACATTCATTTTGATGGTAGCAAAAAATAAACAATACAATGTATAAATGTTGGTAAGAAAAAAGAAACTTCAATAACATTCGTTTTTAAAATATTATTCAAAACAGCTATCTGATGTAAAATAGAAAAGAATGAAATGACAACTAAATTTGTCTAGAGTCTCTGTAAGTAAAGCAATATGCAAAGTATTTTTCCGTATTTTATTTATTCATCATAAAAATCTGGTAATAGGCATTTTTATCTCAATTTTATAGGTGATATTCTGAAGCCCAGATAAATTAAATGACTTTCCCAGAAACTCCCAGCTCATAAGTGCTCGAATTCAGATTGGAAAGCAGAACTCTAAAGCTCATTTTCTTCCCATGACACTGTGCCATAACCAATATAACATAGTGATCAATTCACCCTAATTTTCACATCTCAGCTGATTGTTCTGACACAAACTTGATGCACTTTCCTATAAATGTAACTTCATTAATACACATTCAGATTTTAAATAAATACATAAAACAAAGTAAAGCGGCAGAGAGGAACATCTAGAACATGAAATCCATCTTTGTTTTATCTACAAGAGTGTCTAATATAGATATCATTTGTCAACAAAGTCAGCTGGTACCAAATGGAAACTGGGATGATGGTGCTATTTACTCTTTTATTTTTGAAAATTTCTGAGACAGTCCATTTTGTAAATAGAAGCTGTATAGGTACAATTTCTCTACCTATACCTGTAGCTGTATCTGTATCTGTACCTGTACCTGTTGAGGCTGTTTTGAAGTTGTTCTCTGCAAATGTTGATTGACTATAGTCATCCTGGAAGTAGTAGCTGAATGGCTCAATCTTGTTGGCTAAGACATCCTTAACATTTAATAAATCCCAGACATCAGGGACACATACCTAGAAAGATGTGAAAATCCAGGCCTGTTTGGACTACGGAGGAAAAATGTTGACTCTCTTTCTAAAGCTTCATGCTGTTCACCAAAACAAGGTACCATAATTGACATTAGTTCTTCCCAGGGTTCATACCTCTGACTTGAAAAAGACAATTATTCTCTCTCAATGTGGTGTATACCTCATGACTGAAATACTCAATTCTTTCTTCTATATGTTTATTTACATTTCAAGATAGAGTGAAATAATACCTATGCTATAAGAAGTGATAGACTGAAGGAATCCAGCACTCCTCCATCACTTTCCCATTCAACACCTTCAACAGCTGTCAATTTCTATGGAATAAAGCTCAACTCCTCACCATGACATTTACCATTCTCCCTGTTTTGTCTCCATCTGAGTATTCTAATATTATCCCAACTAGAATTTTTCACGTACCCAGCACACCACCTAAATGGAAATATTTGACATTTCCCCAAACATCTCTGTATCTTCAGGGCATGTCTTTATAAACAAGCCCAGCTGTGCGCCTGCTTTCATGGAACTAACTTTTCATCTCACAGATACACAAAGCAGGTCTTGCAAGGCTTTACCAATCTGTGCATATCAAAGAGACCACACTGGTAGTAGTAATAATCATATCACCCATCCCTGAGCTAGCAGACTATTGCCATCCATTCAAAATCTCCCCAAGTTCTATCTGAGGAGTTCCAGAAGGTTCTTACTTGAACTCACAAACTGACATCTTTGCTATCACATGGCATGGACCATATTCTGTTTTGGCATCTGTTGTTGACTCTTCTAAAGTTTTAAATCATTCATATGCCAAAACAGCAATGTATTCCCCCAAATCCTCCATGGCTCAGACAGAAACAAGATAATGTTGCTATTCCTCTGTGTCATACTTTTCCACCTTGGCATGAAAGTACGTGGCTTGCAAACACACATCTCATAGAATCCTTCATAAAATACAGCTTCTTCCTTTCTCCCATAGCTCCTGTCTCCATATAGCTGAAGTGATTATCTTTTAATAGTAAGTGATGAAGATATTTCCACAAGAAACATACATTTCTGATTCTTTTTGGACAAGATTAGACGGAGACATTTTCCTTAAAGTTATCCTATGCTTTGGCTACAAGTGGTCTGTTTATCTCTTAAATCTAGTATGTTCATATGTCAGGGAAATTATTTCATTTTTCTTAACTAATTTGAGAACAGTTGTGGGAGAAGGAAAACCACAAAGACTTCCTTAGTATAAAGAGGATTTAGTAGAAAATGGATGAAGTTATTTGAATACAGTAGGCTCTTAATAAAGTAAAATGGTCACTTACTAGATTTTTTTTAAAGTCTGTGGGGCCAACCTTGGAGACTAGCCTTTGGAATGGAGTCCAAGCTGCTCTTCCTGGCCCCATCCTCCTCCATGTCCACCTAATACAGTGTAGGCACCTGCATCAGCTCCTTCCTGTCCCTTCGGCCCCAACCCCTCACATCAAGTGATGCCAATTAAGTTCTGTTGATTGATTCTGACTGTCCAAGGGAGTCCAAAATGCAGCAGTAGGCAGAGGGTTGACCAAAGCTGGGACCCTTATTTCAGTTTTTTACATACGTAACTTTTCATCCTTTCTTGTTTTAGATTCTTTAGAAGAAAGAGTTAGGTTTTGCTCATCCCTGTAACTCCTAGGATTCCTTACCCATAGTATACACTTGAAAAATTATTGTTGAACTGATTCCTTTTGGCCATATTATACTCACTAAATCCAATTATCCTAAATTAAACATTACCATATATATTTTATATCTAACCTCAAATCACTTAGAAAGGTATATAAACTCATAAATAATCCCCAAACATAAAACTGATTATTTTTTGTTTTAAAGTGATTTTCCCACTCTTCAGTCAAATGTATGATGTTGTATAGACACTGCCTTGAAAGCAGCTCCTGAAAACACTAGGATTATGTTACAAGGCCTTCTGATAGAAAAACAATTATATTACTGTAACTTGCATGATATCGGACAAGGAATGATTAAACCATCAGTTCCCTGGAGCCACTTCTGAGGCACTGTTGCATGAGGGATACAAAAGAAATAGAACCGTGACTGTGTTTTGTACAATGGGGGTATTCATTTTTGGTGGAAACTCTTCCAAGCAAATTAGGCTTAAAATAGCATTCCCATCAGAAATAATAAACCTAAAACGTAGGCAGCAAAGGAAGCAGACTCAGAATTTTCAGAGAAACAGACAACTGAAGCCTCACAGGCTTTGCAAGATTTTGCAGAATGTATTGGAAGGGAGCAAAGATTCCAGCAGAAATCAAAACATACAACTTTTGCACTTAAAGTTGGTGTTTTGAGACTAAGCATAAAAAAGAATTAGGCTAAGGAAGAGATATCCTGAATCAACAAGTAGGCATCCCAAGAAAGATGTAAGTTGGGACCGAGTAAGCTTCTTTTCACAGGAAAATTCTCCCAACTTAAAAGAAAATATTTGTAGCCACTCTGGTCACATTACTTACTAAAGAGGGAATGGAGAATGGTCTCAGAAAATAAACGTGTATTTTAGAGTATTCCATATTGTAAGCTACGTACATTCCCTATTATAGTGTGCAAGTTTATTTTTCTTAACGAGTGCTTTTATTGCCTGCGTAAAGCTCTAAGTGGATAAACACCTCTGGTTATTATTACAAATTGGATGGAACTATGGAAACTTCTGGAACACTAGCATGGGTGAAGTTAAACAGTGCCCCTTAAAGAATTCTGTCTGAATGAGGCTTCTTTCTTTCTGAACGTGACATATTTTAAATGAATATAGGTCAGGAAACATTGTTTTGCAAAGTCTGAAGAAACAGCAAATGTAGAATTATTCCATACAGCCGAAAAGAAAAGAGTTATATAAGACGCAACCCAGAGGCAGTATGCTGTGGAGGAAGAAAGTCTGAGAAGGAGGCAAAAAATGAGTTCTCATCTTAGCTCTGCTCCAATCAATTCTTTGACCTTGGTTAAATCGCTAAACCCAGACTGAATCTTGATTTTCCCCTTCCAGGTCAGAACAGACACTATTGTGAGCCTGTAAAGGCCACTTTTCACCTTAAAAGCCATACTGCAGCTCTTTCTTGCCTGTCATTGGTGCCGGGGGACCAAGTCTTCCCGATTCTCTGTGCTCTGGAGGGGGTGTATATGATCCACACGCTGTTGTAAGAACTGAACTAATTCTCTAAGCAGCTCTTGACTAATACTACCCTACCTGCAGCCCCCACTGAGCGCCACCCCACATGAAGTTAAACCAGGTAAGAGGCACCATTAAGAATAAAACAAAAAAAAATGTTGTCTTTACACAGCAACTCTGAGCCTTTGGCTGGTCTCCTGTTGCTTGATTTCAACTTGTTCAAAAACGTTTCAGATAGAAACAGTCTAGCGACACTTTGAAAAGTTCAATTGTTGAAATGATGATTCATAATTCTAAGAATATGAGATTAGTAGTAGTTCCAAAATGGATAAACAAGTATTATCTAAAAAAGATTTTTTGCTTGCACATTAAAATGTATTCATCTGTGGGCTATGTAAAAAAACAATTTTCATTTCTAAAATAAGGCCTCCCTTTTTTTCCAAAAGTAGACCCTGGATACCAACACATCTGGATATTTTATCTATAAAACTAAAGTTACGCATCTGGATATTTAAAAATATCTGTGAATATTAAAATGTGGGGGATTTCAATAAAAAAATTAAAAGCTTTTGACCTAGAATTATAGAATGAATGGCATATCTGAGAAGATGGGGCTAAAAGATGATCTGGTCTAGACATTTGATATTATAGATGATGTTATAGATAAGAGAACACAGGTCCAGAAAAAAAAATCCTAATGTCCTCCCTGAAGGATTTTTTTTTACCCTAAATACTTCAAAGGTATTGGGCTCTTGACTTACCAAACATTAAAAAAAGAGCCTTTTAACATAATAGCATTTATTTCAAAAAACATTTGTTGTGTAACCTCAACTAATTGGTGCAGAATTGCGAATCAGTAATTTAAAAACCTGCAGTCAAAAGGCACAAACTTCCAGTTATAAACAGATAAGTCCCTGGGTGTAATGTAGAGCATAGAGACTATAGTTAACAATACTGTATTGTATATTTGAACGTTGCTAAAAGAGTAGATATTAAAAGTTCTCATCCCCCCCAAAAAATTGTTACTATGTATGGTGATGGATCTTAGCCAGACTTATTGTGGTCATCACTTTGAAATATATAAAAATATCAAATCACTATGTTGTACACCTGAAACTCATATAATTGTATGTCAATTATAACTCATTAAAAAATGTAGCACAAAGGATCCTTAATGAGCCAAAATTAGCTCATTAAATTTTGCACTAAAGCCTCTTCACTTTATCCGTAGTGACCCCTCAGTCCCTCCCTCAAGAAATATTTACAGTTGTTTCAGGTCCAGTTACAATAATCTTACCTCTCGTGTTTTGCAAATCATATATATTCAAAACAACAAATACAAGATGATTAATTAAGCTCATACTATGAGACAGGCACGTGGCGAGCATGCAGAGGTGATAAAAACAGCAATTACTCCTGCTTCCGTGGAGCTTACAGCCTGGGAGAGGAATAGAGAGCACTTGAAGGAGCAAGCACACCGACAGGAAGAAGAGTAGCTGCAGAGTGATAGGATGAAGGAGAACAGAAAGTGTAGAAAAGTAGACACAAGATCTCACACAGCGTCGTTTTCTGGGCTCTTTTAGCTTGAGGTCACACTGCCTTGTACATGTCAGGAGTTCCTGAACGCATCTTTCTAATGCAGTATTTTGTAGTATTTGATATTCTAAATGATGGACCTGGCCATCAAGAAAATACTCAATAAACTCTATCTGAAAAAGAGGGAAAAGGTGGGCACATTGTAGATATCTCTGCCAGGGATCTCATCTTGAGGCTGGTCCATGTCTAATGATGGAGATTCAAGTTTACTTGGTTATGTCTGGGGAATATTTGAGGGACCTCACAATGTCAACTCACTAGAAGGGATCTCATGGAAGGGAGCTCAAAACAAAGAGAGATGTAGCCAGGTACAACAAATTGACCCGGTAATAAGCCTCATCTGGCAACCCAGGTACCAACTCTCATATCACTTCTGTATATATTCCATTGCTCAAAGCAAGTCACATCACCATGTCTAACTTCAAAGTGGGGGAAAGTACAACACTATCTTATTCCCAGAAAGGACAATCAAAATGTTGGTGAACATCAGTGCTTTGCCAGAAAATTGTAAGTGTTAGCATTGTGTGGATATGGATAGAAATCCTTGTGTAGTGGTCGGAATGTAGACAGGTGTTGTTATTCTGCAGGGCATCCTGAACACGCATAGTTAAGAGAGGTGTGTGTATACTCTATCACTCAGCAATTCTTCTAGGTACGTACTTCAAATAAGTCCACACACAGGACCATATAGGGGCAGGATCCCTCCTGTAAATTGCAGCATTACTTGAGTTGATGATGACTTGTCTACAATTTAGGTGTTCATCACTGGAAGTAGATGGGCAAAATGCCATGGTTACAGATGCAACAGTCGGAAACAACAGAGTATGGACTGGCCTGGTTGCATAGTGGTTAAGTTCGTGCACTCTGCTTTGGTGGCCCAGGGTTCACCAGTTCAGATCCAGGGCGTGGACATATGCACCACTCATCAAGCCATGTCATAGCAGCATCCCACATAGAAATACTAGGACTTACAACTAGGATATATAACTATGTACTGGGGCTTTGGGGAGAAAAGAAAAGAAACAACAGACTAGGTGTACTTACAGCAAACCTGAAAGCTTAGTGACAAGATGAAAAAATAGTTGTAATATATGGCACAATATAAAATTCATTCAAAATAACAATATACATTTTAACAGCATAGTTACAAGATCAAAAGGATATGCATTAAGCACATGAGACTTATTGACTATGAAGAAAAAGGGAAATGGAAGTGAGTGATAGAGATAAAAAGGAGTATATAGAGAAGTGAATAAATTTGAGAGGGACTTTGTGCAGATCAGTGATAAAAATCATTAAATCAGTGACCTGGGCCTAAGATCCCACAAAACAAAACAAACAAATAAAACTCGAGGGAGTTGTTTCAACTGAACCGTAAACAGATGTTAACCCAAACGTTGTTGTTTTAGGGTTCCAGTCTCTGTGGTAGGCTACCCTGTGGCTTTAGCACAATGAATATGCAGGCAGCCATCAATGAGCCGCCCCCGGAAGAGCAACAGTAAAGATTTTAACACTCAAAAGAGCAGTTTGGAATCCCAATGGGACCCCCAGAACCTAGTGGAGTGGCAGCATCTGGTAGGAGCTGGAGCTAAGGAGAGAGGGGAAGGCAAAGTTCATTTTGCGTGGTAGGCGCAATGGAATAGCAGTGTTGCCATCTGGCAAAAAAGTTGGAGCCCAGTGGGGCAGGGTCAGAGGCCATGCACCCTGTGGAGAAGCAGCTCCAGGGTCAGGAGACAACTAGACTTCCCAAAGAAGTCAAGGGAGAATGCAGTGTCCACTGGAGCAGTGTGAATATGATATCCGCCCTGATATCAGTCCCCCTACATTGAACCCAGCATGTATGGGGTTACAACCAAAAACGCTCATCCCCTACCCCTGCTGCTCTAAGTTACACTCACATGAAAATATCAGTTTTTTTTTAAAACCTTTGTATTTCTGAACTTCACAAAGGAAACAGAAGTTAAAAATTGTTAGAGTCCAGGTGGCCTCATGCTAATATTTTGGCTAGTTATGGGTCCTTTAAAGTTTTATTACAGGGAAACTAATATCCAGAGAATATTATGAAGCTTCCTAGAGGCCAACTCCTCAACTTCCTGGCACTGGAATCCATCATCCACCCAGAGGCAGACAAGCAGAGATAGCCAACTGCGGATTCCCCTACCTCACCACCCTCCTCCCTGCAAGCAGTGTCACAAGGCCAAACGCAGGCTAGTGAGAAAGTGCCGACCAGCAGGCCACATCTCCTCTGCTGCAATCTAAAACCCCAAATAAAACCCTTTCTTGTAGCTTTTCGAGGAGTTTGGGATTATAGTGTTAGCTGCCTGTTCTCCTTGCTCAGTGCTTTGCAATAGAATTCCTACTTTCTTCCACTACACCTGGTATCAATGATTGGAATGCGACGCAATGAGTGAGAGAACTCACTTCAGGTCCAATATCAAATACTTTGTCAAGTCCTTCTGGAGATACTTAGAAATAATTGGCAAAAGCTACAGGAGTGGAGGTGGGACGTGAGCAGAGGGGAATAAAGGAGTCTGTAAAACTCAGCTATCTCTAGCCTCACTGGCTTGGAGACATTTGGGTAACAAATTAAAAAAAAAATCGATGTATAAAGGAATATACTTCAGGTAACCAGAAAATCCCCTTATGTAAAATTCCTAATCTTATGAGGATGTTCTGAGTATAAATGCAACTGAGTAAATGTTTTAATTAATTCATCCTGATCTTTTCAATGAGATGTGTGGCCCTTACAAGAGAAACCCTAGCAGTCAGTTTGTTGGAGATTACAACAGTGGGAAAGGAAGGGTTGAGTCTTTTTCTGAGAATGTAAATATATGCGAACTGGGTGTCTCTCTCCAGATCAGCACTTCAGAAGGGAAAGAGGGAGAGACACTATCAAGCAGCACTGCAAGAAAAAAATGATTGGATTCATCCATTCTGTATGTCAAAAGGAATTAAGAAGGGATCTCAAATCACAATGAGGCTGAAATCTTCAGTGACAGGAAGAATAGGTCCATCACTAACACTAAGATGGAAACAAAGAAGAGAGGATGCTTAGAGAAAAATATTATAATTTCAGTTTTTGAAAAAAAGAGCACCATTATCTGAGTCTCAGAACATCCATACGTTGAGGAGGTAATTGAAAACACAAGGGAGGGATGTCAAAAGGGAAAAGTATTACTTTGAAATGATGAGCTCCATTCTTGGGATACTCTCCACTGCCACAGATTCTGATATTAGAAAGTTGAGGAAAAACGTCTCCAATTTGCCAAATCTTTACAAATTCAACAGGCTGTAATTTATATAGAGAGTAGTGATAGTGAAGTAACAAAAGGAGAATGAGACATGGAACAGAAGACATAGATTTTACCATGGGCCAACCATTGAATGTCCTTTGGCAAAGAACTTTGCTTCTGTCCTTCAATTTTCTGGGCTATAAAATGGAAATAACGATACTCACTGTATCTCCCAGAGTTGTTAACTACTCAAAATCATGTATCTTAAAATGCTTTCTCAGTGGAAATGTGCTATAAAACATTACTTATTGATATTATTATAAAATGTTCTTATAGTATTTCTCTTTCTATTAACTGTATTTATTGAGACAGGCAAATCCTTGGAATATCCACTGCATAGCCCAGAGAACACTCAAGAAGCCAAATCTTAGATAATATGCTATAATAGATGTTTCCCATAAACGTTACAAAAATTGTTCCTGTTAAAGAGATCAGTGGAAAGAAAAGAAAGGTGAAGTTAGGAAAAATGTTTACACCAGGCATCCACAGACAAATAAAAGATGAAATGTCCTCATTCTTGAGCCAAAATATAATCATAAAAGGGAGCTATAAAAATTGTTTTACAAAATCTGAGAAGTATTTACTTTTGGACTTTTTACACTGAACTTTAAAATCATGTTGACACTTAAAGTTGACATTTACATTTCAATAGATTTTTGTATATTCTTGACATGGAGGAAAGCATCGTATTTTAAAAATGCATATGTTTGCTAAAGTTGCACATTTTGTTTTTAACCAAACCATATGTTAGGTAATTGCTATGTCCCAGGATGAAAATCAGTAAAACAAGTGGTTTTGACAACCTCAAATGACAGAATTAACTACATGGCCAATCTGGCAGATTATGTGGAAAATAATAATAATAACAGCAATTTAATTAAAGCTAGTCAAATTGGTTAGTATATTAATTACACATTTCAAGGAAAACAAGATGTGTTGAAACACCTTGACCCATTGTATTAACCCATTGCATTCCACCTACGTAAAATTCTCATTATGACCCACAAGATTCCATTGGGTCTCATCTTTGTACTTTCCCAATTCTCATCATACATCAATATCACATTTTCTCTTTTAACTCCAACAGTAATGGCCTTCACTCAGTCTTCTTTGTGCACTGTACTCTTTTTTGCTTTCTAGAGGCTTCCAGCACATTCTGTCTGCCATGTTCTTCCTTTTGTGCCTTCCCTCACTAACTCTAACTTATTCTCCTTATCTTCTCTCAAGATGACATTTTTTTTTGGTGAGGGAGATTAGCCCCAAGCTAACATCTGTGCCGGTCCTCTTCTATCCTGTGTATGGGACTTCTCCACGGCATGGCTGATGAGTGGAGTATGTCTGCACCCAGGATTGGAACACTCAGACCTGGGCTGTGTAAGCGGAGCATGTGCAACTTTAACCGCTTGACCATGGGCCGGCCCCTCAAGGTGACTTCTTCACTGAAGTTATTCCTAGCTCTCCAAATTTGGCTGGATTCTCTTATTCTCTCATGGTGTTCCATATTTCTCTTCCTGGTACTTATTTTTAGGCTTATTAATGTTTGCCTTTCCTTCAAAATAATAAATTCCTTAAGAGTAGAGACCATATATATTTTCCTCATTATTTTATTCCAAATACCTATCAAAGAGCTGGCATATAATAGACAATCTATACATATTTGTTAAATGAAGGACTAACTATTTAACCTCTAAATGGCAGAGATGTCACATGATTCTCAACTCACAAATAAATTCATTCAACCACTCCCTTTAGTAAACCCAAATGCTAAAAAGCATTATGTAATATTTATTTTGTTGGCCATGTTGAACTAGTTAAATGAAATCAATAGCAGAAGGGACATGACAAAGTTTACGTTCAAGGTTACATTTTAACTCAATTTGTAGAGCACATAGGGACAGGCTGCTCTGTTCTCTGTTCGTATTCACTCCCGTCTTTGCTACCTGTGGTGGGTGAGTATTCATACATAAGCTGAAGACAAAATTGTCCAAATAAGTGTTTAAGCTTTGTGTGTGTGTGTGAGAGAGAGATATTTGATAAATAAATAACGAACAAATCATCTATATAAAGCTCTTGCAACACTTTCCAAAAACAATTTGTACTTTCATTTGTGTGAAACTCAAAAATTCCCATAGCAGTCAGCACGTAAGAACTAATCGATATCTGGCTTCTCTTCCAAGATCTGCCCCTGAGTTTTATTTCTCTGTGAAGTTGCTGGGATCAGAGTGAAGTAAGATACCTAATTTATGAGTGGGCTCGAGTGTTCAGGCCACACCAGCCACGCTGGTACAAGATCTCCTTCACAGAAAAGAGTGATGATAACACAGCTCCCGCACCATGTTTAAATGTGATTAATCATTAAGAATCTTTGTAGACTTAAGGAGTTTTTTTAAATGTTGTATATGATGCGAACTTGAGAAACACTTCAACTGAGCCCTGTCCCTTATGTTTTGAAAATAAATAAGGGAAGGCAGAATGGAGAAGAAGGATTTACTTAGAGTTGCAAGATCTAATTAAATCCCAATGCCCACTTCATAACATCACCATGACTTGAAGTGCATTTTTGACCTCTCTGAGATTTACTTACCTTTATGAGTTAAATGGGGAATATAGAAATGACCTCACTGGGTTCTACTTTTTGAAAAAATACTTAATAATACCTACCATTTGTTGAATCCCGTGCCAGATACATTTACCTGTAGATTTCATCTAAACTTTATATGAAGAGGCATTAACAGCCCCAGCTTACAGCGAGGCTCAAAGAGGTCAAAGTCACACAACTAATAACTATCAGAGTGAACGATGTTGAATGACATCTTTAGGGGCCTCTATCGAAACTATGAGACCCTGTTTGGCTGTTGCCACAGCTGTTGAAGCTTCAGACCAAATCCCAGCATCCCTGGACCAAGAAATGATTCTCAATGGTCTCTGACCTTGGGCAACAACGTTGCTTGCTTTAATTTATGCACCACCATGGTTGTTTGTCATGGAAAGCTCCCCACTGATTCTTTACCCACCAATTCCAAGTTCAGCTTCTCCAAGCACAAAGTAAATTGAGTCGGGAATCTCTCTGAATATGGACATCATAATAGTCTTCATTATTGCCCTTCTACCTATAGGTTGTCACATCAGAGAAGTTGCAGAGTTGATTTTTTAAAAAGTTTTTACATAAAAGGCATGTATGTCCTTTGATTTTGAGACGGTGAGCTCATCATATCCAAAAGTGCTTGGGGCAGGCCCCATGACCTAGTGAGTAAGGTTCGCATACTACCCTTTGGAGGCCTGGCTTTGGTTCCCAGGGCACAGACCTACACCACTAGTTGGCTGCCATGCTGTGGTGGTTACCCACATATAAAATAGATGAGGATTGGCACAGATGTTAGCTCAGGGCAAATTCTCTTCAACAAAAGAAAAAAACAACAGTGCTTGATGTTCAGTCATGCCCTCTTCATAATGCCTGCTCACTTGCATAATCACTCTGTCTAGCCGAGACAACATGTATGACAGGAGTGGCACAAAGTGGGAAACAAGAAGTTAAATTCCCTCTGTGGGAAAACAAAAACTTATTGTAAAAGTCTGAAACCCAAAGCTTTCATGTAGAAAATATTCAGACACACACCAGGCATTTAGGTAATATTTTTAGGGGGAAAGCAGGGCTTTACAGGGAGAAAGATCTGGCCTGGGTATTAAAACACCGGGCTGTAAATCTTGATTCTACCACTTACTGGCTGTGTCATTTCATCCAGAGTCACAAAACATTGGCTTGCTTTCTTGCTGTGAAATGGTCATAACTATACCTTCCTAGCCCCCTTCCAGAGTGTAGTAAAGTTCAAACAAAATAGCACGAGAGAGTGGGGCAAGAGTATGACTCCTATATTATTGTTTTGAATTTACGTAGTAAACTCTTTTATTATAGGTAATATTTCCCAAAACATTTTCTGCAGAATACAAGTTTTGTAAGAAAAGTAATGGAAGTCATTTTTGTAAGAGCTTTTGTGTTGAAATATGTTCAGAAAATTCTGGGTTAAACAAAGTTAACCCCTTACCTTAAGACTTCTCAGAGCCTCCAATGGGCTAAAGCAAATCTTCAGAAAGGGAGAATTTGATTCAATACTTTGCCAAATTTATTTAACCTCATACATTTTATCTTCTAAGATTAGTATTATGCAGAACACATTATGGGAAACTTACATCTTTGGAGAATGAATAATCCTGTGTTGAGTTTTGGATTCTCAGATATAACTTTTTCTATTCATTACAATAATGGCTGTCACATATTTCGTACGTGCCAAGAACTGAGCTAAATGTTTTAACACTCTGACATGATTTAAATCATTCAAGAATCATTTGGATTGCATGCCTTATTGTCATTTTACAAGTGAGGGAAATGAAGCTTAGAGAGGTTAAGTAACTTAACCAAACTTAAGAATCACAAGGTCAAGATTCAAATCCAAACCAAGGTCACACCCTTGTTCACTGTTGAGCATTGAATGACTGGGTGAATGAGTCGTGTGATCATATGTGAGACGTATTTTTTCCCAGTTTTATTGAGATATAATTGACATACATCACTGTGTAAGTTTAAGGTATACAGCGTGAAGGTTTGGCTTACAAGTATTGTGAAATGATTAGCGCAATAAGTTTAGTTAGCATCTATCATCTCGCATAGATACAATAAAAAAGAAAAAGTAAAAAAAAAATAAGAACAAATTTTTTCTTTGTGATGAGAACTCTTAGGATCTACTTTCTTAACAAGTTTCATATGTATCAAACAGCAGTGTTGGATATAGTCGTCATGATGTCCATTACATCTCTGGTACTTATTCATCTTGTAGCTGGAAATTTGTACCTTTTGATCACTTTCCTTCATTTCCTGAGATGTATTTTAAACAGCAATTCTGTGAAAATTGACAGATCCTCTCTCTTTCACTGGCAGTCCAGCTCCTCTGAGCTTCTACTAAGAGAAGAGAAGCTGTCCAGCTCATTGATCAGACAGTGATCAATCATGGACAACGCCTGAGCCCATTCAGGACCACTTCTGTCACATTTTCTTCTCTAGACCCAGGATTGGACCAGTCTGGTCCTCAGGCCAGACCTGGCTTTCCTCTTCTCCCTATTGCTTTGCTTGTTAACGAAATAAGCAGGCTGGAGCAGAGCCTGCCTCCTTAAGGTAGGCCTGTCTCGGTCTTTTTCTTTCTGGTCCATCTTTTATACACTTGTAACCAGGGTGGGCAGGTAGGCTGCTGTCTGTACCCACAGAGGGGCCGGGCAAAGGACAGGAGAAGCCCAGAGAAACCTTAAGCCTATGCCAAGTGTTCCAATACACTTCTCACCAGAGTTCAGAATTGTAGAACTATGTTTGCTTTTCAATTTCAACATTCTTCTTCAGCACAAAATTCCATGCAAAACAGTCAAAAGTAGGACCCTGTTTGGTGTGTAACTGCGACATCATCAAAGTGCAATGAAAAACAGCAGAACTTCAAAAAGAGAATATTGAGATAAAGATTAATCTTTAAAGAATATATATGTAACTCAACTCAATAGCTGCTTAATACAGAATTTTAGGATTTCAGCATTTTTGGACCTATTTTTTTAATATATATAAAGTGATCTAATTTTATTTCATCCAAACCAATTTGATTATTTCTACAGTAAATTGTTTAAGGAAATTGGTGTGACCTATAAAACAAGATGAGTTAATATTTCAAACTTCCTAAAACATGCCAAACTTACCTATCTTTGATCTAGTCATGAAATCAAAAGTTTATAATTCAGTTATGTAAGAAAGACATTGAGTACAGAATTATTCCAGTACCAGGTTGATCCACTCCTGTCAAATAGCTTTGATCAGCAGTTTTCATATTTTTAAAAATGAAAAATACTTCCTTCAAATAATATTTTACAAAGAGCTCAATATGTTAAGCAGAAAGAACCGGAACTTGCCTGTGAGAAGTCAGAGAAGAAGTCTGGTAAAGCTATCTGCTAAGAACTTTCCTTTACCAACTTGTGTAGATCCCGGGCTTTGAGAAGAATCCCTAAGAATTTATAGAGCACTGCCTATGAAGCGTTGGTCCAGATAATGCTTCAGACAAAAATTGGGGAAAGGTGATTTTTCTGTTATTTAAGTTGACTGGTAATACTAAGCACACGCATAATGCCATGAAATATAGAAGGAAGAAATAATTTTATATCTGGAAGGGACCTTGATAATCATAAGTCCAGTGTCCACCAATTTTAAGAATGAGGAAACAGGCCCAGAGAATTTAACCAACTTGGCCAATATCACGCAGCTAACTGGTGGCAGAGTCAGGAATAAATTTCCTGCCTCCTGACACAGTCTGGTGTTCTCCTAATGCACTCCATGGACCTGCAAAAGTCATTTGGAGGTAGCATATTTTTTCTAAAATGCTTTAGCATGAGAGAGAAAGCATTTTATATGCTAAGAATTTGTCAGACAGTCCCTTCAATTTGAGATATAAGGATAAAGTCTTCCGTGAAGCAACGCAATTGTCAATGTATGTTTGTGTATCTTGAAGTCTTCTTCTGGTGCTCTGCACAGAAAAGCACCCAAAGGTTGTCTACATGTTCACCTTGCCTCTACTCTAGTGGGGAAGCCACTGCCAACCTGAACACTTTTGTCACGAGTCCTTTCACCATCCACAGCCCTGACGCTGAATAACAAATGCCCAGCAGACGATCTTTAAGCAGTTCCAAAGGTTAGCGGTTTTTATAACCAAAGTATTCCAAAAATCAAGGAGCATAACAATTTAGTATTTTGAGCTTATTCTGGAGTGTTCCAAGTAATTAGAAAATGTTTCTGACAATATTGGCCTTTTTAATGAGAATATTTCCCCTTTCGTATACCATATTTTTAAGATATTCAAATTAATATGATCATAAATGTGTCCCTTCACATTGTCTCTACTACTTCTGGTCCAGGAACACTTTGTTACAGCAATCCCAGGAAACTAAAATGATGACCCTGTCAAGACATGTCTGATTAGGGGGATCCGTGTTAAATTATCAGTTTTAGAATCAAACGTAGTCAAAAAATGGCATGGCAGTTTCATATGGTTAGGCTTTACATGGTAGCTACGTAGTGGCGATTTCAATGGCTTGTATCTGCAAAAGAGGTTTCACAGCTCAGGGAGAGAGAAATTAGCAAACTTTACCTCACGCCACCATAGTTCTTTCTATATGAGGGCAAGCTGAGAATATAAAAACATGCTCTTCTCCATTGCTATCTACTTTATTGGTTTTCTAAGAATCTGACATGTCCAGCACCATAGAAATGCTTCTGTAACTCTGCATTATTTACAGATTTATTTCTAACTACTTGCCTTGACCACTGCCATGCAAAGGAAATGGCCTTTTCCCCTTTTTTCTGGATTTGACCTCATGATTCATCTTTCTGATCAGTGATCTCCTTCCTTCACCCACTGAATCTGAAATTCTTCAGTTTTTTTAAAATCTGAAAAGATCTTCATTTATGGATATCTAGTATTCTGAGTTGACTATTTAGAACTTTGTAGTATATAAAATAATATCATGCAGTACATTGAATGGTAGACATGTAAATTGTTAAGAATTAAGCTCTCAAGATGTAGCTACCATAGAAGAATTTCTATGGAAGAGTATTGGCAATCCAAGATCAATTGTGACTTTCAAAGGTAGAATGAGCAAGATTTATATCGATCATATTGTTACAGTTCTAGACATGTAACTGCTCCCAGTAGTGGCAGTAGTGATGTAGTGACAACTTGTAATATTCAAGTTAGCCAGCTGCAGATGAAACTCGGCTTTGAATAAAGGAAAAAGAAATTGGGGCATTTGTTCATTAATATTTATTATTCCCTGATAAAAATGAGAAATGTCTAGGTCATTTGCTTAAGATTTGCTGGAACACTTCTAAAAAAAGTGATACATTCTTTAAAACCTATTACAAAGACTAACCGAACTTAATGTTAAGGACGCTTTCTTTGTCTCATCTAATTCCCCCCAGCTGCAATTTCAGCTTCTTCTAGGCAGTCTGTTCTTTCTCATTTGCTAATTGGTGTTCACAAAAGATGTTCTTAACATGGATTAGCAAGGGGCCAAAGCTCCACTGAAGAAAGTTTGGAGGCCTGTGTGTTAAAGAAGAACCCCAAAGGAAGATTGAAAACAGCAAAATTGTGTTTGTGTAACAAGGTAGTAAGAAAGAACAGATAGCAAATGGTCACAGACATCTGAGGAGAGAATCATAATATTCCTTACGATCTTTGCGTGAAATGGTTTCTATTTTTTACATAGGCTTTCTCCATGATAGCTTAGCAAAGGGAACAATTTTAAATCTTGTGTTTATGGACAACATTTGAAAAATGCTAAGCTTCCAAATACAATCTAAAGAGTTTGTGTTTTAAAGGCTGTTTGAAAGCAGAAGTGAGTGAGATTCCCCAACTTGCCAGGAAGAAGTTACCTTTGTGATGCCTTCAACACTTTCTAAAAATTTTTTTGTATGTCTCATATTTTACTTCCTAAATCTAGGCGGAACCTAGCCAAGTACTAAAATCTTCAGAGACCAAGGAAGTAGTTTAAAAGGACAGAAATTAAGGTTTTTGACCAAAAAACAGGGAAAATTAAGGTTTCTGGAAAAAAGTGGAACTTCTGCTATCTTTAAGATGGGTTCAAGAATTGGAATTTCTGAAGAACAAATACTTCTGTAGTTTTTGGCTGTGGGGTAGTAAACAAATTCTCCCTGAGGAAGTTTTTCTCAACGTTTTATTATGAAAACTGATGCTCTTATTACCTCACAAAGATAGTCTCATATACAAAACCCCTATTTTGAATATTTATCATACCCAAGAAACATATACATGGATTTTTAAATCTTGCCATTCTAACAACTCTGAGAAGCAGATATTCTCTTAATCATTTAAAGGATGAGAATTGCATGACCATACAAATTAAGTAATTTGACCGTGGTCACAAAGGCAATAAGTGACCAAACCACAATTCCAATCCCAGTGGCTTTGTCTTATTCTCATTCTCTGAGAGCAAACATACTTGCATTAAATTAGGTCTCCAGAAATAAAGACTCTTCTGATAGTATATAAACATATTTAAAATAATTAGTCTGTGCGTACAAATGTATTAGCCTCGTCCCTTTAAATCTTTATTATTAAGGGGCTCTGTTTTGCAATGAATGAGAGCATTTTCACTGTCAATATTCTAAAACTTTAATTTAATTCTCATTATACTAATTTAAATAGTAATTTTATTCCAGTTCTTATTTTGCTTAATTTCGCAAGAAAATTCTAGTATTAGTGAAATTTACATTAGAACTCATCTAAGAATACAGCTCACCATATTGATGGCCTAAGGCATCCGTTGATATGTTAAAGGATAGCTTTAAACAAATATTTGATATAAAGTCTAGGATATGCATTATAATGAAGGATGGTAAGAAGCTTTACTTAGTAATAGGAAAGTTCAGTTGTGTTGGTGAGACTAAATATTAGGAAGGAAAACAAGAGTGTTGCACTAGCTTGAATAAATAAGCTCTAAAAATGATCCTTACAAGCATGTGTGTATGTGTATATAAAATGATAACAGTTGTCTCTGGTAAGGGAATAGTAAGATGAGCATTTTAAATACTGTCAGTGAGAATATAAATTGCTTCAGTGTCAATGAGAATATAAGTCGCTTTACTATATACACTCAGACACTTAAAATTGGCGAATAGTCAAAATATTTAAATTTTTTACCACAAATTGAATTTCTAGAAATCTCTTAGAATAAAAATAAGAGATGCAGACAGAACAATGTACAATGCTTGATTGTGGTGTTAGTTTATATAGCAAAATGTTGGAAACAATTTTATGTTCCCCAATAGGGTAATGGCTAAAAATTACGCTAGGTTCGTATCACAGATAATTGTACAGCAATTGAAACTTGGATTTTCACAAACATTTGATGGTTTGATAAAGAGTAGATTATAAAATTATCCATAGTAGGAACTAAGTTATATATGTACATATGCTCATAGAGAAAATATCAACATTTTAATAGTAGTCATCTCAAATAGTTTTTCGTTTTCATTTTTGTAACTATGTGTTGTTGTTTTTTATTTTTTTGGTGAGGAAGACTTGCTCTGAGCTAACATCCATTGCCAATCTTTTTCTTTTTTCTCTTGAGGAAGACTAGCCCTGAGCTAACATCTGTGCCAATCTTCCTCTATTTTGTATGTAGGTTGCCATCTCAGCATGGCTGATGAGTGATGTACATCCATGCCTGGCATCTGAACCTGAGAACCTGGGCCACTGAAGTGGAGCGCATGGAACTTAACCACTGCACACCATGGGGCTGACCCTTATGTGTTATATTTTTAACAAAAATAAATCATCTTTAGAAATAGAGAAGTTTTTGTGAGGTGATGCCCTTAGAAGTTAGAGTGGAGTCCTCATCACCTCACTAGGATTATTCCAAGGAAAGCAGCACCCCCATGAGTGCACATCCTCACGTGGATGTAGCTGCTCACATCCACATTCAATCACATTGCTCTATGCCAGTCAGATAGTGCTTGAGCACTTTCCACAAGCCTCTGTTTGAGGGACTTCTATAGGAAATCATGCTGTCGAAGGTGAGATGATTATTTCCTTCCTTATTTATCTCATAACAATTTTAGATGCAAGTATTGTGATCTAAGTACAGCTAATGAACTGGGAAGAGTAGTTCTAAGAGAACTTTTCTGAGTTTCTAGTTTGAGATAAATATCTCACATTATCTCTTTTAAGCTGCATAATAACCCATTTTATGGATCAGAACGCTGAAGGTCTTGGCAATTATGTGATTTGCCTACCTAACTATGATGAGTCAGAGGCAGAATTAGAAAGCTGTACTCTTTCTACTACATGTACCAGGGTACCACCTTGGCAGAAACTTCCATAGCATTTAAGTTCTATTTGTAGGTGGTGTCAGAAATATTATAATTATCTTGGTGTATAAGTTTTGAGAGAAGCTGAACTGATAAAGACCCATCTATAACGTAAAATTGGGCCAACCTATGCTCTCCTGTGATAGTCCTCATACTCTAGACAGAGTGTAGAATGTGGTGCTGAAGTTAAGTGTACAGTGGAAAGAATTCTGAACTAAATCCTATGCTTGAATGAATGAAGTAAGCCTCAGTCATTGCATCTTCTTTTGTGTTATCCACACAAATAAAAGTAAAATATATTTAGACTTAAATTAGTAGTTACTTAAACCCACTGCATTTAACCTCTATAAATCCAGACAGGCCTTAGTGTAAAAGTATATACAGATATTGTTTACATTTATTTGTTTATGCCCACAAATTTATGATAGAAATACAGATAAATTGTAAACCGTTACATTCATATAAGAGAAATGAAGCACAAGACTGACAGCAAGGGGGAAGATTATATTCCATTGGTTAGAAAGACACTTGCGAGAAATCTACTTTTCTGTACACAGTAGGGCTCGTCCCAGGTAGCAGTTCAAAGCTGTATTTATCACTTTAGAAAAATCACAAAAAAATCCCTGCTTGCTGATTTTTTGTTGTTGAAAACTCAGTCCTGTGTTTTTTTATTTGTACCAAATAAATGAATATAAAGCCCTTTAAAGAGCCGCTAGGTCTAAATCCACCATTTTAATCAACCCTGAATAGCAGCGCTGGGCTGAGTCCAAGGAAACTCATTGTTATAGTCAACAACCTTCTCCAACCACTCCAGAATGTTATTTTAAAGGCCTCAGGAATTAAAATTAAAACAAATGCCTTAAGCCTTTTCAAAACTCTGTCCCAGAAAATAAAAGCCAAGTGCCTGCTCTCCAGAGTATTATAGAGAAATGCATTTGGCTGAGTTTGAAAATCTCTCTTTAATGTGAGCAACTGGAAAAACTATGGTTGAACAATGCTAAGTAACCCTCCTCTGAAGATTAAAAAGCAAATTTAGGGTTATTTAATCAGCAATACCCGTTCTAAAACAAAATGATCTTTATACTTTTAAAACCATTATGCATTGCTTTTAAAAAGAAATTTGGCACAAACAGCATTATGAATAAGTAAAATTAAGTCTCTAGTTCTCCTTTAATACTCTTTTAATAGAACAAAACGAAGCGAAACATGACCCATCTCGACCAACTATGATTTTCATTAGCTTCTTTTCAAGGATGATAGTTTAGAAAAGGAAAGCTGTAGAAAGCCTGTCTTCCTTTGATAGAACCCTCGATATTTGGGTAAGTATAACTGGTGATTTTTTTTTTGAATTAAAAGACTAACATAATTGAAATTTAAAATGCTCATGTATGTCAAAGATGAGTTAGGATGCTCAGGTTTTTTTCCCTATCTAGTACTTTAATATGAATTTTTTAAGAATTAGTTTTGAAATATGTACATTTGAGAACTGTCTGTAAAGTCCTGAATAATTGTGCTAAACTTTCCCACATTGGTGGCAATGATTTGGACAAGGAAGTCCAAATGGATTAGCCTAGTCTAACCTGATACTTTAGAGATGGGTAAACTGAGATCTCATTAGTGGCAAACCTGACAATCTAGTACTCTTCCCCTCCCCGCCATGTTGACCTCCACCTCTACAATAAATACTAAGAAGGAATGCTTTAGTTAAATTGAGTCCCATTTTTCCAAGTAAATGCTCTAAAATTTCAAAAGGGTAAGCTTTTTGTTTGTTTCCTTAATACCTCCTACCTTGACCAATACGTATGACTGAAAAGAAAATTTCATAATCCTTGTTCATTAGAAAGGCATGCTATAGACCAAAGCCAGTACGATATGCAGTTTTCTTCCAGACTTTGAGTTCAAGACAAAAGTCAAAAAGACACCAACCTGCTTTTTATTCTTTATTCATTAAATGGCATACTGAAATAATAGAGGTCAAAACGATAACACTTCCAGAAGGTGCTCCTCAATGGAGTGTATTAAACTGATATTTCAAGACTGGTAAAATATGAAGGTGTTCTTGTTCATATGAGGAACTAGAATATTTCCACAATGTTTTAAAGAAACTGTAAATAGGATATAAATCAAAGTGACCATATCACTAGAGGACCTAGAAAATTACTTAGTGGCCTTGGCTATTCAATTGTAATTAGTGAGACTTTTCTATCACAATTAGACATTAGTCAGTGTTTAACGTGCCAATACAAATATTACCCCATCTCCACTGCTCTAGTCACCAATTCGATCAAGTTACAACGGCTTATCTAGCTCCACATGCAAAGCTTTCAGAAAGAGGGATCTGGCATATTACTCGCTTGCTTTTATATTTCAATTTCAAAGAGTGAAATGGAAAATTAACTTTGTATTTTTGTTTGGAGGGGACTAAGGAGAATGACTGGAGCTCTAAGCACAGGAAGCTCCATTTGGCTCTTTGATTTTCCTTAAATTTCTTCATGAGATGAGGATAATTGTAGGAAGTTGGAAATAATGGCACAGAACTTCAGAGATTTCTGATTTTTAAGTATATTTTAAACCATAGAACTTTTTCTCAAGGAAAATCTTAAACAGAGCTCTAATATATAGCAAAGGTAGGTGTCGAGCTTTTATCTCTGAGGTGGATTTGAAGAGCTCAGAGTCCACGGAAATCCTACCCCTCATCTCTGTCCTGTATTGGCATCTCTACAGAATCCCAGGGCTCTGCAGAATGCAACTTTAAAAATACGGTTGCGAATGATACCAAAGAGTAAGAGAATGAGTGAAGGAGTTGCTCTTCGAAGTGTCATTACTTTGCAAAGTTAATAGAGATTGTTTGTGATAGATAAAGGAGTCTGCAAGAAGTCTGATGCACAGAGATAGAAATTTAAGCTCAAATGGCTAAAAACATTTAACTAAACTTGGAACTGAAAATGAATTCACGAGAAACATTCTAAATGAAGTATATACAGATCATGGTTAAATTAAGGTTAGAAAGATAGAATAATGAGAATAGGAATCATTAGCTACTTTGTTGGTCAGTAAGTCTCTTCTAGTAATCAAAAAATATGTCTTTTTTAAAAAATTAATTATATATTTGGAAATTTCTGTGTTTGGAAATAATTGGACACACAAAAAAAAGCCTAAGGTCTTAATATTTGCAAATACTTTGTAGGCTAATAAAAGACCAAGCTATAAAACTAAAAATAGTATGTGTTGATGAAGAATCAATCTTAATATTCATTTTAAATAAATAGTAATATGAAGTCCTTCCTCATTAAAAAGAGAAAGTCTTTTCCATACTAGAAATGAATTATATTAAGGAAATTATTAATATACTTAGTAGATTTTATCAAGGTATTTGTATATTAGTTTATTTATTTGAATCTTAAGATAACCTTCATTATGGTTTTTGTTCTCTGAAAAAAGTGGCGGAAGAGAAACTGTGTCCCCCAGTATGCATTCTTCTTTTTTCTGAGATGAATTTGGTGACCAGAGCACTTGGCCATTTAGCTAGAGACTGTATTTCCTATTCTCCCAGGCAGTCAGGGCCTATGTTTCAGCCAGTGAAGCACTGCCGAAATATGTGCAACTTCTAGATTATTTCTTTAAAGATAAAGTTGCTGTCCCAATGTAGCCTTGTTTCTCTTATTCTTGGCCAAGAACAGCAGCTCTAGCAGATCTAAGACTCAAAGATGAAAGCCACATGTTGAAGATGATATGGCCAACTGGCCAATCACAGTTCTTGGGGATCACACACTTATCATAAGAGAGAAATATTCTTCTATCTAATTCCAGGCCTTCTATTTTAAAGTTTCATTGTAATAAATCTTTAGCCTATGCTTTAGCTAATAAAGAACTCGGTGTCCTAAGAGGTGTGATGCTATTAAAAATATGTGACATTGTCTTAGTGGTTGAATTGTAGACTACAAGGACACACGTATTGTAGGCTGGAAGGCCAGCGACCTTTGTTACGGCTTGGCAAAATATTTAGTAAAACTGTCAACTGTAAAGAAAGGTGGATCATACCTATGACTATTGTTTCTCTAAGGAATATCATTAGGAAAAGACTAAATACGTGTCTATGTTATCTGCTCCTTGACACTTTTAGCCAAGTAAAAGACAGAAAGCTTGAGTAAGGATTGCCCGTGTATAACTAGAGATAAAAAGGAATAGACCTTGCTCAGAGAGTCTATCTCTGACAGTAGTCTAAACATTAACTTGATCAAATATTGGTGCCTCTTATGAAAGGGGAAATCCTTTGCTTGTATGTCCCAACTACAGATGATAATACTTCGCTGAATGTTTGTGTCCCCACAAGATTTATATTTTGAAACCTAATCGCCAAAGTGATGGTATTAGGAGGTGGTGCCTTTGGGAAATCTTTAGATCATGAGGGTGGAGCCCTCATGAATGGGGTCGGCACCCTTATAAAAGACCTTGGAGAGCTCCCTTGCCCCTTCCACCATGTGAAGACACAATGAGAAGACAGACGTCTATGAACCAGGAAGTGGGTCCTCACTAGACAACAAATCTGCCAGTGTCTTGATCTTGAACTCTCAACCTCCAGAAATGTGAGAATTAGATGTGTGTTGTTTAAGCCATCCAGTCTATGGTATTTTTGTTATGGTAGCCTGAACAGACTAAGACTTGCTCAGAGCCTTTCTCAAAAGCCTCCCATTTGTGCCTTTCAGTCAGACAATGGGAGCTCGGCCTGGTTACAAAGATCATCTAAAACCATGTTAACTTCTCAGCACAACCTCTGGTCTCACAGAGATGGCTGTAGAACAGAAACCAGAATCTCCAGATCTGAGAACTGTTTAGGAGAGATCATCAAGTATGATAATTTTTACACAGAATCTGATTGGAAAGCAAATAGAAAGAAGCTTCACTCAATTCTTAAGGGCATTAATATTGCTAAAAAAAAAAAAAAGAGAAAAGAAAGCCAGCCACAAGTCTGGTCTACAAGCAAGACCTTACGTTCCCAAATGTGTATCAGCAGGCAGTGAAAATTATACAGCCCCCAAGAGAGCATACCCTCCCAAACTCACTTTGGATTTGGCTACAATGTATAAAATCCAAGGGAAAACTTCCAGAGGGCTCCAGACGTCATGAAAAATGGTGACTGAGAGAATGCTCCAAGGGAGCAAAATCAGAGTGAGGTAAGCAGGAATGGGATTTCACAGTTCCTACACATCGAGACCTAAATGCTGTGCACCGCTTAGTGCTCTCTGTTTTCTATTTTTATCTCTATGAATGGATTATTTTTCTACCCCATCGCTGTCTATTGGGTGGTAGGGCTGGATGGGGTGGATAACTTCTCTCGTAGTTTATACGTGAGGGATCCCAAGAAGGGGATGGCACACTAGTAGATTGTGGACTTCCAACTAGATGCAGAAAACGCATGCACCATGGGTGGCTCCACCGAGGATGACAGATATGCTTTGTTTGTGCAGAAAAGGATACGCAAAGGGGCAGACTTCTGTCAACAACCCTCCAATATGTATTCTGCTTTTATCTCTTTTAGTAGTTCATATATGTTTAGGGCACAAGAGTGGGCGCAAGAATACCCAGGAAGAGATCACAATTGCTAGCATATGATAAAGCTTGGGCCTGTGGAATGTGAGCGAGCGTTACATGTAAGTGAACGAATGAACATTGAAAACTATCCCTAATTATAGGGTTAAAAATGCTAAAACTAAAAAAGAAAAGTTTACGATTTAAAATTATGATAGAATGGGAAGAATCAGAGTTCCTCAACTGAATTAAATTCTACTATAAAATTCTCTCCAAAATGTCATTAAATTTCCACAGTAAACTAACGATCAGTTCATAATTTAGACTGGTTCACGTAATTTGAGTTATTCCTTATTTCTAACTTTAATCCAATTAGAAGGAAAAGTATTTGATTCGAAATTAAACACTTGTATTCTTTTATGTTTCCTCATGCATCACAAATTAGAAAAAAGGCATGCCAACAATTAATAGCTGACTCTAATTAGTTTTTACTAGTTCCAATTTTTGAACACCTACTCTAGATATTAAATTCTTTATTTTTGATGATTTTCAGAATTTATCAATACACTTTCTCATTCTATTTGACGTGGCTGATTGAATTATATGTTTCTGCATTTTAAATTGCAAGACTTGCTCAGTATATTCTTTTTAAATTTCATAGAAAACCACAGGTACAGATGGTCCATTAATAGCAATAAAAAGGCAAATTAAAATTATGCAAAACCCTTTGGAAAGCAATTCATTCCACAGCTATCTCAAGGAAAGAGTCTGTGCTTAAAATCTAATGTGATAAGACTTCCTGCTGATACGACAAGTCACCCTAAAAGAAGTGCTATATCTTCTGAATTATCTGCTTTTGGCAAGGAGGATAGACTACCTAATTGATTTCATAAACAATAGCTGGGAATAGGATTTCAGTCTGTCATGGTTAGGTTCTAATTCCTTATGTGATTTGACAGACAATGACATTCAAAACCACGATTTTCTGAGTTCTGTATTTATTACCTATTAATGTCTCCCTTGATATGATAGAATTTTTCTATTATCTAGAATTATGATGTGTGTTAGTATTTCTGTAGGGGTAGTGGTTTAAGAGGCTTTTGGTTGAATGGGTCACTGTGATGCAGTGGATGACAACAAACTTTGGAACCAGAATACACAGGTTCAAATCTCTCTTTTACTGTGTTGTTTGTGTCTGTTTTGAAATATCTCTTAATCTTGTTTTTTACCTACAAAAATGATAATAATTAATAACAAATCTTTAAAGAATTGTAAAGATTATCACTATTGATGTGAAAATACTTCATACATTTTAAAGTCCAAGCAAATATTAATTAGTGCTTTATATCTAGATTAGGAAGAGAGGTGAGGTAAACTAAAATACTTTAGTTTAGACTGATGCAACTAATTGCCTTTGAGTTAATTTTCTTAGAGGTATGAGGAGGGATATGAAGAAAAACACCAATGGCAGAAAGGAGGAAAAATAACAAATTTCTGAAGAAGAGTAGAAGAGATGAATAGGGGAGCAAATTGGAGACAGACTCAGTGAAGAAAGAAAGGAGAAACACGCTTAAGAAAGATACTGGAACAAATGAATAAAGCTTTCTTCACTGATGCCTTGTCAGAATATTAGCACGGAGGAGGAAAGACCATGGCACACTTAAGAATTCTGATAGATTACTCTCCTGCAGAAATCCACTTGTCCATCCCCCGAACTGTGATCTTATCTATATGAGTGAAAGGATTACGTTAAAACGATACAAGACAAATCCCATTCTTAAAGTAATTAGGCAGTAGATGTGGAAATGTCATACTTCAATGAGAATTTATTTTTGGAGATTGAAGGACCAGAGATATTTCAAGCAGAGAGCATAATCAGATTATATCTGATGAACAAAGAAGAAAGCCAGGGTTATCTCCAAATTTCTGGAGCAGCTGTGCGGTAATTGCACCATAATTAATTTCCCTCATTGTGTGTGTGTGTGTGTGTGTTTTCTTCCCAGATTATTTCTCCATCTTATTCAGCAATTTAAAAGAACCTTAATTTCCTGGAAATCATTTGGAGTCTATTATGCACCAGGATGCTGAGATGCTGAGCTTAAAGCAACTTCCTGTGTTGTTTCTCATAATTCAGCCATTGAACTGCATTCCTTGTACAAAATCTTTTTGAGGTTAAAAAAAAATTTAAGGATAAACCATTCTGTATTCATAACACAAAAGGAACTGAATACTGAGCAATCTTATTGCTGATATGACTATGGAATTCTGATATGAAGTCAATCGAAAGAAGAGTGTTTTTCCTGGGGCCCATTTTCTCTTAGCTTATCACTTAAAACCCTTTGAACGAATTCACAGGGATTAATGGTCAGCACCCGGGGAGGAATTGGGGCTGCTTCAGCACTTCTGAGCTCGGCTGACACAGACTTATTCTTCAGCGTTCTGGGGCACCAGGCACACATTTTTAGTTTTCGTCTCCATCCTAAAGAGATGAAAGCCCCTTGAAGTCAGTGGGAGATTCATTTTAAAATTAGTTCTATAGGAAGCAGAGTAATTTGAGAAACTGGGCTGCAGATAGTGTTTGAATAAGGCAGACACACACAATGCCAAGTTTGTTATTTGAACTCTAGTTTGGTGTGGGTGGCTCTGTGTGTGTGTGTGCAGGAGATATTGTGGAAAATGTGCATTTGAGCCATTACTTTGCTGCAGTAACCTCAGTAGTTCAGGAAATCCCTTGACATTTGTTTGTGCAATACTTATGTGCACATAACTTTGCATAAATATCAAAACCAATGCCCATCAAGAACAGACAGAGAGTAAGTTCTCTGTGTGGGTATGTGGATTTCCAGTCTCAAAATACGGCGTGTTCATGTTGGCTAATGGTATGGTCCTCACTGAAAGCAACTAATATATCAAAAAGGAGTTTTTAAGATTGGATTTTAAGAACCTAAAATGAAGCAAAGTAAAGAGTATGATGCATTGGGAAGAAACCAGGACATTTTGCCAATCTCATACCTCAAACTTCCAGCAATGGCTAAGTTAAGGGAAGATATGAGGAGTCCACACAGTGCAATTTTCCTTTTGATGCATTGCAGGAAGCAAGCAGAAAAAAGAAGACTCTGAACCTCCCCAGTAATTGACATGCCCTGGGAAAGGTGAGAAACTCATTATTTCAGTCCTGCATCCAGCCATGGATCAGCCTGCTTTCGCAAGAGTATGCAACCTTGCCTCTCTGTTTCTTTCTTGGAGCCAGCTGAGTAATTGCAGGGGAGCATCTCTGAAGGGTGAGTTCTGGGGAGAATTGTAATCGGTAAGAAAGACTCTGGGGAAGGGTTATAGAAGAGATGTCTTTTTGGATGCTAACTATAAAAACAAACCCAGGTGGCTGTGAGGAGGAAAATGTGTAGGTTTTTCACTAACCAGGTTAGTAAGCTTCACATCATTTAAAACATCTAACCCTACGTCTCCTGGTTGTGACTGACCCACTCTGAAGAGAGGAACAAAAAAAACTCAAGGATTAACTTGACATATCAGTGTATTTCCCCAACTAGGCTTCTTGGAGGATTTGAGTCCAAGAAGAAGTATTAAAGGATGGGAGAGAGTTACTCTGAGAAGAATGGATCATCGTGAAGGCTTTGGAGTAGAGTCGATGGTTTGTGCACATCAGAAAGGCAAGAAATAGAGCAACAGGCAGTTGAGTGTTACTGCTTGGATGTGGCAAGAGATTAAGCTAGAGAGTCAGAAGTCTGATGAACTATCATACTTATAGTTACAGAAGAGTACAGATATGTTTGTTTGCGTATGTGACACAAGTATGTGTGCATACACAAGTAAGCATAGCTCCCATAAATCTTTACTCTTGCTCTCACTTTCTCTTGCATCCAAGTCACTCCAACAGAAGAATTGCAGGATTTACTTACTCCTTGGCATCTCTTTCATAGCTCCTTGCATAATGCTTTGCCTGCAGTGGGCTCTCCATCAAGATATGTTTACTAACACTGTGACCAAAATGTTTCCAAGCAGTTTGGATTTCAACTCTGGGGACAATAATGCAGTTGGCATACATAGGCACACCTAACTCCTAAAGAAAAATCAGAGTTCTTGACCACTCCAATCAGAAACACAATTAGCCAAGAAACCTGACTTGACTCCTACCGTGGGCCAGGGATGTAGCTACGCTCCTTGCATCAATATTGCATTTCCCATCCATTAGTCCATCATTTGGAAGATCACCTGACTTGTTTGTAGAAGCAAATGAATACATTTGGATAATAAGGAAAGAATTTAAGGGCGAAAAGGAAAAGGTATGAAAGTTTGATACAACGACGGCAATCCATGTTTGGAGGGAGCAGAAGAGTTTGTGAATACAGCGTGAACAGATGATGCATAGATATAAATGGGTGTTACTATTACAGTCAACCTAGTTTTCTCTAATAGAGTGCTGTGCACTGGGACAGCTGAATTACATCTATCAATGTAATCAAAACCTTTAAGAAAATTATATTATGATAATATTTCTGCCATGTCACATATGCCTTTCCATGGAGAAGTTAATTCCCAAAAGGCCTCCACTGATTTATTCTTTAAGTAAAGGTGGCAGGATAAATAAGATTGTAATGTTAACAGCTGGTTCAGAGTTCTCCTTAGGGAGAAAACTATCTTTGTTTAGGAAAACACCTTGATATTCTGCTTTGGATATGTGAACCCTAAGGGCATGTTCTGGAAGGATCCTGGAAGAAAAAAAGATAAATTTCTCTGTTTAAAAATTTAATAGGACTTTAAAAGAAAACAAGAAGTAAGAGAGGACAGAAAACTGGATCTTACCGCCTCTGAAGAAAAGAAAGAGAGAGAAAGCAAAGCAACATTAGGTAGGAAGCTAGAGATGTTGGAAGTCTGTGATTACTGAGAAATTCCTGGTGGGAAGAACAGGTCTATCTAATATTCAGTATTAATAGTTTAGGGATTATTGCTGCTATATAACCCTCTTCTATTGCCCCAAATCTCGGTAAAGTCTTCTGCACCTACAAATATCTTGTGTGGATGGCATTTTGGAGAAATCCCAGATGGATATTTCACCTTTAGTTTAGCACAGGGCAGGGTCATGAACAAATATAGGATGTGAGAACTCACTGGATCAAGAGTTCAGCAGGAAGAGGAATTCAGTACCAGAAGCAACCATGAGAATGTCAGCCACTGCAATCGTGCCAAGAACCCCAGACTCATCATGTAGGAAGAAGGATTCTTGCAATTTTAAGTAAATCTTGAAAGATGGTGCAACCTTAACTGATATTGAGATGTACTAATATTTGATATTTAGGGCAAGATCTGGTACTAGACTGGGTAATTTCTACTTAGCTCTTTAGATAATCACTATTAAAAAAAAGTGAGAAGGAGAAGAAGAGAAATACAAGAACATGCAGAAAAGTAAAAGAACAGTAAAGCTGTTATCACTGAGCCCAAGTGTAAGGGCTGATGAGATAGAGGTTGGAAAACATAGACTCCAAATAACATGTGCTGGGAACACCCACAGATGTCTACATTCACAGTCTCCTTTCTGGGACCACATTCACATAATTCAGAGCAATTCAAAGATCTTTATAAGCTCAGCTTACGTTAAATAGTCTTCATTTGTCTGCCAATAGAAGGAACATATCAGGCATAAAGATTTTAAAAGGTAAAAACTGCATTGCTCTGTTGACATGAATAATCCATAACCAATGTATAAATCAAAATTGAGGTGAGTTTATTATGAGCCAGATCTGAGGACCATATAACCTGGGAGAGTCTTTCACAAAGGGATGGAGCACTCCAGACAAGTGGGAGGGTACAGAGTGGTTATATACTATCAAAGAGTGTGTATCACATATAATTGGAATGTCCCTTTTACAATAGTCATGTGATTGCCTAGCACAGTAATTCACACAGCAATTGATGAACAGAGCAGGTAGGTGGTCTGTGGCCTCGAGCTGGGTGGTCACAGCAGGTCAGCAATGAAGCCCTAGCCTAGGGAGACATGCTCATCCTTAAGGAAATGCCAATGTGGGGGAAGTTACATCTTTCTTTATCTTAAAGGGCATTGTTCTTGTCTTTGGGACATAGTAAATACTTAAAGCAGATATACAATGCATGCTCAACGGCCACGTCAGCCCCTTTTGGAAAAACAAGATCAGGCCAAATTAGTTTTACACCAAATGGCTTCCTCACATACCCCAATATATCCTATTGCTTGCCATTTATTTATCAGCTCTGATCCTTGCATGCAGTCAGTCATAAAAAAGGAGGTAAATTCTAAATCATTGCTAAAACAAAGTAAGGATAAATTAGAAGCGTGAGTCAAGTTCTTCTTGATATGTTTAGTTGTTGACATTAAGTTCTTCCATCAAATCTTTTTAGTCATGGTCACAATCAGATTTTTAATAAAAATGTTGATAATAAAGAGAAAGTGAAGATATAGAATTGACATGGACCATGAACACGTCAAGGAATCATTCCCATATATAGCATTATCCATCATGCACTTCTAGCCATTTATGTAAAAAGTAGTTCTTCTACAGAATTGCAGCATCAGATTAAAAAGAATTAATTCCACTGCACTAAGCATGATTGGAATATACCTGGAATATTACACTCAGACAATATTTTAAGCACATTAAAAAAAACACTAATGTTATTTGACACAACCTCTCATAATACAGTTACCATTCACTGAGTATTTCATGCTGCACTAAGCACTTTTCATGTGCTATTACAATTAATTCTTACAAAAAATCACATGGTAGTTACCATTCTTATTTATATCTTACAAATGAGGAAACTGAGGCTTAGAGCAGTGCAGAGGAGTTTAGCTGCCTATCCAAGATCACACAGCTATCAAGTAGCAGGCAGAAGCTTGGGGTCTTTATATGAATCTGTGAATCACCTTAAAAATTTTTACTTAAAAATGGGTGTCAGCTTCATGCGTCTTTTTTGAGGGTTTCTTTCTAGATTCTCTCACTCATTGTGGCTTTATCTAGATCCCTTATTTCTATGTGTAGATTGCCAATGATGCTTCAGGGGAGGATGACTTTTCCTCTACCCACTCTAGGTCCTTCTGGCCAGGCTATGAATTAAATTGACATCAGAGAATAATAGGAGAAAATCAGACAAAGCTTTATAACGTGTATACATGGGAGAAGCTCAGGAAAACTAAGCAACTCACCCAAATGGTGGAAGCTCTCACCTTAAATACCATCTTCAGCTGAAGACAAAGGAAGATGTTGGGGGTGGTGGTTTGGGGCTTCAAAGGGGAAGAAGGCAATTTACATGGAGATGGAAAAGCAAATGTTTGGTAAACAGAATTTTGATAAGAGTGGGTTTAGCAAGGACCCTCACAGCCTAGTGATGCCCAGAGTTATCTACAGTGATAGCCTATCCTGGGGGCAGGCCTTTATTTTAAATTCCTTTTAGGCACTTAGGGGGAAGGTCAGTACTTCTTTCAGAGTCTTTTGTTCTTAAAAAATAATCAAGGCAGGGCAAATAGATACATTTTGGGGTGGCCAATTCTGACCCCCCCCCCCACAATGCATTTGACTTTTCCTCCCACCTTAGTTCATTTCTTGAACCTGACAGATTCACCTACATGGTTATGACTCTTTGGGCTACGGCTTGTACTTATCTTTGCTCTCCTCTCTTAGCTTTTCAGAATTCATAAAAAATATACTGAAAATTTATTACGTACAAGATATTACTACTAAAGTAGCAAATAAAGTACTAAGTAAAGTACCAAATAAAGTACTAAAGTAGTAAATAAAGTAAAGATATAACTACTACTAAAAGAAAACAGTAGCTATAATTTAGTTCTATATTCTAGACAGACATTTAGTCTTTCTATTGGGGGGGTTTGTTCTAAAACTTATGAGACAGAAGACAAATTGAGATTTGGATGGTATAATCCACCACGTAGGAGAGATCTAACCACTTGAGTCTCTGCATATGATGTTTATGAGGCAAATCCTAGCCTAGCTAGTCATGGACATGTATGCATTAACGCTGACATTCTGAAAGTCCTAGCATCCTAGAGTTCTACCGTTGTCACCTGTTTGTACTTAGACACGTGACAATTACCTTGGCCTTGTCTGGGCATCCTAGCATAGTTTAAATCCTAGACCTGTGTGAGGATATAGAAAGATCTCATTCTTTCAGCAACAGAAGCAGCTTTATTCCCCCTTGTACTGGATCGTTCTATTGTTAAGTTGGTCAAGTTGAGAAATATGTTTCCAGAATTCCCCTCTCTGTATGGTATTGGATTTTACTTGGCAAGATGAGAGAGACAGAAAAAAAAAAACAACTGGGAGAGATTTGAGATTTAATCAGTTGCCATTACTCTTGGAAGGTCTTCATGATTGGATAAAGTGACAGAGAGTTGCCAGTTGCAGATGTTCCTGGTGATTTCCTGTTTGTCCTTGACCTATATCCGTGTAGATCCAGCTCTTCATCTTGACAGCTGGATGTTCTAACCAACAATGTCCCCAGGACCACCAACACATGCTTAATTGAGGACCACCAGAGGTGGTAGCTACACAGAGGCAAGAACGTCCAATATATCTCTCTACAAATGTCCCTTTCCTAATCCCACTTCTGTGACTGGACTCGTCTGGCTTCTCAGGCTCTCTATTGTACGCTCCAACCTGTCATCCTGCACCAGTGCTTCAGCAGAACTGCTTAAAGATGCTTTTGCTCGTCCTCCAAGTCACTGTTCCAGACTTGCACTTCTCCAGCTCCTCCAGAAATTAGGTAAAATCTAACTTTTGTAATAATTAATTCTGAACATTCAAAAGGTTCTTAAGATTCAAAAATTCTTAACATTCAGGGTTCTGCTTCTTTGACTGAACCCTGGCTAATTAAGACTCTTAGAAGTGAGGTGTTTTCATCTCAAAAACCTACAACATGCGGCAATGGCTTGGAAATTGGTGGCAGATGGAGGCTGGAAAGGCAGCAAGAAATCTATTAGGAAAGGCTGGGAAAATGGCCAAGGCATTCGGGAGGCTGGAGAAAGGCTGACCCATATTGTGTCGCAGAGAAAAAATTATCAAAAGACTTGCCCACAATAATGTGAAAGTCAGAAAACGTACCTCATGAACTTGAAGACCTGCTATCTCCATCTCTACATAGGATGTTGAAAGTGACACTTGGCTTCTTCTAGTTATATACGACAAGATATGGAAAGGCAGAGATGGGTTAAAGAAGGAATCATCTGTCGGCAAGCAGAATTTAGAGGAAATATAGAAAGGCCAGGACTTATTGGACTGAAAAATAAAACTGTCTTTCATTCTAAGTATTGCCGGCCAGTAAGAAATTCTCAAGGTGAGTCAACGCCTGGGGCCAAAGATCAAATCAAGGGTTTATCTCCAAGACCTCTTGTGAAGACCTCTGAAAGATTTAAGGCCATGTCACCAATGTAGACCTGGACAATTTGTAGAAGGACCAGCCTTCCAGCTCAAAGACTTGTGAGAAATAATATCGTCATATTTTTAAGACGCTAACAGTTTTGGGGTGATTTGGTACGCAGCTCACAAATTCAAGAGTTATCTCTAATTAATTTCCTTAAAATAGTACATTTTAAATCAAAGTCGACTCAATACATAAATCTAAACGTGAGCAGCATGACTCTCCTTTTCCCTTTACTCCAGATAAGTTAAATAATTAAGTTTTCATTAAGATATTACTCATATTATAATTTGTAACCCAATTTCTGACACCATTACACTTTACACATTACACAATACAAATTCTTCATGACGATATGCTTCTTACAGATAAGACATATTTTCATTGTAACGGAAGCTTTCTAGAGGTAGTGTACCAGGGGTTGAATCCATCATTGTTGGACACGATAGTCTGAAAACAACTGCTTGATATTGAACAAGTTTCTGAATTTCTCTGAGCTTCAGTTTCCTCATCTCTATAAACAATGTCTGTTTCTCAGGGTGTTGTGAAGAATAAATGAGGTAATTCCTGGCGTATAGTAATGCCTAAGACATGTCAGCTATTATTAGTTCCAAGACAATGATTTACACTCAAGAGTGGGGGTCAAGTGGGAGCAAACTTCAAGCCAGGTTCAGAAGAAGAGCCCAGTTCTGGCCTTGGACAAAAGAAGGGATATTTAGTTGCAAATTCATTGCTGATCTCACAGAAGCAATCCAGAGGGTAGGTCGACTTGCTAATGGGGTATTCTCCCTCCCCCAGGCATCCAGCGAAAGAGATATAATTACTGTTAATATAGAAAATTATCAGATATGTTTACTGTGGTCTGAACTAAAGACGTGAAACATCCAATGATTATTTGTCCTGGCCTTATGTGGGCTGATGTGAGAAACTGGGGGAAAAATCAGGAACAATTTTCTTCATTACCTCTCAGCTATTTCTCATTTTTAATAAATATGTATTTTTGTTTTTCAAATTTTCCCAGTTTGCTTTTCTTATGCCTTCATATTTTTTAGATTGTTTCTTTTTTTAGAAATGTAGCTATTTACCTGAAATCTTAACATTTATTCATTCTTGGATTATTCATTTAACATTTATTAAATGCTTCCTATGTTCCTATCACGATGTTAGATGTGGAAATACAACAGGTAACAAGAAAGACATGGTTCTTGTTCTCTGGGAATTTTCAGTTTAGTTGGAAAAGCAGAGGAATGAACCGGAGATTATACAATGTTGCAAGTATTGCAATAAGGGAATTATATTGCTATTGAAGCACGAAGAAAAAGCATATGCCCTCTAAACGGTGAGGAAGAGCCAAGCAAAGAAGAGAAGATGCAGTGAAAAGGAAATAGACAAGAAAACACCAGAGGCAAGGAAGCATAGCACATCTGACACGTAGGGGAGGAAGGTGCCTCTGGGTGGCCAAAGAAGCAACTGAAGACATTCCTGAAGACTAAACCACAAAAAGCCTATAAACCTTGTTATGAAGCCCTCTTTTTACCTGGAGGGGAATGTGGACCTCCTAATGGGTTTTGAGCAGAGTAATGCTATAAAACAATAAGAGACTTGTATCTTTAAATAATCACGGTGGGGGGGGGGGTGGCTGGAGAACGGTTTGGAGGAGAAGTAGAAGAAAAACTCTAGGGGCTGGGAGCTCTTCTAAGAATCTGCCTCGGGATCTAAGGGAGGGACCTACACTGGGTGGAGACACAGAAAGGTGGATGGGTAAGTGAGTTATTCATAATGTAGATACCTACTGTGGAGCTCGTTACTTAATTAGATGTGAGGCGTCATAAAGACAGAAACATCAAATTTCAGGCTTGAGCCACTATACAAATAGTGACATCCTTTCATGAGATAGGGAATATAGCAATGTTAGAGGAGATACAGGTGTCCAGGATACATATGATGATTAATTTACTTTTGCTGAGGAAGATTCACCCTGAACTAACATCTGTGCCAATCTTCCTCTATTTTTTTGTATGTGGGACACCTACACAACACGGCTGGTGAGTGGAGTAGGTCCATGCCCAGGATCCGAATTTGAGAACCTGGGGTACCAAAGTGAAGCATGCAGAACTTGAACCACTCGGCCACAGGGCCAGGCCCATGATGATTAACTTACTTTTGAACCTGAGGACATCTGAGTTTCCATGCCCAGCATGCAATTGATTATAAAGGTCTGGCTTTCAGGGAGAGATATGGCCACTAGAAGTGGAAAACATTTAGTCAGTTATCCAGATGTTTTCTTCTGCTGATCAACTATTTTAAAATTGGCATTAGAGAGCCCATGTATCTGGATATAAACTTTTTCTCTTCTTGCACGAGTTATGTAATTCAAAGCCTGTAGACCTCACATACAAATATAGGCACCACTTCAGATTTCCAGCTGATGAGTCAATAGTTTACTTTATCACCTACTTAACCTGTGCATTTCTCTCAGAAACAGAATATATATGGAGATTTTCAAATTAATCCAAAAAGAAAAAAACCTTGATTGCTTATTTCTTAAACTTGATGTGTTCTAAATAATGGGTGAATGAATTGTTTGAGCAAGTTCCTCCTCAATTGGCAAAACTTTTTGTTCATCATTGTTCATCACCTGGTATTGGACTCAGTTTGGAATACCATTACAGAAAATGCAAATGGAAAGTGATAAGTGCTACCTAAAAGATAGGAGGTGTGTTTTTCTAATAACTGAAGCTTTGCTGCAATCAAGCTGGCAGTTTATTTCTCATGATGCGATTATTATGCAAAGGCAAACTGCAGGTGAAGAAAATTGGCTGACTGTTATATTTCTGCAGCAGAGGTACTTTTCATTAATGAGGAAGGTTCATTATTTGTGTTTAAAATGAATTATTTCCACAAATAAATAGCAAAGAGTACCATCTAAGTGGATGTGAAATGAGAAGCTTTGGGGATGATTTAAAGAGGGGAGAAGAGAATTCACCCATGTTCATGGTTAGGAGTCAAAGTGGCGTAGGAGGGAGGCTTGATCAGCAAAATTCTATAGCTGTTTCAATGCCTCTGTTAGTTTTCAAAATACTTGAAAAGGAAAAAAATAGCATATATTCGATTAGTAGATGTAATTTAGACAAATAGCCTTTGATTTGAATTCCTGGGAGTTTGTTCTGCCCCCAAGCAGCTATCAAATCATTGGATTGGGTCTCTCAGTCAGCCTCTGGAAAAGTCTAAGGGTGGCATTTGGAAACACAAGTGCCTCATGTCAAAACCTAACTTATTTGTCTTAGCAGGCACAGCAAGTGTAGGAGCTTAGAAGTCATTCTCGCAAATGATTAATCACAATTCTCTCCTTGAAAATTCACCTAAAGTAAATTTCCAGAATTCTTTTAGATGAAAGCTGTTTAAATAATGGTTGTTTACAGCTAAAGAAATATTTATGGTCATAGGCTTGAGAAAAGAAGTGGAAAAAAAAGTGGAGAAGATGAAAGAGGGATTAAGAAAGTGGTGATGTCAGTGAAAGGCAATGAATTTATGAGACACACATTCCTTGAGGCTTGGCTTACCTTCCCACAAATATCAAGGATGTTCCAGATAATGGCAGAACTCTTTTATGAACTGTAGGACAAGTTTAAGCCCTTCAAATACTGTTTGGAGTCCTCGTCTAGAAAGATGGAAGTCATGATCACGGTAAAATGTATAATTGTGCACACTCCAGCTGTGTAATTGTAGGCAAAATACTTAACTTCTCTGAGTCAATTTCCTCATCTTAAAAATTGAAACAGTGGGGCTGGACCCATGGCGCAGTGGTTAAGTTCATGCTCTCTGTTTCAGCGGCCTGGGGTCGGCAGGTTCAGGGCAGACCTACACACCACTCATCAAACCATGCTTTGTTAGCATCCCACATACACAGTAGAGGAAGATGGGCATGGATGTTAGCTCAGGGTCAATCTTACTCACCAAAAAAAAAGGAACTAGTAATGTCCACATCACAGGGTTATTACCTGTATGAAGTTAGACCATTTTGTCCACACTTCTTAAACTGGTGTGGTAGGCTACGTGCTCCACACTACTGAAAGCCACCAAATAACATGGCACATCCCTCAATGGTCAATAATTTGAAACACACGTGAAACATATATAGTTGGAGTAAAATTCAAGATGAAGCCTAAGACTACAGATACTTTAGGCTTGCTATGACCTTGTCAGACTACACATAAACCCTTCCCAAAACTCTAGGGATGTGCAATAATTATTCTTTTTTATTCTTCTTTATTAGGGTAATTTTAGGTAGAAAAAATGAGGAGCAATGCTCTATGGATATCTGGTACATAGGAGACCTTCCATAAATATTTTAAATAATAATGAAAGCTAAGTTACTGGGAGCTAAATATTCAGTACATGGTAAGTATATATAAGTATACTTACTGTGTATTCATTATTTCATTGAGCCTTTATAATAACATATGAGGTGAGTACGATTATCATCACTGCTTGAGAGATGAAGAAATGAGAAAAAAAGGATAAAATAATGCGCTTATGTCCCGGCAACTAATGAAAAAGGATTCCAGGAAAGCCAGGATTCAAACTCCGGCCATCTGACTCCTAAATTTATACACTTAATGACTGTGTTGTACTAAAAAGTAGAATTACGAGTCCACAAACTGCTAGGAATCAGGGATTCATGTAATGGTCTGAACATCTTCAGGGACGAAGTAAGCCTAGGAAACAACACAGCAACATTCACAACCCAGAAATTGTCCTATGAGAATGATACTGCAAGACGAAGGTCACTGCTGGGACTCCTTCCTGCCTCTCTCAAGGCCACTTATGAGAATATTTTAAAGCTTTCTCTACTTTTCTGTCCTTTATGTACTGAATCCTTGGAAGACAGATATGATTATCCGAGCCAGAGTTATACACCTGAATCTTGGCTTTCAGGATGCAGAAAGAGCGGTTTTCATCCTTTGGGATTCAGTCAAAGGAAGCTGAATCCTACCTCCTATTGAATCACATAATTTCTATTATTTCTCTAAAATAGGAAGGAGCATTTGATGTTGAGGACTTGAAAAAAATTTGCAAATTTTTCCACCTAACATGATGAAAATATTCTTTGTATAGCTAAATGGAGACCTGTTTGTTTCCCAAGGTAGACAATCCAAGTCTTCAAGTCGGTATTATCACATAAGGTACATTCGTTCTCTGGTTCTTTCACACCTCCCTCAAATATTCTGCAACATCTAGACCTACTTTTTGTAGTATGGTAGCCATTAGTCATGTGAGGCTAGCACTTAAACATTTGAAATGAGGCTTGGATGAATCAAAGGGAATTATAAATATAAAATATACAATGGATTTTTGAAGACATGTATGTTAAAATGGTAATATTTTAAATGTATTTAATTTTAATTAAGTAAAGTACATTATTAGTTGTAATTTGACCTATTACTTTTTACTTTTTTAATGTGCATATTGAAATTTTAAAGTTGTGTATGTGAGTCACATGATAGCTGTATTGGACAGCGCTGCTTCAGACTAAATGGAATAGCTAACACAAGCACTAACACCACCACGTCCTACACGTTATATTTGGAGAGGAAGGCAGGAAAATAGGGAAATTACTTAAAATATATAAGTGTATATGCTACATCTACCACTGATCATGGAGAAGTACCTGGTTTAAACTAACATTCCCACAGAGAATGACTATGTATGTTAGATAACACGCATAGAGGAACAGACTACAAGCATCAGTGAAAAACTCAAGTGGCAGCGTCTTGAAAAGCCAAGATCTTAGAGAGAAGTAAAATGTGTTGAGATGAACTCAATATTCTCCTGGCAATTTTCCCTGAAGGCAATTGCCAGCTCCTAAATTGCAAATGTACAGAGTAAGATACAGAAAAGAACCAGAAAGCAGCTGCTAAGAAGGTAAGATGACAAGCAGAGAATGTAGAGATCATTAAAAATTGTCTCCTGATGCTAGAGACACTTGAGTCACCATGTACATTAGATCCCCAGAAATTATTCAACTGACAGCTGGAAGTTTGCACCCTTTGATCAATATCTCCCCATTTCTCCCATAATCCAGCCCCTGACAACCACCAATCTTTGTTTCTATAAGTTTGTCTTTATTTAGATTTCACATATAAGATCATACAGAATCTGTCTTTGTCTGTCTGAATTATTTCACTTAGCATAATGTCTCCAAGGTTCATCCATGTTGTCACAAATGGTAGGATTTCCCTTTTTTAATGGCTGAATAATATTCCATTGAGTATATGTACCACTTTTCCTTATCCATTCATCTATCAATAGACACAGGTTGTTTCCATGTCTTGGCTGTTGTGATTAATGCTGCAGTGAACATGGGAAGCAGATAGCTCTTCGAGATAGTGAATTCATCTTGAAAGACTTCTTTTTAATATTTTCTTGTAGTTCAGGTTTTCTAGTATTGAATTCTTTCAGCTTTTGCATGTCTAAAAAAGTGGTCATTTCAATTTTATATTTGAAAGTTATTTTTTTCTGGGTTAAGAATTCTAGTTTGATACTTTCTTTCAGTACATTAAATTACATTCATTTGCTCCACTGTATTGTGACTTGCTTATTTCTGAGAAAAATCTTCTGTATTTCTTACCTTTGTTCCTCTACATAATGTCTTTTTCCCTTTGGCTTCTTTTAGAATTTTCTCTTTATTACTCTTATAAGCAATTTGACTATTATATGCTTTGGTGTTTTCTGCATGTTTCTTGTGCTTTTTGTAACTGTGGCTTCACATTTTTCATCATAGTTTGGAAATTTTCAGCCATTATTTTTTCACAATTTTTTTCTCTCAGACTCCCTCACTCCCAACTCCTACACAAAACAATCCAAAGGTTTGTGTTTATTTTCCAATTTGAATAAAATAAAAATTTAAAGTGAAAATGAAAAATGAAGGGAACATGACTCTTCCCTTGCCACTTCTTTCTTGGAAGCCAGACAACTTCCACTTCCTCCCACCACCCTCACCCTACCCAGGGCACCCAGGCACCGGGGCTGGTGTAGCAACCTGGTAAGAATTTAGAAGACCTCGGTCTTATCCTAGATTTGCACTTAAAAGCAGTCCTTAATTTCCTGGAGCTTCATTCTCTATCTCCAAAAGAGGGAGTTGGGCAGGTTGATGCTTTCCATCTCTAGCTCAAAAGTAGAATCCGATCCTAAAGTTGATTTATTTAAACTGGAAACAGCAACCATTTTTTAAAATCATCAATTAACATGCTTAGGAATCCACTCTGCCCAGCAGATCCAGTGGTTATAATGGATTTTTAGTTATTCTTTCGGTCTAGTGACAACATCTAATAATCCTCTAGGTCTGTGTGCCTCACTTTGACTAGTGTACAGTTTCCCAAATAAGTATTTGCTCGTTCCTTTGCATAAGGCTACTTCCACAGACGTACTTGTGATGTTATTTTAAAGGTCCTTCATGAAGGATGTGCACTTATACCTTAATTTGAGACTCGGGTCTTAGATTTGGAGAAGGGCCATAATTCTCTAAATTGGTAACTCAAAACAAGCCTCTCTTCAAGTCGGGTGGTTGTCCATCGTCCATGTCAATTAGGACCTTAGTAGGTTGCCTACATAATTAGCTCCTGGGAATGCTGTAATCATTAATCATCAAGAAACCTCTCTGAGGACCATATTCAGACTACCACATAGTCTCAGTTGGCTATTTTGGTAACATGCACAATTTGCCCTAGCCAGTTAAATGCCGTGTCATGCTCTCAGCCATCTCAGAATCCTCCTATCTCCAGTAGAAGTAGGGACCCTATTTTAATTGTACTGTCTCCTGCCTCCCACCTGCGCAGGGATGCGTCTCTTACCAATGTAGATCTCAAAATCGTGAGAAAGGGAGGGATCAGGACCTCCTAACAGAACTTAAGTGGTGGGTACATGGTGATTCAAGCATGATAAGTGTATCCCAGCCTTCCTTTCTCTCAAAGTCTTTGTAATTCATCTGGTAGATTATTCCAGGGGAATTTCTATAATTCCAACTTCATTTAAGATGGGCCATCATCAAATCACACTTTCTATCATTTAGAACCACAGCATCAAATTCAGAATCTCTGACAAATTCATCAGCTATCAATAAATTCATCCAGATCCTTGGTTGAGTCCTAGAAATTCATTCCCACATGCATTACAGAAATTTTTACTAATAAAATTTGGCAAACTTTTATATATTTTATATATTTTTGTATATATACCTTTTCCTTTCTGAGCTTAAATTTGTAATTTGTTTTTCAGATCATGTTGACATTTCCCTCCAACTAAAATATAAGCCACAAAAAAATAGGGCCTTTGTCCTATTCATTACTATATGAAGGTGGTATTTAATGAATGAAATAATAAGTGAATATTTTGATTTGCAGGTCTGGAAATAATGGAAACTGGTAGAACAAAAAGAGAATTGAGTCCTCCTACAGGTACAATCCCTTAGGGGAGAGACATTGGAATGTGTTCGCACTTTGTGGAACTTACATGCTAGCTTCTCTTTGTATTGAATCCTAGGTGACAGCCAGGATTGTAAAAGAATATGTATAATATAGCTTTTCTTATTACTAGAGATTGCTCAGTCATTATATTCATCAGTTTTACTCCCAATAGCTCTTGCTTTCTGTGAGAAATAGATTAAACAATAATTTTTCTAATAAAATATAGCACTATAAGTTTCTAAATAAATGCGATATTGGCATTCAGAGCAATAGATCTAAAAAATTAAAGTGACTTATTCTTAAGCAAGTGCTTTCCTGTTGAGAATTTCCATAAATAAGTTTTCTGATACGTACTCCGAGATAAGTATTGAACAACTTCATGTCATACATTAAGATGATCCTTTTAGCTCTTTCTCTTGCCCTGCAAGATGCTGCAATTTTCCCCAAAGCTAAGATCTGCAGAAAGTAAGCCTTGATCTCATTTAGTCAGTTGTTGTATATTTTAAATTGGAGCTTCTCAGATGAAAGAAATTGCAAAGTTTCTATTTTCCCTCACAGCTCTTTTCCTAAATTAAATTAAAACTGAACTGTAAAGAATAGTGCTTTCACTGCCCCCTTTTCTACAAAATAGAAGCATATGCTATTGAACTGGGAGAAGGCTAACCAACAAGCCAGATCTGAGTCAGTCTCTTACACCTTTGCTCTGCACATTGCCTGGGCTTGTCCTAGCTGTTTGGTAGTAAAAGGGAATTAATCTTTAATTTCTCTTCATCTAAAACCAGAAGGTACTCTGGTGCCATAGTCTATCATTCTTTCCTTACATCAGATAAATAGGAGAACTTGTATTGTAAATTAATCAGTGTTTGCCCCTGGAGCCCCTCTCTGGAAACTCCTCTGTTTAGAAGAAGATAGATAGTATCTTCAAACGCATCATTCTCCATGAAATTCCTTTTCGAATCTGAGCAATCTTCCCTGTGATTTCTCCTCAGCTAAATTGCTTTTAATTACATTTCTGTTTGCTTTTCATCTCATCCTCTGAGTTAAATTTAGTATTAATACGATGTGTCTCAGCAAGCTATGTAGTTTTATTACTTTTCCAATCTGGATTTTTTTAACAGAGAGAAATTTTAACGGCCCAGATGTCTTCCTACCTTCATCCCCATCAATGAACATTTGAAACCTGGCTTGAATATATAAAATAGTGTAGGAACATTCAGAAAAGTTTCCCACATTAGCTAAAAGTTAACACATTTAAAGCTGGTATTAAAATAAAAAGTGCTTCCCAAAATAGATGATACCTGAAAAAAAAAAAAAAAAGGTGACTTTTAACATCCAAAACAAGCAGTTAATTTGGAATGTTTAGTGCAAATTAACTCAAGCTTTTTGGGGAGGAAAAAGGGTGTGTTAGTTTTTCTTGCTGTGTAACAAAGTATGTCCTGCAAATGTATCAACATAAAATGACCCTTCACAGTTCTGTAGGTCAGAAGTAGGACTTGATATAGCTAGTTGTCTTTTCAGTGCATCACAAAGCTAAACTCACCATGTTATAGGACTGGTTTCCTGTCTAGAGGCTTTGGGGGGAAGTCTGGCTCCAAGTTCATTCTTGTTGTCGGCAGAATTCAGTTCCTTCCATCTGTAAGACTGAGGTCCCTGTTTCCTTGCTGGCTGTCATCGAGGGCTGTTTTCGGCTCGTAGTGGCCTCCCACATTCGTTCTTTGCTATGTGGTCTCCTCTATCTTCAAGTCAGCAAGTGCGCGTTGAATCCTTCCTGTGCTTTGAATCTCTCACTTCCTCTATCTCTGTTTGTTTAAAAAGCTAACATAATCAGATAAGGTCCACTTGGACAACCTCCCTATCTTAAAACTAACTGATTCGGGAACTTAATTACCTCTGCAGAAATCCCTTTTGACATATAATATAACACAACTATGGAAATGATATCTGCTAATCTATACGGTTTCCACCCACACTCAAGAAGAGATTATTCAAGATCGAGGGTCATTGGAAGTCATCTTAGAATTCTGCCTACCACAGGGGACAATGAATAAATTTGACAAAGCCTACTGAAAATTACCCCTTTTGAATAATTTTTTTTTAGGTAATGCCGCAGTGATTATTTAATATAAAGCATTATTGGATGATATGGAAATTTACACAACTATTGAATACCAAAGTGAAATTTTAGTTTTAAATGTAGTAGGAATAAAAATCAAAGTCATGAAAATGTTTATAGGTGTGTTGCCACAATGGTTCTCAAGAATCAGCTTCTTTTTAATTTTTTTCTTATAAAATGTTGCAATCTATTTAAATCATACTAGTTTCAGCAGTCGCATATAGAAATAAAGACCTTGACAGCTAAGTAGCTAATGAATGCAATAGAATTTTCAGCACCTTGTCATTTACTGCCATCTCTGCCACCACCTCCTCACTCCAGGGGATTAGCTATTTGAAGAAGGGTCAAAGGGCCTGGAATGGTGTTGGAGCTTGCATGTGAAATGACACCATCTTGACTCATTGCTAACTGTGCCAGAAAAGAATAAATAGACAGAAGTAGACAGCAGTTCAAAATAATAAATTTGAAAAAGAAAGCAATATGTGATAAGTGTAATCATGTTAATAAAGATGCAAAAACACCTTGCTCTAGCACTATAAAATTCATTGGAAAGAGTGAGAAAATAATTTACAGGCAAATTAGAAATGCCCCTACATAAATTTCTAATTTTATTTAAAAAATTTATCCTCCCAATTACACTTTTTTTGTTTTTTCATTTTGACACTTTAGTGAGAAGGTGTTTCAGTCTTTTCCAATGCCATTTTGTATGAGAATATTTTGAATTCTTCCTCCTATTTCTCAATACATTTGAATTACTATGTCATGAGAATCTGATATCAATCTGAAATTCCTCATTTGAATAAAATAACACAGACATCACCACAGGCAGTTGCCACTACAGAAATGAAACTGAAATAAATGATATTCCTTATACAGCCTCTTACATTTCTTAGGATGTGTTCGTAAACAGTTGCTAATGCAAGGATTTTTATCTTATGAATTATTAGTCATTTACCAAGTAGCAAAAAATATTTATAAATAGTCTCCTGGATTTAAAAACATTTTCTCTTTTGCATCAGGAGTTGGTTTCTTTCCTCCTTGGACTCCTGGGAAACGGCTCAACAGCCTGAGGTTGTTGGTAGTTAGTTCTTAGTCAGGCACTATACTACTAGCTGCCACTGAGTATTATTATGTACCAGGAAATGCGTGCAAAGCTTTCCTCCCAAAGGCCATAAAAGTGTTATTCTGATCGAACAGGTGAAAAACAGATTTTGCCCAAAGTAGTAAGTAGCAGAGTAGAAATTACCTAATTTTAGGACCCTTTAAATCCTTAACACTAACCAATTAGGTAGAGAACACGAAGGCCCAAAACAGAAGAAAAAAATAAGATTAACTCGTCTATGTCAATATGGCAGTCATCATTCTTTTTTAGTGAAAACGTTTTAAGCTTTTCAATCACCACTCATTGTCCACTTGCGCCACATTTCTTTTTCTTCTTCAAAAATATTTTGGGTTTGTTTTAAAACTCCTGACTCACTAAATACAGTATATTTCAGATCTTAGAACAGAAAAGTCCTTCTAAAGTAATCAACATATGAAAATTGTTCCTTAAAATAGGATTAGAGCATTCTACAACCAAGGGACACAACAATTAATCTCTGTGGCAGCTGGATATCATGCAAAGAGAACAGTGACCATGAAATAAGATTTGAAAAGAGGTGGGAATGACCTGCGTGCATTGTGAAGAGTCCTACAAGCCAACCAGATTGCACTTGGGGTCTCTTTAGGGTCAAGGAAAGATTAATGAAGATGCAGATAAGGAGGATGCCTTTTAGCAGGTAAAATGTTTATAAAAGTAATATCAGGGGCTGGCCCTGTGGCCGAGTGGTTAAGTTTGTGCGCTCCACTTTGTTGGCCCAGGGTTTCACTGGTTCGGATCCTGGGCACAGACATGGCACCGCTCATCGGGCCATGCTGAGGTAGCGTCCCATATGCCACAACTAGAGGGACCCACAAGTAAAAGTATACAGCTATCTACTGGGGGGATTTGGGGAGAAAAAGCAAAAAAAAAAAAAAAAAGATCGGCAAATTGTTAGCTCAGGTGCCAATCCTTTAAAAGAAAAAAGTAATATCATGGTGGAAAGTCTACAAAAAACAGCTATGAAAGCCAGGAAGGTAGTTGAAGGGAAATTTGAGATTTGGATATTTTTAACAGTTTGATCCTAGAGTAAATTGTCTAAAATAACTTTCAATATATTAAAAAGAATCAATAAGGGGGCCAACCTGGTAGCGCAGTGGTTGGGTGTGCATGTTCCTCTTCTGTGGCCGGGGGTTCGCCTGTTCAGATCCCAGGTGCGGACATGGCACTGCTTGGCAAGCCATGCTGTGGTAGGCGTCCCACATATAGAGTGGAGGAAGATGGGCATGGATGTTGGCTCAGGGCCAGTCTGCCTCAGCAAGAAGAAGAGGATTGGTGGTGGATATTAGCTCAGGGATAATCTTCCTCAAAAAAAAAAAAAAAAAGAGTCAATAATTTTCTCAAATGGGTGTTGAATAAATGTGTGAATGAATGGTATATGTTTCCTATTCCTAAAATGAGTTAGTAATTTGACCATGGCTATTTGGATAGCACTGAAGAGCAGAATACTACAACTGTCAAGAACAAGTGTTCCATGGATACAGAAAACAGATTGGTGGTTACCAGAGGGCAATGTGGTTGGGGGAGAGTGAAAGGGGTAAAGGGGCACGTATGTGTGGTGATGGATGGAAACTAGACTTTTGGTGGTGAATAAGATGCTGTCTATACAGAAGTCAAAATATAAGGATGTACACCTGAAATTCACACAATGTTATAAACCAGTATGACCTCAATAAAATAATTTTAAAAAGTAAAACAAGAAGAAAAAAAGAACAAGAGTTTGGCTTCTTGAGTTAGGATACCATTACTAGTATAAACCATCTTTTGTGTTGTAAAAGAAATAGTCTCTTTCCATTAAGAATATTTGCATCGTTCATAAAAACCTTGCGTATGAATTTTCATACGTATATTTGATTTTCAAATTCTTGTCTTTTAAGTGTAGCTTTTGCTAAATTAGCTTGCTCATGTACAACCAAGTAATAAAAACACATGAGAATCTTAAGAAATAGGAAAAAACAATCATAAACATTAAAATTCATTTATACATGTCTAGATTTTCTTTGTAGCTTATGTCTTTTAGAAATTTAGAATCCAAATTTTCCTGGCCTCGAGTATCAGTTAGAGTTTGGCCTCTGCTTCAGTCATGGGCTGATGATGGTCATGATTATTATTATTTTACCATTTTATTCCAAGAAAGATTTAGGTAACTCCTTTAGGATAACAAAATACTGTATTTTATGGCAGAAACCTCTACACGGCTTCGCTTGTCTAGCTCTCTGTGGACCTTAGCCTACAGTCATACAGAATGTGATAGATTTATTGAGGAGAAATCCTGGAGTCTTAGTGATCTCCCTTTTTACATTGACTTGTTTTCAAATAAAATAAAATATTACCAAGGTTGTTTTTTTTTTAAATAAGAACCCACTCGTGGAATAAAGTACAACGTTTTATATTACTCATTAGCACATGTAGAAATTCACAATAACAATTCTTTCCAAAGAAGGCAAATCCATTCTATTTCTACTCCTGTTTCTGTTTGAATCAGCAACCTTCTTTGTAAGACTTATTAATCAAGCAGCTGTCCATGAGTTCACAGTATGATGATGATTTTCTATGCCATACAAAGGATAAGGACTTTTATTAACTCTAAAAGACTCCTTTTCAAGTTAAATTGTAGTACAAAACTGAAATACCTGATATGTAGTTATATAACTATTTTTCAGCATATGCTGTGTGTTATAATTTGGAAGAAGGCCTGGATCTCTATGTAATAATAGAGTCTTTTGTATGTAACTATATACAACTTTAGAGGAAGAAGTTTTAGCAAAACATTTTCAATTGCCACTTGTCTTGCCTTTACTCACTTAATTTCAATGAATAACAGAAATGTTAACTAGAAAGTTAAGAAAGTAGCATATAGACAATTTTTTCAAGGCAATTCCATATTTAGTCAATAAAATTAAATAAAATTTTAAAGATTTTTTGAAACTCAGTATTGGCAACGATGTAGGGAAATGAATAGTGACATCATGTATCATACATTGTTGGTAGAAATATTTTTTCAGCTTAACAACATTTAAAACAGTAAAAGGATGTATGGATTTTACCCTACAATTTCATCCTAGAGAAATATTTGCACCTGTGAATTTAAATAGAATACATATAAGGCAGATCATTGTAGCACTGTTTGCAACTTATAAAAAGCTATAAGAATTTATCAAAAGAGCAAATATTTTAAAAAGTATCTTGTGTCTATACAAGTAAATACCTTGTATTCATAAAGAAATATGTAAATACTGTACAATATTGTAAGGGAAAAGGTATACCTATTAGCATTGATGTGAAAAGTTTTTCAAGTGAATGTTGAGTGAATACAAGCAAGACACAGAAGAGAATTCATAGCATGATCTCATTGGCTTACAATATTGCACCTGCACTTGTTTGTAAATATGGAGAATGAAGACAGTAAGAATCATACTAAGCAGGACCCAATGTCCATCTCTGACGTGGGATTTGGACAGGAGAAAAAGGAAGATGAGGAATTTTACTTGTCATCTTACACACTTCTATATTGTTTGACTTTTTACAACTAGAATGAATGCCTTTTGTAGTTTTAAAAAGGATGTATGGTAACTATATATATAGTTTCTATATGTAGTTTCTAATTGTGAATGGTGAAGTTTATGGATTTAATAGGGCCCTGAGACTGATTTCATTTGGCTTTGTGATTAAGTACTGATGGTTTTACATTAGTAGTGTCACTGAGCTGTTTTACTCTCCTCTCTCAGCCACAGTTTATGTGAAGAACTAACTTGACTGGTCAATTATATGATTTTTTTTTCAAATGATGTGGTTTTGGACTGATTGATATTCATCAAAAATCAGGAGATTCAAATAAGCAATACATATAGTTTGTTTTCAGATTGCTGTAAGTGTTTCAAAATTTAAAATTATTAGAACAAACAATAGTTTTGAATATTATCAAAATTACAATTGCTTGGGTAGGATTTTTAAAAAAACATTACAGAATTGTCCCTTAATGTAAGATCAAGCAATTATTTAGTGAAATAATCAAACCACATGGGTTCAGGCTTTAGTTTTATCTTATACAATATTTGCATTAAGTTCTTTAAAACTAGTTTTCAGATATATTCACTTCCATTTACCCATAGGAAAGCACAGTACTGGGCACATTGTAGACCCTGAATAAATATTTCTTGATTTATTCATTGTTATTGACCGTCAATAGGAAACTGCCTTCTTGACATGCTTTGTATTAATGAAAAACCTATTTCATTAGAGAAAGAAAAGACGTTATATTCAAATAAGAAAATAAAAGCCTCTGTCTGTGTTAAGACATAGGATCATGAAAATAATGACTTAGATGATTTATTCTGTCCTCTCCTAACCATATCTCTCCTAACTATGACTTAGAGCTCAATAAGCATTAAATAAGCAGTAGGCCAGGACTTTATATCATCAAGGTCTCATGTCTCTTTTCTGCTTATAATTCGTAAATTTTTATTGACTTCCTGTTGTCAGCCATAAAGGTCAAAATCTTTGGCATATCAATCAGAGTGGATTCATGATGTGGACCTGCCAAACACTTCAGCTCACTTCACATCCACACCATGCTAGCAGCCTTCTACCCTGGTGCATTGCTAGATTATTCCCCTAAGTAATAGGGTACCAGAAAAATCAAATCCACATCCACGCCCATCCAACTCTACATCCCCCAAATGATAAAAGATTCATTTGGACGAATATATCCAGAATTTTGCCTTCAGAAAATCTAGAAAGAAGTTATTTTAATTTCAGCATGGATGTATATCTTGTATCATTTAAAAAAAATAGCATGTCATTTTGCGTTTCCTTCTAGGAGTCTTCATCTAGCCCTGCCGCACTGATTTCATATGTGTTTTTCTCTCTTCTTGAAATCATTCTTCCTGATCCATTTCACCGCATCTCACCTTACCCAGGCTGTTCTTCGTCCTACAATTTGCCTGGCTGGCTGTGATTCATTCACCAAGACACAGCTGCTGGCATCATACTTTCTGCCAGGAAGACTTTCCTGATATCATCCTCAGGTTAGTTGTCCTTTCTTTGTGCTCTCATATGTGCATCATGAACATGACAACTCTTATTACATATACTCACTCTATTGTAACCATTTATTTATATGCCTCTCTCTTCATTAAACATGAGCTGGTTTATTGAATAAATTAATGAATGGTTGCATGAACAGCTGAGTGGGAGAATATTTATTTCGATTTTTTGCTTCAAATTCTTAAAAGGAATCATTTTTCAAATTTTTACATGTATATAATATGTACTGTTCATACAATAAAGTGCTAGCTGATGAACTAAAGAACCAAATAGAATAAATTATGTTCACCCATCTAGTAGAAGGCTATTAATGTATCTTTTTGAAAGTGCCATTGAAGAGAACAAAATTGCCAAAAGGAAGAGTGGCATTGAACAATGCTCACCACTAAGCAGCCTTTATTTAATTGGCATTTAAGGCATTTTCAAAGGATGCTTGGTCAAAGAGATATATAGTAGCCTTATGCTGAGCACTATTTAATTATTTCAGTCCTCATCTGTCACATTAGCACTCTCCTGTCTCATTTTCAGTGCCCCCAAAGCAATGCAGTTGATAGATTATGGAAAATAAATCTAGTGTGGAAATACTGATAATTTGCTCAAGGTCAAAAAAAAAAAACAGGCAAGAGTAATTTGGAACAACTAAATTGCTAGATGTAGTGCTCTGGCTTGCTGCTCTGCAAAACGTGGGAGGGGGACTTGACAAGAGTCAAGACTCTTTAGAAAAATATGCAAATCAAAAATTTACCACCTTTCTAAATCCTTTTAATCCATCAGTTAATCTCAACAATGACCTACTTTTCAGAACATTGAATATGCTTGGCTACCTAATCACATTATCTCACTTCTCTCCTGCAAACTTTGAAGTGGGAAAGATATATGTACAAATGAAAACATTGATAAAGCACAGCTGCCTGTCATATTTCCAATCTTCTCAGGAAAACAAGTGATTTATAGCATGATGAGATCAAATCTTCCTCCATAGCATGCTAATGGCTATATTTTAAAACTCAGTTAGCATAACTCATGCAATAGCCCAGGCTGATGATATTAATGCCAGATCTTTGGACAAATTTGGTTAATGTGAAAGCAGAGGAGAAAGATGATCTCATTTTGGAAACAGCAATAAAAATGATGCTGTTCACTAAGGAATTGAGACCATGAGGCTTTAGTGTGATATCTTTGTGCTTGTCTTCTATCAGCCAACTTTCCACTGTAAAATACATTAAAAATTCACTTATGGAGAATATAGCTCAGAATTGTTATGAAGGGGTGCTTTGCAGAGAAAAGTTCATCACACGGTTGGCTTGTTCTTGCCTTTACATCTAGAAGTGTTTATTGAAGGCCTACTATGTTGATAGTATTATACATGAGGCTATAAAAAGACTGAAAATAAGAAAGAACATATCTTGCTTTCAAGGATTAGTAAGTGGGAAATACAAGATCTATAAACATATTTTGTTTAACACATATATATGTGTGTGTATGTTAAATATAAACATACGCATACTGTTAAATAAATGATCTGGTGGTGATTGTCTTAGTTCAAGTTCCCTAGATGCAGAAGCTAGTATATAGATTTTTATTCAAGTAATTTGTTGGGGAGCACTTTTAGAAGAAAGGAGGTGGTGGAAGCACGGTAGAACAGGCAAAAGAAAGTCTCAGATGCAGACTAGCTTCAGTCTGACCACCTGGGCAAGGTTTGGAACAAAGATTGCACTGCAGAATTGTTCCCACTTTGAGACAACAGAGGCAAGCTTTTGTATTCCATGCCAGTCAGTCACGGGCCAAGCTCAGCCTTCAGGGATGTGGGAGTGGTCTACAGTGCCTCTTGGGCCAAGCTCCCATTTGGCTGAAGGCAGATCTCTAGCAAAGTAGTATTTGCTGGAGACTGATCGGTCAACACAACAGTAGAGAATGGGTACACTGGCTGTTAGGGGGGATCAGAGTGGGGTACCAACAGCGTCAATTATGGTTCACCACTTCTGCCACTCAGATTTACTTGCTTTGCACATTAAGTTCACTCCATCAAGGCACAGCTTCTTTGAACTATTTGTGGGTCACAATTTCTGGGAAAACTTTCACGAGGAAATTTACTTGGACGAACTACAAACTGTGCTGCTGCAATTGGTCCTTAGACCATAACTGATACTATTCATTATGTTGCTCACCCATCACCCATTCTAGATGGCCTTTTCCCTCATCTAGAACTTCTGTTGGTCTGGCTACCTTGTCTGTTGGGTTTTCTTAGATCTTCATCCCTGAGAAACTTGAGCTCGTATTTACTGTGCCCCAAAACACCACTGGTGATGTGCTCATACACTGAGAATTATAACTGGGCCTGGGAATACCGTGAGCCCACCGGTGGATCACCTAAGTGTGGTAGACATTTATCTTTGCCAGCTTTATGAACAGCACTTCCATTCCCTCATAACGATCTTGGTCAATTACCCATGCCAATATGACAACGCCTTTCTTTGCTTCCTGATGTATCGGTACAGAGAAACTCCTTTCTTTGCTTCCTGATGTAACGGCACAGAGATCCCAAAGTAATCAGATAATGGCCAAAACTTTTGATTTACTGTGATTCTTACTGCATGCCCTGGTGAAACCCTCTCATCGTTGGGAGCTAGAAATTCTAGACCCATAGAGCTTAAAATAACAGAGAGAAGAAGTGATAGTGAGTGCTGGCACTCCTACTTCCCAGACCCACATATTCCGTCTGTTGGTGATATAGTACAATATAATAGCTGCTGGTTGAGATGTGTACTGCTCCATGAAGCAGAGAGCCCCATTTTTGCACTGCGCTATCTCCAAATTGCAGCTTCAGTTGCTTCTTCAGGAATTCATTTCATCACTCTGTCAGGCCAGCAGCTTCTGCTTCTGAATAGTGCAATATGTTGCAGGATGAATGAATTCCATGTCTGTGTGCCCCCGGCCACACTTCTTTTGCTGTATGGTGGGTGCCTTGATCTGAAATAACATTATGCAGAATTCCATGTCGATGAATAAGCTACTCTGAGCCGTTGGATAGTGGTCCTGTCTGAAGTAGTGCAATCAAGAAAAGCAAAGCCAAATACAGACGAAGTGTCAACCTCATTGCAGAAGGCAAAATAATGACTCCCAAAGATGTCTATATCTTAATCCTCAGAACCTGTTATAATGATTAATTTTATGTGTCAGTTTGACTGGCCATGGGGTACCCAGATTAAACATTATTTCTGGGTGTGTCTGTGACAGTATTTCTGGATATGATTAGCATTTGAATGAGTGGAAGAAAGAGGAATTCTTCCCCTTTTTTCCTGCCTCACTGCTTGAGTTGGGACATCTCATATCTTCTATTCTCAGCCTGAGCTTGTACCATCGGCTCTCCTAGTTCTTAGGTCTTTCTTTGGACTCAGACTGAATTATACCACTGGCTTTCCTGGGTCTCCAGCTTGCAGAAAGCCCATTGGGGACTTCTTCACCTCCACAATCATGTGAGTCAATTATTCCCAGAAAATCTCTCACTCTCTCTAGATACAGATATAGACATAGACACATCTCCTACTGGTTCTATTTCTCTGGAGAACCCTGACTAATACAGATTTTGATACCTAGGGTGATTCTAGAGGAACATAATTTTAAGGATGAGTTTTCTAAATTGGTTCTGGGTTTCTGGAATGGGCCCTCTAATGTAATTAGATTCAAAGATATCAATGACTCTATTTCCAGTAGTAAAGAGAGCACTGATTGTCCGTGGTGTGAACTGTTACAGAGAAATGCAAACTATCTGCATTGAATACCCCTAATCAACCACTTATAACAAAAGTAAGGAGGTAGATGATTCCATATATGATGCTTTCAAATATTTTTAGAAAATTAAGAAATATAATAATGTTGGTTAGTTGTTCCTAATGTCACTGAAAAAAGAGCAGATTTGTCATTGGTCTGGCTGGGAGGGCCCGGAAGACATACCTGTCACTAATACTGTTAGGAATAAATTTGTGAGGGGAGCCTCAGCATCCTTGAAAGCTCTGTGATTGTTCTTCTCTGAAGGCCGGACCTCACAGTGGGAACTGCAGTCACTGATTTCAGAAACCTAAATGCAATGTGAGCCATTGCATCCTGGGGTGGCAGGGGCTAAGTGGAGGCACTTAACCACTGAAGGCCAGGTGGGAATGGGTACCACAATGGACAGCGGCGTCAAAGCAACAATCAGACTAGTCTGACTTGTGCAGACCACTGGCATTGGCTATTGATCATGGTGTTCCTGGAAATGAAATAGATAGAAAGCCTGCTGTATTCTTACTTGAACAGTGTATGCAGAAAAATTCTAGATCAAGTGAACAAAAGTCTAACTTGAATTATAAAACCAGAATCACAACCCCTTAATCAATTCCCAGACTTGAGCCAGTTTACAAACCCAGAACACCTGAATGTACGGATGATTGGATAACTTTGAGGAAGGGCCCTGGTGCACTACTCAAAATTTATATTGTTAATCCTTCTCCTAGTCTTCCCCAAAGGGACCGGTGGCAATTTATGAGGTAACTTTGGATTGAGGAAAAGGAAATAATCATATCTTTCAGGACTACTGGACACTGGATCTGAACTGACACTAATTCCAGAGACTCGAAACGTCACTGTGGCCAAGATTAGGGGCTTATGGAGGTCAGGTGACGAACGGAGCTTCAGCTCACGTCCATCTCAGAGTGGGCCCAGTGGGTCCCCAAAACTATCCTGTGGTTATTTCTCCAGTTCTAAAATGCATAATTGGAATAGGCATACTCGGCAGCTGACAGAAGCCCCACATTGGTTCCTTGACATGTGGAGTCAGGGCTGGTATGGTAGGAAAGACCAAATGGAAGCCAGTAGAACTACCTCTGCCTAGGAAAATAGTAAACAAAAAGCAGTACTGCATTCCCGGAGGGATTGCATAGATTAGTCCCACCCTCAAGAATCTGAAAGATGCAAGGGTTGTGATTCTCAATACATCCTCATTCAATTCCCCTATTTGACTTGTAGAAGAGTGATGGGCCTTGGAGAACTACAGTGGATTATCAAAAGCTCAGTCAGTTGGTGACTACAACTGCAGCTGCTATACCAGCTGTGGTTTTATTGCTTGAACAAATTAACACATTCCATGGTAACTGGTGTGCAGCTATTGATTTGACAAACGTCTTTTTCTTCATCCCTGTCCCTAAAGCCCGCCAGAAGCAGTTTGCTTTCAGCTGTCAAGGCCAGCAATACGCATTCACTGTTCTACCTCAGGAGTATATCAACTCTCCATCCCCATGTCATAGTTTAGTAAGCAGGAATTTTGATGACCTTTCCCCTCCACAAGACATCACACTGGTCCATCACATTGATAACATTAAGCTAATCAGACCCAGTGAGCAAGAAGTAGCAACTACCCTAGATTTATTGGTAAGATATTTGCATGTGAGAGAGGGAAAATAAATCCAGCTCAAATTCAGAAGTCTTCTACCTTAGTGAAATTTCTAGGGGCCCAGTGGTGTGGCCATGTTGAGATATCCCTTCTAAGGTGAAGGATAAGTTGTTGCATCTGGCCTCTCTTACAACCAAGAAATAAGCATAACATCTCGTGGGAATCTTTGGGATTTAGAGGCAACATATTTCTCATTTGGGTGTATTAATCTGGCCCATTTACTGAATGATACAAAAAAACTGCTAGTTTTGGGTGGGATCCAGAATAAGAGAAGATTCTACCACAAATCCATATTGCTGTGCAAGCTGCTCTGCCACTTGGCCCATGTGACCCATCACAGTGGTGCTTGAAATGTCAGTGGCAGATAAAGATGCTGTTTGGAGCCCTTGGCAGGCCCTTATAGGTAAATTGCAGTGGAGATTTTGGGAATTTTGGAGCAAAGCCCTGCCATGATTTGCAGATAACTACTTTCCTTTCAAGAAACAGCTCTTGGCCTGCATTTGGATCTTAATAGAGATCGAATGCTTGACCATGAGGCAACAAGCTACCAGGTAATCTGGGCTACCCATCATGAACTGGGGGTTGTCTGAGCCACCAAGCCATAAGTTGGATGTGCAGAGCAACATTCCATCATCAAACAGATATACATTATACATACATATATATATATATATGTGTGTGTGTGTGTGTGTGTGTGAGTGATTGCACCCAAGCAGGTCCTGAAGGCACAAGTAAGTTACGTGAAGAAGTAGTCCAAATGTCCATGGTCCCCACTCTTGCTACATGTCTTCTCTCTCCCAGCCTGCACCTATGGCCTCACAGAAAGTTCCCTATTGTTCCCTATCACAGAAAGTTGACAGAGGAAGGGAAGACCTGGGCCTGGTGTACAAATGGTTCTGCATGATATTGAGACATCACTCGAAAGTGGACAGCTACAGCACTACAGCCCCTCTCTGGGACATTCTTGAAAGGACAGTGGTAAAAGGAAATCCTCCCAGTGGGCAGAACTTTGGGCAGTGCACTTGGTTGTTCACTTTACTTGGAAGGAGAAATGGCTAGATGTGTGATTACATAACCATTCATGGGCTATGGCCAATGGTTTGGTTGCATGGTCAGGGACTTGGAAGAGCCATGATTGGAAAATTGGTGACAAAGAAATTTGGGGAAGATGTATATGGATAGACCTCTCTGAATGGGCAAAAAATGTGAAGATATTTGTATCCCATGTGAATGTTCATCAAATGGTGACTTCAGCACAAGAGGATTTTAATAATCAAGTGGAAATAATGATCTGTTCTGTAGATACCAATCTGTCTTTTTCCCCAGCCACCCCTGTCATCACCCAAGGGGCTCATAAACCAAATGGCCATGGTGGCAGGGATGCAGGGTATGCGTGGGCTCAGCAACATGCACTTCCACTCACTGCAGCTGGTCTGGCTACTGCCACTGATCAGTGCTCAATCTGCCAGCAACAGAGACCAGCACTTAGTCCTTGATATAGCAACGTTCCCTGGGTGATGAACCAGCCACTGATGGCAGGTTGATTACTTTGGATGACTTCCCTCGTGGAAGGGGCAGAATTTTGTTCTTACTGGAATAGACACTCTTGGATATGGATTTGCCTTCCCTGCAGGTAATGCTTCAGCTAAAATTACCATCCATGGACTTACAGAATGCCTTATCCACCATCATGGTGTTCCATACAGCACTGTTTCTGATCAAAGAACTCACTTTACAGCAGAAGAAGTGCAGCAGTGGGCTCATGCTCGTGGAATTCACTGGTGTTCCACGTTCCCCACGGTCCTGAAGCAGCTGGCTTGATAGAATGGTGAAACAACCTTTTGAAGACTCGGTTATGGAGCTAGCTAGGTGACAGTACCTTGCAGGGCTGGGAGAAGCTTCTCCAGAATGCTGTATATGCTCTCAATCAGCGTCTAATATAGGATGTTATTTCTCCAATAGCCAGGAATCACAGGTCCAGGAACCAAGGGGTGAATTTGAGAGTGTCACCACTTATTATTCCCTCTAGTGATCCACTAACAAAATTTTTACTTTCTGTTCCCAGGACTTTATGGTGTGCTGATCATGAGGTTTTGGCTCCAGAGGGAGGAATGCTTCCACCAGGAAATACAATAATGACTGCACCAAACTGGAAGTTAAGACTGCCACCCAATCACTTTGGGCTCCTCATGCCTCTGACTCAACAGGCAAAAAACAGAGTTGCTGTCCTGGTGGAGATGGCTGATCCTGACTACTAAGGGGAAATTAGGCTACTACTCCACAGTGGAGGTAAGAAAGAACATGTCTGGAATACAGGCCCTTAGGGAATCTCTTCATATTACTATGCCCTATGATTAAGGTTAATGGAGAACTACAACTCAATCCAAGCAGAAATACTAATGTCCTACACCCTTCAGGAATGAAGTTTAGGGCCACCCCACCAGGTAAGAACCATGATCAGCTAAGGTACTTGTTGAAGGCAAAGGGAATACGAAATAGGTAGTAGAAGAAGGTAATTAATAAATATGACCATGTGATCAATTACAGAAAGGACTCTAATTGTTATGAATATTTCTTGCTTATTTTGATACGAATACAGCTGTGAGTGAACTCTTTTTTTTTCCTTACTCCCTTATCATGTAACATGAGACGTATGTATTGCTTTTATGTCATACTATTTAAATATTGTTAATTTTGCATCATGGAATCATAGTTTTTAAGTTATGGGATATCAAGGAGAAGAGTAAACATCACTCAAGGGTTTTATCTCCTCTTCTGGGGAAGAGATTACTGTGATTTCAGTGTTACACAGGATAGTTGTATCATGTTAGGTGGAATTAGGACTTTATTACTGTCTTTTCTTGGAGATTGTTTGGTTTAGGTAGATGTATGTGGGTGCCATATTGACAAAGGATGGACTTGTAATGGTTAATTTTATGTGTCACTTTGACTGGCCATGGGGTACCCAGATTAAACATTGTTTTTGGACGTGTCCATGACGGTGTTTCTAGATGAGATTAGCATTTGAATTGGTCGACTAGGTAAAATAGATTGCCTTCTCCAATGTTGGTGGGCATCATCCAACCCATCAAAGGCCTGAATAGAACAAAAAGCAGAGAAAAGAGGAGTTCACCCTTTTTTTTTTCCTGCCTCACTGTTGAGCTGGGCCATCTCATGTCATCTTCTCCTTTCAAACTGAGATTAGACCATTGGCTCCCCTGGGTCTTAGGCCTTTGTTCTCAGACTGAATTGCATCACTGGCTTTCCTGGGTCTCCAGCTTACAGATGGCAGATCATAGGACTTCTCAGTCTCCAAGATCCTGTGAGTTAATTTCTCATATATGTATATATATATGTAAATTTTTATATATTCTACTGGTTTCGTTTCTCTGGAAAACTCTGACTAATACAACTATGAATATATTACTTTACATAGCAAACGAGAATTTGCAGGTAAAATTAAATCAATGATCCTAAAATAGGGAGATTAACCAGATAGGCACAATGCAATGCAAGGATTCTTAGAAGATGAAAGAAGAAAGCAGCAAAGTAAGAGTCAGAGAAAGAGATGTGATGTTGCAAACAGATGTCAGAGTGATTGCTCACTTTAAAGATGAAGAGACCATGAGACAAGGAATGTAGGTAGTCTCTAGAAGTGAAAAAAGATAAGAAAATTGGTTTTCCCTTAAAGCCTCGGGAAGGAACACAGCCGTAAATCATCATGCATGATTTTTAGCCCAAGGAGATCCATTTGCGCTTCTGACCTCTAGACTGTAAGAAAATAAATGTGTGCTGTGTTAAGGCCCTAGAATTTTGGTAATTTGGTACAGAAATAGGAATACTGTGATTTCTAAGATAGAAGGGGTCTGGTGTAATTCACTTGCCAACATGTAGCTGGCTGATTTCCTTAAATGTGTTACCCTAGTTGAGACCCTGCTCTGGTCTCTGTTCTCATCAGAACAGACATTCATCAGCAACAATAGTTAGAACAGTCTTGATGAGACGGAGCCGAGGTTGTTGAGTCAATGCGTAGCTTCTGTCTCTCCCACCATGGTTCTAACATTCATGAACCCGTTTTGCTAGCAATGAGATGTCTGAGGACAGAAGCTGGCTGACATAAACTGGTGGAGTCATCCTCTCCACTTGGTTGTTTAGTGCCTCTTCTACAATGATAATAACAGGTAATATAATGATGTTCACACTTTGTGTCCATTCCCATAAATCCATGCACATGTCTCGTCCCCAAACCTCCTTCTCCCTGAACTTCTAATCTCACTCATTATAGAGCCTTGATCAACCAGCTAAGCCATTCATTACTGCCTATGAGTCTATGAATACTTTTACATAGAGCCACTTCTCCCTCCACATAAAATGGATGGCCAGAGGGCACTTCACAACACTCTACCAATTGGTAGGATTTCCCTTTACCACTCTTTTCCAGGACCATCCCTGACTGGAACTTTGTTGTAGGAACAGCTAATTTCCATCTTGCACTCATTTTCAAGGTGGCCCATTTACAAACTCAATCTGGGTTTTTTTCCTCCTTTATAAGCTGATCATAGTTCATGAAGCCATAGATGTGAGCTGAGGGAGTGGTGTCATGCAACAACTGGTGACATAAATTAAATATCTGGGCAACCTTTTCGTGTAGATTACTGCAATTTCTGGCCTGCTCAATTCCAATCCGAGATATACCATATCCATCTTATGATAAATTGCTGATCAGCCTGCCTTACCTGACAATTTGGTGGGTCTCAAAGTAACCAGCACATGAAAGTTACTTGATTTTTCCATAGTCAAGCACTCAGCTTCTACCATGGCCCTGTAGCATGTCATGAGCTGTTTTTCAAATGATATACAAGTTCTCTGCTGCAGATGGCACGGCCTGGTTCTATAACTGTAGAGTTCTGAGCAGTGATTCTCCCATTGGTCCTCCGGGGGCTCCATTTGGTATCTTTCTCTGCCATAGATACCTCTTTTACCCTGTTACTGCCAGGTCATCTACCTCAAGCGGCATGGCTGCTTATACCTGTCACAGTGGCCTTTCTTGTTCTGACCTCCCTTGAAATTAGCATAATTACATATTACCCAATAATGTGTCAGAGCAGTATTTACAAGTTTGAAATATGCTATCTACCAATGGATGTCTATATTAATGGGCAAAAGTTTGAGGAGAAACAGGACATTAGCATAACTTCAAAGTATCTCCCCCAGGATATTTATCGATTACAAAGAGAAATATAACAGCCTTATAGTGCAGAAACTCAGCAGACACCCCTTTTACCAAGTGATCAAGATTAATACACCTGCAATAAGACATATCAAAGTCTTGTATCCCCTGACATCATGCACTCAGAAGGACACATCACTTCTGTGGTATTCTTGCCCCAAAAATGCATAATCTCAATCTGATCATGAGAAAACATCAGACAAATCCAAATATTTTGCAAAGTGACTAGTGCTCATCAAAAGTGTCAAGGTCATGAAAGATAAGGAAAGATTTAGGAACGATCACAGATTGGAAGAGACAAAGAGATGTGATAATTAAATGCAGTATGAGATCTTGAGTTAGCTTCTGGAAGAGGAGAGGAAACATCATGGGAAAAACTGGTGAAATTCAAGTAAAGTTTATAGTTGAATAGATAATATGCTACTGATTTTGATTTTCTGGTTTTGATAATTGTACTGCATTTATGTAAGTTAACAGAGGAATAAGACTAAAGGGTATATGTGAACCCTCTGTAGCATTGTAACTTTTATATATATCCAAAAGTATTTTAAAATAAAAAGTAAAAATAAATTAAACATAAAAATTTTAACTGGATTAAATGCTTCATTTTTTATCCACATTGGATAAAAGAACTAAACTCAACTATATACTGCTTACCAGAAACATATTTCAAACATAACATACAGATAGGTTGAAATTAAAATAATGCAACAATAAGTGCAAGAAAGCTGGTGTATCTAAATTAATATCAGACAAAAAAAATAGACTTCATGACAAGAAATATTACCTGAGATAAAAAACGATATTTCATAGTGATAGAAGGGTAAAATTAGTCAAGAAATCACAAAAACTCTAAATGTGTGTGCACCTAATCAAAGAGCTTCAAAATATATGGAACAAAAATTGACAGAAGTAATAGGAGAATAGAAAAATCCACAGTCATAGTTGGAGATTTTAATAATCCTTTATAAGAAACTTTTAGAAAAAGTAGACCAAAATATCAGTAAGAGTATAAGTCTATTAAACAATTGACCTAATTGATATTTTTAGAATACAACACTCAACAACTGAAGAATAGTTACTCACAGGTAGTGAATTAGGAAGAGAATCCTAAAATGGGGAATGCCTTAAGAGAGTGACCATGTAGATCTTTTACATCAGGTAAACAGTTTGTATTTAATCCACAGGGCAATGAGAAGATATTGAAGAATTTTAGCAGGGATGCGAGTAATATACAGCTGACAATGAATTTTACATTGTCTATTTCCTAACATCCACCCCAAATATCATCAGGAATGCTAAGCAAAACATTGAAATGGGTTTGGTCCATGAAGAAGAAGGTTCTAAAAACAAAACAAAAAATAAACACCAAAGCAAACATGTAAAAATGAAATTTACAGAATGAAGGAAGGAGATTTTTGATAAAGCTTAGGTAGGTGTTAGGCCCAACGATGAATGAGCAATAAGGGAGTGACGTCAGCACCATGGCAGAGTGAGGTCCCTCAGAAAACGTTCCCCTCCAATATACAATATAAAAAACATCCATAATCCAACAGAGGACATCCAAACACAACACAAAAATGTTGGAGAGTCTCACACAGCCATACAACAGAGGGCAGAGAGCCTGGAGCACCCCTCAGAGGATGTGGAAGGGGGTAAGAGAAATCTTCACTCCCTGTCCTTAAAGACTGCAATCTGGGACAGCAGGAAGCCTCTGATGGGGAGGGACGTTTGTTTGTAGGAACATCAAGGACTCCCAAGGGCCCTTGCAGACTAGAGGGAAGCCATCTACTGGGGTGAATGCTTTCGTGGGGGAGGTGATCTTATCAAGCCAACACCCCAGGAGAGTGGATAGTGAGGGAAGAGGGAGAAAACCCCAAGTGCATGCAGGAGAAAGCACCCCTCTCCCCACCCCCACCACAGTGGCTCCAGCCCCTGGGATTTTGGTTAAAGGCTGAGTGCTCAGAATATGTGGCTCTTGACCCCCACCCAGTGGCACTAGGTGGTAACTGCAACAAAATAACACCAGGATGCTAAAGAACAGAGCCACTACCACTAGCAATATCAAACATTATATTAGATTTCTAGACCAGAGACAAAATGACAAATACCCAGAAATCAGTCCTGAGGACACAGAAATATGTAATCTAAATGACAAAGAATTCAAAACAGCTATCATCAAAAAACTCAACAAGGTAGAAGAGAATGTAGATAAATAAGCCAATGAGTTCAGGAGCTACTTCTCAAAACAGATTGAAACTGTAAAGAAGAATCAATCAGAAATATTAGAGATGAAAGACACAACGGAAGAAATAAAAAAAAATATGGATTCCCTGAATGCTTGAGCAGACATCATAGAGGAGGGTATGAGCATAATGGAAGATAGACATGGTGAAATGCTCCAGATAGAGGAGGAGAGAGAACTAAGACTAAAAAGAAATGAAGAAAGTCTCTGTGAAATATCCGACTCAATGAGAAAATGCACATAAGAATTAGAGGTATTCCAGTAGGAAAGGAGAATGAAGTAGAAAGCTTGTTCAAAGAAATAATAGCTGAGAACTTCCCAAACCTAGGGAAGGATATCCATGTGGAAGAGGCTGTAAGATTTCCCAAATATGTCAATGTAAAAAGACCTACTGCAAGGCATAGAGTAGTGAAACTGGAAAAATTGAATGACAAAGAAAGAATACTACAAGCAGCAAGCCAGAAGATGATAACCTACAAAGGAACCCCAATCAGGGTTTCAGCAGATTTCTCTGCAGAAACCTCACAGGCTAAGAGAGACTGGAATGACACATTCAAATCATTGAAGGACAAAAACTTTCAGCCGAGAATACTCTATCCAGCAAAAATATCCTTCAGATAGCATGAGAAATAAAAACTTTCCCAGACAACATAAGCTAAGGGACTTCATAGCCACGAGACCCCCCACCCACCAATAAAAAAATCCTCAAGAAGGCCATCATACTGGAAAAAAAAACAAAGAGAGAAAGGGATTACAAAGCATGGAGTAAAGAGATAAATAGGCAGACAGAATCAGAGCAGGATAGCAAATACTCAAATATAGCATTAAAGACAAAAGGAAGGAAAACACCAAAAACAAGGATAATCTCATCATTTTAACCACAAACTCATAAGACAAGATGGGATAAGATGTGAGAAAAACAACTTAGGAGGGGAAGAGGAAAGGGATTGAATTGGTTTAGTCTAAGGAAATTAGAAGCAATCAGAAAGGGGACTATCTTATACACGAGATCTTGAATGCAAACCTCAGGGTAACCACTAAACAAAACAGCAGAACAAAGACACAAATAATAAATAAGGAGAAAACGAAGAAACACAGTATAAAAAACTACATAACTCTATTCGTAGACTAAAATACGCAAGACCAGAAACAAAGGAAATGCAGGGGAACTGGAAAGCGAGTGCTAAAATGGCAACATTAAGCCCTCATATATCGATAATCACCCTAAACATAAATGGATTGACTTTTCCAATAAAAAGACACAGAGTGGTGAGATAAGCCCTCATATATCGATAATCACCCTAAACATAAATGGATTGACTTTTCCAATAAAAAGACACAGAGTGGTGAGATGGATTAAAGAACAGGACCAAACAATATGCTGTCTCCAGGAAATATATCTCAGCTCTAATGACAAACACAGGCTCAGAGTGAAGGGATGGAATATGATACTCCAAGCTAATGGCAAACAAAAGCAAGCTGGTGTTGCAATACTTATATTAGACAAAGTAGACTTCAAGATAAGACAGGTAAAGAGAGACAAAGAGGGGCAGTATATAATAATCAAAGGGACATTCCATCAAGAATAAATAATACTTATAAATATATATGCACCCAACACAGGAGCACCAAAGTACATAAAGTGACTATTAACAAATCTAAAAGAAGACATTAATAATAACACAATAATAGTAAAAGACCTCAACACTCCACTCACATCAAAGGATAGATCATCCAGACAGAAAATCAATGAGGAAACAGTGGAAGTAAATGAAAAGCTAGACCAGATGGGCTTAATAGACATATATAGAATACTCCATCTAGAAACAGCAGAATACACATTCTTCTTAAGTGTGCACAAATCATTCTTAAGAATAGACCATATGTTAGAAGACAAGGCAAGCCTCAATGGATTTAAGAAGATTGAAATTATAACAAGCATTTTTTCCAATCGCATACCAACTCATATGGGGTGCAGCAAAAGCCGTGTTAAGAGGGAAATTCATTGCAATACAGGCTCTCATCAACAAACAAGAAAACCAAATAAGCAATCTAAAAACTGCACCTAATTAAATTAGAAAAATAAAAAATAAAACCCAAGGTCAGCAGGAGAGAAATAATAAAAATCAGAGCAGAAATAAATGCTATTGAAACAAAAATGTCAGGAGAAAGGATCAATGAAACAAAGAGCTGGTTCTTTGAGAAGATAAATAAAATCGACAAACCTCTAGCCAGACTTACAAAGAAAAAAAGAGAGAAAGCTAGATAAATAAAATTAGAAATGAAAGAGGAGAAATAACAACAGATACCACAGAAATACAACGGATTATGAATGAACAATAAGGAAAAAGTTTCTATCTTAGTGCCACCCCCAAAACACACACACACACAGAGCTGAGTTAGCATGAAGAACTCGTCCTGGCACAGAATCTTCCAAGATATTCTTGTAGGATGAAGGAAGTTTCCTAATTCTATTGTTCTTCCTTGACCACAAACTCCACAATTCAGTCTTCTGATTTTGCAAAATTTTAGCCTTGCTGTGGAAAGAAATGTAGAGAGAGAATATTTTAGGCATTACATGTGCTTTGGGACTTATCTTTTTAAGTACGAAATATTTCTAGGCCACCAGTCAGATGGATAACCTTGCAGGCTACTATGTAACCTAGAGGCATGCATTTTGACCAAGTACACTTAGAAAATAAGGGCTGAACACAGAGATTCAACAATAAATTAAAGTGAGTTTTCTATTCCTTTTGGTCTCATAAATTTAAGGGCACATTTAGATCACACAAAACATTACTTCTTTGCTGTAATTTTTCTTGCCTCTATTTGAGTCTCACAGTTTCATGGGGCTACCCAGAAGGATCCATTTCCTGGTTTACTTACCCCAAGTCTGAAATAATCTTTTAACCTCTAGATTCTCAGTCCAAAGAAACTGACAAAGCAAAATCTAACCTTACTTGAAATGTAAATGTTGACCTAGTTTTCTCTTTCATGTTGCTCCCTTAGTGCTGATTTGTGTGAAATAGGAACAGATGGCAATGTGTCACTTGTGGGGGAAAAAAATCTTTACTTCTAAAATGCTTGCCTTCACTCAATAACATATTGCCGTCAATAAATGTTTCGTTTGCTTCATTTAATTACTCTGGCCCAGAATCCTTTGGCCAAGCAAGTCTAATAAAAACTCAGATAGATGATATTGTTATGGATGGCAAGTGGAAAAATAATGATAATATAAACCATTTTGATAAAGAAATATTTGAGACGAAAAGCTTTGCGTCTCAGACTGAAGGGCCATGGAAGAGATGGTCCCAGGGGCAAGTTTCAAAATAAGCTGTGGAATTAATAACATACAATTCTGTATGTTCAGCAGCCAACACAAAGCAGGCTGGAAGCCAACTGAGGAAAGAAATACACAAGAGAGCTTCTGTAGGCCGAAGGTGTGCCAGTGTAACTCCCCAACACAGACCCCAGAGTGGGTTATTATGCGTATAAGAGAGTTTACTGAAAAACAATCTTAACATTTCAAATTATCAAATAGAAGTGAAAAAATTATGTTGAACTGAAAAGTAAAGAATGCTTTTGGAATAAGAAAGAAGTTCCCATAGGGACAGAATAAAGGGATAGTCAGCTGCTTCTATTAAAAATCTGCCTTGTGTGTATACTTTCTCATCCAGAGGAAGGGCATGGAGAAATGGCTTATAACCTCCAGTTCCCCAGTGGTCCCACCAGGGTAGGAAATTGATTCTCTTCCTTTTATCTTTTCTTCCTTCCTTCCTCCCTCCCTATCTCCCTTCCCGCCTCCCTCCCTCTTTCCCACCTTCCTTCCTCTGCACTTTTGAGGCTTATACAAAGCTCCCTTGGCTAGAAGTATTGCACTAAAAAGTAGTGTCTCTGTACCATCGGACGTAATGGGCATACGCTGTAGGTGACTGATACATTGGTGTCCGTTTGAATCATGTGGAAACTGAATTCTCCCCAGATGGTTCAAATGAAAGGAGTTTACAGAAAGGACTACTGTCAGAGTTTCCAAAGATGAATTTCTTAATCACGATCCCAAGACTGAATTTCTGAAACTGTTTTGTGGTTTTATAATGAGCTGAAATTGTGGCAGGGCAATTGTACCAATCAGATCATTGCCAACTCTCCTGGCATCAATTCAAATACTCTTTCTAACATAGTCTGCTGATCTTACTTAGGCTGCCTAGGGAAGCTCCTGGTGAATTATGACAAAAGACATTGGGGGCATAAAGGATGGGGTGATATTTGAGATATCAGAAGATGTAGGCTTGATTTGTCTACCCTCACTAGATGCTGAACCTTAGGAAAGTCATTTAAACTTGTCTGGGTTTCAATTTCCTTATTCATAAAATAGCGACAGCAATAGTTCCTCCAAAAAAAAAAAATGGTCTAAGTATTAAATGAGGTGAAATATGTGGAAGTGCTATGAAAGCCACAAGATCCTGTCTATGTTGAGTATTGTTACTATTTGTCAAATAGAGCTGGAACAAAGGTCCTGATCTTAATCTGGTGTTCAGAAGGCAGACTTAGAGTCTCACTATGTGGTCTCTTTGAAATCCTCACTCTACCACTTTAACTATCATTCTTGACACATTATTTAACCTTCCTACTCTCAGCTTCCTCATCCATAAACGGACGGTTTTGTGAGAATTTAATGAGATAGTACATTAAAAGCTTTTAGAACAGTCACTGGAACATATTTCATCCATAGAAATTTTATATACGGAAATCTACATAAAAATGATTCCTGCAAATACACAGACCTGAACTATATGCATGTTTAGAGTCCCATTTTAAACTCTGTCCATAACTTTGAATTCCTTTGCTGCAAAATAGATATTTACTAAGAAATGTTGTTGCAAAGTGCTCAAAGGATCTCAAAAATTTTATACTCGAAAATTGAAATTGAAACTGGGTTGTATACATCCTGTTCAGTTTGTCTGGAGGAAAAGGTCACGTATTTCTGTGTTCCGTCTGCATTCTCCATTCTCCAGCTTTTACAGGTAACAAATTCTCTCTTACGGTTTTCATCTTTTCTTTTATTTGCATACTCAGAGAGAAATTTTTTCCTTTTAAGTTTTGTTTTTCCTGTCTACCACTGATTTGATATTTCTGAGAATTCCCCTCTATTGTTTATTGGTTCTGAGGCTGATTTTAATTCTGCTGCTTTAAAATGCCCTTATAACATTTTGTAACCACATAAAACGTCAAGTTCTTTGTTAGAGCCTGCCCATTTTTCAACTAACTCTTTTTCCAGGTAGTTCCTTTTATATTATCTCATTTTAACTCTTTTATTATAATCCATCATCTTAGAGTTTTATTGAGAGCATTTGGCATATTTTTTCTACTCTCTAAGGGCTCAGACTCTGGAGTCAGACTACCTGAGTTTGAAGCCTGGCTTTGCCATTTGCAAAGCCATATGGCTGTGAGCATGTTACTACGTCTTGTCTCGGTCTCCTCATCTGTAAGATGGGAATAATCTCATCCTTTTTCATGTGTGTTATAAAAGGTAATGTACATTAAATATTTAGAACTCTATTGAACAATATCTCTCAATAAGTAACTACCATTTTTTAAACTTATTCTTTTCCCCTTAGTGAATATCTATATCCATATAGACACACATATACACGTATTTATGTATCTATGTAAATATGTGCATACACATCTACAGTTCCTCTTCTGCATTATTCAGTCTTATGTTTTTAGTCTTCTTTATGTTGCATAGTTTTTCATTTTTTCTGCGTACTCCTCCCAAAAGAAGTTTATCCAGTTCTGATGTTTGCGCCCAAACACGGCGGGTGGATTCTCCTAGGTTGCCCTCATGAGCCACCTGTCACTGTGGGAATGCGCCTCCTTATCGCAACTTGGAGCTGTTTGATGTCTCCAGGCACCAGACACTTTCTGGTATTTCAGTTTTTGATGTGGGGTAGATTTGTTGGCCTGAAAAGAGTTCTTCTGGTCTCACTGTTTGATTGTCTTACTGGGAAGAAAAGTATTTATCCCTGGTTAATATATACGATCTCCCACCCCAAAAGGAATAAGTTAAAAGTTTAAACCTGTCCCCTGGAAGAGTGATGGCCCTCATTGCCATGAGCATCTCCATTTAGCTCTTTTCCACTGCTGCCTCCCCACCACCACCTTTTCTGATTTAGGCTTTAATTTGGCTTTTGATAGAGAAGATGTCTATTGGTGTCTTGAAGATTGTTGACTACTGATTTCTAGTGATGCTTCTCAAGATACTACATGGTTTTAGACATTTTTCTAGGTCTATGGATACAAAGCTTAAAAAGAAAGACAGTTCCTGGCTCCCAGGTGTTGACAATCAAATTAAAATTTTTTATGCTGGTAAAATACAAATAAAATAAAATTCACCATTTTAACCATTTTTAAGTGTATAGTTCAGTGGTATTAAATACATTCACATTGTTGTGCAACCATCACCACCATCCATCCCAAGAACTCTTTTCATTTTGTAAAACTAACATTCCATGCCCATTAAACAATGACTTCCCATTCTCCCCTCTCCTTGGCCCCAGGTCATTACACTTTTGACTACTCTAAGGACCTCATATAAGTGGAATCATACTGTATTTGTCTTTTTTTGTGACTGGCTCATTTTACTCAGCGTAATGTCCTCAAGGTTCATCCATGTTGTAGCGTATGTCAGGATTTCCTTTCTTTTTAAGGCTGACTATATTCTGTTGTATGTATACACCATACTTTGCTTATTCATGTGTTTGTCAATAGACACATAGGTTGCCTCCATGATTCAGCTGTTATGAATAATGCTGCTATGAATATGGATATACAAAAATCTCTTCAAGACCCTACTTTCAGTTCTTTTGGGTATATTCTCAGAAATGGAATTGCTGGATTATATGATAATTCTACTGTTAACTTTTTGAGGACCACAATCAAATTTTACACGGGATATCGGGCTATCCAAAAATATAAAGAACAATTTTATGCTAACACATTCAACACCTAAGAAATGTGGCCAAAGCTTTTAAAACAAACAAGCTACCAAAACTCATTCAAGAAAAAAATAGATAACCTGATTAGCCCTATATTTATTAAAGAAGTTGAATTTGTAGTTAAAAACTTTCCTGAAGACATCACAAAAAAACTACAGATAGATATTCCTTATGAATATATATGTTGCATTTTTGTAAAATATGCAAATAAAATTCTTATATATGTTTGTATAGCTTCGTATGAGGGATAGAGAAAAGAGTAGGACCATATTACTAACTTGGTTAATGTGGAGAAATTAAGGGTGATGTGGAAATCATTGAGCTTTTCATCTCTGTATTGCTTAAATTTTACAAGTATACATCAGTTTTTTAAATTAAAAAATGTAACTTTTAAAAAAGAAATCCTCAAGGGACTCCACTTTATCATTGATAGCAAGAGGAAAATTTGATATCAGCACATCTGTTTAATGCCTACTAGGTTCCTGGCCCCATGTGTGGTGCTGGAGACGCAACAATGAGTAAATAAGACATAGCATCAGGTTCAATGATCCTTAATATAATGGAGTGAGAAAGACAGGAAGGAATTAAGTTCACATCTAAACTGCAGTTATAATTAGTACTCATGGTCACTGAGAACATGAATCTCCTCCCTTAGAATGACAGCACATAGCACAGTGCCTGGCATGTAGCAGATATCATTTAATAAGTGTTTGATAAATGAATAAATGAATGATGCATGTGCTACAGTAGGGCACACAGAGAAAGTGGACAGTTCTACCTGCAGAGTGAGAGAGGGGAGAGTAAGGGATGCCTTTCTGAGTTGTAGGTGTTCCTCATGACTGCCAAGGAATACATGGAGGGAGCTTCACAAGTGTGAATCTCAGTCCATAAGTATAATTGTCTAAGTAACAAACTAGCTTATTATTATTTTTGTTTTGGTGAGGAAGATTGGCCCTGAGCTAACATCTGTTGCCAATCTTCCTTTTTTTTGCTCCCCAAAGCACTATTAATAATCATATATCATATATCCTAGTTGGAGGTCTTTCTAGTACTTCTATGTGGGATGCTGCCACAGTATGGCTTAACGAGCAGTGTGTAGGTTCATGCCCATCTGAACCAGTGAACCCCGGGCTGTCAAAGCAGAGCACACAAACTTAGCCACTCGGCCACAGGACCAGGCCTGGCTTATTTTTTTACAATTCAATTTAATTTCTTACACAGAACCCCAATTACACCACTGGTGGGAAGCTTAATCTCCTAAACTTTTAGGATTTCTTCCCTGTGGTCAGACTACAGTTTGAGTGCCAGGACATTACAGGAAGTGTAGTTGGAAGGGTGGAGAATGCAGGTGGGGGAGGGGAAATCAATCTGCTTTTCAGTCGTTTGTCCACATTGATTTTCTCTGGAACATTCATTATCCCATCTGCCTGGTTCCCTTCAGATCCAGGGATTCTCTGCGGTTCTGAGCCATGATGCCAGCGTGGAATTTTTTTACCAGACTGCATATGGGGCCATCTGCCTTATGCGCCTCACAGCTATTTCTTTCTTGAGTCTTGTGGCTTTCCCAGCAGCTCTGTACTGTAGTTTTCCTTTGCTTCTGGGACACATAGACCTCTCTCTTTAGCTTGCTATTTCTCCCCCACCCCAACTCAGAGATCTCTTTATAAGGATATTCGGTGGGAGGTTATTTTTTGTGTGCTAGTTTATTTCAAGATAATCTGTCTATCCTTTCAAATTCCTTCTTCCAAGTGTTTAGACATTTTGTAAACCAAAACCCAAAAAGACTTGGGAGGAGTTACAGGAAGAGAAAAAGACAATATGTCAAAATGTTCACCCACAATTTTTTTATATATCATAGCCATGTTTCTGTTAGACAATAGGAAAACTGGCAAAGTCGAACTTTGTCATCCATAAACATCCTCTTGTTAGGGAAAGACGAAAAATCATGTCACACATCTAGAGACTCCAACTCAGTTTTATTTAACCAATGTTTACTGAACCTTTACCATCTGTAAGGCACTTTGGATAACACAAAGTTGAAGAAAAACAAGATTCCTGTCCTAGAGGAATTTGCAGTCTAGTGAAGAAGGAAGACATAAAATAATAATATAAATAATAGTGATGCAAAACCTAAATGATTAATCTGCCCTCATGAGTCATAAACAAAGAGGTTTGGGAGCATGGAGAAGGCAATTAATTTTAATCAGGGATTGGAGAAAACTTCACACCTAGTACTGAGTCATAGCCTACCAGTAAACAGCATGTTAACAGCTCACTGGACATTTCCTGGGCTCTCTGGGTAATTTGGGGTGGGGGAGAAAAGATATCACTCACCACTTCTCAACCCTTGTACAGGAGCACCAGCGTGCCTTGGTGGGTCCAGAACTTAAAGGTAGTGTTTTGCTAATCGACTCTTCACGCACGTCCTCACTCACTGTTACAGACCCCTTCTCCCCTACTTTCTTAAGGCTCGTGCATTCCAGGTCAGTCATTCTCCGCCTCCTTGTCTTCTGTTGGTGTTAGTGTTGGTAGTGTTGTTTGGTTGTTCGTCTCTGTGATTTTTGTGTATTTCCTCTAGTTCTCTTTTTTCCCCCTAAGAGTCTGATTTCAAATTCTGAACCACTGGGTGCTTGGCATTTTTTGACTAGTTTTTCTTTGCTCATAAGCCTCAAAGAATCAGAAGCTTTAGGAAAATGAAATGGTCAATATGGCAGAAGAAGAAAATGGAATTTCTATTTAAAAAAAAAATGCTAAAACCTTAAAAAGTGTGTTACTAAGTGAAAGAAGCCAATCTGGGAAGGCTACATACTTGTGATTCCAACAAGAGGACATTCTGGAAAAGGCAAAACTATGGGGACTGTAGAAAGATTAGTGGTGGTTGTTCGTTGGGGGTGTGAGCACAAAGGGTGAACAGGCAGAGCACAGAGGATTTTTCAGGCAGTGAAAATACTCTGTAGGATACCATAATGGTGGATATATGTCATCATACATCTGTCCGAACCCATTGAATGTACAACACCAAGAGTGAACACTAATGTAAACTGTGGACTTTGGGCGATATAGACGTGTCATTGTAGGTTCATCAATTGTAACAAATGTACCACTCTAGGGGGGGATGTTGATAGTGGGGGAGGCTGTGCATGTGTGGGGGCAGGGGATATTTGGGAACTCTGTACTTTCTGCTCAATTTTCCTATGAACATAAAATTGCTCTAAAAATTGAAGTCTATTAAAAAAACTAAAAAAAAATTAGTATGCATCATTTCCTCTATCCCATCCCCCCACCAATTAAGGACTGCTCTTCTATTCATTTAGCTACACCAGTGCCTTCTGATTATCTGTACTAGTCTCTGTTGTTTGTCAGCCTTAGTGAGTGAAATTGTCTTTCACTTAGAGCATAAGTGGTAGGTAAATCTTTCACTATCGTGGTCCATATTAAAAAAAAAAAAGGTTCCTTGTATTTTTGCTTCCTGTAATAAGTACTGTGCCTTGATGTATACTTTAAAGAGATATGGTACAGATAAAAAAGGGCAAAAAGAAAGAAAAAAATCCATATGGGGAAATATCATTTCTGATTTCAACATTCCCTCCTTGTTTTATCACTCAGAGAAAAACTCTGATGGTATACAAGGGTTATTTAGCACCATACAAAGTGTGCTTATGACACCGAGAGAAGATCGCTGTCCTGGTCAGTTGCCATGGTAACCTCTAAAAGCAAAGATTATGTCTGATTAGGTTGCCCTTCTCGGGAAGAATTGACCAGAAAAAAATCTTTTGAAAAGTTTAAAATGGAGGGTAGGAAGAAACTGGTACTAATTTTGCACAGCTGCTCTCCTCTCTTACTCTCCTAATAAGAGTGACTCAGACAATCTTCTAGAACCTTTTTCCAGTCCCATAGAGAGCTTCCAATGACATCCTCCCCTTGTTGAAAATGTACCTCGGCTCGCTTCTTAGTGGTTATTGTCTCCACAGTCCATAATCAGAATTCCAGATATCTTTGTCATTGCTTCTAAAGAGACTAATGAATGTTCCTAAAGAAAAATAAATAAATAAAAGAAGTGAAACACAATTGGCTCTGAAGAAGTTGTAAAAGCAAGCAAAACCTCCATCATGTCTGTCCTACAAAGATTTGGGAGGCAAGCAGGCAATAGTAAGGTGGAAACATTAAAGAAGCGAGAAGACTACATTATGTGAGAATTATTTTTGTCGAAGCTCTTACTGCTCTTTGCCTTAAAAAAAAATCCTTTTAAACAAGATTTGGTATTTTTTTCTAAGTTTCTACTGCCAGCACCTGAGCCGTAAAGCAGAGCATGTATCAATTATTCTGTTCTTCCTATTTCATTTCCTAAATAATGTAATAATCAAGTGACTTTATTGGGGGCTGACTAATGTAAAGAGGAGCATCAAGTAGAGGAAATGATAGCTTTACTCCTACTTGACTGGGAGGGAAAATCTTATTGAGTTGATACAATATTCTATAGCGGTGGCCTTAGAGAGAATTCATAGAAAGTCTGCAAAATATTTGCAAACCTTTTGGTGCTTTGTCAACTTAAAACATTGAGAGGCATAAAATGTCATTCTGATCACTGACACGAACATAGCAAACCATGAAGGGGCCATTTATTCAACTTAATGTAGGAAAGAAATTATCTTTGCATTTGAGCAAAAGGTAAGAATTAAGAGTCATTCTTTTCTCTCCCTTTATGGAAAGGAAATGGCTTTTCCCCCCTGGTTATACATGATTATTATAACAAATCCTGGAGAGAAATGTGGTAATATACATCAAAATTAAGAATGCACAACTCCTTTGCCTGCAGATAGATTTCCACATGTGCACACGGAAATATGTTCCAAGATTCTTACTGAAGCAAAGGATAGGAAGGAATCAAAATGTATTCTTTCTAGGGGCAAGAGGTGAAAACAGGATGTAGCCATCTGGTGGAATGCTATTTTGTTTTTAAAAAGAGTGAGGACATGTTATATGGGCCAATAAGGAATGATCCTCCCAAATATACTCTTAAATGATGATATAGCAAATAGACATGTCTTATGTGGTTTTTTCATGGTAACTTATTTGATCCTCACAACTCCCTTCAGTAAGGACTCTTATAATTCCCATATTCTAGATGAGTTAACAGGGGCACAGAGAGGTTAGGTGACCTGCTCAAGGTCACACAGCTGGTAAATATAAAGTCAGGATTTGATCCCAGCCAGTCTAACTTCAGAGTCTGCACTATTAAACATTGAGCAATATTATAAAGCAATGTTCAGAATAGTGAATGTAATATATTGCTAATGTGTGATGAAGGATATACATATATGTATGCAGATACAACAAAGACACACACATACACACACACACATATATATATATATGCAGTCAATCCTTATTATTCACAGACTCATCCACTTGCTATAATTTATTTGTAACCCCACAATCAATACTCGCAGAACTTCCTGGGTCAAACAAGGCGATGCTCTGCCTTCTTGTTTCTGCCCCCATCTCTAATCAGAGTCCTTTTCGTGGTCTATTTAGTGCTTGTTCTGTCTCATTTTTGTGCCTTTTGTTGGTGATTTTGCCGTTTAAAATGCCCCCGAGTGCGGTGCTGAAGCACTGTCTGGTGTTCCTAAGCACAAGAATGCTGTGATGTGCCTTACAGAGAAAATACGTGTGTTAGATAAGCTTTGTTCAGGCATGAATCATAGTGCTGTTGGCTGTGAATTTGATGTTAATGAATCATAAATAAGATGTCTTTAAACAGACACACACGTAAGACAAAGTTATGCATTGATCAGTTGATGATAACGATGCCACCAGAGGCTCACAGGAACCTAACTCCGTATTTCCCCCAGAAGGAAGGATGGAGTGGTCACTAATTCTGGTTCACGCAGACTCTATAGAACACAACTAATATGAGTAACAAGAAACGATTGTATACATATATAAATAATATGCACATAAATGCTTATTTATGTGTCATGCATAGAAAATCTTAAGAAGATAAAATAAAATGTATACAGTGGTTGTTTTGGGGACAGAAACTAAGATACGGAAGTTCAGCAGTGGAGGAAAGCCTTACTTCCTTCCTTATGAAATTTACCATGTGTATTATCTATTGAAACATTTTCATGCAAACAGTACAGAAAAAGGAAACATTTCCCAAAGTTCTGCGTAATCCCATCTTCTTGCGAACAGTTTCATAAAGAATTTTCTAGGCTTTTAAAATGCAAATCTAACGTACATGATCACATCCTACTGTATTTTGCTTTTTTTGTTAAAGATATTTTTGTTTTTTCCTTTTTCGCCTCAAAGCCCTGCAGTACGAAGTTGTATATTCTTCGTTGTGGGTGCTTCTAGTTGTGGCATGTGGGACGCTGCCTCAGCATGATTTGATGAGCAGTGCCATGTCCTCGCCCAGGATTCGAACCAACGAAACACGGGGCCGCCTGCAGCAGAGCGTGTGAACTTAACCACTCGGCCATGGGGCCAGCCCCCTTTTTTTTTTTTTTTTGAGGAAGATTAGCCCTGAGCTAACTACTGCCAATCCTCCTCTTTTTGCTGAGGAAGAGTGGCCCTGAGCTAACATTCGTGCCCATCTTCCTCTACTTTATATGTGGGACGCCTACCACAGCATGGCTTTTGCCAAGCGGTGCCATGTCCTCACCCGGGATCCGAACCGGCAAACCCCAGGCCACTGAGAAGTGGAATGTGCACACTTAACCGCTGAACCACCCGGCCGGCCTGTGTATTTTGCCTATTTAAAGTTTATATGCTGGACTTCTTTCTAGGACAAAACAGAGTCACCTGTTCCCCTTTTCCTTCCATGTCCTACCACAAACACAGCCACACTGAGACACAGACATCACAGATTGCTGTCTTTCTCGACTACCCTCCCACCATGGGCATTTCTGCATGAGGACAGCAGCAACATCTTGGAGATGAATTCAAGCTGTGACCCTGAAATTTAAAGTAAGAGCATAGAAGAGGGTATACCAAGAAACGAGGAGAATCTCCTGAAAAGTTTTGCGAATTTTTATGATTTTACTTCTCAGCCTGAGTCAGAGGATTTTTATTACAAAAAATAGAAAAGGAATTTACTCTGAGTCAGGCACATGCTGGGTGCTGTATATACATATTTGTGATCCTCACACTGCTGAAGGCAGATGTAGTTATTCTCATTGTACAGATAGAGAAATTAGGCTTCCTCAGATCAAACCACTCACGGCTCTAGAAAGCAGGGAAGGGAGCTATTTTCTGTACCCTTCTGCAGTTGAAAGATGGATATTTGAGGATATTTTTGTCCAAATCTTAGTATTTGACTGTCATATCTATAGGGTACTGGGCCACTTTTTATTGTTATATCCAATTTACGCAACAGTAAACAGCCTCCAGTGCCCCCAAAGATGCAATGTGAATCCCAGAACACAATAATCAGACTCTTAGAATCCAAAATGCACACCACTCATTGCATTAGACACTAAAATTCTAACCTTTTCAGTACATCCACTTTTCTTAATGAGACTACTCTTTACCAGGGTTAAGATTTTGGTTTTGCTATTCAGAAAAATGACCCCTTAAGATGCTGACATTTGGCTTAAAGGAAAAGACACTGAATACTTAGAGCTACTTAAGATAATAGCTTCTAGGACTGAGTTAAGTTGAATATAAATTAAGTCAAGGAATTATTCTCTTGATTGTATTTCAGTTAGACCTACTGGTCCATTAGATTTTTAAGTTTGAGTTGTAATACCCAGCGATTTCCTCTAGAGGGAGAATGAAACAAGAATAGGCAGAGTATTAAAAAGTGTATATAATAGAATGATCCTAAAAATTGCCCCTTAACAGAGAGAAGACATTTTGTCAAAGCTGTCATAAGCAAAAGCAGAGGGTTCGTTTTACTGTGATATATTTTCTAAGTATAACAGAATCAACCTCTAAGATAAAAAGGATCACAATTTTAGTTTCTTTTTAATTTTGAATTAATAGAAAAAAACACATGCACTTATGCTCACACACATACAATTTCTCCCACTTCACTCTTTATAACTTGCAACAATAGCTATATTATAAAAGAGATTATGAGTTGCTTAAAACACATTTTTTAAAACTGCGTTTAATTCTGAGCATTTATAAAATAGAAATGAAGCTCGTTGACTTAAATATACAAGCAAAGCAGTGTAAGAAAAGGGGCATTCTGCAGAGCAAATTACCCAATGCTATCTAAAATACTCCGTAAAACTGAACGTCAAGATGATCACCCCACTTCTCCCCACAATTTCCTTAGGATGGTCAAGGTTCTGCTAAAATGATCCAATCTTTTAAAGTTTGGAGACCTGGAGAAAAAGTAAGGAAATAAGTGTTTATGTGCATCGTACAGGAACTGAAATCCAGCTAGCTTCACTGTTATTACAGAATCTGAAGAAATAAACATCAAAGGGAGATGAGATCACTATCTTCAGAAACGAAGCTTTCCACAAGAGAACAATCGTGGAAGAAAATTATCCTCTTTGCTAACAATATGGTGATCAGCCTTTCCTGCTTTCTCCTGATGATAAGGTGATGTCACTGGTCAGAAGCGCTGGCCTATTTTCTATTCTGCCTATGGTGGGTTGGATTGGATGAAAATAAACATCTTACATAACAGGCCGGCTGTGCACTTCGTCTTTTTTTTCCCAAGGAGATTTTCCCAGTGTGAATTCTGCATGTACAATTAACATTGGCAAAATTTCAGCTAAAAAATCTGTTAGGTTTATAAGCAGATTAACAAAGACGGTCCATGTATGCTGCCTCCAATTCCCCTCACCCACCTTACCTCCTTTACACACACACACATGCACACACAGGCCATCACCATCATCAGCTCCAACGTTACCTCCACCACCATCACCACTCTCACCTCCATCACCTCCACCCCTCCTGTAATCAAAACAGCTTTGTACTGAGAGAGAAGGGAAAATAGGCAAGTCAAAATTGAAATTGGTCTTCAAATGGTTGTAACAAAATAGAAGATTGCAGATTAGAGCCATTGTCTTATTTCAGCGATGTAAACCAGACCCTCAGGGCTAGCTGTCTCAAAATTGAAGATGATGGATCAAAGACTATGAGCCTAACCAGAAAGATGCATCCATACATCAGTGGCCTTTATAGTCACAAAAAGAACAAATCCAGAAGAGGGAATTTTCCATGTAATTTGTAATAATTAACAGAAATTCTAGAGTTTTCTGTCATAAATCCTGCTTTGTATGGAGGGGTTTACTAATTTTTAAACTTTGGCATTTGTTGTGGAGGCTGCTTAGGGAGTGAATATACTAAACTGAGCATTCAACTTGATTTCCTAATCTCTGAAGATACAATAAAATCAGAGCTGCCAAAGAATCAAAGGGAACCTGTACTTGAACAGCACAGAGGGAAAATCATTTGAAATCAGCAATGTAATTCACAGTGGTTTGGATGAAGCCCATCAACTGGCCTGGCAGTCTCAGTTTGAGAGAAAATCATCACACGGTCTTTACTCAGTAAATATTTGAATATCTATCATATGCCTAACCCATAACAATATTGAAAAATAGTATAGAGATGAACTTAGACTATGAGATAATATTTTGTATTGCCAAGCAATAAATATAAATGTTACTATCTGTAGCTCGAGGGAAGAAAACCGTTAAAAGCAAATGCAAAGGAGTGGATGATGAATTAAGATTATCTGATCCCTCCTGTCATATAAACGATCACTGTTTTTCTGTCCCAAGTGGAAGCCACTTTGGAAAGGGCCAAAATGCAACTCCCTTTTACTCAGTGCAGATATATAACATCAAGGCAAGAAAACCAATCCACTATCTATACTGGAGTTACTGTGTATCCATTTAGAGATGCCTACTTATGTTCAGAGGGTATTCTGTCCTATATAAGAGGCACTAGTATGTTACATACACACTTAAGATACACTGATAGTACCTGTTTGTTTGAACAGAGAATGTGTAGGTAATGAGACAGCTGTGTTACTTTGGAAAGATAATTGAATTTGTCTTCTAAAGATCTGCATTTAAATATCAATTTTGATTTTTATTGCCAATAAGACCTTACACCATTAATTATACTTCTCTAAGCCTCAGCTTTCTCATCCATAATGTAAAGACAATGATGCTTTTAAGAAGCGTGATAAGGAATAGAAAAGAAAACATGTTAAGCTATCTAACACAGATCAGAGCAAATAATTGGAGATACATATTGTGTGCATATGTATATGCATGTATGTATAAATATATATGACTTTGAATGATCAAAGTCACAGATATTCATTCAGTAATTTCACAAAAAAGCAGAATTGAATTATTTAATATTTACCAAAAAAAGGAAAAAATCAAATTTTTAACTTCTTAGAACAATTATTTATTTACTTGGCTTAAAGAGTGATAATGCCTCATATTTTGTACGGGATGTATAGCTATGTGGATTTAAATTAATTCCAATTGTTGAATCAATCAAATATTTTTTAATGCCTATTTTGTTTAGTGACAGAAGAGAGTAGGAATAAATTATTTCAGTACTTTATTGTCTTCTAGGAGATTTCAACATTCTTGGAGAGATGATAAATTAAAGAAACAATTACAAGACATTGAGTAATTATTATATTAGGTAAGATAGTTTAAGTGCTCTCGGAGCTAAGTGGATATTTTAGTGAATTAAAAAGAGTTACTGTTTTCATATGCATTTCCAAGATGGTGAAATCTATTTATATGTGAAAGAAAATTCTTTATGAGGGTTTAGTATAGAATTATAATCCTTTCAAATATCTCAAATTCTCTCAAATGAATTTTGGAGAAAAACATTTCTTGAAGGAGTGTTTTTGTTGATATTGTTAAAGAGACCAAATCTAGGAAGATTTAAAGCTGATAATATTTTAGAAGAAAAAACAAAAACGACAAAAATCTCAGATAAACAAACTTGTGACAAATGTATACCTCTAAAAAACACATGTACAAAACAAGAACTTAGAGATTTATTGAAATATTTTCATATTATAGTATGTGAGAAAATAAAAAATCCAGAATTTTGGTCCTTCTTTATAAGCTTTGAGTCACCAATCTAAAAATTGGTGGTGAAAGCTTATTGACCTCACAGTTTTAAGTTTTTATTTTACTATTTCTGAGGAAATTCTAACTGACAGAAATTTAGGTTTCCTGGGCTCTGAAATAGGGGGAAGAGGCCCAGCTTTCTCTTTGTGTAGAATCTGAAGTCCAGATGCTGGCTTTTTTCTTCATGAAAATTCATAATGTATCTATTATAGCTCCCTAATTAAAGTCACACATGTATGAATAATGTTTTCAAAATCAGTCACTATCCACTTTACATATGTTAACATATATTATATTTTAGAGTCATTTTCTGCCGAATAGCTCAGTGTGCTACATAACTTACAATGAAGTGGCAGTACTATTAATTTTTTGCTCATTGATTGGGTTCAGGGATATTATAATATTGAAAAGTGAAACAAGCTAGAGTTCCTTATTTTCTAAAACTCAATTAAATTTTGTGATTAAAAAAGTGTGTTTTGTTTTATTTTCTTATACTTCCAAAGAGCTGTAACTTTTAATTCATTCAACAAATAATTTTAAATGTCTACTCAGTGCCAGTCACTCTTTAAAGCATCGAGAACATATCTGTGAACAAGGCACAAAAAAAAACTCTCCTCTGCTCATATCCTGAATTAAGAGTAAACTAAAAATGCAACAAATAAGTTAATTCTATGACATATTAGAGTGTAATAATTGCTGTGCATAGCAATAGAACAGGGTGAATGATCAGAGAAGGAAGCGTAGTTTAGAATAGAATGGTCAAGGTTGGCCTTGTTGAGCAATTGACATTTGAACCAAGACATGAAGGAGGTGGGGGAGGTGACATTTGAGTCTCTCACTGCCACTGAACACAGCATAGTACCAAATGATCGGGAGTTTGGCTCTGCCGTTAACTTAAATTGATGATCCCAGCCATGTATTTTGCTTCTTTAGCTTTAAAATAAAAATAGGGAAAGTATCGACTCAAGATTGTGGTGAGGAAAATAAGACCATTTATTCTGCAAATATATTGCTCAATGCCACATGGGAGCTGGGCACTCAGAATGAAAAGTGCACAATCTTGAGCCCTTGAGGAACTTGTAATCTAATAAAGATTACATTCTAGCAGTGAACAATGACAGTATATTTCAAGACTTTTTGGAGATTGCCATGTATTTTGTGATTGAATACATATTGTAAAACACGATTGCCTTTCTCATTGGTCATCCTCTTAAACTTTTGCATCATCAAATCTGGCTGTCTCTCTTTTCCTAAAGCTTCAGTTTTGCTGTCTCTAACTCTGTACCCTTCTGTGGCTTCTCCTACCTCTCAATCACTCATTCTCCATTTAATTCACTAACTCATTTTCTTTTTTCAGATCCTTTATAAATAATGTACTTTAAGAGTTCTTTCTCAGTCTTCTTTGTCTTTCTCTATTCATTCTTTCCATGGACAATTTAAGTATTTCTGATTTTAAATATCACCTCTAGAGAAACATCTACCCCCTCAGCTTTACCCAAATTCTGAGCTGAGATACAAGCCACGAGTCTACCGATGAAGGAAAAAATGAGTTTTTTATTGCTAAATGTTAAGAAAGAGGATTTCTTAAAACTCTTTAAAAAAAGAGTTTTACATGGAAACCCAATGGGCTGGCTACCTAAATCTCATAATTCCTTGCCCATATAGGGAGGCAAAATTTTACTTCTACTCTCTTAGGATCTCTGGCTGGACCTGAGAATTAAATTGACATAAGAAAGATTAATAGGAGAAAAGCATACAGATTTCTATATGTACATGGGAGCCCCCATAGGAAAATGAAGACCCAAAGAAGTGGCAAAACCTAAATGCTTATATACTAAGTTGAACAAAGAGAGGCAATTGTGGAAAAGTAACTAAAATATATGAGGAGACTAAAGGAAGATAAAAATTATTTTAACAAGGTCTATTTGTCTAGAATTCTCTTGGCCTTGACATGTCATCTCTGGTGATAAGAATTTTTCTCCCCTCCTGGAATAGGGAGAGCATCTTTCACGTGGGAGTTTTAGCTCCTGCTCTCAAGAAAAAAAGGGAGATCAGAGCATTCTTCTTGCACCCACTTTTTTCAAGCGACTTTAGCTGAAAATAATCCTTATGCCACTCACCACAGTTGTGGACCATGGAAAGTCTCCCCACTTTGAGTATCCTCCTGGGACTTTTGTAGGTGGCGTAAAGTTTGATCAGAAGGCTGTGTACTTGAGGCTGAAATTTTACTCCCTATTCTTTTGTCTATCCCAAATCATGTCCAGCCATATTGTCCAACATAGCTTGTCAGAGCTTCTTCAATAAAATTGAAAGATGACATTAAGATATTTATGTAATAAAAAACATAATTTTTCTCCAAAAAAACCTAATCACAACAATGTATAGAAGTCCCAAATATGAGTATAACTCCCTGGCATTATCGAATTCCCAGACAGAAGTTAAACATTAAATGAAATTTCAAGCTGAATTCTAACAATCAATGGCATTAAATTCAAAATAAAATTCCACATGAACTACAAGTTCACAGGAAGAAGAGTCAAAAACTCTTTCTCAGCATTTCCTATTCTTCCGAGCCTCTGCTAGAGACGTTCTCGATGCCTGTCCAGGGCCGAGGCTCCTTGAGCAGTTCGAGCCGAGGCTATTGTTGCTAGAATGGTTATTGTACTTTCCAAGCTCAGAATTTTACACTTCATTTTTAAAAAATGTATTATTTATGTTTTTATTGAGGCATAATTTACTAACAGTGAAATGCACAGATCTTAACTGTGCAGTTCAATTAGTTTTGACAAATGTACTTGCCACACCTCTATTAAGAAGTAGAGTATGTTTTGTCACTCCAGAAGGTTCCCTTGTGCCATTTTCCAGTGAATTTTTGTCCTCAAAATCAGTCGTTTTAATTTCTCCCAGCATACATCAGTTTTGCCTGATCTGGAAATGCATAGACATAGAATCAAGTATGCACTTTTTAGTGTCTGGTTTCTTTCACTAGGAGTGTTTTTGAAATTCATCTCTGTTGTTTTGTATATCAATAGTACATTCCTTTTTATCACTGAGTGGTATTCTACTGATGAATGTGCCACAGTTTTTTTAAAAAAAATCCATTCTCCTGTAGATGGATACCTGAGCTGTTTCCAGTTTCTTGAATGTTATGAATGAAGCCACTCTGGATATTACTGTACAAAGAGTTTTGTGGATATAACTTCATTTTTCTTGGATAAATATCTAGGAGTAGAATTCCTAGGTTATAGGATAAAAGAATATTTAATTTTATAAGAAACTATCAAAAAGTTTTCCAACATAGATGTATCATTTTATACCCCCATGGCAATATTTGAGAGTTCTGCTTGCTCTGTACCCGTGCCAATGTTTGACAGTCATTTTTATTTTATCCATTTTTAGGTATATAGTGATATCTTATTGTGGTTTTAATTTTTTACCTCATAGTGATGGACTCCAGACATCCAAAGGTGTTACAGCACTGACATCACATCAATTAAGTTTTTTCAAAGAATACGGTCCCCAGCTCTTAGAACAGTTTTGCTTGTGGCAGAATTATAAACCTGGTACTCAGTGGTATTAAAAAATTGGCATGAACTTTTTGGTATTTGAATGAAAATATAAACTCTTCGGTATTTGAGTGAAGAAAAGGGTAGATGGAGAAATTCTGCTTGTTTTAACCTCATTAGGGTGCCAGTGAGACTAATCTGCCTACAATCCATAGCCTATTGACTTAGTCTCAGCTGGAGGAAATCCACCAGTATGAGGTTAAATTAAATCTGAAGCATTTACTATTTCGGGGAGGCAAGATGTAACATACGTGTTACCTCTTCATTTTAATTTCCCCTTTAGTCCCATCAGTTTCACTAGGTGGTTTCCAAGGTCACTTTGTTCATCTGACTAAGCTAACAGAGGGGAATAAAGCAGAGAGAATGACATAAGGAAGGTTTACATGAGCCAGGCCTGAAAATGGCCCACCATCATTTCCATTCATATTCTCTTGGCTAAAACTCAATCACATGGACATAGCTAACTACAAGGAAGACTGGAAATGAGATCTAGTTGTACCTTAGAAGGTGGCATCTCTGTACACCTCAGTCCGGCTTACAGTGCCAGGTCATACTGTGTCTGTATAGCCGATGCCTGTGGCAGCTAAAACAGTCAACAGTTTCCCAGGGTCTGCTTGGTTCAAGTCTTCTGACACCATCTACAAAGTCTTCAGACCTTCACTGAGCCTCGTGTATACACCTTCACCACCCGAGCCCTTCTGACAGAGCCCAAGTGCCTTTGCTGTGGTCGAATGCCTTTGGTTAATGCCCATTTCTTTAAGGTCTCTGCCTCTTTAGACCCATCCCATTGACCTGTGGACAAAGCTACCATGGTCTGAGGTCACTCACTAAAGTCAAAGCACCTTTGACCAAAAGTTTAAGTTTTTTTCAGGCTACAGCAATTTGAACCCTGCCCAGTACAAGCTTTCAAAATCCACAGAGGTTCCAACATCTGGCCCATATATAAACGAATGCCTGCATTTCTTTCTGGTCTCAGCTTAAACGTAACCCGGAAAGCCTTCTTTGACTCCTAAGAAGATGCCAGGCTTCTCTGTTATACAATTAAACATCATTTTTCTTTTCCTAAAGGAACTTCCCACAACTAAAACTAATTGTTTGTATAATTGTTTTGTTTACTGTATCTTTCCTACTAAAACGTAAGCTTCATGATGGTAGAGAACTTGTCTGTCTTACTCATCGTGGCTTCCCTCAAAACTCAAGAGACTAGCCAGTATTTAGCAGATGTTCAATAAATATTTGTTGAATTAATATACCTAAGCTTCACAATATGACCTCCAACATACACTACAGGCTTAAACATCTAAAAAAGACTAAATTTCCTCAAATCCACTTCACAGTTCCACTGCAATAGTGGGGCTCACGATTAACCTAGTGGTAGGAACGTCCTTGATGCTTTGTCTAGGTCTCAAAGTGCTCCAACTTTCCCTTTGCGCCAACTTGTAAAATTATCATTTTCTCCATAAATCCATTCTCGATATCCTTCATGAATTGTCATCTCTCCCTTCCTCCTTTAAACTCAAGCAGAATGATGTAGCTCAACACATTTTCTATTGCAGTACAGTGATTTGTGGTCCTGCCTCCAGTCTCAATAAGACTAGATTTCTTTAGGACAGAGAATCATTTTCCGTCGCTATACCAGTGCCTGGTACAAAGCCATTCTTCAACCAATGCTATCTGAATGTAATACCACAGGAAATAAGCCTAAAAATCACTGAGACATGGCCCTGAAAACTAATTGATGAAGACTATGGTATAAAAGCCACAGCCTCAAGAAATATCAGTCCATTGATTGTGAGCTGGGCTCCCTTCCCTTGTAAGGTCTCCTCTTCTTTTTTCCTTTTCTTTTTTCCCTCAAGTTCTTTCAGAATATAGACAACAGTGGTTCAATCAAACGAGCACTCTACTCGAAGTAAACAAAGTCTAGATTAGATGTTAGCTCTGCTCCTTACCAACTTTTACCAGGAAATGTCTCCTGGACAGGTCCAGCCAGTTTCTTTAAATTCAATATCTTGCATTTCTAAAGCATTCTAGAGTTGATACGCTGTTTTCATTGGCATTTAATAAATTCTCCCCTGCATCCTATGAGGATGCTTTAAAAAGATCAAATTGTCGTTACCTCAAAACCAGCAGACTGTACTTATTAACCTATTTTCTTTTTCAATTATCTCATTGTCTCTCAGGCACTGAAGAAGGAAAACTGGTGTCTCACGTCTGGTAAGCACTCATGTCCTAGAAACCACTTCTTCATAATTTCCCCTGTTTCCACTTTTATTGTCATCTCTTCTGTTCGAGGCCCTTGCTCATTCAAATCTGAATTTATATCAATAATCTCAAACAAACTTTCTCCATGTCTCTGGGAGGAAATCTGGAACAGTCATTTTAATATCCTAAAACACAATCTTCATTTCACCACTCACCATTGAAAAATTTTTAGTGACTCTCCTCTGAGAAAGGCCTATAAGCTGTGCTAATACAGAAGCCATTAATTGCATGTGGTCATTTAAATTTAAATTAATTAAAATTAAATACAATTTAAAATTCAGTTCCTTAGTTGCACTGGCCACATTTCAAGTGCTCGATAGTCACGTGTGGCTAGTGGCTACCATACTGTGCAGGGCAGATACAGAATATTTCCAGCATGGTAGAAAATCTCCTTCGCGTTGAAGATGTTCAGAACATGCTATCCCAAATATGCTGCTTTGGTGGATTGAGTATTTTGAGCTGAAGGCACTTGAAAAACAGTAGAGGCAAGGAGAGGCTTTCTCTTAACTCCTCTTATCTGCCTAAAAATTCCTCCAAAAGGAACTCAATTGTCATCAAATCCCCTCCCCAGGAGTTTCATCAACCAGAGAAGATTTACTGATCACAGAAGAGGAGAGTGGAAGTCAACACTACACCCAGGCAAACTTTGTCACAAACTATCATACCTCTCATCGATTCTTCCAAGGGTCTATTCGTCTTTCTTAGATATCATTTACTCTCTCTTAAATTGCCTATATCTCCTCTCCTTTTCCCCTATTAAGATGGTATATAAACTCGCAAATTTCACCATTTTTAGGGGGTATTGGCTTTTTTTCCCTACGAAGCCCCTATGCACATAATATTAAAGATTAATAAATTTTTATACTTTTTCTCCCATCAGTCTGGCTATTGTCAGTTTATTTCATAGACCCAGCTACTGAACTTAGGGAGATAGAGGGAAATTTCTCCTCTTCTACATCCTGTATTCAGGACCTAGTACAATCTGACCTGAATTTCTATTTTCAACTCGATCTTCCACTATTTGGACCCTTATCTTCCCTATTTAAATCTTCTATTCTATTTAAGCCGGTTTACCTCCTCCCCACAAGTTTCCCTGCTTTGTGTATGTTTTCCACCCGGGATATTCTTTCTCTTCTTGTTCTTTCCAAATCTACCCCTCATTCTGGCCCAGTGGTACTCCCTGTTCGGGTCATGCAAGTGCAGGGCCAGCCCTTGACAGTGAAGATATCTTCACATGTTGCATATCTCCTTTACCCATTCAGCCCAAAGAGACTTTTTCTCACCTCCAAATAGCTATAGCACTTGTTAGTGTCTTTTTAAGCATTTGACAACCTTGACCTTGCATTGTTATTTGAACAGTTGTGTGCTATGATGGAAAAAAGCATAGGATCTCCTTTCAAAAAGTATGTTTTTGCATCTTGGCTCCACCACTGCCTAACCACATGGCCTTGGGCAAATCAATCTAGCTTCCACATCTGTAGAGTGGAGTTAAAAATACAGCCCAGTGGTGTAGTGGATAAGTTCTCCTGCTTCGCTTTGGCGGCCCAGGGTTTGCAGGTTCATACCCTGGGGACAGACCTATACACCATTCATCAAGCCATGCTCTGATGGCATCCCATAAACAAAATAGAGGAAGATTGGCACAGATGTTAGCTCAGGACCAATCCTCCTCAGCAAAAAAAAAAACAAAAAAACCCAAAAAATCCAGCACCAACCCTATTTCTTTTCACTGAGTTTTTCTAAAGTTTAAGTGCATAGGTCTGTGAATATTGTAAAACCCAATTCAAATAGTGGTGATAATAGAAGTCATAAACGTTGCTGTTGTTACCAGTTTGCTATCATTTGCTTCTTATCATTTTCAATAATAAGGCCATGTTGGATTATGCATTCTACCTACAGCAGTGCCATGCAGAACACAAGTTCTTAATATCACTAATGCTTGTTGAATTTGAACATTACAATATTTCTATAGAAAATACATTAAATACATATATCTATATGTATAAACATTTTAGTAGATATTATGTATATACCTACCCATTTTTCTTCAGCTAAAGTTAAGAATGTAAGTTTTTTTTTTAAATTAGCCTTGAGCTTACATCTGTTGCCAATATTTCTCTTTCTTTTTTCTTCTTTTCTCCAAAGCCCCTCAGCACACAGTTGCATATTCTGTATGTAGGTCCTCCTAGTCCTGCCTCGCGGGATGCTGCCTCACCATAGCTTGATGAGGGGTGCTAGCTCCTGGCCCAGGATCTGAATCAGCGAAACTCTGGGCCGCTGAGGCGGAACACACGAACTTAACCACTCAGCCATGGGGCCGGCCCCAGGAATGTAAATATTTTAAATGTAAACTATTAAGAAGTAAATGATATACTTAGAGTAATGAATTTTTGTCTCTATGACGTTAAGAGAATGTAAAAATAATTTGCCCAGAAAATTTTATCAATTCTCCCTACCCTGTCCTTATTGCAAAACTTCTAAACTAACCAGATGTGAGGAAAAATTGAACCCAAAATCGTTTTAGGTGGAGTTAGCTAAATATTCTATTCCAGGTAACTTTTTCTTTATTTAAATTCATTCTATTCATTAATCTGAAATGATCGTGATCATTGCAGTTTTTCTTTCCTTTCTGAATTTTGAAAGATTAGATTCAAAGCTGATGGTTAAAAGCCCCCACAGCTTCCTTATAGGCTGTTGTTTTTTGGTTGGAGGGACTTACGCGAGCTTGAAGGAGGAAAGTGTTAAATTGACTCCCCTAGTGTTAGAGCAGAAGGGCTCATTGTGTGCATGCAGGCGCTCAAGGTAATGTGCCCTCTACTGCAGCAATATGACTTGACTTGGCAAGACTTTCCTGGCTAGCATCAGAGCCCATGAACACACAACAAGCCAGAGCTGAAGACTTGCAATTGAAAGTAATATTCAGATTAAGTAAAATCATCTCCTGGAAGAGATCAGGATAGAATCAACTCCGGGGCCAGCCCGGTGGCCAGGTGGTTAAATTTCCACATGCTCCATTTCAATGGCCTGGGTTCATGGGTTCCGATTCTGGCATGGACCTACTCCACACATCGGCCATGCTGTGGCAGCATCCCACATACAAAATAGAGGAAGACTGGCACAGTGTTAGCTCAAGCAAAAAGAGGAAGATTGCCAAGGCAATCTTTCTGTAAGCTCGGGGCACATCTTCCTCACCAAAAAAAAAAAAAAAAAAAAATGAAAGAAAGAAAGAAATCAACTCTAGGAGACCCCTTATGGGACTTGGCACAAGTTTGCTTCACTCTTCCTGTTTGGCTCATGGGGCTGGGGAAAGCAAAAGGAGAAAGGTATGTCTCCATGCTCCAGAGGGGAAAGAAAATCTATGCAGTTGGTGTCCTTTACCTTCAAAGTCCTAACTTGGCTCAGCATCAGAAATTGGGCCATTATCTTATTCCTTAGTGGAAAACAAACTTTTGAGAAATATTGGAGTGAATAAGGATCCTAAGGGTAACACACTAGGCTAAAAAAGACTGGAAGGACAGCAAGATTACAAAACCTCACTCTTTTGTCCTTTGACTTAAGTTTCTTTTTGATGAATATCTACTGAGCCATGATTTCATGACTGAGGAGTAAGCATTGGCCAGAAGAAAGAGCAGAGTTAAGCCCTTGAGCAATTCCTAACATCTTGGTTCCGGGGCAGCCGACTGAGCTCAGGAAGAGCTATAAAGGGGTGTCTCTGTGAAGCGAGTAATGTCTGGTCATGTGGGAATTACAGATGCTCCTCAAAGAAAGCTTCCTGTCAAAACTGAGGTTCAAGAATCAGCTTTGAAGGTGGAGGAGCTCAGCTCAATAGCTCTATAGCTTTATGAGAAGAGAGACGAGGTGAATAGAATTCTTCCCGGCAGAAGAAAGAAATGAAACCATCTTTCCTTGCCTCTGGGGAAAATGTGCTTTCTCCTTCCTGGGAATAAATGACACAAAAGCTGAAATAGAGTTTGATTTGTCAGAAGTAGTGATCCCAAAAATATCTCAGGATTGCTTGACGTGTTAGAGAATGAATGACTGTGAAGCAAGTTAACTAGAGCATGGACATACGTCTGGTAGATTCTTGACAATCTGTTTAGCTTCAGGTAAACAAAACGTTGAGAGTTGAAGTTGGGAGGATGATTTAGCAATGGTTTGCAAATGCTTCCCATATGGAAAAGAAACACCAAACATTTCCCCCCAAGTAATTACTCTATAATTTGATTTTTTTGACTACACACACATACCTAAAAGACATATATGCATACATACATACATATGTGCATCTATCACACATTGATATTTAGAGTATGTAAATATGCATCTGTACATTTGTGTTTGTGTATAGTACATGATTGAGTGTATACCTTATTTGTACGTATTTGAAACACAGCTCATGTAAACAATAAAAATGCTGCTATATCTGGTGATGGTTTCTTAGACCAGGTAAAAAAATACTTAAGACATGATGTTATGACAATGGACTAAAATTTAACCACTTGCTTAAGAGATGTACAAGTCCTGCACTACAGGACTGAAGTAGAAGATGAATTTATTACTGAAATAAGCCACAGACATTTTATGTGTGTCTATGTTTACATCTAATGTATATTATACATATAATGTATGTGTGCATACAACATATGTAATTGGTTACATATACATACTTAGATGCACATACACACATAGACATATTATTAATAAAAAACATTTTGACCACCATGGCAAACAATGCTTCCAAGGGTTAACATCCTCAGAATTCAACTTATGCATCAAGAACATTCTTTTTCCCCTAACACAAAGAATGCTCCCCAACTGTTCCCCCAACCACCACCATTTGATCGATTTTTTTCTTTTTGACCTACCTAGCATCTATTTCCCTTCTTTTGGTGGCAATATCCCCCACTCGGATCATATGATTTAGATTGAGCTGACTCTAATCCCACTTCTGGGAAGGTGATGTGATATTGGACATATTCTGTGACATTAGCAACAGTGATTGGCTCAAAGATGGACATAGGACCCTACTTGGGACAATGAATTTCAAGCACAAGATTTGGGTCAACCTACTGATACCAGAGAATGCTTCTTTGTGCTGGTCATTAACTATGCGAATATAAACCTGAAGCTTAGGGTAGCCGTTTCACTGCCATAAGAGAAGAAATGTCTGGAAATGGCATCAGTGGAGAGGAAACCAGAGCCAAGAGCTAGAGAGAGCAAAGGTGCCAGTGCCTAGACTTTAGAGTGGGTATCCACAGAGAAGTCAGGGGAGAAGTCACAATCTGGAATGAAAGCCTATCAAACCAATATAATGTGAAGAACAGGGGCCTTTTGAATGTCGTGGGCTATGGCCCGTATACATCTTAGCGTCTCAGTGCTGTTGCATGTTGGGCATGACATGATGATGAGGTGATTGATGTTTTTAAAGGACTGGGAAACAATTGAATAATATTGTCTGTACTCTTCCATCCTTAAACCTTCCTCCACAGGCAAGACCCCCTTTAATGCCATATAATGAAGCTGTCAAAGAAATGCAAAGAGCCGGAAGGGATAATATGGTGTCACCATTTTTATTCCTGTCTAAGCCAAAACAGAGCCTGAGGGAGCTGAACCTCCTGTGAGGAGGCAGGTAGGGGTTATAAAAGCTTCTTCTTGCCCTAGGGCCTTTCCAACTGCTAGCAATATTAAAGAGGCAGCACCATCAAAGCTGCTTTTGGGGGGTTTAGGGTCTTCTCCTTGGGAGGGACATTTGGTCCTTGAGACACAACAGAGGGCAGAGTAAATGAGGTTTAGGACCAAGAGAACTGAGGCTCAGGACTAACTCTAGACTCGAGGCTTTAAGGGAGGGAAAGGAAGGGGAAAAGAAGTTTCCTTTCTGTTATTCAGCTTCACTTAGCAGGATAGAAAACCATATCAAGAATTAGTGGATGTATTGTTTTAGATGAATTTGATTGCAAGTAATTAAAATAGATGCAGACTAACTTAAACCACAAGAAAAAGGGATGTACTAGAAGCAAGCTTGGATAGCTCATTCAAGCAAATACTGAACTAAATCTCTGGAAGAGTATAAACTAATATAGTCCAGAAGGTCTCAGCAATGGGAGATTATAACACTTTTCTCTAGAGAGCTGGTGTTAAGACGACTTAGTTGTTGCTCTTCTAGTCAAGATTTCAAATTCTTGGGGGCCATCCCCGTGCCCGACTGGTTAAGTTCTCGCACTTGGCTTCAGCGGCCCAGGGTTTTGCTGGCCCGGAGTTTTGCCAGTTCAGATCCTGGGCATGGACATGGTGCCACTCATCAGGCCATGCTGAGGCAGCATCCCACATTGCACAACCAGAAGGACCTACATCTAGAATATACAACTATGTGCTGGGGGGCTTTGGGGAGAAGAAGAAAAGAAAAAAAAAAAAAGATTGGCAACAGATGTTAGCTCAAGTGCCAATCTTTAAGAAAAAAGTCACAAATTAAAAAAAACAAGATTTCAAATTCTTGGGAGAGAGAACTCCGTTAGCCTTGCAGCTATGGAAAAAAGTGACAGTTACCTTGGACCTACCTTTAGGCATCAGGGATGGTTGCGTAGGTGAGATAGTGTAAACATGGCAAAAATGGCAAAAATGGTGTAGATTACAAGGGAGAAGATTTGATTTTTTTAAAAAAGTGTACATTTGGCCAGAACAATCTTATATTACATCTAGGAAACCTGGGTGAAATGGTGGATAGGTGGGTCTGTTGCAAAACTGATAATATTGATTACAACAGCTTAAGACATAGAGCAAGGCGCTGTGATTTCATAGACATCTTGGTTGAATCAGCCCTCAAGATCATCTGTATCCTTTTGCTCTGTTCCTATGTTGACCTCAAACCCTCTGATGACTAGCTCTATTTCTCTTGAGATGTTGGTAGAATAGAGACAACCTGGGCCTTTTAACACATACTAACTGGAGTCTGCTCCAAGTTGTTTTAATTGCTTGAGGAATCAATGAGATCACACATGTAAAAGTTCTGGAAACATAGTAACTTCTCAGCAAGTAAAATTTTCTTTTCTTTGATTCTTCCTTGATACTCTGAAAGAGATGCCCAGGGAAGCAGATATTGGTATTCTGGTCTCTGGAAAGTACAGTATCTATTGTATACTGGCAAATTTGGGGACAAGCTTGTAGATAAATCCTTCCAGAATTTGCTTACTGTGGGTCAGTCTTGCAGAATACCTGAGTATCAGATGAAATAGGAGCATCTAGTTTCCGGATGCTTAGCATAACTAAGATCATCTGGCATCTTTTGTAGTTTCAGGAACGTGTTGCTGATGACACGAGCAGCACAGCACCATCCTTCCTTAAGCATCTTTTTATATGACACTGTCCATTTATCAAGAGGCATGCACTCCTCCTGGATCGTTTATTCACTGCAGTCATTGATGAGATCACTAGAAAGCTAAGGAAGGCAGCTCTTTACGACATGTTCTCATTGTTCTTCTTCGCTCAAGTCAAAAGTAACTTGGCTTCTATCAAATGGTAAGTTGTGGATACAATACTAGTTGGGTTCCTAGGTACTGCAGGTACCTAAATATACATGTGGGTGTACCACACAGTTCACACCTGGTAGGTACTTAAATTTTTGCTGGTAAAATTCTAGGGAGGGATAAATCAACTCATTTGAAATGCACTGGGGAAGTTTGCCATTTGAAGCCGCTCACAAATAAATCCCTTTGTCAAATGATGCTTGTCAATATTGATTTTTAAAATATTGAACATGTTAAAATACATAACTCATTCTTTATGTGAATCTGTAAAATCTAGTATCAAAGGAAGAGTGGCTCCCCAGTGACCATCAGCACACAAACACATACACTCATTCACTTTCCCCAAATATTCATATAGGACTAGTGAAAGAATTGAAAGCTCTGGCAGTTTTTGTGGCCACTGGTGAAGAAGCTCTGTTCTGCTGCTTCATACAGCTAAGCTCTTGCCAGGCATTGTATCAGATGAACAATAGCAACACTGTCTCTTGACTATAGATTCTGCCAGGCCTTTGAGCCTTTAGGAGCCAAGCAGAAGGAATTCTTCACCAAGCCACAGCTCTGCCCTCGGAAAGCATCTTTGTTATGACAAATGGTAGCTTGTATTCATTTATCCCCAGTAGTGATGGGAAGGGAAGCAGATAGTCCCCACTATGGAGAAAATTAAAAATTAAAACTGGAAAGAATCCTACAGATCATCTTACCAGGGTTGTTTAGACTTCTCAGCTTCATGAACTAGCAACATTTGAAAACATAACTACAATTGTGAGAAAATCAAATAACTAGGGAGAAAGAGCACAGATAGGGACACGGGATTTTTATATAGCGAAAAGAAGTCTTAAAAAAATACTACTGCCAGTTTGAAGATGACAGCTTAGACTTAGCCATCTCCCTCTTGTTTCTTAGAATCATTGGAACAATAATACAAAATACCCTTTCAGTAAAATCAGGAGACAACTGGAGCCCCAAGTTTTAGAGTAGGGGAGGGGTTTCCAAAGCAGTGGCAAAGGAACAGGAGCGTGACAGAGAACATGGAAGCCACAGATCTCAGAACATCAGAGTATTTTTCTGGAGCCACTTTCTGAGTAAAAATCTAATCAGCTGTTCGCGGCATCAGAAGTGGGTGTACACATCAACACCACAAACTCACGTAATTCCAGTTTTGTTTTAAGAAGTAGAGGGAAACTGAATGGTGCACTATAGTTGAAAGAAGGAGTCTGTCTTCCTGGAGGCAAAAGAGAACATGTATATTATCTTATTGTGGAAGATGCCACAGCTACCATCCCCATCGGCTCACGAAAAGTATAGAGCAAAGAAACTTTCACCCAAAATCCTAAGTCTAAGGAAAATTGAGGCAAATTCTGGTTTCCCCTCATGAACTTCTACAAAGAAATGGTACAGAAAATACACAATAACTTCAAATTTAAGTACTCAAAGTATAACCCAAAAAATAATTGATAAAAAGTTGCCACAAGAATCAAAAGAAAGTAAAAAAAAAAAAAAAACAAAACCAAAACAGAGATTAAACTCTCACAAGAAAATTGTTTTCATGGAATGTATTAAAATCGAGACCAGGTATTTTGCCATCATTAAAAAAGATATTGAAGTATTTTGCCTTTGTGAAATAAGTACACAAAGAAGAGATGAAATAGTCTCAGGAAACCATGCCAATAAAAGAAAAAGATGTAAAATATGAGTTAGTAGAACTTCGGAAAGAAGTGTAATAAAAAAATAGAAACAGACATGAAGATAAATTTGGAAGATCTGATCGATAGTGTGATTGGAGGACCGAAGAAAAAATATAGTTGTATACAAAACAAATAAGTAAAAATAATTTTTAATCTGGCATATGAAAAAGTGCTCAGAATTATTAGTTATCAGGAAAATAAAAGTTAAAATCTCAATCACATACCACTGCACACACAGGATGGCTAAAATGAAAAGGCTGACAATTCTAAATCTTGGGAGGATGTGGAGCGTCCTGGCTCTCAGACAGCAACGGTGGGAATGCAAATGATCCAACCACTTTGGAAAAAGACTTGGTAGTTTCTTATAAATATGAACACGTGTATCTCAGACACAGAAATTCTACTTCTAGATATTTATCCAATAGAAATGAAAACACATGTCCATTAAAAGAATATTTTTGTAGAATATTTACACCAGCTTTTTTCGCAATAACCCAAAACTTGAAACAATCCAAATATGCATTCACAGAAGAAAAGCTAAACAAAGACTATTTATTCTGTAGAAAGATACTAAACCATCTTTTGACTTTTGGAACAAATTACTGACATGTCCAATGTCATAAATGAAATATCACAGACGATATGATGAGTAAAAGAAGCCGGATCTAAAATATATACTGTGTGATTTGATTTATGTGAAATTCAAGAACAGGCAAACCTAACTATATTAAAAAAATTGAAATAGTCATTGCCTCTAGGGGGTGGGAGGGACACTGATTGAAAAAGACAGAAGAGAACATTCTGGAGTGATAGAAATATATTTTGATCGGTTGTGGGTTAAAGAAGTGTATCTATTTGGCAAAACTATGTGGTCAAGATTTGTGAATTTAAATGTATGTACATTTAACTAAAAACAAAGACAATCAATAATAATGAATAATCAAGTGGGTGTTGGAGAGTGGGTGTAAGTACAAACAAGATAAAAATGACAGAATTTTGATAATTGCTGAAGCTGAGAGACGACTGCACAGGGATTCATTTAGTCATTCTGCTTCCCTCTTACAGATTTGAATTCTTCCCAAATAGTTAAATTCTGAAATAAGAGAAGACTTCATTCTACATTTAGAATTGGCGTAATGCTCCACAAGAAAGCTGCTTTTTTTGGCCTGAATTGTATTTTATCTGTTATTAACATCATGACTCATGTTTTCTTTGTACTTACATTTGCCTGCTATTTCTTTGCCAATCTTTTTCATTTTAATCACTAAATTTCTTTTTTTATTAAAAAAAATTTTTTTTAAGATATGTTTTTTGGTGAGGAAGATTGGCCCTGAGCTAACATCTATTGCCAATCTTCCTCTCTTTTTTTTTCCTCCCCAAAGCCCCAGTACATAGTTGTATATCCTAGTTGTAAGTCCTTCTAGTTCTTCTATGTGGGACGCTGCTACAGCATGGCTTGATGAGCTGTGTGTAGGTCTGTGCCCCAGATCCAAACCAGTGAACCCCAGGCTGCCAAAGTGGAGCACGTGAACTTAATCACTATGCCACTAGGCTGGCCCTGTAACCATCTAAATTTCTTTAAGCGTATCTCTTTAGAGAGCCTTTAGCTGGATATTGCCTTGTTAGCCAAACTGAAAAAAATTTTCCTTTTAAGATATGCAATAAACTCACGTTATGGAGATGATTGATAGATTTAGTCTTAGTTCTACAATACCATTTCATGTTATTTTTCAAATAAAGTTTTCTTTTACTCTGCAGTTTCATTTCTCTACGGTTTATTTCTTTTGATATTTAGAAGGTATGTATTTTTGCTCTAGTGGTTACCTCTCTATTAATAATTCTATATAATACCTCTAGTCACCTCTTTCTTTGGAAATTTAGTTTTAACTATGAGTAATATTGAAATTAGGCAATACCTGCTTTTCCCCTCACTTCTCTTTCTTCTTTCCTTTCTTCGTTCTCTGATTTTAATCACCGGTATAATTTTAGTTTGGGTGGTTTTATTCCTAACTTCTACTTGCTTTGTGAACTTCAGGTTCTACCATTATATTCCCTATTAATATCTATGAGAATATCACAGAGCCAATTCTACTTTCCATTAATTCTCTTTCTTCTCATATTTTTATTATTTGTAGAATATCTTCTTTCTTAGGGCACATTAGGTTTGTATACTATCCTGTCATGATTTACCTTTATCTTTTCCTCTTGGCTCTACAGTTAAATATGTTCACTTCGCACCCCCATCACTTTGTGATGAAGTCCTCCAGTCATTCTGTAGTGGCGGAAGCTCCTTCTCCGGGAGATTCGGAGGAAGAGCTCACAAGAGTGATATTCCCAGATGCCCAGCTTGTTCCTAGCTTCACTTGATTGGTTGTCAATGGCCTTGCATTTGAAAGATAGAAAAATCCGTGTCTTTTATTTCCTGCCTTGAATGTCATAAAAAAAATTTATCACTTGCAAACTCAAAAATATATTTCATTGTTTCTCTGTTTTCCTTTTATTGAGGTAAAATTGACATACATTAAATTCACAGAATTCACCCTTTTTACTGTATGGTTCTGGAGCCTCCAAACAAAGGTTGTCAGAATTCAGCTCCACACGTTCATAGGACTGAGCTAGGGGTGGCTCTCAGCATCCAGAGACCACCTATATTTCTTGGCTTGTGCTCTTTTCCTCCATTTTCTTTTTTTTTTTTTAAAGATTTTATTTTTTCCTTTTTCTCCCCAAACCCCCTGGTACATAGTTGTATGTTCTTCGTAGTGGGTCCTTCTAGTTGTGGCATGTGGGACGCCACCTCAGTGTGGTCCAATGAGCAGTGCCATGTCGGCGGCCAGGACTCGAACCAATGAAACACTGGGCTGCCTGCAGCGGAGCGCGCGAACTTAACCACTCGGCCACGGGGCCAGCCCCCCTTTTCCTCCATTTTCAAAGCCAATAATGGTGGGTCAAGTCTTTAGGCTTTGAATCTCTCTGACCCCTTTCCCCCCCGCCTTGTACCTCATTTGTCCTGCCTCCCTCTTTTGCTATATCTCTCTGACTGACTGTCTGCCTTCCTCTTCTTTTTTCAAGGACTTGTGTCACTAAATTGGGCCAAACCAGATAAGCCAGGGTAATCTCCCTTTTTGAAAGTCAGCTGATTAGTAACTTTAACTACATCTGTAACATCCTTTCGCAACAGCACCTAAATTAGTGTTTCATCAGATTATCTTCATGATAAGAATGAAAATGTTAGAGGGATATCTTTAGAATTCTGCCTACTACATAAGTGCATAAAAAAACTCACGATTTCTCTCATAAGAGAAATATAATAAGCATACACTGAGGTATCATTTTTCACTAATACGTTGGCAAAGATCAAAGAATATGACAACATACTGATGAAGGAGAGGAATAGCAGGAACTTGGATATATTGCTAGAAGGAGTTTTAATTGTATGATATCTATAGAAGGTAACATGGCAAAATCTATCAAAATTACAAACATCAATACCTGTTTCTCTAGAAATTCTACTTCTAGGAATTTTTCTATAGATATCACATGTGTATGAAATGACCTACATACAAGGTTGGCTACTGCACATTGATTTTAGTAACAAAGTATTGAAAACTACCTAAAGGCCTAGGGGACTAGTTAATAAGTTAGTACAATTTGATATCAATAAAATGAAATACTTAGAATACAATAGAGTATCTTATGAAATGATGAACCTCTTCATATACTGTCGTAAAATGATAAGCAAGACATATTATTTAAAAAATAACTTCTAGGGGGTTGGCTGGTGGCTTTGTGGTTAAGTTTGCATGTTCCACTTCAGCAGCTGGGAATTCACAGCTTTGGATCCTGGGCACAGACCTAACACCATTCGTCAAGCCATGCTGTGGGAGCATCCCACACAAAATAGAGGAAGACTGGTGTAGACGTTAACTCAGCGACAATCTTCCTTAAGCAAAAGAGGAGCATCAGAAACAGATGTTATCTAGGGCCATTCTTCCTAAAAATAAATAAATAAATAAAAATAAAAAAGAAGTTTTAGGATAGCAGATATTATATGCAACCAGTTGTACAAAAAGAGGAGAAGCAGAATATAAACCTATATATATTTGCTTCCATTTTGCGTAAAATATCTCTGAAAGTATACGAGAAAAAACCTGATAAAAATTAGTGCCTTCAGGGAAGAGAAATTGGTGGTAGCTGGTGTTGGAGATGGGATCTTGTGGAAGTTTTTGAATCTTGGAGCATATGAATGTATACTCTGTTCAATGCTTAAATGAATAAGTAAACTGTGTAAGCAGGCATTTAATGAGCGCTTGCTATGTACCGAATAGCCTAGAGAGTATCTCCTGGACATCCTCTCTTTCCATCCTTAGGACAGCCTATACGGTTAGTACTAGTCTCCTCCATCTACCGTTGAGAATACTGAGGCTCAGAAAGATGCGTAAGGCTGCACAGGTGCTAGGACATTTGGCCAGGGTTGGAACCGGGGCAATTTTATACCATAATTTTAACCACGACATGACAATAACACTATATAACTAAAAAAGAATATAATCTTAAAATAGAGAATATCTTGTTAAACAAAATATTTACTTTTAGGTAAAATTAAATACATTGCCTGTTTCCCATTTTGTATGTACAGTGGCGTTAGTCCCAAATTAGAGTTTAAGAAATGCTATAGAATCCAAACTGCAGCCGGATGCTGAAGTCTCCTATATAACACCTCCCACAGAGAGACACAATGTTTCTCCTTGAAAACCTGTGGTGACAGTGAACGTTTCTCACAAAGTAGTCCATTCCGTGTGATAAGGCAAGTGTCTGTGCTGGGAGATCTGTGCTATGTTGGCCTGAAATATGCTCCCCTCACACCCCCCACACCTTTGTCCTGAGTTTGCCTTCTGGAGCCACCACGAAAATTCTAATGGATCCCTCTTCTTTATGACAGCTCTTCCAACATTCTAAGTATTTTCCTTTTGATGTGAAACTCCATAAGATCCTCTGTTTCTCATACAAACGATTGTAAGTCTCCCATATGCACAAACAGGTAATTCTTCTCTGGGGCACTCCAGTTTGTCAATGGTTTTTGTAGAATATTTTATAAGGGAAGACCGACCAGCAGAAAGTAGACAGGGATTATCATCTCCAGTTGCGAAATATCAATTTATGAACACAGACAAAAACAGATTATCTTTATGACAAGAGGATTAGCCAGCTAACTTGTATTGAGCAGACAGGCATATACAACCCCTAATTACTTCTCACAGTTGCAACTCTTAGATTTTCCACCACCACGGGGCGGGGGTTGTGGGGAGTGGTGGGGAGAGAGGGAGAAGAGAGAGAGAGAATGTCTTGCCTTAAGGACAAGATTTTAATATTATGCCTACTCCATTTAATTTCTTGTAGACTCAGCTTGTTGAAAAAGGAAGAGGCTAAATTCAGAGGAATAAAGTAGAGAAAGTGTAGATAAGTTAAAAATGGAAAAAAGAAACATAAAAAAAGGCTAAAATATAAAATATAGCCCAGTACGCATTAGGGTATTTTTCTCCTTAATGATTTATCTATTGAAGCTCCAGGAGTTTCAAACTAAATATTTGAAATACTTTTTATTAGCATCTAGATGTCAGGCTATTAATAAAATTACATCAGTAAATTATGTAAATAGCTAACATTTTTTACAGTTTATTGTGTACCAGGAACTATTATAAAGACTTCCAATGAAATACATTCTTTTATTTCACAACAACCATATGATGTAGATACTATATTCTCTCCATTTTTGAAGATGAGGAAACTGACGCCTGGAAGGGTTAACCAACTTTTGCAAGGTCATAGAACAAATGATCAGTGAAATTGCATCCAAAACCAAAGAGTTCAGTTTTGAAATAAAGGACAGACTGCAAATTACATAACCCTTCTGTAAAAGGCCAAGCTTGCTTGAGTTTCTTTTCAAAACAGGTAAACATATTGAAATTCAGCAATATGCAGAATCAATAATAGCTTTAGACCAGGAAAAAGTTGCCTTAGAGATGGGCAGCCCCTCAGTCACAGAATGGAGGCAATAGATGTAGTGATTGGGTGTGTATGCTTTGAAATCACGTAGGCTGCTTTGAATTCAACTCTGGGCAAGCGGCTTGACCTGGGTGAGCCCCAGTTTCCTCATCTATGAAATGAGGGTAATATAATAATATCTCCTTCAAAAGTCTCTTACCAAGAACAGATGTGATAATATATGTAAATCACTTCACAGTGCTCAACTCATAGTATGCACTTAATAAATGATGGCTATTATATTATTATTATAGTGGAGTTTGAGTCATGATACTGGAGGGAGCTTATGCCTGGTAAATTTAATTTTCTCCCTCAATGAAGTTGCTCTTGTCCCTAACCTCCAGGAGTGCCTAATTCAGAAATGTGTGCTTAATAATTAATCATAGATTATATTTTATTGCATTAGCTAATGTTGCTTTCCACTTTTAGCTGTTTCATAACTTCATGGGGAATTTGTCATTTTTTTCATTAACTGAAAGAAAATGTAAAATAAGAAGTCTAGAGAATACTTTTTTCTACCATTTCTAAATTAGAGGGTACTTCTCCTTCCATGGTAGAACATTTATCTTTTATTATAAAGCCTATCAAAATGTCTCTAACAATGGCAATTTCTATGACTGAAGAGCAAATATAGTTTAGGACAAAAATTCAACAGAGTATGTAGCTGAGAGCCTGAGAAAGTCACAGGACTTTCATCCACGCAGAATCATTACACATGGAAAGGAAACAATTTTGTTCAAAGTGAAATTATTATTTTATTATTGACTTAGATTTTAGGACTCACTTATTTTCCACACTATGTGCAACATCGTTTATTGTTAACATTTTTAGACACAATCCTTAGGATCTTTTCAGGTTTCTAAGGACTTGTCTCTCCCAGAATAAGTCTCTCCAGGCACAAACGACCAACAACCCTAGAAATGATCAATCCATAGCCGGTTTCATTTCTCTTCAAGTAGAAGATTGATAACATTATTTTCAACATTTTTAAAGTTAAAACAACACAATTTTACCAATGGAAACTGTATCATTGGATAGTGAAGTTAAAATTAAAACCAGATCCTGTGATTTTTCTGCATTAAATTGGATTATCTTCCTATCAAATTTAGACTATAATCCACACTTCTTACCAAGATCTTTAAGACCCTCTGTAGATTGTCCTTGCCTAGCTCTATGGCGGAGGGTCTTATGCATCCTCCCCTTGTCTACTGTCCTCTAGCCATGCTGGCACTCTTCATCCCTCTGGCTTTCCTGCCTTTCTGCTCACCAGAATTTCTGTAAATGCCTCTTTTATACCTTTGCTTGAATGGCCCTCCTTGTCATTCAGATCTCAGCTCAAAGACCTTCTCAGAGGTCTCTACCTTGACCATCCAATCTAAACTCAATCCCCCACTCCAGTCATGTGCTGGAAAAACTGCTAAATTGTATTTGGAAAGATCACTATCTGAAATTTACTTCCTTGTGTGTGTATTGCCTTCCTTCCCTACTGGAATATAAGCATCGTGAGAGCAGTACACGTCTCTTTTGATCACTGCGAATCCTCAGGGCCTAGAAGAGTGTCTGGTATATAGCAGATCCTCAAAACATATTTGTGCAATTAATAAACTATGGGAGATTTGAATTGCGGTTTTCTATGTATTCAAATTAGCACAAAAGCATGGTAGTTCCACCTACTCTGCAATTAGGCTGCTTAGGTCTTCAGACCCCAGCTTTGCTATTTGTAGCTTTTTATTATCTTCATCTGTCATAGTACCTGGCTCACAGGGTCACTGAAGGGACTGCCTGCAACAATGAATGTAAAGCAGTCAGTAGAGTAAGCTCTCAATACATACTATCTACCAGTATCCATTTCTTTGCATTCAGGCAGCCTTGTTGTTCTGAAGGTTTATCATATATAAACTTTAAGTAGAGCTGTTAAGATTCTCCTGGCTAATAAGCATGTTTCTTCCTACTGTCAATTTGTATTGGCTTTATTCTAGGGTTAGCAAACACGAGTTAGCATCCTCTTTTCTCTCTGCAATTGTCGTATTCTAGAGGTGCTTATCCACTCAATGGACGTAACTTTTATTTTCTGTGCCAACAAGTCTTGCTGCTTCATTCATACAGCAAAGATGTGAATTTCTCTATAGAAGAGTTTTGTGTTAGAAACTAGAGATATGATCCCAAGCTATGTAGAGAGGCAGATAAACATTAAAATTTAAAACACTTAAAAATGATATAATTACAATCCGCTAAGTTCTATGAAGGAATATAGAGGTGCTATGAAAGCGTATCTTAACAAGACCCAACTCAGTTTGGGAGGTGGGGACCAGTGAGGAAAGGCATCTGGAAGAAATGATATTTGAACTGAAATAAAGGGCTGAGAACAGGTTAGCCAGGTAGAAGTTGGAAGATACAGTGTTCTACGGAAAGGAAGTTAAGTTTGCAAAAACCCCTAAGAGTAAAGCAATTGAAAATTGAAAGAGAAAGGAAACAACTTGGTGTAGGGTAATGAGTGGGGAGAAGAGGGTTAGAGATGAGGCTGTAGAGGAGACTGAGGTCAAATCCCGAGTGTTTTGTAGACAAGGTTGGGGATTTGGAATTTTGTCTTTTGTGCAATAGAAATCAGTGAAGATTTTATGTAAATGAGTATCCAGACTTTATTTTTCGTGTAGAAGCTCAACTCTGGCTGTATTGTTGAAGATGGATAAGAAGGAAGGCAAGCGAGTTAAACTCGTTAGTCTATGCTAGAGGAATGGGGGCTTAGAGAAGGGGAGAGGTGGTGTGAGAAAGAAGTGAATGGAGTCAAGAAACACTCAAGACACTTTCAGTCTTAAAACATCAGAAGTGACCACGAAGTCTGTTGCGTGTCCAAGGCCTTTAATTAAATAACTATGGTACTGAAAAATCACCTGGCTAAAATCAGTAACTAGTCAATCCGCAAATAGTTATTATAGTTATTGACTATCAAGTATGAACAAGACAACGACAGCCCTCATTAACTCCAGTTAAAACAGGTGTGGAAGAGTCACCTTAAGTACCTGACCTCTTTGAAAAAGTTTTAACTTAAATCTAAAATACTTGCTCTGATTGGTACCTTTTCCTGATGTAAATTACAGTTGTGTCTGAAACATATTTCTTTCCAATTTATTTATAAATAACTTGCCATCACTGTTACACAAATTGAATGTGTATTCTCTAGCTACAAGAAATAGGATGACAGTTCATTTCAACAAGCATATATTCAACACCACCCATATGCCAGCCGCTGTGATATATGGTAACAATACCAAGATCAAAGGCATGTCTCTTGTAAGGAATGCAGCAGAGGTGCCTTCATCCTGGAACTTGTACTGGTTTATTATCTTAAACTGATTTTAAGGAATAGTTAAACCTGCTGGCTAACTATTGTCACAATGGCATTTTTATAGCAATTGTGCTAAAAACAAAAATGTTTGTTGAGCATTCTCCAACATGTACATGAACAAAATAAAAGATAAGTGAGTACTTCGATCAAATATGATGAGTTCCCTGAAAGTGGATGTTGTGTCCATTTTATTCAATATTGCATTCTCGAAATTTAGCCCATTGTCTAGGACTTGGCACCTATATGTTAAATTAATGAGTGACAGAATAAATGAATACCTGAATCTGCTATGTGGAAGCAGAAGTTAAAACACCTACTTGTGGAAGGGCCCATTAGGATACTTATATATTCAAAATCCTATCTTTCATAGGGACTAATTAATTGGTAAGAGTTGCCCTTCACTTTTTCTACAGAAAAAAAATGCCTTTCCGTTCTTTTCAGCCCAAAATTCTAGATTCTTAACTGAGAGTTCATTCAAATGATCAGCAAATACAAAAAAAAAAAAAAATTCAAGGAGATGTCCTGCTCGTTGGTTTTGCCAAGGTCCACTTCTATGTAGGGGTTAACTCACTTTCTGTCTGAGAAAGAACTGTCAGACCTAGTTTCACAATATTTCTCCTCTCCCAGGTCTAGTATTTAATTCAATTCAGTTGCAAAATTAGTTCTTTACGTCTACTAGGCATTGGGTACTCTGTTGGGAAACAAAAATGAATAAAATGAGGGCTGCACTCAAACATTTCACAGCTCAGTTGGGAAGAGTGAGAAGTAAACGGACAGCCACAATGCAGCAGGCTAAGGCTATGAAAGAGGAAAACACAGGATGCCCTCAAGCTCTGGAAAAGTGTGTAGTAGTCCACTCGAGCTGCCATGACAAAATACCATAGACTGGGTGGATTAAACAGAAATCTATTTTCTCACAGCTCTGGAGGCTGTAAAATCCAAGATCAATGTTCCAACAGAGTCCAGTTTCTGGTAGGGTTCTCTTCCTAATTTGCAGAGGTCTGCCTTCTTGCTGTGTTCTCCTCACACGGCAGAGAGAGAGCAAGCCCTGGTCTTTCTTCTTCTTTTTATAAGCACAACAGTCCTGTTGGACTGTGGCCTTACCGTTATGACCTTGTTTAACCTTTGTTGCTTCCTAATAAGCCCTATCTCCAAATACAGTCCCATTGGAGGTTAGGGTTTCAACAGATGAAAGAGGACACACTAAAGGGACACAATTCAGTCCATAGCAAGGCATCTAAGGCAGAGGGAAGCTGATAGACACCATGGAGAAACAGTAACCAGGGAGCAGTCCCATCCATTAGTCAGAGAAATGGTTAGGACCTTCCAGGAGAAGGAGCAGTGTAAGCATATATGGGAGCAAGAAATGGAATGATGAGTATTGGTGGCATATAAAATGTCAATCAGAGACTGAGGGCGCTACTGGGGCCTAGGGATCTAAATTCAGGAGTCACCAGCATGTCAGACTGCATGTGATCACCAAGTTAGTAAGGCAGATAAAGGAAAGGTCCAGTGATTAAGCCCTGGGTGGCACGTCAACAGGGCGAGTTTGCTTAGAGCAGGAGGATCCAGCCAGCGAGGAGTCTGAAGAGTGACCGGGGAGGTGAGGGAGAGGAAATTCAGCAGAGTGTGTGTCCTGAATACCAAGTGAAGCTTGGGTTTCAAGAAGGAGGGAGTAATCAAGGGTGTTAAATACTACTAGTAGGTCTAGTAAGATGCTCCCTTAGGACGGACAATAGATTAGCCAAGCAGAGGTCAGTATTAGTAACTTGGACCAGAGAGTTTGCCTGCCATTGTGGAGTAAAGGCCTGGCTTAAGTGGGTTCCAGAAAGAAGGGGAGCAGCATTAGAGAAAGCAGGTGTACATAAGCCTTCAGGGACTTTTACTATAAAGGGAAGCAGCGGAGGGTTATAGAATATGGGGGCAGCTCCAGATAGAAAAATCGCCCCTCCAGGCTCCCCAAAGCATCTACCTGGTCTGAGATCCACAGTCTGTTCAGCAAATGTAAGTTTATGTTTCTGTCTAACACCACCTGGGACATGTTTGCCCATAATAAAAACAAAAGGTTAACTGAAAACAACCGAAGAAGCCCACATTTTGAAATAGGAACTATATATAGTTTACTAAACAGACTTCTAAAGCTTGATTACATATTTAGCTGATAGAAAATTACATATTTTGGGTTTTGGTTTTGACTTCCAATTCCTCCTCTGGATAAAAACCAGTAAACTCCTTAGTTATATTAAGTTATGGGAAGTGTCTCTGCTCTGACTTTATTAAAATCTACTTTTATATATCTGGAGGCTCCAGTCTATTCTTTATCTGTTTTTATTTAGTCCCCTTACCTTATGAATTAGAAGGGTCATTTTTTATGATAGTTACCTCCCTTTTTCCGTTTTTGTTTTTAATTGACTCTGGATAATTCTTATCACATTAAGCATTATGCAAAGGTTTAACTAAATGCTACATCTTCTTTAAGTGTATACCTAAGATTTTTGTTTTCCATGCATATGCTCTCTGATAAATCATGAGTTTCCCTGAGTACAGCTTCCTTTGATCTGCATGTAATTCTTGTGGCTTTATGAATTTTATTTTATTTCCAAGTGTGGCAGAGACATCCGAGGGTGACCCCCAAGGATCCACAATCTTGTGTGATTCTGTCCCCGTGGGTACAGGTGGAGCCTGTGACTTGCTTCTATCCAACAGAATATGGTGAAGGTGATCAGATGTCCCTCTGGTGACTGTGTTATGTTACATGAGACTTAGACTGGAGAGAAATTCTCCTGATGCCTTGAATAAGCCAGGGGCCATGTTGTGAACTGCCCATGGAGACGTCTACATGTCAAGGAACTGTGGGCGGCCTCTAGGACCTGAGGGTGGCTTCTAGACACAACCAGTAACAAGCCAGCACACTCAGTCATACAGCCAGACGGAAATGAATTCTTCCACCAATCTTAATGAGCTTGGGAGTGGATTCTTCTCTGATCAAACATTGAACAGGCTTGTGAGACCCTGATCCAGTTAAAACATGCCCCGCCTCCTGACCCACAGAAACTGCAAGATAATAGATACGTGATATTTTAAGCCAGCAAGTTTGAGGAAATTTGTTATGAAGCAATAGATAACAAATACACAAAGCTTTCTGTGTTTTTTATTAAAAGTATGTCTCTTTTTATAAACGCATCACTGATTGTATTTTAGACCCAATCTGACAGTCTCTGTCTTTAAGGAATGGTTCCAACAAATTTAAATTTATTATATCTATAGTTATACCAAATTATTTCTATTATTATATTTTATGTTATTCATTTATGGTACTTTCTTTTGTTCCTTTTTTCTCCTCATTTCTGATTTTTGAGTAGATAGCTTGAGTGCCCTTCTGCTTGCTTAAAAATTACACTCTATTTTTGTTTTTTGATGGTTGTTCTTAATATCTATACCTATAATTGTTTAATTTTCTACTTTATTTATTTTGTCTATTAATGTCTATATTTTGCCCTAACAAGACAAGTATTTTAGCATACTGCCATATCAATTTGGCCTCCTCTCTGCTATTATATTCATGTTATCTGGAATTTTAATTAGCGGTAACCATACCACCTCAACTTCACATGCTTCCATCACATCCCTTGGACTATTTTCTCAATGAGAATTTCCCTTGAGAGTGTTCGATTTGGAACTTTGGCAAACTCATATGGCTGAGAATATTTTTATTGTGCCTTCACTTTGGAATGAAATTACAATTTTGGTGGTTCTAAATTTGGTTCCTGGCTTCTTTTCCTTCAAAACTTAAAAATTGTTTTCCCGTTACTATCTAGGTTTCATTGCTTCTATTGAGAAATTTGATCGAATCTAATTTTTCTCCTTCCGTAGGTAATCTGCTTTTCCTCTCTGAAAGCTGTTAGCTTTTCTTTGGACTTTGTTTTTCTTAAATGTCACTCTCATGAATCCAGGTGTAGGTTTTTTCCTTTGTCCTTCCTACTTAAGCACTCCAGGAACTCTTTCAATCTAATGTCTTTTATCTTATTAATTCTGAATTTACCTCCAGTATTTCTCTAGATATTTCTCTCTCTTCACTTTTGCTTTTCTCTCATTAAATTCCTATTGTTGTAACATTATACTCCTACCCTCCATATCACTTAGCTTTCGTATATCCTTTTCTGCTTCCCATTGATGTTCCAGCTTACCATTTCCTTCTTGAGTTAGGTCCACTCTCTTTAAAATTTCATCTACTGGTTTCTGTATTTCAACTATTATAGTGTTCATACCTAATACTTACACTTGCTTCTTTTTTAGGGTTCTTTTTATATTTGCTCGATGTTGCTAATATCATCCTTTATATTCTTTAATATAGTTGTCATGACTCTTTTTAATTTTCGGTCCACCTGTTCCAAAAGCTCGACTTCAAAGGTATGCTAATTCTACTTTAGATAGCATAGAAGTAGATGTTATTCAATTTTTTTCTTTCTTTTACAATAACGTTCTTTCTTAAGACTTAATTTATTTCATTTTGTGACTTCACATTTAGCTTTTCTTTCGGGGTCCCATGTGTTGGGAGGGGCCCTGGGGCAGGCCTTAGTCTGTGATAGCAGTGATAAGTTTAGAGAGATGAGGGAGGAAGAAGCCCAAGGCAGAGAGCTCCTAGCATCACAGACCTGCTCCTCCAGAGAAACCCTCCAGCCCTGATTTTACGTTTAAGCACTTTAGGAGAAGTAGCATGGGGAGATGAAACCTCCCTAGATCATAGTCCATCAGCCTGGGAGATTTGGAAAGCAGGGAGTATAAGAGGAAATGCTCAGGGAAGTTTTTTATTCTGCAATTGTTTTTACCAGCTGCTTGCCCTATAAAGTCTATGTATTACCAGGATACTATCTTGTGGACACCAGCAGCAACAGAATGTTCACTGGGGGTCTAAGATAATGGGCTAGTCAATGGCTGTGCCAGGTGCCGTGTGCCAGACACCAGGAAGTAAGAGCAGATCCTCCAACTAAAGATCCGTCTGCGGCCTGCAGCAGCCTTCTCCTCTGCTCCCATCCCCGCCCCTCCTCCTTCCCCGGCACCTTCAGAATGCACCAGCTCAGACAGCTCTCAGGGCTGGCTTTTCGAGAGAGCCAGCAGCTCCTGCTAGCTTACCACTTTCATTGTACTTTTTCTCTGTGCAGTGTCAGGTCTGTCCCTACATCATCTCTGAGCTTCAGGATAAAGACAATTTTTTTTGGCGAGAAGAGGAAATCCTCTACGTTCAATAAAACGGAAAAGCACTACCAATCCCACAAAGCTTGAGAACTTGAATATTTTGGGGTCAAATATCAAACTCCTTTTGGTAGCTGTAGCCACCTGTGATGTTATTGTTTAATCACTTAATTCATTTGTGTAATTATTTAATACAACTGAACTTTCATATCCACTCACAATAACCTATATGAGAACGAGAAAGTCCTAGGAAATGGTGACATGACTCATTCAATCAGTCAAAAAACAGTCATTGAACAATTTTTCCTTGTGCCAGTCTCTAGACGATAGAAAAGTAAGTAAGATTAAGTACTTGTCTTTAAGGGGATCTTTACTAAAAAAATTGCATGTGAGATAAAGAGAGTCTTAAATAGTTAAATGCATTCATATGGTTTGTAAAAGTCCTAATAGAACGTAGAGAAGGTTGCTCCTAACTTGCTAGGGCAACATGCAAAGATTTCCCAGAGACAAGTCCCCTGTCAATGTGGCACAATGCCAAGATCATGGTGTGCTGGACTCTCGGCAAACTTCTTTTTGACAAGGTCCACCCTCAACCACTCCAGAATCTCTACACAGGACTCTGCCTGTCATTGCAGAAAAACAAAATCGAAAGAATCTGATCTATTACCGCCTGAGCCTACTTGCTAGTTGTTTGCTAAACCAGTTTGGTATATACCGGTTCTAGATTCTTGGAAGTGTGGTTGTGTGGTCAGCCAGCACCTACCTATCCAGATGTGAGTGGGCTTGAATGTATACCAAGGGGTGAACACCTGTGCTTTTGAAACCCTGACATCTGGTCATAGATATATTCCAGATAAGGGTGTGAAAACCATAAGAAGTTTGTTATCTGTTTTGTTGCTATTTAATTTTCACTATTTCCTCTATCTAGGACAACTGAATAAGTGAGTTCTGTGAGCGGAGTTGGAAGTCACAGCTCTTGAACCTGCAGTATGTACCTCAATGTCATAAAATGGGTCCTACAAAAGATGTCTCTCAGTCATCTCCTCCCTTACTCTGACTCCCTATGAAAAGATTTTGCAAATAAAATGCACCAATTACTTATTTAACAAAAATTTATTGGGTGTCACTGTTTCCTAGGTACTGGGATAGACACTAAGGATATAGATTCCCTAGTTCATGGAATTTACAATTTTATGAGGCAGACAGACATTGCACAAGTACTTATAAGTGCAATGAATGCTATACAAGGGAAGAACAGGGCACTGTGGAAGCATAAGAGAAGTCCTTAGAAAAGTGGCTTCCTCTGAAGAACCACTGTGGGAAATTGAGATTTCACATTAAAATCAATCGGGCTAGAATTATATGCTTCATTTCTGAGAGGTCGTATTGTGAACGGCTGTGCTTCTGACACCAGCGTACCCAGGGGGAATCCAGCAGCCACGGGATAAACACAATGCATATTTCTGGGGCTTGAGCTTCTCTTGAAGATTTGGGAAAACAAACATATTTTATATTAAAACAAATATAGATATATTATGGAGTAGACTGTATGCGTGTTAAAGATAAAAGATGAAACTTCAAAGAAATTTCACACTGGCTGTGATTCCCTTTGAACTACACCCCAGACTCCCTAGGGGTGTATATTCATTCTCCTCTGCCTTTAGGGGTGCTTTATTGAAAAACAGGTTTAGCAAGCAGGAGAAAGAGCACGGAAGCAAACATATTTGGATTTGGGGCCTGGTGCCACTAAGAACAGCTGGGTAGCCTTCGGTAAGCTGGGCCACCTCAGTGACTCGGTTTCCTTGGGGATAACAGAAATTACGCCTACCTCTCAACATTGCTGTGAAGATTTAATCAGAGAGCAAATGGAAAGTTTTCAGGGCAGTTTTTGCTACCGAACAGGCGCTCAATAGTACTATTTGCCCCTTCCCAATATCGGTGAAATAAACAGTCATCTAACATTCTTATTGCTTACACTCAGCACAGCTAGGACCACAGAAAGAACAACCAAAGAAAGCAGGTTTTAGCAAACCCCGTGTTATGTTTCCATCTGTTTATCCATTAGCGTAATAGCGACTGTAATAACAGCTAACAAATGTGAGTGTGTGAGTGGTGAATCTAAAACGCGTGTAAACTGTAATTTAAGGAAACAAAACAAACAAACCTACCCATTTTCCATATGTTAATATTTTTACTCTGTGTTGCTATTTTTAACCATTTCATATTGGTTATGACAGAAAAAACCTGAGAGGACTGCATCCTCTTGTGAATGGAGGATAGGATTAAAGAGTGTAAGAGCTCTTGGTAAACTCTAAGTCAGTATACACTTGTAAAGCATAATTATGATGATGATTATAAGGGTATGCTAATAAAGGGCTCACAATTCTCACTACTGGGTACTCCCATATTCAGGCAGCTGGCATAGTCACATTTTCTTAAACTCAATTTTGACCAAATTTTACTCTGTTCTTCAATGTCCTAAGCCCCAATAAAGGAAGCAAATTGAAAAATTTAGGAAACTTAGCTATGGATAAGATAGGGAAATTCAATTACATCTTGTTATTTTTAAATAAGAAAATAGATAAATAGATACATGGTTCTTTTTAATTTTTCCCAAATGTTTAATATCTAAAATAGAATTGAATGTCTTCATATTGCAATAGACTAGAGTTTCTACTTGTTTCACCTAATGGAATCAAGAGAAAAAAGAATTTCACAGTTGAGCTTATTCTCTAATCCTTATTTGTTACTTAAAATATATAATTTTATAATTAAAGTGCTATGACATGCAATTAAGTTGTTGAGTGAAGGATCTGCCATGAAGCAAATAGGAGAAATTTCCTTAGGAACATGGTGGGTCTGAGCCATGCTGCCAAAGGACGTCAAGTTCAGTTCACCAGGTGTTAATCATACAGGGCTCATCGCCAGCATCAGAAAAGTCCCAAGGCAGTGAGTCCCAGTATAGACGGTCATGACCACCTGCCAAGTTCTAAATGACGCAAAGAGAGGCTTCGGTTCCTCACGGTCCTCAAGATTGCAGTCGCAGAGTTATGGTCTTTCCAGTGTCAAAGATCCAAGAGGCGGGAGGGAGGAAGGCAAAAGGGGTGATTAGGCACTGTGTGAGGTGATGGTTGGTAATTAGTCTTTGGGTGGTGAACATGTAATTTACACGGAAACTGGAACATACATCGATGTACACCTGAAATTTATATAATGTTATAAGCTACTGTTACAGCAATAAAAAAAGAATAAAAAACCCCAAGAATTCTAGTTGCCTTAAGGCAAGACAATAAATAACTGTCTTTGAACTATTATAAGTGGATGGATGTCTGGTGTTTCCGTAAGGTCTGTGATAGTGGCTATTCCACGGCAGTGCTTACACGAAGGGCTGAATTACTCTGACAGTTAGACATGGGGCAGAAATCATTGCCTGCTTACCCCATGGGCAATCACAGCAAATACATTAACTTCTGACCCTGACTAACCCACTGCAAACAGAAGTTACTGTCAGTATTTCCCTCATTACAGGGTCCTATGGCCAGCCTTCTCCAATGACGCTTTTCTTCTGTCTGGGCCTCACGGAAAGTTGGCGTCTCAACACATGTCTCACCAGCTTTCATATTGGCAGTAGATCGTGTCAATCCCCACCGTGGGGAGACCTGGCTCCTCCCCTGACTGGAAAGCTTCCCACTGAGGCCTCAGGCCCGTAGAGAAAGACAGAGTTTCTTTCCTTGAAAGTGAGGAGAAAGAAATGTTACACCTCAAGTTCCATGGCTGTTTTCTCTATCAATTCTTTCTCCCTAATATGTAAAGAACCAAGTTCTTTTACAGGACTTCTTGGTTTTCTGGAAGCTCTTGAATTCCTTTGACACTTCAAGAGTCTAAAGTGAAGACTGGAAGTTAGGCATTAGTGCTTAGTACCTATCTTTAGTAATACTAAGATTCTTGGTAAATGCACCTTTCTTTTCTGAATAAAAATATCTAAGAGACGTTTCCATTATTCTGTACCTTCCTCTATTTCTTAAAGTAAAATTGTTCTCCATGGATAAAAGATAAGCGTGTTCTAATTCTGAAGCCTAAATACTAAATCCACGTCTTTTCTTTTAATGAGGAAGATTGACCCTGAGCTAAAATCTGTGCCAACCTTCCTCTGTTTTATGTGGGATGCCGCCACAGCGTGACTTGATGATGAGTGGTGCTTGGTCCATGCTCAGGATCTCAACCTGTGAACCCCAGGCCACCCAAGTGGAGCACACAAACTTAACCACTGAGGCCATGGGGCCAGCTGCCTAAATCCACATCTTTCAGGAAGATTACTATAAAAATCAGTTAGGGTCTTTTGGTTGTAAACAAAATAAACTGACTCTAGGTAACAAGCTGAAAATAACATCAGGGGTCTAACACAATTAAAGAGAAAAGTGAACAACAAACCTCAGAAATAACAAGGCATGGGCAGCTCATTGGGATCAAAGGCACCTGGACATGTCATCTCACCAAGTGAATCTTCCCAAGAGAAATCAGAGTGCTGTCTGAAAGTAAGAATGGATGATGGGTTAGTCACACATATTTTGTTTTTTGTTAGAGATTACAATATTCCTGACAGGTTTTTATGGGTTTCTTTGTACCCTCAACCATTCCACAAAACTAATACTGAAATAAGATTTCTTAACATTAACTTTCTTTTTTTGAGGAAGGCTGGCCCTGAGCTAACATCTGTGACCATCTTCTTCTATTTTATATGTGAGCTGCCTGCCACAGCGTGGCTTAGTAAGTGGTGCATACGTCCGTGCCCGGGATCCGAACTGGTGAACTCTGGGCGAGGGAAATGGAGTGTGTGAACTTAACCACTGTGTCACCCAACCGACCCCAATATTAACCTTTAGATGCAATTTTTCACTGGACTTTGGATCTTTGGTGTCTGTGGTATGCCATATCACCCTGTCTTATGTGAAGTCTCTACTTTCTTTACCCAGTAAATATGTCCAGGTAAAAATTATTGTGAAGAGAACCGAGAACACTTGCTTTCTTACAACCATAGGAATAGATCAGTTAAAGCTTAAGATGTTCATCAGAGATATTCATTAGAATAGTGAATTAAATGAATGCCTGTCTGTGATTTTAATTCAGAGACATGATATAAAGTTTCTCAAAGATTTTTGAAGTGAATAGCCTGCAACACGTGCAAATCCAAAAGCCGAAGCAGTGTCCTTCCTCTGTCTAACGTAGTTCTCTGTTCTTGTAGTAACGACTACTGACTCCGTTCCTGAAGGCCCACGGTCTCCAGGCTCCGAAGTTCTCCAGAAGTGATTGGCACATGAGTCCATTTTCGATTACACTTGCTGTGCGTCCCATATGAAGGCTGCTTCTTTTCACTTACGTTTTCTTCTCATTTATTTTCTCATTTGGGGAAGGGCCCTGGAGAACAGCACAACTGAAATTATGTCCAGTTAATTTACAGCTCTTGGCTTGTTCTTATTCCACGTTGGCAGTAATAAATCTTCAAGTCTTTGTCCTCACATGGCTTGATCTTTAAGGCACGTGGAACGTTGACTTCTTTTTAAGGTGAGCTAGGACTGTATTGAGTGATATAGTTTAATTTGAACATCAATCTAACTGTCTACTCACTGTGGAGTAACTTTTGAGAGGAGCCGTCGTTGACCGGAATGAACTTAGAAGTTGTGTCAAGAGTCTACAGTTTAACCAGATGTGATCTTAGAAAGATAATTTTTATTGCCCTGAAATTTCAGTGATGATGCCTCTCATCTTAAAAGGTGGTTTGCAAATTATGTGATATGATCTATTTATGCATTCATTCATTCAACAAATATTATTTGAGCTCCTACTATGTAGCAATCCCCATGCTGGGCACTGGGAACACAAAAGTAAATAAAACAGGCAGATCTTACCTCATGAAGCTTACATGTTATGGGGAGAAGAAAGCTATTAAACACATAAGTACATAAATAAATGAGACAATTTCAGATAATGATAGGCGATTTGAAGAAAATAAACCAGGGTAATGGAAAGGGGATGATGTTAGCTAATTTAATTAAGATGGTTAAAGAAGGACTCTCTGAGAAGATAACATTTGAATACAGACATGAATGATGAAAAGAAGCTGGCCAGGCAGAGGGCTGGCGGAACAACTTTCTGGGCAGAAAGGACAGCTAGTGAAAAGCTGAGGAGAAAGAGCTTGGCGTGGCAGAAGATTATCTGCCTGGAGCAGGGTGGGCAAGAAAATAAGCAGTAAGAGATAACCTGGGAGAGGTAAGCAGGGACCATAATTGGAAGATAAATGGCGGATAACAAGAAATTTGGATTTTATTCTAATTGCAATAGAAAACCATTAAAAGGTTTCAATCAGGGGAACAATAAATTTAAATATTAAGGTCTTATTTTCTGCTGTTTTAGAATTGGTTGTAAAAGGGGAGACTAGAAACGGGGAAGCAAATTAAGATGCTTTTGCCCAGGTGTAGACTGTCCAGGGATTTGAATAAATAGCCATGAAAACAGTGAGAAGTGGTGGGACTTGTATATCTTTTGGAGGTAGAGCTGACGAGACTCTCTGATAGCTTGGTTATTGGGAAATGGGAATCCTGGGTGGGGCATCAATTTTTGAACAAGGAAACTAATTGGATGAATGGTGATGCAAATAATTGTTATGTGACATATGGGTCAAAGAGTAGTTTGGAAGGGTGGTGAGAGGGGAGGGAAATAGACAAGTGGAGTGAAAATTAAGACTTTTTGGTTATGTTAAGTCTGAGACACTGTTTAACCACCCAAGTGGAAATACCTATATGAATCTAGAGCTTGGGTAAGAAATGAGAGTTGGGGATATAATAAATAGTCATCGCTATACTTAAAGCAATACACGCCCCTAGCCAGCCAGCCATCTGTCTGTAATATTGCCTAAGTATGTACCTTCTTACTACCTGTCTATGTAACTATTTGTTATTCAGATATTCAGTAAATGTGAGTGGGATCTGAATCAATAAATTTTATGTAAGATGGATTCTACCATGTTTTTCACATGTAGTACTTCTGCTTTGTGGAATCTGGAACTGACAGCGTAAGATACACCTTCATATTCATTAACATTTAATTTTATGTAGGACATCATCGAATATTACATAAGCTTTTTTTCCCATTCAAATAACTCCAGCTAATCCTAAACTTTTCTTACTATTTCCAAGTCATATATACACAAAAACTGAGAAATGATCATAATCTGACTTCATTTTAAAAAATTAATTTATCTGAAGAATGTGTGGGGTTAGTGGGTCTTATCATTAGTATTTCTTTTTGTCAGACTTTATTTTTAGAATTAACTTTTTTGGGAAATGAACTTGGAAACTCGCTTAGGAAAGAGGAGAGAAAAATTCAAAACAGTTGTCATTTACCAGAAGAAAAGACTGTGCTTGTAAAACCTAAAGACTTGCCATCAGGTTCACATTATGTATATGTATATAGAGAGAGAGGGGGAAAAATTGATGGTACTATACGATAAAGAATTTGCTTTGAAATACCTTTTTTTTCTGAGACAGAGAACTGGAGGCTGAGGAAGAACAAGTGTGAAGGGACCAAGAAGTAACCAGAAGCCTCTAACTACACAAAGAATAATAGGATTCTATACTGATGAGCTGGGGAGATTTTTGTTAAGAAAACATGTAGTCGTTGGTGGAATTTTATTCATCTGCAAAATTTCAGGCTTCTTGGATTCGGAGGATATAGTACTTGCTAATCATTTGAACCATAAGATAACATTTTAATGAGGATTATATGATTTCACTGGAAGGGAAAATCCTTCCACTCAAAATTGACGGCTTGTGTTTAAAACTGTCTGACACATTCTAAAGTCTGAATACAGATTCAACACTAGGCGAGCAATGCCAGGTCCTGTTTTGTCAGAATTTCTGTCTTCCAGGATTCTGTTGTTTGACGTGAGAAATCTAGAGTTTTAGTGTAGTTCCTTTTCTTCACGCTAGGGCAAGAGAGTCTAAATCATTGGAAGTAATGGAATCAGAAATAATGTTTCACACTTTGTTCCCAGCCTGAGCCCCGTGGGCAAAGATTGTCCCCATCTGCTTGTACAGCGTTTCCCAGGCTGCCTAGCAGACTGTGAAAAGCTTTTCCAGAAGAGAGAGCATGAGTGAAGGGCATCACAGGATGAGAATGCATAGGACAAGCCACATCGAGTGTGAAAATGTAGACCAACATACAGCTGTAAAAACTAACCAAGTGTGGTTAGACAGAGCCAGAGTCATTACTGAAGCAGTGGATATGAAAAACAAGAGGATATTCAGAGGCAGTAAATGGCAAAGACTAACAGCTCAGGTTCTGGAACCAGACTGCCTCCCTCCCACCCTGGCTCTGCCCCTGAGCAGCTGTGTGACCTTGGGAAACTGGCTTAACATCTCTGTGTCTTATTCTCCCATTGATATAACAAAGATGTTAACAGCACTCACTTCATAAACTACTGTGAGTTTTAAATGAATTACTATGTTTAATAGATTTAGAATAGTACCAGGCAAGTAATAAGCTCTTGGTAAATATTTAGCTTTTATTTTCAAATCTTAGGAAAACGAAAGAATGAGTTAAAAAATTATGGGAGGTAAAGTTTGGAGTAATATTAACAATTAGTCTTTATCTTTACTCAAGGACACTTTTAGTAGGAAAACATGCACAGAGTCAATTCAATCATGGGACAAGGGTGAGGTAGAGTGAGGAATATACTTAAGGAGCAGCCTGGTGTGTTTCAACCTAAAATTAACAATCAGACATTAAAGAATTCTGTGATGGCTTCAGAGAAAAAGCAGAAAATTCTTCAGGACACGTTATTGATATCCTATGAGAATTTGATAAGGCAGAACATTGGAGAATGAGTGCTAAATTTGTGCAGGTAATAAAGAAGGTAATAAGGATCCTGGACTCTTCAGAAGGTAATAAAGATCCTAGACTCTGCACACAAAAGATGTTCTAAGAGGCTTAGTAATTACCTAAATGAAAGGACATTGCCATTTCCATAATCACAATTCAAATCTAGGGGTCACTTATGGTTGGTAATGTTATTGATGCCATTCCATCCTCTGTGGCACAAGAGGCTTTTAGCATGAATCAGCTTACAGTAGTTTCCTATATCTTGTTCATTCTTGTTCATTTCATCATCATTTCAATGAGATATTTTAGCCTGGTTTTCAAACATTTTAAATACTGGAGCCTTCTCTTGGAAAAGCTTTGTGGTCTGAATATAACATCAAAAAAATGAATGCAAACAACAAAGAAACTTTAATCAAAACCAAGTCCAAAGGACTTAAGATAGTGGTAGTTTTACTTTCATACTATTGAAGATGTTCATATGCTAATTTATGATGTCTAGTCATACTTCCATCTTTTTCAGGTGAATCTAACAAATTCGAAATATATTAAGGGAATTCTCTTATATTTGAAATTGTACTAAATAATCTCTACCAAAATTACACGGCAAGATTACTATTCTCATGAATTATGTTGATAATCATGCCCAATGCCTCTGCATGGGAATAACTTCGGCAATAGCAAGATAATGTTCCCCAATTATTTACTGGGTCACAGGTCCCCAAGACCACTCCAGGTTTAATGACTCCCTATAAGGATTCATAAGGCTCAACCTATCGTCATACTCATGGCAAAGATTTATGACAGTGAAAGGATGCAAAGCAGAACCAGCAAAGGGAAAGGGCGCAAGGGGCAGGGTTCAGAGGAAACCAGACACAAGCTATCAAGAGTCGTCTCCCAGTAGAGTCACACAGAACATGATTAATTCTCTCAACCAAAGAGTTTTAACAGCATGTGCAGAACTTTATCTACTAGGGAAGCTTGTTAGAGTCTCAACACCCGGGATTTTATTGGGAGCTGGTCACATGGGCACCCTCTGCATGGCGTGCACCAAAATTTTAGACTCTCCAAAGGAAAACAGGTGTTCAGCATAAACCGTTTTGTTTGCATGCACAGTTTAGGCACCGTGAGCCACTCTTACCATTTAGGGAAAGTTTTATATCAGTGTAGGATGCTATTTGCCAGTCAAGTGGCTAGACGTCAGCCTAGGAACAAAGTTAGGAGCAGAACTTTCTAGGGATAGCGGTCCCAGGCTCTTTGCTGCACGTGTACCAAGATAGACTTTCAGAACCAGTTTTTAAGAGTGAGAAGAAGGGAACTTAGCTTTCCTGGCCACCCTGAACTTGAGTTGCCTAATGAAACTGCTGGAAATTGTAGCGTGGGTCCAGGATATAGATCACTGCCAACTGACAAGTGTATAGGCTCTGTTAGAGTATCTTATCCCTATCACCTAGCCATTGCTTTTCCAATTTTTTTTACTCTAAGGAACCATCACCACCCCTCCAACCCATTTTAAAGAAAAGACTCTGATGTAGCATTTAGAAAGATCAGAAGCCCAGCTACGAAAAGCATGTCTATCTAATTCTACTAATGTGCATCTTCACAAAATGCCAAAATGAAGAGGCAAATTTCTATGTCAGACATTCAGGAATATTGAAGAAATTGCAGTCAATCTTGATTTTTCTTAAAATTCAAAGTTCCAAAATGGGAGACAAGAAACTAGAAGTAAGTTTTGACAGTCCCTCTTCCCACCATCTATATTGTCAATTATTAAACTGCGTTAATGAATTCCTAAAACATTTCCCAAATCTGTCTACCTCTCTCCACGTCCACTCCAACTCCAGTCCAAGCTGCTACTCTTGTTTTATGATATACTGATATAGACTCCTAACTTGTCCTCCTGTACTCCATTTTGATCCAAAAATGTTGATCATCTCAGATTACTCTTCAATGTCATTCTGGATATTGACGACAAAAAAATACCCAAAACATCATCAGGCTCTGCGTTATCTGGCAATTCATGCCTTGATGCCTCTTGCTTTCTGAATTCCAGCTGTAGAAGTCTTATCCATACTTAGAGTCTGCCTACCAGCTGCTCTTGCCACCTCATTCCTTCTTTACTTAGTTAATTTCTATACATGTTCCTGGTCTTGACTTAAAATATCACCTCCTTAGGGGATCCTTTTCTATCTGCTGCTTTCTCCCAAAGGATACTCATGCCCATACACACACGCACACACACACACAGACACGTGCACATTCTTGGTCATATTCCCCCACTGGGTATTCTTTAGCATCTTGTCATTCTTCTTCACAGATATATCAGAATTATAATTGATTATCTGCATAATGAGTCGTATGTTACACAACTCTACCTCTAGAATAAGAAATATTTGAGGGCAAGAATTCCTTTTATCTTGCTTATTGTTCTATCCTCAGTATCTCTCACAGCGCCTTGCACATATGGGATGCTGAAGAAATATAGATTGAATGAATGAATCATTCAATATCTCTTTATTTCTTATGCCTCGCCATCCTTCGTATGACACTAGCGTGATCAAACAGACCCAGCAAATACATAAATGGACTGGTTACTGTGAACATGGGTGCAATCTCATGAGATTTCAAAAGTTTCTACTCACAATGCAGCATTTTCTATGTTATCGTTATTATGTTGGTTTTGTGTTTTAGTATTTATAAAGAAAGAGTTCCCAGAGAGACCTAAAAGAAGTGATAGAATATAATGATTAGAGAAAAAAAGAGAGGAAGGACCATTTTCATCACTTAAATCCTGTCATGTGCAAAGCCTAAAATACTTCTTTTCCCATATTTCCTACCCAATGCTTAGATGAGCTTTCTCTCTCTTCCTCACTGAGCCACTTCTGCACCTGAAGCAGACATCTAGCGTGCACCTGTGCGTCCTTCTCAGTTCCGATCTGAAAGGACATAAAAGACATAATTCTTACCTTTGATTATCAATCACAATCTCATTTTATTTTGGACTTACTCATAGATGTTGAATTAGAAATGTTGTCTTTGTTTCCCTGTCTGCCTCATCTTCCCTCTTATTCATTCTTAAGACCAAAACATTCCAAAATTCTTACCCTATTGGCTTGGATAGAGCTGGATTAGAAATTTTTGAGTTTATCTTTCATACAAATGTAATTCATAAATCAAAACATTGCTAACTACAAAGCAACAAGGTTTCATATGTGTTAAAATTAAAATAACGTATTAGTCAGGATTCTCCAGAAAAGCAGAACCAATAGAATATATATCTATATCTATATATCTGTATGTCTATAGATAGATGATAGATAGATAGATAGATAGACAGATAGATAGATAGATAGATAGATAGATAGATAGATAGATATAAAGAGATTTACTACTAGAAATTGGTGCGTGCAATTATGGAGGTTGAGAATTCCCACAATCCTCAGTAATCAAGCTGGAGACCCTGGAGGGGTGGTAGTGAGTTCCAGTCTGAGGGCAGGAGAAGACCAGTGTTCCCAGCTCAAAGATAGGCAGAGAGAGAGCAAATTCTCCTTTCCTCTGCCTTTTTCTTCTATTTAGGCCCTCAATGGATTAGATGATGCCCACTCACATTAGGGAGGGCAGTTTGCTTTCCTCAGGTCTACCGACTCAAATGCTCATCTCACCCAGAGACGTCCTCACAGACACACTCAGAAATAATGTTTAGCCAACTATCGGGGTACCCCGTGGTCCAGACAAGTTGACACATAAAATTAACCACCACAAGTAGCATCTTCCTAGACACTCTAGTTGCAAAGATATGAAGTTCTCCCCCTGCTCTCTCTCCCTGTTATAGCAGAAGCACGTAATCAGTTTGTTCAATTACGTAATACGGCATTGGATGTAACCCTGAAAATCCACCATGCCTATCACCCAAACCACAGTCCTGAGGACTTGCCTGTCTGACTTGTGTAAACTCCAACCACAGTGTCATGCCTACACAGCGTTTTGAAAGATTTTTCTCAGGGTTTTAGTTTTCATTTCATGTATATGACAATTAACATCATTGACACTTGTTTTTCATAGGTGGAAACCTTGTAATGTATTAAGTGATATGACTGACCTATTTCCCAACTGTAATAACACTGGACCGAGGTGACCAACAGAAATTGTTACTGATTGCTGCGTTACAGTAGTTGGATATACACACCTATACTTACTCTCCTCTCTCAATTATTCTGTACTTTGCTACTATGCTTAAACCTGACAAATTACTTACAGCACGAACTGCATTGTTTTCTTGTCATTAATACAGAGCAGTATTATTTCCAATAATACTGCATTGGAAATTCCTCCAAATATCTGTAGAGTAAAGAATTTGACTTCACTCAAAGAGGTCTAGCCTTCGTCCCCAGCTCTTGGGGGGGTAATCTCTAAACCCTTGGAATTTCCTGAATGACAGGAGTGTCTTTGTTATTCACCATAGACCTCTGAGACCACACCTATTAGTTTACGCTAATGAGGCAACTCATGGTGGGGTCTCTGGCCTAGTGATATCAGCCTGACCTCTAGGGAAGAAAGGGCTTGAGGCTGAGTCCAATCAAGTGGGCAATCAAACAATTCTGCCTATGTTGTAAAGCTTCCATAGAAACCCTGGACATCAAACCGTAGGGGAGCTTCCTAGGTGGGCAATGCCCTTTGCATATTGTTGCACATTGATGCTAGGAGAGTAGAGTGTCCTGAGAACAATGGAAGCATCATGTGTGGAACCTTCCTAGACTCTGCCTTCTGCGTCTTCCTTTGGCTGGTTCTAATTTGTATCCTTTCCCTGTAATAAACTGTAGCCGTGAGTACAATAGTTGTCAGTGAGCTCTGTGAATCCTTCTAATGAATTATCCAAACTTGGTGAGTTTTGGAAATCCTGCCAAACTTGCAGTTCCTGTCAGAAGTGAGGGCAGTCGTGAAGACTGTGCATTCAGACTTTGCAGTTTGCCTAATGCCAGGTAATCAGGTAATAAGTAAATGTAAAACAAAATGGAAAAACACCAACCTAAATAGATAGTGCAAATATGGGGAAACATATATTAGAAGTCATACAATGAAAAAATTCCTTGATATGACAAATTATTAGTAAGCATGATAGTCACAGTACACCCCACAAAGAAGTCCATTCATGTAGCCTTTCCTGACGTTTACTTTAAATCGCCACTTGTTGATTTGTTTCTATTTGTCTCAATATTTCCTAAACATGACCTATTACTACAATATTTTTTGAGCATAATTCATTAGTATAGGAGGTTAAGAAGCCAAGATTTATTTTCTGGAAGCTTGAAAAAAAATCCATATCTATTTATCCCAATACTTTTGTTATATTCATAACCATTGTTTATTTCTTTTTTTATTTTCTTAAACGAGAAATTCCTTTTTTTTTTTAACATATGGTTTTTTGTGAGGAAGATTGGCCCTGAGCTAACATCTGTGGACAATCTTCCTCTTTTTTTTGTTTCTCCCCAAAGCTCCAGTACATAGTTGTATATCCTAATTGTATGTCCTTCTAGTTCTTCTATGTGGGATGCTGCCACAGCATGGCTTGATGAGCGGTGCATAGGTCTGTGCCCAGAATCCAAACCAGCGAACCCTGAGCCACCAAAATGGAGTGCACAAACTTAACCACCATGCCACCAGGCCGGCCCCACCATTGTCTATTTCTTAACACATATTCTTGTCCTAAATGGCTATATAGTTATGTAGTGCTTTCTCATTTCAGGCTTTGGCACAAGTTTTTCTTTCTTTTTGTAATGATTGTCTTTCCCACTTTTCATCACGTAAGAGCTGCTCAAACAGCTAAGGTGTAAGTTAAATTAAATTTAAATTGTTATATACTTATTTATTACAATTTGTAAGTATAAATTTATATAATATAATTACATATATATAATTTTAATTATAATTACATTATGACCTCTTGGCTATAACCTCTGGTCTGTTTTATTCGCCATTGTATCTTAAGATGTTTTATATGATATATGGGTCATAAGAGATATTATTAAAGAAAAAAAAACTTGCCTCTCTTAACTATTATCTTTGTAAATTTGTTTTAGGGATGTAAGATAATTAGTTGGCAGGAGATAAGGAATAATGCTTTGGGAAGCTTAGCAATTCTTTATCTCCAGAAGTGAAGAAATGGTTGAAACAAGCATAAAATGTCTGCAGAAGGTGATGAAGAAAAGGATTTGGGGATCTCTACCTTCTTTTAGGGTAAGAAGATTAGAAATCCAGCAACAGGTTGAATTTGGCTGAAGGAGAGAGAGGGTGCCTAAGGAGCTTCTGGGAAAAGATTCATGATAAAGCAGCAAATAGCTCAATGTGAGGCAATTGCCGGTGGAAGTGGTCCATTTGGCCAGACTGTGGTGGGTAGATTGGACATCATTCTTTCTCAAGGCCTGGGGCTAAGGAAAAGAGCCTGTCTTGGGCACAAATCCAGCTAAAAGTATGAAGTAAGACTTCTATGTTAAGCCAGAACAAACTAAATTCTGTGACGGAAAATGTGCACTTATATTTTACCACCTGTTTATAATCTGTGTCCCAAGATTAATCACGCAAAAGAAAATTCTTTTCAACTCACTTAGTTCATCTTTCAGTGTCCTGATGGCACCAAGCTTGTAGCCACTCAAAAATTTGCACACACTCTTCCCTGTGTCTGAAACATTTCCCCCACTCTCTTTGGTTAACTCATTCATTCTTTACGCCCCACAGTCAATGTACTTCTCTTAAAAGATTTTCTCCATTCCACTGAATTTAAATCAATGCATTGCTGACTTTATAACATAAAGTCCTAATTAGACATTTATATACATTATTCTTATATAAATTCACGACAATTTATATGCATTTTTGTGTTTGAATTGTCTTCCTACTAGACGATTAAGGTTAGAGTTATAAGATTAGAATTTCTGTCTATTTTGTTTACAACTATTTTGCTAACTTAGCACATTGACTGGTACTAATAAATACTGATTGAATGAGTGAATACCAGTTATGAATGTGTACTGGGCTAATAATTCCATATGGAGGAGAGATGGAGACTTGTCAGAAGCTGTGAGCACCAAGTCTCAAACACATACAGAAAATTCCTACTAAATCTGAAGTGATAAGATAGAGTCAAGCATGGGTACCTTTCTGTCGTGGGTGCCTTGATGGCTTCAATATAACTTCTCCATGCTCTGTTTTCTTTAAGAGGTAATTGTATCTTTCAGGACTGCAGACTATGGATTCATGTTAATTGGCCTAGTTTCAAATTAGTAAATGCATTATGTCATTTTTATCGTGTATTATCCAAAAGAAGAGCGTCTGCTGGGTGGAAATAAAGTAAATTTAGTTAATCCCGCTAAACAAAATCAGATGAGCCAGAAAAAGCCATATTTTGAAAGAAGTTTCACTTATGCTGAATAAATAAACTGCCCTATAAATGTCCACTAATTTTAGAAGTAGAAGAAAAATAAAAGACCACCCGAGTGCATATTAAGTTAGATGATTTTTTAATCATGTTTTTAAAAACAAGTGGCCTAAAAGTGTGGAATAAACTTGATCCTCTTAACTTTTTTTCTTGAATAACCATATACCAAATATCTGTTTTACTTATCTATTGTCATAAAACCCACATTAATTTCTACCAACATTGGTGCACAGCCAATAGTGAGTGGGACTAATGGGGCCCTACCTTCTGTAATTAGAGATACCATCTAACTTTGTTGCTGCCTTAGATTAGTTCTTAACAGACATTGCTTATATGTGATGGTTGCCATTAATGGGAAAGGATATTAAATATGGATTATATCTTTCATAGTCTAGCTAGCTGGGCATCTTGGACTTAATGCTCCCCATCTGTGACCCTTTACAATACATTAAGCACACCTTTTCAGCAGCAGCCCTATTACAGTTAATCGTGCTGAGGAAGAGATTGCACTAAACATATTAGCAAGACCCTGACATTAGCCAAATGCTAGTCAGACGTGTCAGGGAACAAAGAGCTAAATCTCGGCCCTGTGTTTTCAATGGATTTTGAGCTTTTAAGCCAATGGTATCTGAGTCTTTCTATCCAACAACGTGGGGATTGCTGGTCTCTTGGATTACAGTGACCTGTGTCCACGTTTTGTTAGTAAAACTACTATAGTCAATTCATCCACTTGTTTAGGAAATTTAGATGCAAATTATTTTATTTATTTCTCTATACTGTGCATGTTCTTTCAATAAAAGCAGTATACAGTAAGTACATGAAGTTGCAGGAAATAACACAGGGATTTTCAATTCATCAGGAAAAAGGTAAGTCAAATAGTAAGTTCAATGATAATCTGAGCAACATATAGAATGCACTGTAATGCTACTTTTCATTTTTGGAAACTCGCTGGTCTCCGGTAAAACTTAGATGGATGGTATAGCTTTATGGTATGAAAAATGTAAATGTTAACGGGAGACGGCAAATGTCTTGGAAGAGGATGCTTCTGACAGCCTTGAAACAGAGAGAAGAAGAGACGAAGACAAAGTTCCTGCACAGGAACCAGGAAACTGGGACCTGCCATGTCAAGGATGATTGTTAAGTTCAGTTGTTCTTGCTCCGGCTTATGTGGTAAAATGATGAAACGTCTGAAGGGCGGGGCTGATGGGCAGGCCTACCTTTTCTCAGGGTGAGCCTGAGGGTCAGAAGGAAGCTTTTTGACAAAGAGCAAATATTCCTATATTTCACTGTGGTACCTAGGCCAGAGTGTAAAGGGGAAGTTGATAAAAGGAGATTGCAGATCCAGTGTTATTTAGGAGGAAAATACTCTTGAAAAGACTAACATATCTGCGTGTAGCTTAGGGCTTCTTCAATTCCCTACACTTTATTAGTAAACCGTGCATTAGTTAAAGGTCCTAAATTTTAAACAACATTCCAGTGTTGCTTTGTGTATTTAAAACATTAATATTTGTATAAGCTTTCGATTGAAAAATTCTACTTCTAGGAATTATTATTTTTATGCATAAATTCTTAGCCAATACTTATAAGGTATTTACCAATCCACATGTAAGGAAACTGAGCACAGGCAGTTCAGGTAGCTTCCCTAAGGTCACATGGCCATTGGCACACAAGGCTGTGAACCCAGAGGGTCTGGTTCCTGGGGACTGTGCTCTTAACACTAGAGAATACTGGTTCTCAGGAGGATGGGAATACAACCCAACTAAAATGATGAAGATAAACAATATACATCGACACAGAGAGTAGATTGGTGATTACAAGAGGAGAAGGGAGGGGGAGGGAGGGAGAAAGGGGTAAAAGGGCACATGTGTATGGTGATGGATGGCAATTAGACTGGGGAGTGAACGCAATGTATTCTTCACAGAAATCGAAATATAATGATGTATACCTGAAATTTATATGTTATAAACCAATGTTACCTCAATAATAAGAAGAAATATAAAAAAGAAAAAGAAAAATGATCTTGGTCCTAGAGTTTGGATGCTGCAGAGCAGAATCCCCAGCTGAGCAGCTAAGGCCACATAGCATGAACAAGAAATACATCTGCATTGCTTTAAGCCATTGAGATTGTGGGTTGCTTGTTACCGCAGTATAACACAGCCCGTCCTAACTAACGTAACGAATAATCAGCGTATACTCTAAACACAGAGACAGAATCTGAAGAAACAACCTAAGCCTAGTGGTGAAGATGAATTCTACCCACCCAAATGGACTATACTGAAACAGAAAAGGGCCCAGAAGCACTTTAATTCAATTGTCATAATCTTTGGAATTAGACCCATCCATTTTTAAACATCACCTTATAACTGTTACTGATACTTAAACCTTAGCCTCCTTGCTTGAAAAGTGAATAATTTGCTGTGGGAATTCAATGAAACAAAAAAATGTAAGGCACTTAGCACAGAGTCTAGCCCACAATAATAATCCAAACCATAGGAGCTTTTATTATTCTTGGGGTGCCCATCTTGGCAACGTGGCAGAGCAGCAAGTTGGAGCCAGAGTTGCCCTGAGAGGAGATCAAATTCCTATGCCAGATAAGGACTCACTTATTTTTATCTTTTGGCTACTTTTAGATTCTGGGCAGAAGAGGTGGGACAGAGACTTGCTCCACACCCCAGCCAGTATTTAAGATAAAATGACTGTCGCCTTTCACATGATCCACATTTCACAAATAAAGAAACCAAAACTCTTTACACAATGTCAAAAGCCAGTAAACAAGAACTCCCAATGACTTTTTGTTAAACACTCACATCGTGGGGCATTTTTATGTAGTGCCTCATCTCATCAGTTCAGAGTGAGAGGCACCATAACCTGCCGAGAGGGTGGCGCCCCTACAACCTCCCTGAAATATCATGAAAAATATCTCGAGTCCTTAGAGCTTCGCCAGGGTGGCTGCTGATGGTTTTGACCATTAGGAAACAGCTGATGTTGATGAATCAATTACCTTCTTGAACTGAACTCTCCCATAAAGTGTGCATAATCTAAGAAGAGAGCAAGTTTAGTCTGAATAATGCTAAATTCTTAGAATCTTGTTGACTTCACTATTCCTTATAACCAAAAACAAACAGACAGAACAACCTAGGCTAACTGACAGATTTGGGAAGACTGAGGAGGGAGAAATTTATGTATAACAACGACAAAAAGCAGCGGCAAATAGATGGGAACCCATGTTAATAATAAGATAGAATGAATACTGTAATATTCGAATACACTCCTTCTAGAAAACTATCAAGGCTTCGTATGAACTCAACAATTTGCTACAGATATCTTTAAAGTGTCTACGGTAAGGAACAAAATGGTGTTGGCAAATTCTGCTTTTAACAAACTTTATGTTACCATCCTTTCTCATGAAAAATGTTTTCCTTTCTTTTTTCGAGGAAGATTAGCCCTGAGCTAACTGCTGCCAATCCTCCTCTTTTTGCTGAGGAAGACTGACCCTGAGCTAACATTCATGCCTGTCTTCCTCTACTTTATACGTGGGACGCCTACCACAGCATGGCGTGTGCCAAGCGGTGCCATGTCCAAACTCGGGATCCAAACCAGGAACCCTGTGCCACCAAAGCGAAATGTGCGCACTTAACCACTGCGCCACTGGGCTGCCCCAGTGAAAAATGTTTTAACTTGAGTGTTCATTTCTCAGTGAATATTAGTGAAGGGAACATTTGTATCTTACAATTTTTTAGATAAATTTGCTCTAGAAGTATTTAAACAGATCCCACACATATTTAGGGGAAGAAATGAGAGATCAATTCAATACATTTCCATCTACTAAAAAACATGTTCTCTTAATTCTCAAGGGATCCTTTTTTAACTTCTATTTTAAGCTTAGTAGCTTGAGTCCCTATAAAACAAAATTAACTCTGCCACTGGAAATTTAAAGAGATTGTGTCCTTACTTTGTTTATTTATAAAGCAGAACTCAGACGTTCCTAGTATCTTTTTTTAAAAGTTTATACACAAAGAAAAATTTGTTGGAAAAATATATAAATTTAAAACAGATACTAAAATTATTGTACAAGGTGACACAAGTTAATTGCTTTTTCCGTATTTTTCTACTGAAATTGAATTCAGTTTTTATATATAATTCTGATATTATTATAAGTCTAGTTCTTATTTATTACAGAAAACTGACAGATCCCATGAGCAGAGTATTTAGATTTTTAATAGCATGTTAAAAAGCACAGATTCTTCCCTACTGTTTAGAATTGTGAATAATCCAATATTTTTCTGTGTCCTGTGAATTCTGAGCTTTGCTCCTTGAAATTCTCGAGTTCAAAAGAAATGCAAATTGCCTGAAGAGAGGGTGTATTAAGATATTATGATATCGCCTAATTATCACTGCTTTTCTCTCCTTTATGCCATAGGGTATAGGGGTAGATTCTATCCTATGGGGTTTGATCCTTAAATTGATCAACCTAATAGATAGATTGATCGATTGATACATAAATAGATAGATAGATCAGTTGGCTCTGATTTTATATATTTCACTTGTCTTTGACTATTCTTTCTTTTAATTAATTAAATTTTTTTTTTTTTGAGGAAGATTAGCCCTGAGCTAACAACTGCTGCCAATCCTCCTGATTTTGCAGAGGAAGACTGGCCCTGAGCTAACATCCGTGCCCATCTTCCTCTACTTTATATGTGGGACGCCTGCCACAGCATGGCTTGACAAGTGGTGCGTAAATGTAGGTCCGTACCCAGGATCCGAACTGGGGAACCCCAGTCTGCCAAAGTGGAACATGGGAACTTAACTGCTGGGCAACCGGGCCGGCCCCTGATTATTCTAGTGAAACAGTATTTTTAGGAAGTAGAAAAAAAATCAGGAAATCAGTCCCAAGTGTTGCTTATTTCTGTATCCCATTTTGTTCTAATCTTTGAGAATGTCTTATATTTAAGAATCTAATTTTGTCAGGTTTATAAGTTTTTGCAATATCATAAAGACTTCTTTCTCTTTCTACTTAATGCATATAACAGAGAATATTTTTTTAAAAATCCATGATATTGGTTGAAAACACTATTTAGAACGAAGCAATAAACGTCTAGCATTTATTTTACTCACATCATTCCCAAAAGGTTACCAATGTAATTACTTAAGAGAACTTGCAAACTTTAAAGTTCATAGATTATGTTATGAACTATTTGTTTAAATAAAACTATTTATATTCTCCCTAATAGAGTATCTTTTCAGGCATCTGGACATGTTAGTAATTGGTATGCAGCCTTGAAAGTTTATTTGAAACAGAAAACATGTGAACATGTGTGCATGCCATAGGCATACACAAGATTTTTATGACATAAATATTTCCAAATCAACAATTATTCCCAGTGTTTTTTTAATCTGTCACCATATATTTTATTACATAGAAATAAGGAGGGTACTAAAGAGACACAGAAGTGGAAATGAATCACACCGTTAAGATATACAATTCTAGTCTGAAAAACTTTCCTCTTTATTGGAGTATGAGGGAAAATAATGCGAGAAGAGTGAAACTCCTTCCAAGACGGCCTCTGTGTGGGAAAAACACACTTCTCTCGTGTTCCTCCTTTACTCTCACACTCCTACCACACTCACAGCACTTCTAACACCAGACACGTTGGGTTTTTCACCACCTGTGACACCAGCCGGGCATCCTACAGTTTAACTCAGTTCTGACGCTGTCTACCTGGAGACAGCATCAGATCCCACAGGTTACGGACTTGGTCCCACAGGACTGCCCCCCTCCACACATGCACTTCAGATGCCAATCACAAGTCCCAGGTGGTCTCCTGTAATTCTGACCAACTGGCTATAAATCAGAGTTCCCACAATCCCCTCCTTGAGTTTGGTAATTTGCTAGAATGGCTCACGGAACTCAGGGAAACACTTATGTTTACTATGCATTATATAATAAAGGATGCAGAGGAACATCCAGATGGAAGAGATGTGTAGGGCAGCGTATGGGGAAGGGGCTTGGAGTTTACATGCCCTCATCAGGAGCACCACCCTCCCAGCACCTCCACATGTTCAGCAACACGGAACCTCTCCAAACCCTGTGTTAGTGGGATTTTTATGGAGGCTTCGTCATGTAGTCATGATCAATTATTAACTCCACTTCCAGCCCCTCTCCTCTCTCTGCAGAGTGGAGGTGGGGCTGAACTCCCCAAGCTTCTAATCATGCCTTGGTCTTTCTGCTGATCAGCCCCGATCTGGAAGCTATTCAGGAGTCCACCAAGCATCACCTCCTTAAAATAAAAGACACTCCTATCACCCAGGAAATTCCAAGGGATTTAGGAGCTCTGTGTCAGGCCCTGGGGTCAAAGGCCAAATATAGAACAAAAGATGCTCCTGGTGTTCTTATCACTTAGAAAATTACAAGGGTTTAGGAGCTCCGTACCAAGAGGAGGGGCAGAGATTGATATATATATTTTCCATTATTTCACAGACTCCTTGTAAGGGATTTGTTGAGAATTTTATGGTCACAATAAACTGGTCTGGAGCAATTTTAAAGGAACAACATGTCTTCTCCTTTCTCTGTCCCAACAGAGTGCTGTGTACACATCTCTATTATACTGATCTGATGCAGTATCGCCATTATTTATTCTTATGTCCACCTGCCTTACTATATTGTACAGTCCTTAAGCCCAGAAATACATTTTGACTGTGCTTTTATATATCTAGCATATTTGACACCTGAAGCAGATAATTATTTTCCACCTTGTACTCATTTGACAAAATTATTTTCAGTAATAATCATAAAATGCAACAAACCTATTTTGTCTGTGAACTAAAATTTACACTTGCCCATCAAAAATATAACACTTGGCAGTTTGCACTCTACTTCACTGATTTAAGTTTTAAGTGCAAATAAAAAGTGGCCACACAGAATAATAAGATTGTAAGTTTGTGGTGACTCAAGTTCTGTTTCTTTATCTTTACATTGTGCTATCTTTGTTTATTTAGAAACGAGTGTTCAAGTGAAGAAGTATACAGTTCCACCAGGGTTGGAGACACAAATAGGTTAACAAATAGGCTAACTGCAACTCAGTTTCCCAAATTAAATTCCATGTAGATTAGAATGTTAGTTAAAGCATGAGTAATAAAAATGTCCTAATTTGAAGTATGTATATGTATATATAAAATTATAAAATATATATAATAAAAGTTCAACAGTAGTTTCAGCAACTGTTTAAAATATTTACACCAACATAATGGTTTTGGAGAAATGAAGTATTTTCTTACTGACTTTGCTTACAATTGTCAATATATATTGATAAAAAGAGGATGAACTTCTAGCTGCTTTATTACCATCTTTATATTCTCTCTGGACTGGGCACCACCCTTAATCGCCAGCACCTGGGGCAGACCATTTGCAGCACCCCACTCTTAGCACACCATTGGTTGCTCTTAGTCCAAGTGCCAGACAATGTCTATCATATAATCTATGCTAAATACTTTTGACAAATGACTTATTAAGAAGTTATTAAGTTGTCAAAAGGTATTCTTAAACCTACTATTATGTTTTTGTACATTTTTGAGAAATACCGTCAGGCACAAAAATAATCTGGTTCTGGTTCTTTCTATAATTGTTCTCTGTTACCACCAAAAGCCACCAAGCCTCACACTTTACTTCTTGTAGTCTGGGAACCTAAACAGCTTATGAGACCAAGTGTGAACCACTTATTATTGTAGTTTGTATAGCAGCTTTTAGCATCCCAAATAATATATTTCAAAATGAAAATAAATGAGATAATATTGTTATGCAATTAGCAGAATGTCTGAAACACAGCGTACATGGAACACATGTCAATTTCCTTCTTCTTTGTTTTCCTGCCTGATTTACGATGCGAGGCATTTGGAAGGTGGGGAGTGGCAGGGGGAGTATAAAGGAGGTGAGAAATCACCAAATTGTTATTGCCAGACTTATAGTCCATTATTAAAATAGTTTTTACCCACATTATTGGAGTAGTGGAGACTCACAAAACATTGTTTTCCTTATCTGTATTCTCATTTTAACTGTTGACAATAAATTAGAAAAACAAATAATTACTGTCAAAATGGCAACATAATATTTTTCACTGCGTACTCCTTCATAACCCATTTTACAAGATAGAAGGCTTTCCCATGTCAGTTTGTAAGTTTTATCTTCCTTCTATTTTTAAGGTATAAATCAAGAAAAAGAAGTGTAGCCCTAAATTATTCAGGATTTACTGCAAAAATATTGAAAAGTACATTTGGATGCTGTCCTTTTTACTTTTCTCGCCCAAATACCCAAATACCAGCTTCAATTTCATTTGTATATTATGGAATATGGTCAGCAGAAAAAAGGGGGAGTTACTGACAGAGTCAATGCTATAGACTTCTTTTAAAATAAATATTAAGAACATAATTATTTACTCTTTCAAGCAAATATCATATTTGACTTTGTAAATAAATGTTAAAATATTGATTAACTCTAATAAGCACAGCATGTATATTTGTGGTAGATTTTTTTTTTTTTTTTTTTTTTGCAAAATAGCTGCCATCATTCCCTTTTCTTTATCCAGGGCCCTGGATGGCTGGTATCCTCCCACACTGACTCTAGGCTTGGCTGTGTGACTGGCTTTGGTCAATGGGATAAGAGCAAATGTGTCATAAGTTAAGAATTGAACTTTGTGTGTGTGCTTTAAGGACTGCCTTCTCTCGCTGCTCTGGCGAAGCTGTAGTACCATTATGTCAAGAAGCCCAGGCAATGCTGCTGGATGATGAGACAGCGAGGCCGTCACCCCAGGTCCTTGTGCCACACTGATCAACAGCCTGCCAACTGCCAGATGTACAAGCCACTGTCTGACTCTCCAGCTGGATACAGACACATAAGAGAGCCTAACAGAGATCAGTCCAGCCCACTCAGACCAGAACAACTGCCCAGCCAACCCACGGAGCTGTGGGCTAAACAAACTGATTGTGGTCATATGCCACCCAAGTTTTAGAAGTAGTTTGTTACACGGTAGAAGCTAACAAATACAATCTTTCTAGAAAATTCCCAAACACCCAGGCAATCCTAGTAGAGCTAATAATCCCATACAAAGAGGAAGTTTGTTTTAAACTTAAAAATACTGACCTGAACATATAGGCACAGGTTGCCCTTCTAACACCATCTCTAATTGCTGTCTCCTTTTCTAATAGAACTGCAGGAACCATACCCTGTCTGGCAATGCGATGGATGCAATGATAGTCGAATTCCACCAGGAATCTTTAGGAAAATCTGAAGCAGGACACATGGATGTAGTAGGGGACATTGATTGAATTTTTGTGAAGAGCTACATATTGACCTAAGTACTTCTCATGCATTACTTCATTTACCCTTCAAAGAATTCTGTATTTTAATCGCCATTTTAAAGGAAAAAAAATGAGGCCAACAAAGCCTCGATCACTAGCCACAGATAACTCAACTAGAAAGTCGATGAATCGGGATCCAAATATATATCTGTCTGACTCAGAAACTGTTTAAATATCTCCTGACCAGCAAAACACCTTGTAGTTTGTATAAAGACTTAAGGCTGCTAGAGCGTAAAGAGATTTTTAAAATATGTAACTAACACCGTTTCTAAAGATGGAGAAACAATGATCTAGAGAAGAAAACTTGATGGTTTCCCAGTTAGAGAGTGGCACCGCGGGAACTAGAAGCTTCGTTATAGGAAATTGGAGTCTCACTCCTCACAAGGTTACATATGATTCCTATGCGCTGTGTGTTTTAGGTCTCAGCCTCTGTAACCAGGATGGAGGGTGACTGCAGGTGAATTTCAGGTGGGGGTGGCAGGGATAGAAAATATCCCATCAGAATGTTCGAGGTTGGCGACTGCCAATTTTTCTGCTAATATTCCAGCATCACGTCATTGTTTATCTATGGTAACCTCAAATTTCTTGGTTTTCTAACTTAAGGAATTTTTCAGAGATGCTTATGTATGAGCAATTCCCTAAATCTAACAATATACTTTCTCTCATTTCCTTATTTGGGATGAAAACACAGTTGGTATTTTGACTTGTAAGGTTAAAGAAAATTCAAACAAGATTCTCTTTAACCAATTCAATAAGAGCTAGAGCCAGAATTAACTATTTTAAAGAAAACATTTGAAAAGATTTTTTTAGTGTTAAGGAAAATGAAATGTCAGTAACAGTGTTTTGGCACCAGAATGTCTTCGATTAAAGAACAAATGTAAACTTTCTTATCTGACTTTCAATCACCTACTCCAGATTTCTACATTACTTCTGATATTACCTTAAATTTTTTTTCTCATTGTATGTTCCCTATTTAAAATATTATTTGGTATGATAATGCAATTCAAGCAGGTGGACAAACTGCATGACTTAGAAATTTCAATATTTAGAAGAGAATTTTCTTCCGGATCTTATCCACAACTTAAATTATTTTACATGCTGTGTTGAATATACCATGACTCGGGCAATGTTGTCGTCAAAAGGTTGCATTGCCTTTGGAATCATAAATACGTAACAAACACAGGTTAAGCTCAGGCATTGGAGGACCAAGTGTCACTAGCCACATTTATTCAGACTTTGATTCAATAACCTCATCCGTCCCTAACAATGAGAACGTCTCTGATTTAAAATAACATGGTTTGTCCTCCCTGCCCCCCTCCATTCTCTACTCCTCTAACCTTGTTTGATTTTTCTCTGACATCCATCTATTTATTTGTTTTTCTGTTAATTGCTATCTCATGTACGTTCTTTGAGTTCAGCAACATTATCTGTCACTACTGTACCCTCGGTGTCTAAAATGGGGCCTAACCCACAAGAATTGCTCAGTAAATATTTTCGAATGGAGGAATTATACCCTTCCTATCTTTTGTAGTTACATAAAATCTTGCAAAGTTATTTAGTCTTTTAAAACTTCAGTTTCTGCAATAACAGATTAGAAGTGTGAACTGGGCTTGTGTGTTAACTAGTCTTATTACCTCCTCCTCAACCCCTGGCCCTTCACACTTATTTGTGGGGTTTCTCGTGATATGTCGCGTATGTAGTAAGAATAAGTCTACCACCCGTATTTGCTATTTTCTTTCCGTTCCCTCCCTTCCCTTGTCTCCTCCCCTCTCATCTTGTCTCCTCTCCTCTCTCTCTCTCCCTCTGATCTCTGCTATTGCCTTTAGTGCTAGTAGATGAGCTGCCCTCTCTAGGTGCTTCTATCTCCTACCAGGCCCCTACTATCTCCGAATGGCCCCTAGTTCGTAACACACACAACCAAGGTTTTGTGTCTGGGCTCTTAGGATGACTTCTCTTCTAGAAGACCTCTCGGCCACCCATTCAAACACAATCCCAGCAGCTTTGATTGATCTTGTCAAATAACCTTAAACCTAAGGGAGGTACAGTTTAGGCTATCTCCCACTGTATTTTCCTGAAACTCCTCGGAGACGGCAGGCAACAAATGAATATTAGCTTCTGTCCAGAATCTAGAATGGAATAAGAATTACTTTGGAACTAAAAGAGATTTGAAGATTATTCATTCTAATTGAATGCATGAGGAAACTAAACCAAAAGAGGTGAAAGGACAAGCTTAAGCTTGTGAGTTATTGAGTAGTGGGAGCAATGGTATTTGAGACTAAATGAGGCAAGATAAGTGTGGAGAGAAAGTTATTTTAAAATGTCAATAGATGTGAGCGTGTGTGTGTGTGTTTTCTTGGAGTTTTCTCCTATCCTCTGATTCTTCCATCTATTTAGTCAGCAACATATTGAACAAAGGAGGAAATTACATAGTAGAAACCAAAATAATAATACACGTATAGTTTTTGTGTTTTGTAACTCTGAAGTCTACACCTAGAAAATGGGAGACAGATGTTGAGGCAAGAGACTTGGGAGGATGTGTGATGAGTAAGAGAACAGGTTGCCTCTCTGAAAACTAGAAAGACGTCTTTGGTTGCACAGGAAGGCTGAGAGACAGAAGAGAATCAGCCTGAGGATAGAGAGGTCAGTGGAGCCCAGGAATAGGCAAGAAGAGCTGCTGGACCACATAAATAGGAATGGAATCGGCACTCAGAGATGGAGAGAACACCTGCTGTCCCACATACCCCAGCAGCTCTGTGGGAGGAAATGCCTCAAGTTCCCAAAAGGCTCCAAAAGTGTTGGGACTCGGGTTTCACTTTGGTGTCTTTTCCATTGGCACCTGGATTCAATGTAGACTTTGACCATTGACCATTAGGAGCTATAGCCTCCCTGATTTTGCTCTTTCCCTGAATGTCCACATACAACCTTTCAGCAAAATTATCAGCTCTACCTCCCAAACTCTCCCCCACCTCTGTCTGCTTCCCTCCATCTTAGAGTATAATTACTTTGCTCCAATCCACCCTCATGTCTCACCTAACTAATTTCCCAGGAGTCTGGTTTTCCTCTCGTCCAGCTAAAATCCTTGTTTCACATAGCAGCCAGGATGTTTGAAAAAAGAAAATTGCAACATTTCACCCCCTCCAATGGCTTCTCATATCATTCACAGTAATCTAACTATCTTGCTCTGGCTTATCCAGCTCTCTGTAATCTGGCCCCCACCTGCTTCAGTGAACTATTTCCTTTCTCTCTCCTCCTGGTCCACTACCCCATGACATACGGGCCTTTCTTCAGTTCCTTGAAAATTCTAAGCTCTTCCCACCTTGGGTCATTTTCTCTAATTCCACCTCTTTCCTGGATGCACTTTTCTCTCATCTTTCCGTACTTATTTCTTTTTTGTCACTCAGATCTCAACTGAAACTTTCAGAGGGGCCTTTCCCAAGCACTGTGTTTAAAGTAGCCACTCGGTTATTCTCCATCCCACAGTCTAGCTCTTCACACTAATGAATATTTGTGGTTTACTCATTTGCTTGATTATTGTCTGTCTTCTCCATTCGATTATAAGCTCCACGAGAACAGAGACACTTTATTGTGTTTGTCAGTGCTGGCCCCTCTTGTCTAGAACAATGTCTGATACATAGTAGTCACTCAATTTGGTAATGAATGAATGAATGGATGAATGAATGAACCTTTGTCTTTGAACGTGGCTTGAATCCTCTCTGGCTGACCATTTTCAGTGTCCTGGGATGCTCATGAGTCCTTGTGAAGAATGTGCTGGAGAGCTGGTGGGGGCTTGGAAGCCACCTTCTCTCCCTCCTCCCCATACACACATATTAAGTGATACTGAAAGAAACTCGCTTGAGATCTGCTCCAAGGTGGGTCAACGCAGAAACACAATCCCAATATGGGTCAGAGTCTCCTATAGAGCATAGAAGAAGCTCAATAAATGCTACTTGCCTTTTTACATTTGTTTTTGAATTATTTGCTTACATTCAGAGGCAGAAACGTATAAGGCCTCACACTTTGGAGTTAGATGACTACCCGGTACTGCCAATTATTGGTTATATGATCTCAGGCAATTTATATTTTCCTTTTTTGTTTTGTATGATCAAGCATCTGTATAAAGGGGAAACTAGAATCAGAGTTAAGAATGTTTCTGTGAAATTGGAAGAGAGAATGCTTAACAAGAAAACTAAATTATCTCTAGTTACTCATAGTTATAGCTGATTATCTCATCTCTAATGAAAAAAGGTATCACTAATAATAGTTAAGAATAGTTATTATTAATGCTGAGTTATTACTAATGATAACTTACTAATGATAATAGTTATTAATAGTTATCATAGTTAACATTGATGATAGTTATTTTTAAGTACTTAGATGTGTTAGATAATATTCTAAGCACAGTAGATATGTTAACTCTTCACAATAACTGTAAGCAATTAGTTTTATACCCATCATATAGATGAGGAAACTGAGGCCCAGGAAATTTAAGTAATTTCTCTAAAGTTCTACAACTTTAGAGAAGTAATTTGCCAGAGTTGGAATTTGAATCCAGAAATTCTTTTTTTTTTTATTGAGTTAATGATAGGTTACAATCTTGTGAAATTTCAGTTGTACATTAATGTTTGTCATTCGTGTTGTAGGTGCACCACTTCACCCTTTGTGCCCACACCCCACCCCACCTTTCCCCTGGTAGCCACTAAAGTGTTCTTAGTCCACATTTTTTAATTCCTCATATGAGTGGAGTCATACACAGATTATCCTTCTCTCGCTGGCTTATTTCACTTAACATAATTCCCTCAAGGTCCATCCATGTTATTGCAAATGGAATGATTTTGTTCTGTTTTACAGCTGAGTAGTATTCCATTGTATATATGTACCACATCTTCTTTATCCATTCATCTGTTGATGGGCACTCAGGTTGCTTCCATGTCTTGGCTATTGTAAATGATGCTGCAGTGAACATTGGGGTACATAGGACTTTTGGGATTGCTGACTTCGAGCTCTTTGGATAAATACCCAGTAGTGGGATGGCTGGATCGTATGGTAGTTCTATTTTTAATTTTTTGAGGAATCTCCATACTGTTTTCCATAGTGGCTGCACCAGTTTGCATTCCCACCAGCAGTGTATGAGGGTTCCTTTTTCTCCACAACCTCTGTAACATTTGTTACTATTAGTTTTAGATATTTTTGTCATTCTAATGGGTGTAAGGTGATATCTTAGTGTAGTTTTGATTTGCATTTCCCTGATGATCAGCGATGATGAGCATCTTTTCACGTGCCTATTGGCCATCCGTATATCTTCTTTGGGGAAATGTCTGTTCATGTCTCCAGCCCATTTCTTGATTGGGTTGTTTGATTTTTTGTTGTTGAGCTGTGAGAGTTCTTTATATATTGTGGATATTAAGCCTTTGTCGGATATATGACTTGCAAATATTTTTTCCCAGTTAGTGGGTTGTTTTTTTGTTTGAATCCTGTTTTCATTTGCCTTGAAGAAGCTCTTTAGTCTGATGAAGTCCCATTTGTTTATTCTTTCTATTGTTTCCCTTCTCTGAGAAGGCATGGCGTCCGAAAAGATCCTTTTAATACTGATGTCAAAGAGTGTACTGCCTACGTTTTCTTCTAGAAGCCTTATGGTTTCAGGTCTCACCTTTAGGTCTTTGATCCATTTTGAGTTTATTTTGGTGAATGGTGAAAAAGAATGGTTAATTTTCATTCTTTTACATGTGGCTTTCCAGTTTTCCCAGCACCATTTGTTGAAAAGACTTTCTTTTCTCCATTGTATGCCCTCAGCTCCTTTGTCGAAGATAAGCTGTCCATAGATGTGTGGTTTTATTTCTGGGCTTTCAATTCTGTTCCATTGATCTGTGCATCTGTTTTTGTACCAGTACCATGTTTTGATTACTGTAGCTTTGTAGGATGTTTTGAAGTCAGGGATTGTGATGCCTCCCGTTTTGTTCTTTTTTCTCAGGATTGCTTTAGCAATTCGGGGTCTTTTGTTGCCCCATATGAATTTTAGGATTCTTTGTTCTAATTCTGTAAAGAGTGTCATTGGGATTCTGATTGGGATGGCATTGAATCTGTAGATTGCTTTAGGTAGAACGGACATTTTAACTATTGAACCCAGAAATTCTGTCTCCGAAGTCCCTTAATAGAGAGCCTGGCGTATAATAAATATTAAACTAGTTTTACATACTATTATAGCCTCTCTTTCTTAATTTGCATCTTTTTTATTATTTGTATGAGCCTAAACATAGCTTTTGTCATATTTCTTGGCAGGCAAGATCTTTTTAATATCACAACAAGATGTTCGATATAACATTACAACATCTAAAGAAATGTTTGAACTCCTTTAGGTATTTAAAACTAAAAAGAAGCCATATTTTTTCTGGGCAATAGTGGGTAGGGGCTGGGGTGGCGTTTCAATCGAAGCCCTTCACTCTTGTGTGAACAATAAACCCTGCATAAGTCGCTAGCCTCCCTCGAATTCTCTGTCACCCATGAACAAAGCCACATGCCACTCGAAGTTCTAAAATGACTGCTTTCATTTTGGGATACAATTTTTGATCTGTGCATTGTCATTTCCTAAATCTGAGAGGCCCAAGGACCCAGGTCACAGAAGTGAGGGAAGCTAAACTATAGCTGTCGCATCTGGCCAAATTAATTCTCTCCCACAGCCGTGGCCCCTGTCAGAAGCATGTTGTGTCCAGTATTTGTCTCATTATCTTCAAATTGTGCTTTAGAAAATGCATCTCGGGGTGATATGGCTCCTCACGAGGGAAAAGATATAATTTGCTGGGCTGATGTGACACAGTGCGAAGACAGACCACATTCTCTACCAGTTTCAAAGAACAATGACAGTAAGCTTTTTAGGAGCTCCCATTATGCTGCTCTGCGATGATCAGCTCCCATCCCAGTAAAGCCTACCAATGCATATGATTCTAATAAAAAATGAGAGCTGGAGATAGTTCAAAGTCGGACAGGGGGCGGGGGTTACGGAAGAGAGCAGAGACAATTTTCTGAATTTAACTGATAACAGTTGAAATGTAAAACCCTAAAAGAGAAAAATCTAAGAGTTTTACCTTATTCATATCCATAGTGTAATTACGCATATGGACACCGCGAACCTCAGGATTGTGGCCAATTTTCCAGGAGACATTGGTATCAAATAGTCAAATAGTCTTTCCAATAGTCTCCACTTATTTTAACCACGTCTTGATTTTTTTATTCAAAACAATGGTCACATAACTGGTATACACATTCCTATAAGTTTAAGACATACTTGCTTTGGGAACATCACCTTTCTGTGTCTAATGGAAAGACCAAACATAAATAATTAGAAATAAACCTATCTTTATAATGTGAGGATGAAGAATCAGAATATGAATATTATTTTCCTTCTTGAATATTGTTCTTTGAAAACAGAGACAGGATTCTAAGACTTTGGGGGTTGGAAGAGATGAAGTAATTTCTGTTTGCAACACACTGGGAGAAGCAAAAATATGATTCTTAAATTGTGCAATACTTATTTTAATACAATGCGAGCCTACAGATACAGTACACCGAATTTAACAAACCAGAAGTAAGCTTGACATTTTACATAATAATTATATTTTTAAAGACACGAAAAATGTTTTTCAATAATTTAACTACATTAAAAATGCATTTTATTTCTCTCTAACTAATGAATTATTTGTGTAACTCCCATCTTTGGTTTTCAGACATTAGTGTGCTAATGACAATTTGAGGTGTTTGTTCAAAATGTAGATTCCTGGGTCCCTTTTCTAGAGTACCTGATCTTGTAGGTTTGGTGAAGAGCATGGAAATCTATTTCTTCTTCTTCTTCTTTTTTTTTTTTGGTGAGGAAGATTGGCCCTGAGCTAACATCTGTTGCCAATCTTCCTCTTTTTGCTTGAGGAAGATTGTCACTGAGCCAACATCTGTGCCAATCTTCTATTTTATATGGGACGCCGCCACAGCATGGTTTGATGAGTAGTGCTAGGTCTGCGCCCAAGATCCGAACCTGCGAACCCCAGACCTCCAAAGTGGAGCACACAAACTCAACCACTACACCACTGGGCTGGCCCCCTGGAAATTTGCTTTTTTAACAAGCATTTAGGGAAACACTATCTATATTCTCCATCTGTGAGAGGAAATCTCACTTTCACTGAATGCCTACTGTGTCCCCCTTTTACAAATCATTTATTTCTTTACTCTTTACACCAGTCTTTTGAGTTAAACACTATTACCCACATTTTATTGACAGGTTAACTGAGGTGGAAGAATGACGTGTTTCTCATGATCATGCAACGTATAAAACGTGAAGTCAAAATTCAAACAGAGGCTGATAGAACTTCGGAATCAAAGACACTGCGCTTCCCTAAACACTGACTATCATGGTAAAGACACATTTTAAAGCAATGCTAGGAATAAAGTGGTATTCTCTATTTTGTAGAGAAAAACCTTAGATAAATTAGATCAGCGGTGTCAAGAGAATGACAATCTTTTGAATGACGTCTTCTAAATTCTCATCAGAAAATCATAAACCATTGGAAAGAGAAGACAAAATGAGCACTGGGTTAAGAGAGTAGTTTAAAATGAGAAGCCAAATTGCATGTTCTACTCAAAGGTTAGTGAAGTATGAACAAGCATGCCCATGAACTGTGACCAAATTCTGGTTAATCACATTTGCGAGTTTAACAATGTCAGCTGCTCTAAACTTAGTTATGGGAAGCTATATATAGCATTAGATTAAAACAAATGGAGAACAGCAAACAAATGCTTCTTAGCATTAAAAAATTGCACATTTCTTTATTGTCTTCATTTTTGGCAATTTTAGAAATTTGTTGCAGAGGTGGAGTGGCACCATGTTGTAAATTCATAATTTATTGAGCAGGCAGTTGGCAGAATTCTAAGATGGCCCCCAAATACCAACCCTCTGCATAATACCCACACCTTGAGGGTTGGTGGGCCTCACCTAATCAGGTGGTGGTGGTCAGAGGCAGAAGAAGTCAGAGAGGTTCAAAGCATGAGAGGGTCTGTGGAGGGGCCAATGTGGCAAGGAGCTATAGGAGGACTTCAGAGCTGAGAGAAGCCCCTGGTCTACAGCCAGCAAGAGAACAGAGACCTCAGTACCAGAGAACAATATTCTGTCAACAGCCATGTAAACTTGACAAAAGGTCTCAAGCACCAGAAAATGACATACCCCAGCTGACAGCTTGATGAGGCTTAACGAGAGGCTGAGGAGAGAACTTACCTTAGCCAGGCCTGCACTTCTGACCTATGAAACCATGAGATAATACATTTGGGTTGTTTTAAGACTCTATATCTGTAGTAATTTGTTACACAATAATAATAATAATAACCTAACACAAGTACCTCCTATATGCCAGTACCGAACTAGGCATAGAGGTACAGCAATGAATACGACAGACAAAATTCTGTGCCCTAATGGATCTAAGAAAGTAATGGGGTAAAACTGACAATACACATGTAAAATAGAATAAATGTTTGTGTAGATTTTCACCACCGGCAAGTTCTACAGAGAAAACAAAATAGGGCAAGACTTAGAGATTGGCTTGATGGGGTTGGTGAAGTTCTTTAATCAGTGGGTCAGGGAACGACTATGGGAAGAGAGAGTTGCATTGACGCCAAAATGATGAAAAAGAGGCACCAGATAGGGACCGGGGTTTGGATTTTATTCTAAACCCTTTGAAGAGTTGTAGGCCTGAGGAAGAGGGTGTTTATCTGAATTACTCTTTGAGAAGATGTCTCAGTGGAGAATGAACTGAAGCAGGGGGACGAGGGCAGTGGGGAGGCGATGGTGGAATCATTGGCCAAGAGTGACCTTGCTCCTTACAAAGATTTTGCCATCACCCAGGAAAGATCATGAAGGATCAGGCTGGAGACAGAATCCCCAGGCTTGAAAGAGGGATGTCACATAATGTTGTCATGAATCACATATGCTAGACATCGTCTTCCACAATTTATAGGAAATAAATTTTTCTCTGGGGTATTTCCAAATCCTAACATAGACTTTTATCACAGTAAGAGTGGGAGAGAAGAAGGCAAGAGTGGGGAAGGAAGACGGAGGTGGAAATTTTGTTAACCTAGTTAGAAAGCCAAAACATGACTTGATGTTTTCAACAAATTAGTAGACCAGAGGAAAATGGACTTTAAACTTTTACATACTTAAAGCATTTCATAAGATTGCTCCAAATAATATTCAAAGTCTGACAATCATTTTTTTTCCTAGTAACAGATAGTAGGAATTCAGTTAACATTTTTTGTTTGCCCAAGGACATAAATGTCGAAACTATGTAAAGTGAGTGCTGCCTTAATTCAAAATTAACTTATTATGATCAGAATCAGTGTCAGACTGTCAAAAAACTGGAAAATTCTACACTCACATTCTTTTTAATAACATGGACAATGTTCGCAATGAAAAAATGCAGATATGGCATATATTTGTGCATATTTTTAAATATGAGCCTTTTCCTCTGCATATCTAACTCTGAAACTAATAGGGAGGAATAATACTACACACAGACAAGGAAACGCGAGGAATTTTCTTCAGGATTAATTAACCACAATGTGCAAAATTTAAAAGATGCTTTCAAATAAAATTCCCAGCTCTAATTAGTCCCAGAGAGATGACAATGGAATAGAATACAATTTTCTTCACTCACTCCTTGCTTTCACGTCTCTTTCTATTGTCACCCCTTGAGCAAACTGTTTTAGATGCCATTGTGCCCCCCCAAAATTCATGGTGAAGCTCAAATCCTTGAGTTGAGTTGAAACGCAACTACAAACCTTGCAAAGGTCACTGGAGATGGGGCCTCTAAGGAGTAATTAAGGGTAAATGAGGGCAGAAGGGTGGGGCCCTAACCCAACAGGATTTGTGTCATTATAGGAAGAAATGACAGTGATCTCTGCCTCAGAGAAAAGGCCATGTGAGGTCACGGTGAGAAGCCCAGAAGGGAGTTCTTATCAGAAACCAACCCTGCTGACACTTTGATCCCGGACTTCCGGCCTCCAGGGCTGTGACAAAATAAATTTCTGTTGTTTAAGCCATTCTGTCTGGGGAATATTTTTACGGCAGCCAGAGCAGATAAACAGGCAACCTGAATCCCAAAATTAGAGACATGTCATGTAGTCATATAATTAGAACAGCAGTGATAGCACTAATTTCACGGAAGTTGAGTTTACACAAGCAGATCAACATCCTTAATCCACCAGCTGGTGGACGTGTTCACTTTAGATTAAAGTCACAAATACAGGGCCTCCTGACCCTTGGGAACGTTAGTGTTGAATTGGCCACTGAATAGGGCTTTCGTTTTAATGCTTAAGATTCTGACCAGTTTTCATTGTATTCTTAACAAAGTTGATGCTGCCCCATTCTGAATTGAAGATCAGTTTAGTAACCATATTATCCATAGGAAGCAATTTTTGCGTTAAGGTAATGGACTCTGACTAAATCCTCCTTACTCCAAATAGTTGCTCTTCCAATTATCTGAGAAGGAATTGTCTAATCTCCATATGCAAATGAAAAATCAAATGTGAGCAGCAACCACGATGATCATGAAAAAGACCGATATTACTTGACTGAGGAGGAGAAGCAGCAGTGCCAGTCACAGGGGTCGGGCCGCACTAGGGGTAGGAACAGTCACGGCAGCAGCTCAGGGTTTCTACCTCAGCAACACGACATTTTGGGCTGGGGACTTCTCCATTGCGGGGGCTGCCACATGCACTGTAGAGTGTTCAGCAGGATGTCTGCCTTCTACTCACTAGATGCCAGTAGCATCCCCCTAGTTGTGACAACCAAAAGTTCCAGGGGTCAGCCCTGTGGCGTAGTGTTGAGTTCCATGTGCTCCACTTGGGTGGCCCATGTTTGCAAGTTTGGATCCCAGACGCAGACCTACACCACTCGTCAGCCATGCTGGGGCGGTGACCCACACATAAAATGGAGGAATATTGGCACAAATGTTAGCTCAGGGCAAATCTTCCTTAGCCAAAAAAAAAAAAAAAAGAATGTCTGCAAACATTGACAAGTGTCCCCTGAGGGACACAATCAACACCCTTGCTCTGTGGAGAACAACTAGTAATAGCTGCTATTTATTGAGCACTTCCTATGTGCTAAGCAATGCTTAAGCATTTTACAAATGTAAATATTTTTTTAATTCTCAAAACAACCTTAAATGTAAATACTGTTATTACCCCCGGGTTACAGATGGGGAAATTGTGGCCCAGAGATTAATTAGCTCCCTGCAGCTGCACAGCTAGGAAGCATCTTTCATTTTATTTATTTTGGCTTTCGAATCACATTTTATTTTTGGCAGGAAGCATGATAGAAATATTTTAAAATAAATACTCTTAAATCTTGGAGACTTTCTCTTTAATATATAAATGAATTGATTCATTTTTTAAAAGCGTACAATGTGATGATGTACGTATACCCTGTGAAAGGACTCCCCCCATCGAGTTGACACATCCATCATCATCTATTTACCTTTTATTTTTTGGTGAGAACATTTAAGTTCTACCTCAGCAAATTTCAATTTTACAATATGCTGTTATCAACCATAGTCACCATGCTATACATTAGATTATCAGACCTTATTCATCATATAAATGAAAGTTATTTACAGACCTGCCCCTGGTTCCCCCAGTGCCCCCACCCCCCCAGCCCCTGGCAACCAATTTTCTACTTTTCCACTCTCTTTCTTTCTTTTCTGTTTAATTAATTTGTTATTGAGGTAACATTGATTCATAACATTGTATAAATTTCAAGTGTACACCATTATATTTCAACTGCTGTGTAGACTACACAGTGTTCACCATCAAACGTGTAGTTGCATCCATCATGGCATATCTGTGCCTCTTTACCCTTTTCACCCCTCCCCCTTCCCCTCTGGTAACCACCAATCTGTTCTCCTTATCTATGTGTTTGTTTATCTTCCACATATGAGTGAAATCATACCGTGTTTGTCTTTCTCTGTCTGACTTATTTCACTTAGCATGATACCCTCAAGCTTCATCCGTATTGTCGCAAATGAAAGGATTTCACTCTTTTTTAAGGCTGTATAATGTTTCATTGCACATATATACCACATTTCTTTATCCTTTCATCTGTCGGTGAATACTTCCATTGTTTGTATACTTTGGCGACCATGAGTAATGAGTAAACATCTTTTAGAGCTGAGACTTCGATGTAGATGATCACTTTGTAGAGGGAAGCTATAATCATTCATTCAACACAAGAATTTAATAAGAGTTTAATATGCAGAGTATGAAGAAGGAAAGGAAGAAATAAAGTGAATAAGGTTTGATTCTTGTCCTCAAATTGCTCATAGTTTAATAGCAAAAGTTAGAAGAAGTTGTTGGTGTTTGAGGAAAGAATAAGCATGAGGCTTTAGGTCATTTTGGTCTCTCTCACTTTCCTCTCTCTCCATCCTCTTCCCCCAGCATAACAATCTTCCTGGTCATTGCCAGCCCCAGCCTAATTAGGTGGCAGTACATCCCTGAGAAGGTGCTATCTACTGGCTACAACAGAAGCTGAATGGAGGTTAAGAATAGCTTTCCCTGCTGCTGGTGTTTGCCGTTCAATAAGGAACCTACAGGTAACAAATGACTTTCAGAGCTCTACAAGAACTGAGTCTTAAAATAGTGTAATGAGGGGCAATGTTCTGGGAGGAAGATTTGCCAGAAACTCTCAAAAGCGAAGTAGCAAGGTTTGTGAAATATGCATTTCATGTCTTTAAACTGAGTTCCTATTTCAGCCCTCCTCCTGCCTAACTGGAGAACCGTGACATCTGGGCATCTCTCTCAGGAGGCCAATTTAGGGGGTCGGACTAAATAATATCTAAGATCCATTTGAGTCCTAATGTTCTGTGACTCTCTGAAATCTCTGACAGTGAAGCATAACTACCTGGATTATCCCACAGGATTTCTGTGAAAGTAAATAGTTAAATCAGTGTTGGAGTTGGTTTTAAGATTTACGAATTTTGACGAATTTGTTTTATAATTTAAAGATTTGAAAATCCTGTTATGACCATTCATTATCCTTCTTCAGTGGGCCAATAAGAACTGTGCAGTTTGAGGACACTGAGCTAATGACAGCATGACAGCTCAATGTTAATTTCAATGGCTTCTGGGGGTGTGTGATAAAGTTCATGGAGCAGTTTACATGCACAGAATATTTTCCTACAGTCCTTTACAACTTTTTTTTTTTGAGGAAGATTAGTCCTTAAGTAACATCTGCTGCCAATTCTCCTCTTTTTTGCTGAAGAAGATTGGCCCTGAGCTAACGTCCATGTCCATCTTGCTCTACTTTATATGTGGGACGCCCACCACAGCATGGCTTGACAAGTGGTGTGTAAGTCCGCACCTGGGATCCAAACTGGTGAACCCCAGGCCGCCAAAGTGGAACATGGAAACTTAGCCACTGTGCCACAGGGCTGGCCCAGCTTTACAGCTATTGTTATAAGCAATTTGATTTCCCCCTTGTGTTTTGAATGAGGAAACAATAGAGGAACAAAAACTTCAATGACTAGCTTGAGGTCAACTGACAAAATATTGAGAAGAGAGAAAAATGAAATCAAATGTACAAACCTGACAGATTTCAACAGTCGTTTCACCAATAACAGGAGAGAGAGAAAGTTTTTATTCTCTGAGCTTCATTTTATCAAACCTATGAAATCAATTCATTTGCCAATTTAAATCCATTTCTGTTAAGCTGACTAAAGTTTATTATAATTATAATCAAAATAAGAAAAGTAAATATGAAACTAATCCATTTATTTTTTTAATCACTTCTTTAGACATTAAATTTAAAATTTTTCATGGGCCATTTTAAGAAACCCATCTGAAAAACACAAGGAATAAAAACAATTCTCTAATTCTTTGAGATATGTCACACACTGAAAACTTATATTGGAACAAAGGCTGAAGAAATGCATATACCATAGGACAGCAGGACTCCAATTCTAGAAAATGCTATAGGAAAAGCTTTTCCCTTAAAATGTGTCTTAACTTCTCAGGTATATTTGGACTCAACTTCTCAGGTATATTTGGAGCATGGTCAAAGTTGTTGAAGAACGCACAGTAAAGATTTTTGTAAAGAAAAAAGGAGAAGCTTTGCATTTAAAGCCTGAGTAATGCTATCATGTCTATTTCAATTTCATTTCTTTCTAAAGATGATTTTATCCTCAATTTCATACATTACTCTTCAAAGTAAAATAACATGGAGGCAATTATATTATGGCATATATCTCTTGATAAATATATATTATATATACATCAAATATATATATTTGATTTTTGACAAAACACTTTTTTCTTGGTAGCTTTTCAGGTCTCTCATATACTAGGTACTTAATATAAAATGACAGCTGTATTAGTTTTATTGCTGCTATAACAAATTACCAGAAACTTAGTGGATTAAGACAACACAAATTTATCATCTTACATTTTTGGTGGTCAGAAGTTTGAAAATGGGGCCTATAGGACTCAAAACAAGGTGCCATGAGGGCTATGTCGACTGTGGGGACTCTAGAAGAGAATGTGTTCCTTGCCTTTCCCAGTTTCTAGAAACTTCCTCCATTTTTTGGCTCCCTTGAAGCAATGTCACCTTCTGTCTCTGCTTTCCTCATCACCTCTCTTTTTCGGACCCTGACCCTTCTGCTTTGCTCCTAGATCAGCTCATGTGATTACATTGAACCTACCCAGATAATCCAGGGTAATCTTCCCATCGCAAGATTCCTAACTTAATCATGCCTGTGAAGTGCCATGTAGGCAATATATTGACAGCTTTTGGGGACTAGCACATGGACATCTCAGGGGAGGGGCATGACTTTGCTGACCACAGCACAGCTGCCCCAATATCTTCTATTTATCATGTGTGTTGGCAGGCAGAATTTGAAGACATTTCGCCGTGTGAAGTTCAAGTTAAAGGATGCAATAAGGAAAGCTAAAGCACAATGATGAAGAAAATTAAGGCACAAATTCTTAAGTAAGGCTTCTTTTTATATTTAGCGAAAAATATCCTTGTTCTGGAAAGGGTACCATCTCACATAGACCACCTTGGACCCCTACAATCTCTTAAATCCAGTATGTATAGAAGTACCCTGCCAATATGTACTTCTTGCAAAAAAGAAGTTATTAAAATATTGGTGTGAGAGGTGTCAACAAAAACTAAAACAATTTAGGAGTGGATTCGTTTTATTTGGAAAAAGTACAATTGTGCTTCTGAGCTGTTAGGTATCAATACTGCCAGAGTTAGTGTGTTAGTTATAAAAACCATTCATTAATGGTGTCTTACCACGTGTTAACTGCCATGCCACACCCTTTCCATGCGTTTTCTCATTTTGTGTTATAAGCACTACTATGATTCCATTTTACAGGTGCAGAAACTGAAGTTTTTAGAAAAGTAAGTGTCTTTGCCCACTATTACATAAGTGGAACTGGCATTTCAACTCAGTCTGCTCATAATTTTATGAGGGGACAAGATGGTTTCAGTTACCATAAAATTTTCATCAGAAAAGGCATAGATATTTCTGAACTGCCTTGTTACTATTGTTTTTAATTTCTCTTTCACCCTATTCCCAGGGAAATTTATATTGTATTTTCCACCCTTTTGAGTAGGAACCTGAGGTCCTGCAACTGTATCTCAATCATGCTTGCATTTTTTAACTTTCTGAGTAGCAGCATACAATATATGAAAATAATTGAATTTCAAGTCAGATCTTAATATCAAAATGTAGTTTTTCTTTGACCCTATGATAGATATTTTGATTTTTTAATTTTTAAATTCGTCATTTGTTTTGGAAAGAGAACTGGTTTTGGAGAAAGCATGAATTGGATATGCGTTTGTATTTTACAATTTACTCTCTATGTGGAAAATAATTAACTTCCCAGAACCTTAGATTCCTTATCTTTAAGATGGGGAAAATAATACTGGCCTCATGAGATTGTTATATAAGCTCTTAAAAAAGCTAGATTCCTTCTCTAATGGACTATTATTTTTCTAACATCCTCAAAAGGCAGAACTCTCCCTTTTCCCTGATTATTTTGCCACTTATAAAGATATTCTAAAGCCTTTGGGATTGGGAGTGGAAGAAAGCCACATCTTCCCTTATTGTGTTGAGTAAATCTTTTCCCAAATACTGTTTTATTTTTAAGTATATTTTCAGTTGCTTTGAGCAAGGTTGGTCATTATCTCATTATAAATGATTCTTGATCATTTTCTTGATGAACGAACTGCAGTGGGATTCATTAGGAATTTTCAAGTTTGTCATTTTTCTTTGCATTCTTTCTTCTCATCCTCTGCAAAGACAACAACATACTTAGTGTGCATAAAAAGCCAAGATGCCTCTGATTTGTTGAGCCCAATACTAGGAAGAAAATATGAAAAACCAACAACAAATAACTTTTCTAATGCAATCTTTTGAGATAATGCAGTTTCTTGTTTTAATAAGGCCAAGCTGGAGTAATAAAGGTCCCTTCTGTCACCTAAGGCCAGCAGCAACTTGACTCTGTAGAGGTTGAGTGAGCTCTGACTGAGCTTTGAGACAGGAAAGACACCATTCATAACTGTATTTTTAGAAACGTTTTATTGAACTTCCAAACCCTTCTAGGCACATTTACTTCATCTCCCACTTGCTTGGTGTGGAAAAGCAATTACTCTGTGGTGATCGTGCAATCAAATCTGTAAACAGTTATTACATTTCAATTAGAGCTGCATGCAACTCTATATATTTGGTCTGCAGGGAATTACTGCAAATGTTTTTTGATGTTTCCATTCACAAGGGGTCTTACCCCACACATTTGGCTCTCAGCAACACTCAGACCCATTCAAACATCAAAGACTATCTTCCTAGCATAAAGCATTTGGCCTGGGGTTAAATTCTCCTAAGGTATTGGTCTGTGTTCAAACTCCCAAGTCTTCTAGCTATAGCAGAAGTTTTGTCAAGAGAAGTCAGCTTAGACTGGCTTTCTAATGGAGAAAAGATTCTGGTAAATCTTTCGTCATAAAACGTGTACTTGATCACAATCATGGTCTTGGCTGAATGCTGACAAATCAATGAAACACAAACAAAAAATTTGTTATTATCGATAACAAGAATGGTAGTGAAATGGAGGGACAGGAAGAAGGAAATTAACATTTATTAAACACCTAGGATATTCTAGTCACTTTTTTTGGACTATCTCTTTAAATTTTCGCATCAACACTGCGAGGTAGGTATTATGTAACCTACCACCATTCTCCAGATGGGAAAACTCAAATTCAGATTAAGAAATTTGCCCAGATCTACTGGATAGATGGTGGTGCTGGGAACAAATCCAGATCTCTCTGTTTCCAAAGTCCATTATTGATGCTTCTGTCTCCCACTGCACAGTGATTTGGAGAATGTGCTTAATGCTCATCTGTCTTTGCCTTCCTCTTTCTATTGCCCATCATTTCTCACAAGTGCCTTTCAGAATGGCTTGCTTGGTCTGTCCACTCCTTGGACGAGTACCACTGATTCTCTTTAAAATTTCTGTTATTCAAGGAAAAATGCAAGCAACACAGTCAAACGATGAAGGAACTATTCTCCCCACTCGCAAAATGTGTTACATATGGTGGTGGGGGAAGGGAGAACAAGACCAACCACTAACAGAATTTACTAAGGAGGATTTCGCACTTCCATCAGTTACCATGAACGAAAACATATGGACTGAACATTTATTCCAAGCAACAGATTTGTTTCTAGTTATTCTCCAGCAGTTGAAAGAAAAAGAAAGAAAAAAAGAAAACCTTTTAACAGTCATCTGAAAATATTCCCCAAATGAGAGAAATAAGCTTGATCTTTTTTCAGACTGCAGAATTAACATTAAAAATTGAGTCATAACGATTCAATTTAAATATATGTATCAAGCTACTATCACCATGAATCTACTTCTCCATTGGGGATGACATACTATGTGTCCTCAAAAGCATTTATGTTCTGTTTTTGGAGGAAAGACATTCTTACACTACAACAGACTTATTGAACTTTTATTTTGTACTGTTTTCAAGTTATTTCTTTTTATTCATTTTAATCATTATCTTATATGTAATCGGTCTTTTGAATATCATCATAAAGACAAAAATGTGTCTCGATAAGTGGAGACATCCTCCTGTTCCCCATCATTTTGTTTATAATCAATCATTTGCTTCATGTCACCCAAGTTATTGGTTCAAATCTGGAACGATTCATAACTTATAGCATTGGAAAATTCTTCAGGCTGAGCAAAAAGTCGTTGTCAGGAAACCAAAATTAAAAAGTTAAGTTTAAAATTGTTTCTACCCTCCAGGCTCCTGACATATAAAAGTATTAACAACATATGTCTAGGTTAGATTTTTAAACCCCATGAGAGTTAACTTGGATGAGCCTCTTCGAAATATTGTGCTTTTTGAAAATAGAAAGCAAAAGAAAACGGAGGAGAAAGCCTATAATTGCCTTCAAAAAATACATATATGAACTTTTCTCATGTGCTTAGGCAAATCAATCTTACAAATGGGCCCTATTCTGTTTCTGGACCCTTCTTTATATTAGCCTTCACTTATTTTAAAGCTGAGTTGAACGTTCTTCACCTTCAAGAAGCAGTCTCTGACAAACTCATTTCTTCTCCCCATTAAGACTTTCTCCTTTTTCCAATCATTGTCAGCTTGTATACATGAGGTTCTGTCTTGCTTTGTAACTGCTCCTTTAAAACGCTATTCATCTGACCTTCTGAAAAAAGACATTTCTTTTGGAAATTCCTTTCAGTGAGGGCTGATTACAGGAAGAAAAGACTTTAGAATTTAGACCTTTATAGTCTAAAAAGACAAATGCTTATCAAAACATAAAGTAGGTTTAGGACGAACGCGAAATTATCATCAAATCCTGTTGTTAAGAAAAATAAAAGAAGTAGTCTTTTAAATTGCAGTAATGGGGGAGGTAAAAATTACATTTTTAAGATACAAATAAATGTAGAATTGGAGGAGCCTGTGTGAATTTTCTAGTGCTCGTGGATATTTTGACAACGTTCCCTTATCTTGAGATTGCTGTTTTTCCAGACAACCCAGCCTTCCTGCGCCATACTTTCTGCCTCCCTGAGACTAGATCATGACTCTAATACTGTGGGCGGTGCTTAGTCTTAGAAGACATCTCAGTTTACTAGAGCCTCAGATTTTCTCCAACCTCATTTAATCTTACATCGTGCAAATCATATACAGACCCTGCAAACATACAGACAACCTAACATATCTAAAACCGAGCTCCTGCCCTTCCGCTCTAAGCTTCTTCCACCACTGACGACTTCCTCTTTCCAGTTGCTTGTGCTAAAATGCTGGAAAAGTTGGGAGTCCTGATTCATTCCTCTCCTTCTCTCACGTCACTTATTCAATGACTAAGGAAATCCTCTTGGCTCAACTTGTAAATATCTTTACTATCTGACAACCTTACACCACCACCAGACTTCAAGTACAGAGCCGAGCCACCACTGAGGCTCACTGAGCTGCTTTTTTTAAGTCTTCTCCCAACGTTTACCTTTGCCACAGCTATTTTCCATACAGTAGGCAGAGTGCTGTTTTTAAGGTATATCACGTTACTCTTCAGCTCAAAACATTCTAAATTCTGTCGTCCTACTCAGAGAAAAAGCCAAAGCCCTTAGTATGGCCTAAAATTTCTACATGGTCTATGCTTCCATCCTACAACTCTCTGTTCTTTATCATCTACTGTTTTCCTGGGCTCACTTGCTCAAGTCACACTGGCCTTCTATTTGTTCCTCAAAAACAACATTCACAGTCCTGGCTTAGGGTGTTTGCATTGACTTGTGGAATTCTGGATTGTACTTTACCCATAAATGCGTGTAGACCCCACATCTCCCAAAGTCTTTGATCCAAAGAAGCCTATCCCCACCACCTTACTTAAAATTACAATTTTTCTGATTCTTCCCATCCCCTTTCTTGCTTTATTTCTCCATGTCACCTTCTAATGAACTATACAATTTACTTATTTTATTTTTTGTTTGGTTTTTCTTCCACACTGGATAAGAAGCTCCATGAAAACAGGAGTTTTCATCTATTTTGTTTACCATGTATCCCAGCATCTGGAATTGAGCCTGGTACATCATACTGATAAATATTTGTTGAAATGGTAAATGAAGATTGCAGTGCTATATACACTTGGTGAAGAAAACGTCCTCGTATATCCCATCCCAAAATCAAAAACCTTACAAAAAACAAAAGTTTAAGCTACAAAAATATTTAAAAGGCCATAGTTCCACTATCTAGACTCAACTCATTAAATATACATCTAATTTATCTATTTCCATGATGGAAATAACATGGGGGGAAGAAGGAAACTAGGAAAGAAAAATATGGAGAGGAAGATAGAAAGAAGGACATTGGAAGGGAGAGTACCTAGGAAGCTATTCAAACTGATTTAAAGAAAAGAGGATACGAGGTGATGGAGTCCGTCAACTGGTCTCTAGCCTTCCTCTTCTTCCTCCGTGTTGCATATCATTTAATTGAAGTCTATTACTTTCCTTGTAAAATGAGGTAAATGAAATCTACCTCATAGAGTTGCTGTGAGGACAGGATGAAAGGAGAGGTATGAAAGATCTCGGATGGTGCCTGACACATAGAAGACACTCAAAAATAAAAGCTGTGCTTGGTGATTCAATATACATACTTATATTTCCTGGTGCTGTCTGCAGAGAGGGCTTGGAAGCACTGACATCCCCAGGCCAGTGAGCACAACTATCACTCAGGTCTTGGTTTCCAAATATCATTCTCCAGTAAAAAGAACCAGGGCTGCTTGGAGAAAAGGAAAGGTGGTTCTAGGGAAAATTCAAGATAAGCCTGGAATATTTTATGGAGCCAAAAAGTAAGAAAATGAGTGTGTGGGGGGGTCCATGTCTAAAGGACATAGGCAGCAACCTAAAAGACTTTCTACCACCTAAACTTGAAACAATTTGAATATTAAAATAATTATAGTATTAGATTATAACCCAGAATATAAAGTAAATACCCATAAACCCATGTTGATATAAATATATGATTGAATAAGTAACTAAATGGAAGAGAAAGGAGAGATCTTCCTAAGAAAAATCCTCTAATTAATAAATGTAGAAGGAATGAGGGGACTAGAAAGTCATTGTTATAACACCACAGCAAGCCCCACTGACAGATGAGAAACAGGATATTTGTAGAGCCTTAAAGTATCTTGTCCAAACTGTGTACTAATTACTGTGACGGTTTTAACTATGTCCACAAAAATCTTTGAAACTCTTCCCTCTGGAGCTTAATTTCCCACCCATTTGAGTAGGGCTGGACTCAATAACTCACTCTTAAGAACAGAATTTGGAAAGGGATAAATAGTAACTTCACAGCAGAGAAACCTTCCAGAGACAAACCTTTACTGAGGGGCAGTCTACGAAATACCTGACCAGTCTTCTTTCAAAGTGTCAAAGTCATGTATGATGAGAGGAGACTAAGCGATAGCCACAAATCAGAGGAAACAAAGGAGACAGGGAGTAAATGCTATGTGGTATTCTGGACTGGGTTCTAGAACAGAAAAAGGACAGAAATTGAAACACTAGAGGAATCTGAATAAAGTTTATAGTTCAGTTTTATGCTACCAATGTGAATTTCTTAGTTTTGACAATGGTACTATAGTTATGTAGGATGTCAACATTAGGGAAAGCTGGATAAAGAGATTAAAGGAATTCTCTTTCCTATCTTTACATCTCTAAAGCTAAAGTCACTTAAAAACATTTTTTATATGAAAGTTGTGATTAAATGAGATAATGTCTGTGAAAATAGTTATGAATTGTATAGGGCTATCATTATGTTAGACTCTATTATTATGTACATAATGATAATGAAAAACAGTGCTTTAGAAGGTGATAGTATGATTAACATTTGGATCGTTTGAATTGACCAGCCCATTTGGCCAAATAAGCCTAATATCCCCAACATTGACCCAGTGAAAGTTTAAGTGCATAGCGTTGTGATACCAGCTTCCAAGATGGCCCTCTCTGATCCTCACCTCTTGGTTTTTAATATCATTTTGGAGTCCCCTCCCACTCTGAATAAGGCCAACTAGTATAACCAATAGAATGGTGAGGAAATAAACAATAGTGTGCAATTTCCAAGTCTAGGTCATGAAAGACATTACGGCTTTCCCCTTGCTATCCTGGATGATCACATCCCTGCGGAAGGCAGCCACCATATTTTGAGGACATACAAGCAGTCCATGAAGAGGCCCATGTGGGGAGAAACTGAAACCTCTTGCCAACTTCCAGCACCACGTGAGTGAGCGTTTTGGGAAGCAGATCCTCCAGGCCCAGCCAAGTCTTCCGATTCTGCCGTCCCTGCAGATGCCTTGTCTGCAGCCACACGAGAGACCCTGAGCCAGAAACATCCACCTAAGCCACATCTGAATTCTTGACCCAGAGAAACAATAAATGCTTATTGCCTTAAACCATTAAGTTATGGGGCAATTATCATGTGATAATAGATAATTAAACCAACAGTTGTTGAAAAATAAGCAATAAACATCTATCTAGGAAACCACAGCATAAAGCCAATAGTTTGAAAATAGATGAAAACAAATGACATTCTGGCAGTGGCTTGATAAGAAATGTAGCACACACTTTCTTCTCTTTCTTTCCTATGCTCTCTTTGTTTTATTTTTATGATAATCCAGGTTTGTGCTTATCTAGAAAGTAGGTTTTTGCTACTTTTCTGTTACAGTAATTGCCATGTAACAGAAGGAAGCATAGCAAATTAGAAAGAGGAGGTTAGAGTCAATGTCATTTGAATACACCAAGAACAACACGGATAGGACATGCGGGTAGCAGAAAGGACTGGCAATTGAAGGGTATGCTTCTTTTTGCTGCAGATCTTTTTATTACTATTGTTTTGATTGTGTAATCATCAAAATATTTCTGGAAATATTACTCAGGAACCATAAACGTGATATTCTTTCACTGAGAATTTGAGCGGAAAGAGGATAGGTTTGGGATTCAAGATTCTAGCTGCTGCTTTGCCACTTCTAGACTTGTGGGTTGGGAGAGTTTCAAAGTCTTCTGTCTTAATTGTTTTCATTTGTATAATGAGGGAGGAAAGCAAAGGCTGTCTAAGCTTCCTGAAGCTTCCTAAGGTCTCAGGACTATTTTAGAAAATTAAATTATCATATACGATGCTTCTCTTGAACGAAATAATTAAGGCTCACTTAGTTCAGATAGAAGTTGTAAACGCCCCCAGAATAATCTTTTAGCAATCACAGGTCTCAGGAAACGGACATAACCACAGACTTACCAAATATGTAAATGGCATAAACCTATCTTTAATGGCTGCAAAACCAAACCTTTGTCTTACTGAACAGCCTCTGTTTTGTGATACTGACGTTCTACATTTTATCCTCTATAATTTTTCTTGAAATTGGTATTTGAAAATTGAGAAGCAATTTAGTGTGCTGCATAGCCCTGATCTATTAGCCCAGGTCAACCTTAATGACATATTTTAATAGAATAATGGTTAGTTGGGCATCTAAACTTTACCCTACTGAGGATCATTTTGGGCAGCTGTGCTTTTTATTCATCAGTCTGATTGAAACTGCTTTCCTGACAGAAGCAAAGATACTCTTCTTTGTTCAGGATTTCCATAAAAGGCAAAATGGAAATCTTCGCAGACAGACTGGCGTGCCTGAATAAATTTATTTTCCTAGGCTTCTAGCCACAACAGTGAGCAAATAAATGTCTCTTACCTACATCTCTACGTACACCATAGGATCGCAAATTTATAGGATGAAATAATGCTCGTATGTTTTGACTTCTTCTTCTCTGTTTTAAATCATTGCCCAGACTTGCATTTTTAAATCTTTCCCTTATAATTCTTAACCTTTAGCCCTGGGCTATTTGAGCAATGTATGGCTGTGTGTGTGTTTGTGTCTGTGTGTGTATACATACATTGTCTGTGATGTTGGGGGAGGAGGACATGGCTTTCTTTTTAATTCTCTTTCTTTATAGGAACAGACCTCAAAGCGTTTCCTTTCCTAGCTTCTTAACTTCTCTTCCAAGCATAATGATTCTAGACAGACCAAATAACTGACCAGCGATCCATCGTGTTTTTAATCATTTACAGTCGGATTCCTACACAGTGGTGCCTGATATTTGGTTTTGAAGAATGCCTTCCTGGGGAGCACATTCAAACCAGCAGTTCTGAGCAATAAATTACCTGTGTTTGGGGGCCCTTGACAGCCCGTATTATTTTGCCCTTGTTGAAAATAATGGATGATTTGGAACAATGCTCCCTTTTGAATTAAAATATAAAAGGTTCGAGTTTTAGAGTTCAAGACAATGAGTAGGCCCTCAACAAACAGACTGGGCCCAAATCTCCCCAAAAGAAAAAAAGATCTGGCGGGGGAAGACATCGGGGACAGGAGGCATAAATATAAGCACTTGTATAGAAGATACATTATTTGTTTTTTTCTGGGTTGGGAAAATCATTTCGCACCCTGCACTGTCCCAGATGCTCAGTCAACTATACAGTTATAGCTACACTAATGCGACGCAGAGCAGAGCTTTGTGCAAATACTATGATCTTCCTGAGCCACCCAGGAAAATCTGGGGTCTCCTGCCTGACCAGTGAGCTAACCTCTATCTATCCCCAACTGGGAGGTGGGGGGCAGGAGGGGGGTGCTGCAGTCATTGACACTGTGGATAAATCACAAGGGAAATTGATTTTTAGCTGAAAATATATCTGTTTGTACATAAGTATAAATTACACCATATAGTAAAGTATACACTATTGTTTAAATGCTTGTAGGAGAAAGGAAAAATTATTTTCATATGTAAGCATGTATGGACATATAGGCAGTCCCCAGAAAATAATCCCAAAGCAATGAAGTGACTTAGAAATGAGACTATTGTTTGCCACATAAATAAAGTTGTAAGTAGTGGTTAGGTTTCCAGGCTAAACTAAAGTGATCTGAGTCCCTAGTTTAGTTAGAGTTTTTTTTTTTTGAGCAAGATTAGCCCTGAGCTAACATCTGCTACTAATCCTCCACGTCTTTGCTGAGGAAGACTGGCCCTGAGCCAACACCTGTGCCCATCTTCCTTTATTTTATATGTGGGATGCTACTATAGCATGGCTTGACAAGCAGTGGGTAGGTCCGTGCCCAGGATCCTAACTGGCAAACCCTGGGCCACTGAAGTGGAGCACGCGAACTTAACTGCTGCGCCACTGTGCCAGCCCCTAGTTAGAGTCTTAAGATTTAAGTTTAAGATAAGAATTAAGATGACTGTCCAAGAGGCAATGAATCACATGGGTTAAAAATCCGAGATACTCACTTTTGAGTCCAGGCTTCTCAATCATTGGTAGTATCACTTTGGGAAAGATTTGTGACTTCTCTCACCCCCAGTTTCCTAGTCTGTATATTACAGGGGTCAGTAGACTACAGCTGGCAGGTCAAATCTGACTTTCTACCTGTTTTGGTATGAATTGCAAGATAATTTTCAACATTTTTAAGTGTTGAAATCAAAGGAAGAATAACGTTCTGTGATATGTGAACAATGTATGAAATTTAAACTTTGTGAATTATAAATAAAGTTTTATTGGAACACAGCTATGCTCATTTATTTACATATGGTCTGCTTTCTATGCTACTGTCTTTCCACAAGGCAGAAAGTTATGATAGAGATTGCATGGCCTACAGAGCCTAAGATATTTAATGGCCCTTTACAGAAAAAGTTTGTCTAACCCTGCGGTGGTATCCACGTGGTAGCGTGAGCCTGAGGATGGAATGTTATATAAAATGTTTAGTGCAGAGAATTAGTCTGAGGAAGCCCTGGGCTGATGATGTCCCTGAATATGACTATGTGTAGGCTTCACAAAGACAGAAAAAAAAAGGCAAAGCTGGGAAATAATTCCAACATACTATCATTTCCCTTCAACTCACCAGAATGCATCATGGTGTCAGAGGGTATTTATAGAAAAACAGAAATGTCCCAGTTTTGTCAATCTGTTTAAACCTAACAGCAACTGGATGATAAATTCCCATTAGCTAATTCAACATCCATTTTAACAGGAGGTAAAATTTTGCCATAGACAATACTCCTTTATTAGTTATTATTCTTGCTGTTATTCTTATAATTGAATATTTCATAATAGGAATTCCTATTTAAATAAATAGAAGCACATCAATGAGTCTAATATGGAAAAATATATACTCCAAAGATGCATGTCAGAGTCAAATTGTTTTTACTGAAATAAGAATGATGAATGAAACGTAAGGACACAGTCCAGGATAGAGATTCTTTTCCTCTGTGCTTAACAAAAATAAAAACTACACTACAGTGAGTGCTTCCTCTGTCAAGTGCTATTGAGAAATTTATTTTTAATTTTTCCAATGGCCCTGTGAGATAAAGTAGGAAACTGGAAATAAGAATAGTTAATTCCACTGATGTGGAAATCCAGATATAGGCCAAGGGAGAGCATGATGGCACCTTTTGGAATGAATCCCCACTCACCCCACTTTGATGTGACCACAAGGGGCCTATAATTAAGCCAAGACTTATCTCTAATGGAAACGTGTGGCTCTGTTTCTAAATGAGTTTCTATTGTAGTTGTAATTGTTATTATTAAATCAATAACCATAACCAAAGTAGTACAAATACCACTCCTAGTAGTAATGCTCACTTATTGGTTCATTCACAAATATTTGTGACCTGCTGCAGAACAGACACTGGATTAGGCCCTGGGTATACATGGAAAACAAAACCAAGTCGCCACCCTATGGATCTTATATTTTAATGGAAACAGGCAGATAAACGTTAAATAAAAAATTTTCAAATAAACTAGAAAACATCAAGAAATATTACGTCCTATGACTGACTATGTGGCGAGGGAAGGGAGAAGATACTTTTGATTAGGTGGTCAGATTAAAGTCAGCTATAAGACTCCTGGTTGTGACCTCAGAGAGATTTAAGACTGTAATTCAGAGACCATCTCAGCTAGACAAAAGGCTTAAAGAATCTTAAAGGCCTTGTCCAAGAGACCCTTACGTTCAGCCCAAAGTAAAGTGAAGCCTGTCTCAAAGATTTGTGGGTATGACTTTGCCTGATGGAGCCAAATATAATAAGATTTATAAGAAACCCAGAAAGCTTTTAAGAGAATTATAACTATTGGAATCGCCTCCAGCTTTAACTGAATTGGACAGAAATCATTTACATTGAAAAGAGGGCTCTGGATCCCCAAACTTCCTTGAGCAGGAATCAGACTGAGAATGCTACTCAACTACAAACACAAGCCATTTCTAAAGAAAAGAAATATGACTCACCAGGAGATATGAAGAGCCTCTTACAGGAAGGAGAATTGCGCTCTAATCAAGAACTAGAAACAGATGCCCAGTGGATTTCATAGCTGTTATTGACCAGTGACTACTACAGGCTACTCTTTTACCCAGCTTTCTAATTACAATTATCCAGTCTTAGGGTATGTGTGTAGAAGGAGTGAAGTGGACAGTAGCCTAAATAACTTCCCTCTTAGTTCACAAGCCTTCAAATCAGGCAAAATCATTCTTGAAAAGCTGCGACTGAGGAACTTGCCCTGAGAAGCTTCCTCTTATCCCATTCCACTTCAAACTAATTTAGATGATGAAATATTCTGGACTTAAGCCTGAACCATAATGGGATAAGACTTTCAGAGGTCTTGAGAAAAGGTAAGCTCATTCTGCATGTAGGAAATTTGTCAATGAGTAGTGTCCAGGATTTTTAAAATTTAACCCTCCTCTCCTTCCCCACACTCCTGGCAACCAGTGATCTTTATACCGTCTCTTTAGTTTTTCCCTTTCCAGAGTGTCATATAGTTGGAATCATACAGTGCATAGCTTTTTTTTAAAGGCTCTTTCACTAAGCAATATGCACTTAAGCTTCCACCACATCTTTTCATGGCTTGATAGCTCATTTCTTTTTACTGCTGAATAATACTCTGTTGTATGGATATATCACTTTATTTATCCATTTATCTTTTGAAGGACATCTTTGTCACTTTCAGTATTTTGGCAATTATAAATAAAGCTGCTATAAGCATTCATGTGCAGGTTTTTGTAAGGACAAAAGTTTTCAACTCATTTGGGTAAGTACCTAGCAGCACAATTGCTGGATCATATGGTAAGACCAAATTTAGCTTTGTAAGAAACTGCCAAAAGGTACTCCAACGTGGCTGTACCATTCTGCGTTTCTACCAGCAATGAATAAGAGTTCCTATTGCTTCACGTCCTCACCAGCATTTGTCAGTTTTTTTCTTGGTTTTGCTTTTAATTCTTTGGGATGTTTTACATCAGCGATCATGTCATCTGTGAACACAGACAGTATTATTTTTTCCTTCTCAGCCTGTACACCTTTTGTTTTCTTGTCTTGTCTTATTGTACTTGCTAGAATTTCTACCATGATGTCGAATAGGAGTGGTGAGAGGGGCATCCTTGCCTTGATCCTGATCTTAGGAGGAAAGCATTCACATTCTCACCATTATGTATGATGCTAGCTGCAGGGTTTTTGTAAATATTTTATATCGAGTTGAAGAAGTCTCTCTCTATGCCTAGATTACTGAAAGCTTTTTTTTTTTAATCATGGATGAGGGTTGGATATTGTCAACTGCTTTTTTGTATGGTTGCATTGATATGATCATATGAGTTTCTTTTTTAGCCTGTCGATGCAATGCATTATATTCATTGATTTTCAAATGTTGAACCAGCCTTGTGTATTTTCTGGAGAAAATCCCACTTGGTTGTATAGTTTAATTTTTAATATATTGTTGGATTTGGCTTGCTAATATCTTCTTGAGAATTTTTGCATCTATGTTCATGAGAGATATTAGTGTCTAATCTTCCTTTCTTATAATGTCAATTCTGGTTTTGGAAAATCCAGAATTTTCTCCCCATTTCTTCCTCGATTTCTTGCTTTGAGTATTTCTCTGGATAAGTCCAATTAGATCCTAATTTTTGTTCTTTCATGTGTGAACTTTTAATTTGGTTATTTGAAAATGTTTGCATTCACTCATTATTGCCAGTATTTTGAAGTCTCACAGTGATGGGCCTTAGTGTGATTATTTTTAAACAATAATTGTATTGACTTTTTTTAGGCTCTTTTTATTTGGAAACTTAGGAGCTCCGGTTTTGGAACTTTTTCTTGTATTTTTTGTTTATTAATTTTCTTCCTTCTGTTATCTGTTTTTTGGAACTCTTTTTTGACCTTCTGGATTGATCTACTAATATTCTTATCTTTTTATCCCTACCATAATTTCCATTTCAATTTGTTGTGCTTTCTCTGAGGGTACCTTGGTTTTATCATCTAGTTCTTTGGATGAATCTTTCATTTCTATTTTCATATTTCTACTTGGCAAGAGTTCTATCTAGCTAACTGACAATTCCATTTTTATAGTGGCCTATTGAATGCAATGACTTCTCATTTATCTGGGAATAGAAATTATAGTTTTAATAATAGTTTTTGTCTGTTCTCTGCATTCCCTGTTTTCTTTGAGTTCCTTTTTGTTCTCTTTGGTGTCTTTATTTTTGGGTGGGGTTTTCCTCAGTAGCCACGGATTTTGTTGTCTTTTCATTTTTAAGATTAAGGCATTGAAAAAGCCAGCTCCCATGACCTTATGGTTAAGGTTCGGTGCTCACCACTTCATCAGCCTGGTTTCATCCCAGTCACAGAACCCCACCACCCATCTGTCAGTTGTCATGTTGTGGCGGCATTGGCAGCTCACATAGATGAGCTAGAATGACTTACAGCTAGGATATACAACCACACACTAGGGCTTTGGGGAGGAAAAAGAAGAGGAATATTAGGAACAGATGTTAGCGCAGGACAAATCTTTCCCTGGAAAAAAAAAAAAAAGATTAAGACATTGAAGCCTGAATGGAAGCTCTGTGTGAGGAGATGGAACCTTACAGCTGAAGGTCTTTTCCTTGAGAGTCATTTATTAGGAATCCTTTCATTTCATATTGAGGGCCACACCCTAGCACCCACCCCAGGGTTTTCCATTTTTCCCCCAAAAAAGAACCCTCCAATCTCCTGGTAGTAGTGTATGCTATATAACAGCAAGGGACTAGTAGCTGCACAGTTCAGTGTATAGACTTTTACTTAATCCTCTGTTTTCAGCTGGCTCCTCTCTTCCATCTTCTGCTCTACCTCCTGTCCCGGAGCCCAGGGCCTCTTGTTGTGATTTAGAGTAAACTCACAGTCTCCTGCCAGACGTGAGACAGGTGAATCTGCTGACTGTACACGTTAGGGAAGAAGATCTTACCTAATTGTCTCTACAAAGACCTCCCACCACCTTCCTGATCGCAGCATCACACCGTCCCCTGCTTTGTGTCACACTGTCCTGGGTTCTGGAGAGAAAACTAAGCACGAGTCTCCTTGCCTTTCTCTCCAGCCAGCACTTCGTCCAGCTTTCACAGCTCTGCTGACTCCGCCATTCACTTTCCATTTGCTGCAAACGGTTGCCATTTCAGTCTTTCATTGTCTCCTTGTGCATTATCTTTTTTTCAGTGTGTTTTTACCATTTTTGATTCCTTTCCTTTCGCTTTAGTGAGATTATGGGAGTGAGCAGAAATGAAAAGCCTGTGTTTAATCAGAAACCTACTGGATCATTACAAACATACAAAATAAAATTTTAAAGTGTGTTATGCTACTTTATTTCAGATATACAAAGATTACTAATCTAGACATGCATGCAGTTAATTTAAAAAACCAAAATTTGTTGTAAGCATTTATGTTATTAAACATCACAATTCCTAAACTGTATAATTCGTATAATTCTCTCTCCCTAAAAATGTAATCATAAATAAAGGCAAAAGGATTTCCCAGTTGTCTAACACTGGCACTTTATCCTTTTCCTGTAAGTGATAACTTAGATGAGGTCTCGTGAAAATCCATTGAAGCTGAACTTGGGGATGTTGGAGCCCACACTAATCATAAAGGGGGGAAATCCTTTTCACCCTCAGCTCTACCTGGAGCCTGTAAGTATTTCCATTCAAGGGAAGATGGAAGTGCAAAAATGTAACAATGAGTATCTTTGGATCACTGGGTGTGCAATTGATCTTCCTCAATATTTTTCCAATATTTAAACCTCTTTTCAATTCCCCTCTTCTTTTTTCCCTTTGGGGGAATTCTTCATAGTATGAAGTGCCCACTTCCCATTAAGAATATGGAATGAAGCAGATGCTCCTCCCTTCCCCTTCCTGTTTGAATCAGGCACAGCCCAATTGCAGAGTCACAGGAAGTATTACGCAGGTTGTGCCCTACTTATAAGGGCAACAGGTTAAGAAGGTCAGCGGGGACTGAAAATCAGCTGAGGTCTGCTTGCCAAGCCTGGTACCTATAGGGCGGCCTCTCCAGAGATGAGGTGCCATGTTCTAATTTACACAAAACTAACTTTGGACAAACAAAAATTGTGGTCACTCAGATCTCACTCCCTCCTGGAGATTTACGTCTAAAGTTCCCTCATATGCACCTCAGTTTATCAGCATGTGGATTGGACAGATTCTGCAGCTCATCTTTGATCTGGCTCCTACTGTCCAGCCCTCAGGCATTCCTGGGTCTTGCCATTTTTTTATACTTGCTTCTCATTGATATTGTGAGCCCCATGACAGCTCAGTAAATTTTACGTTAGCTGAAGATAGGCAGAGTTGATGACTATTGCTTGAAACTGAAACTGATGCACAGAATGTACGAATACATGAAAGGAATGGCATTGCCTATTGTCTTTTGGAGGGAAGAGGAGAGAGGAAGGGGACGGATGTAGAGTAGAAAGGGAGGCTGATAAATTATTGAAAACTGAGCTCTGGTTCTATGTAGTATTCTCTATCAAAGACTTTCACCCCACCATCTTCCTACCTTGCCTGCCTATCCCAACCTCAACTTTCTGACTTGTAGCCTGGTGACCAAAGTGTGAAGGTACTTAGTACTTTTAGGCCTAGCACAATTGTTTTGGTTGACTTTATTCTAGGGCTGCCTCATTCAACACCAGTAAGGACAGGCTATAGTCATAGGAGTGTGCAAGATGGTGGGGATGTGAGCATCGAAGCAAAGAACGATATTCAGCTTGAAATAAGATCACTTGCTTTTTATGTGGGGACTTGCGGGTAGGAGGATCTCAGACCACAGGTTTTTAAATGATCAAGAAACCAAATAGCAGTGCTTTTTAAAAAATTGCATTTTGGCAGAAGGCAGTAGAATGAGAGTTTACAAAGCAAAATAAAAGAAAATAACCCAAAATTAAGTTTTTCCCTTAAGTCTGAGGCACCACAGAGATAGAAGAGCCTGATTAAAATGAGCCATTTTACCAGATACATACATTACATTGTTAATTCCATTGTACAGTGCTCAGAAAGGAGAAAAACAGAATTCAGATTAACACTCGTAAGAGCAGTGTGAGCTTTGTTTCCTAGGTAGTGTTACCCATAAAGAGAAGAGCAGATAAGTAAATTCAATTTGGAAAATAAAGATCCATACTATGAACTGGCACCCACGTGACAAGCTGTTGATAGAAAATGTAGCAAAAGTCTTTGTCGTAAGGGCTTGTACAGTTGGAACCTTTCAAAATGATAGAGTACCAGCTGTTTTGTTTTGTTGGGGTTTTCTTTCCTAGTCTGTAAGTCTCACTGGACAATAGCGTACATCAAGGAATTTATTAAGGAAAAAATAATATTTCAAAGTAGACGTAACAGCTGCCTATGCTGTATTTGAGAAGATGAAAACACAAAGCCAGTGGAAGGGATGGAGGGTGAGTTGTGTACTGAAGTTGGGTGTATAAGGAGTCTGGTTGGCCCTTCATTAATTGAAGTCAGAAGATCTGATGGTAATTCACACAGAGGCCAGATTGAAGTTTACTCTACCTTATTCAGTTCACCTGAAAGTTATTTGTGGTCCTGCTAATAGATACGCATGAAGTTAGCAAAGTAAATCAATTCAGAAGATGCTTGGAAAATGTGCAGGTGGACTATGGGAGAGTGAAACTGATGACCTGTAACATACTGTGATTTATTTTTCTGAGGCCCAAATTTGAATCGTGGGCTCTATAAAGTTGGAGAGCACAGGGAGTCATTTGGTGCATTTTTATTGCTCACTGCAAATCTTTAAATAAACAGTACCTCTTACCTTTACATAAAGTCAAGATTTTTGTCTCACTCCAGGAAAACAGCTGGATGGTAATTGCCCACATTTAGAGAATAAATTTGGAGTGATGGAATTTCACTTTGGGATCCTTTGGGGGTAGTTCAAAGAGATAAGTCGTTATCCTCCAAATCAGTTAAAACCGAGGATGATTTTGTACCAGATTTTAAGAGTATGCTTGTGTTCCTCTGACTTAAAGTGCGGGCTCTCTGGTAAACACAAAATGCAGTTGATGGGGTCAGAGCACCAAAACACAGGCATCTGTCCCCAAGAAGAGCTGGAGGAGAAGCCCTGCGGGGGACCCGCCTGGGGGACATGGTATATCTACTGCGAGCCCAACATTGGGCGTCACAGGGCAGATGCCCTTATTTGCAGGTTTAATTTGCAGGGTTGCTGTTTCTCACATGAGCAGCTTCTAGTAAGCATGCTCCTCTGTGGAGGAGCTACAAGTGGTTCATTACTTAACGGAGACTACAAATTTGTCAGAGCAATTGCAGGTAGATCATCTTCAAGAGTGTTAGAAATGCTTGGTCCTTCATTAGAAATGGTCCAGAAAGTGAAAGACAATGGGTAGTTTTGCTGGCAGTCATGACAGAAGGTGAGATAAAAAGTGTAATATTAAATGCAGTAGTAGCTCAACTCTGTGATGTGATGAACTGCATTAATGAGGATATTACAAACAAGAAAAAAGGGTATTCATTAATTGAGAGACTTTTGTTTTAGGGTAGGATGGTCCAGAAGGTCAAGGGACAACCATAGTGTAAATAAGACTTGAAAGGGAATTATTCAGCTACTTGGGGGATTAAATGGATTTCGGGTTCTCTCAGGCATCAGAGTTCACAGCCTTGACCGTTACCAGTCAGACCCTCTGCTGGCATTCAAGCCTATAACCCCGAACTAGATATTTACTATCTCTGAGCCTCAGAACTTCATCAGTAATACAGGGTTCAAAATATATTCTCCATCTACCTTACAAGGGACTCAGAGTATTAAAAAGAAAATGATACCCAAGAAACTTTTCTCTGTAATCTCTATATTACCATAAAAAATAATGAACTATTATTATTTCATGATGAATCTATATGCTAATTCCTAACTATTCCTATCTGTTCCCTGAAACAAATTTACCAACAGTGTGTACTAGGTCATTTTTAGTTGGCATAGTTCTAGTTATTCTTTGGTACTCAATGCCAAAATACTGCTTTTACAAACAAAATTCTACCATTCACACTACTGTTTGGCTTGTCCCTTTGTGAATTCTAACAGAATTGATTGTGTCGGTTGAAAGATAGTGCCACGTTTCTTCATTGCCTGAGCTTGGTCTATTTCCCACCATCCCACCTACTTCCTGAAAAATGAAACATGTTTCAGATTTCTTTTCATCTTCCTGTGCTACTGCGGTAGACAGAATAATAGCCTCCAAAGACGTCCAAGGCCTGATCCTTGGAAGCTGTGAGTATGTTACTTTTCATGGCAAGAACAGCTTTGTGATTAAGTTACGGGTCTTGAGATGCGAGAAGGTCTTGGGTTATCTGAGCGAGTCTATCATAACCACAAGGGGCCTTATAATAGGGAGGCAGGAGAATCAGACTCAGAGAAGGCAATGTGACAACAGAAGCAGTGGTTGGAGCAATGCAGGGCCATGAGCCAAGAAATGTGAGCAGCCTCTAGAAGCTAGAAAAGGCAAGGAAATGACTTCTCCCCTAGAACCTCCAGAAGGAATGCATCTCTGCTGACCCAGCTTAGACTTCTGACCCCCAGAACCATAAATGAAAAGATGGTATGCCATAAGCCACTAAGTTTGTGGTAATTTGTTACAGCAGTGATAGGAAGCTAATACAGCTATTTTTATGGGTTACTTTTTATTTCTTGGTGGAGGGGGTATTGGTGGTATAGGTTTTATAAATGAGTCTGGAAACCAAAAACAAAGAAAATGACAGGATAGGAAGAGTCTAGCAAACCAAGAGTGACTCTCATGGCTTTCCTATTTCTCGCAAACGTTAATAAGAATAAACAGGAACTTGGCAATTTCAGAGATTCAAAGAATCTGAGAAGTAATAAAATCAATACTTAAATAGTTTCTAAGATATTTATCAGCTGAGAAATTTTGGGAAGGATAAAAATAGTGTCTAAATATTATGAACTCTAAGTTATTCCAAATTGTAGTTTAGTTTTTCTCTTTACTATATAGAGCTTCCACTTGTACCAGGCAGCCATATTCCATTTCACTCTTCCAACAACTCTGGAGTCATCTATGGTTAATATCCCCCATCTTAATAGGAAAATTGAGGCTGAGACAGAGTATGTAACTTATCTAGGCCACACACCTCATAAGCATTATATCCCCACTATAACCCTAATTACGCCAAGTTGAAATTGTGCTTTTTAAATGTCAGTCATTTCCTTGTCTTCATGAACATTCTCCTTTGTATTTTTGTGTCACCGGAACGTAGCACAGTGACTACTACATAAAGGACCAATTTGCTGGTGGAATAAATAGGTGATATTGATATTCTGTGGCTAATTCTTACGTTGAGGAGAGACCAATTCATTTGGTTTGGGGCCTCTGCTGCAGCATCTCATCTAGTAAGTGTCAAATATCCCTTTGACCTGCACGTCATGATACCCGTGGAAATATAAAAAGACCTTTGTTGAGCTTATTTTTTTAAATGAATCACCTAATTTATAATAAAATGTGCAGCTTTTTAGTTGAAAATGGGTTTCTGGATTAGTCAGAAGTCATTATTAAGTTAAATAATGTAATAACAATGACTCCAAAAAGAAAATAAACTAACAGAGGTTTTTTCAATAAAGTGGTAAGAAATTCATAGCAGTTAAATGTTTAATCAAAAACATTCAATGAAAGTGGAATTGCTCCTGAAAGCCAGGCTGAATTTTTGGTGGATTAACTGGACAGATTCCACAAACATTTGTCTAAGCCATTATCTGGAAAATCACTTTCAAGCCTAATATAATGAAAATATATTATGTATGCTAATAACAATGTCCCATCTGTTAAAGCACTTTACAACCTACTGAAAGTGGTACTTGCAGAGAGCCTTGTGGCTCTGAATTCAAAAGCAGTTGCAAGTTGAATACATGTGGCAGTATGACCTGGTAGACATCACCTAAGAGCTTCCTTTTAATGGACTTCTATGGTACCAAGAACCAACCAATCTAGCCAGTGATAAGTGACTGCTCAGTTTTGAAGATGCTTTACTGTAACTATTGCTTCTTCAAGTTTGAAAGCTATCTGATATAAATACCCAAAGGATACGCAAACAGTACAACCCCAGTTATAAGCTAACAGTGTTTAAAAGTTCAACAAATTTAGAACATCTATCAACCCATCCAGTTAATCAAGGAATACAAAAACTTAAAGGTAAAAGTGAAAGTTTCCTTATAATAGAGGCCATAATTTCAGATTTAAGTCACTTTAACCAAGGCAAGTAGGCATTTCTTTCCTCTTTGAGTAGAGAGAATGGGACAGAAATATTCCAATCATAGCAAACTGGGAGTAAATTAACCCAGAAATATCGAAGGAATAAATTAACCAAATGATTAAGAATATTAGTCTAATCCAAAATGGTGGATTATGCTTATAATATGAAAAATATTATTCCTTTTCAGAAGGAAAATGAAAGTAAATATATGGATACTGGATAATTAGAAATGTAGCTGGACTCTTAAAACAATGCTTTCAGTTTACAGAGCATGCTGAGCATGTTATGATATTTTTGCGACAACCATCTGTGGTAGGTAAGTTAGAATCATCTTCATTTTACAGATGAGAAAGCAAAGGCTCAGAGTGACTTAGTTATTGCCCAAAGTCACACAAATTTTAAGAAGCAAAGTAGAGACTTTTGGTTCTAAACCTTGTGTACATTTCTCAGTCTCTGCCTCTTCTTCACTTCTCCACCAATCCTGCTACATTTTTTTTTTTTTTTAAAGATTGGCACCTGAGCTAACAACTGTTGCCAAACATTTTTTTTCCTGCTTTTTTTTTTCCTCCCCAAAGCCCCCCAGTACATAGTTGTATATTTTAGTTGTGGGTCCTTCTAGTTGTGGCATGTGGGACACGGCCTCAACATGGCCTAATGAGCAGTGCCATGTCCGCACCCAGGATCCGAACCCTGGGCTGCTGGAAGCAGAGCGCAAACTTAACCACTCGGCCACAGGGCCGGCCCAATCCTGCTACATTTACCTGTAGAGATTTTAAAAGGATTACCTACATACAATATTGCATCAAAGAATAAAAGCCTCAACAGGCTTCAAATTCTAGAAGCATTGCATACATCAAATTTAAAAACATTGTAGGACCCTTTTGCATATAAAAAGATGCTACGTTAGATGGCGATGTTCCTTCTAGGAGAATGGAATTGAGGCCTGAGTAATTCTCCAAAACCAGCTCCAAGAAAGCAGCAGAAAGGTGACACACCAGGCTGTTTAATCAGTGTCCAATTCACCGAAGACATGTACACAAATGCAATGACTCTTGATGATGTGAATGGACAATCAAACATACCTGAGCAAAAATTTTGGCAAATATTCTCTCTCTTCAAAACTCTGAAGAACAGGAGAAGGGGAAAATCAAAGGAAGAAGTTTCAGAGTGAGCAAAGAATAATTTGATGGTGTCAGGAGTAATACTAGTGGATTCCTAGAGCTCAAGGGGAAGCTGTAAGCACTGATCCAAAGGCGTCTAAATATTTCCAGAAATGTGAGCTTCTCTCCACAACATGTAAGGTTGATGAATCAGGCAGCAGAGAATTGTTCAAGAAAATAACAGGCTTGCATAAAGTGTCCCAATTCTAGTTTACCATCCGAAGACCTGTATAAGCCTATCTTCATGTCAAATTTTCAGCAAAAAGTTTGAGACAATGATAGTATCTTTAAATGCAGTTCTAAGACTTTGTGACCCTGAAAAATCTCAGTGCTTACTCTAGGGAGATTCCAACCAATTTGATGTGTTTAGGCCAACATTACTAGATTCATATTTTAAGAAACTGCAGCCGATCCATCTCAGGCAGAACATTTCCCCAACAAGAACATTTAAAATGTAATCTTTATACTGTTTAGTTTTGTTTACTTGATTAATTTTCTTACGTATTTTGTTATCAATTATTTGTATTTCCATGGTATGAAATATATTTTTAGGATGAGAATATCCAAAGGATAGCATTTTGTCAGAAGAAAATGCAGCTAGCATATGATAACATGGAGAAGCTGGGTCATTATTTGGATGATACCCATGTGGTTAAGGCCACAGTGAAACTTTCTTCCAGAAAGAGCTATAGGAGTACAGAGAAGAGGAAAAAAAATGGTATGAACTGGGCCAAGATGATAAGACTTTCATGGAAGACATGAGTCTTGAGAAGGACTTTGAAGAATGGGTAGGATTTGACTATGTGGAGAGGGGTCAAGAAGTTTTCCCAGGCCAGAAGAAATTGAGTAAAGGCTATGAGTCAGAAATGAGCATTATCCAGAACTGTGAGGAAATCAGTTAATCTGGAACAATGAGTGACTTTTTCTTTTTATTTATTCAATAAATATTTCTTGAGTAACTACTAAGTTTCTGGCAGTATACTAGGTGAGAGAGAAACAAGATGAATATTTCATAGTTTCACTCTCAATAATCTCATTGATTAGCTAGAGAAACTCTATTAGTAAGAAACTGTGGGGCTGGCCCCGTGGCTGAGTGGTTAAGTTTGTGCACTCCGCTTTGGTGGCCGGTGATTCGCTGGTTTGGATCCTGGGCACAGACCTACTCACCACTCATCAAGCCATGCTGAGGCGGTGTCCCACGTAGTAGAACCAGAAGGGCCTACAACTAGAATATACAACTATGTGCTGGGTGCTTTGGGGAGAAGAGAAAAAAAAAAGAAAAAAAGAAATTGTGCTCAGCTTCCTGAAAAAGCAGTATGACTATTGTGACTTAGAGTTTCCCAAAAGGTGTACCGTATAGCACATTCCTCTTTTGCCAATGGATTGCAGGGGTGACAGGATAATGAACTTCCCATTCCTCTATTAGAGAGTGGAGAGAGAACTTTGAATATTCAACTTTGCCTGTGAGTTGCCTTTTCCTTGAAAGTATAAAATATTATCATTTTCTATATATTTTGTGGTATAAAAAAAATCAGTAAACACTGGCTTTACCAAACAGATTGACATTTTTGTCATATTCAGAAACTCCATACTACACAGCTAGGCATGACAGAAGTTTCATAATGTCCCTATAGCTTCCTTTTATCTTTTTGTTTCATCATCCTTCATACAAGGCTTTTATTTTCATGGTTGCCACATGACTCCAAAACGGCTGCTCTGTGTCTAGTCTCTCATCTGTATTCTACTTACAAAGAAGGGGGCTATGCCCATATTAGGAAACTAAAACTTATTCAGAAATCGCCAATGTTTGAATTGTTCTCATTCATCAGAACTGTCATGCGAGTAGCCTTACCTGCCCGAGAGTCTGGGAGATATAGGTTTTTAGCTGGATACATAGTTCTTTTAACAAGAACAAAGGAGAGAATGGTAATTGGGTCTGTTGAGTCTACTCCAGCGGCAAATACGTAAGCAAACAATTACAATGTAATGTATGAACTTAAGCAATATATAGACTGTCTTGAAGAAAAAGTGAAGGGATACATTAATTCTGCCTAAGGAGGTACTTGTTTTACCAATGGCAAGAAAATGAACAGAGTCTTGAGTCTAAAGAATTAATTTAGTGTAAACTCAAATTAAGACAGAACAAAATTCCCAAGGAGATGAAGTGTACGGCTGAACATTTGAGTTTGGTAGCCAAAAATGTCAAAGACATCTGCCAATCTTTGGCTTTTTTTGAGGTCTGGGAGCTTTCATCAGCACAAGGAAGCTCCGTCTGTGTTTTTGGATCTGCTGTTTGTGGCTAGGGAGCCAGGGCTTGGAAAAGAAAGACTCTACAAAGAGAATCTGTGGCAGACCTCAATAAAAGTAGGGGAGCTCACCCACTGGGACGGCTGCTATCAAAAAACCAGGAAACAGCAAATGCTGGTGAGGATGGATACGCAGAAACTGACATCCTTGTTCACCCTTGGTGGGAATTTAAATGGTGTTGCTGCTGTGGAAAACAGTAAAAGAATTGAAAATAAAGTACCATATGATATAGCAATTCCATTTCTGGTTAGATACTCGAAGAATTGTATTCAGGGTCTCAACAAAATATCTGTACACCCATGTTCACAGCAGCATACTCACCATAGTCAAAAGATGGAAGCAACCTACGTGTCCATCAACAGATGAATGGATAAACAAAGTGTGATATATGCCTATACCAGAATATCGTTCAGCTTTAAAAAGGGAGGAAATTCTGACACATGCTACAACATGGATGAACCTTGAGAACATTACTTTAAGTGAAATAATCTAGTCATGAAAAGACAAATACTGTATGAATCCACTTATATCAAGTACCTAGTGTAGTCAAATTCATAGAAACAAAAATAACATGGGGTTGCCAGGGGGTGGGGGAGGGAGGAGGGGGTAATTATTGTTTAATAGGTATAGAGTCTTAATTTTGCAAGATAGAAAGAGTTCTGGAGATTAGTTTCACAGCAGTATGAATGGATATAATACTACGGAACTGTACACTTAAAAATGGTTAAGAAGGTAAAAAAAAAAAGTAATTTAAAGTCGAATGCTTCACACAGCAACAATTTCCCATTATTCTGGAGCTTTACACTCCTAGGATTTTTGTAGTCGTGTGTGTCTAGCTATGACTTAAAAATATCACTTTATTTTTTAACAGTGCTTTTCTATGGATTTTTCAAACATTAGGACTATAAAAGGAATGTCCTAGAAAACAGGAAAAACAAAGAGCAGTGGCAGATGTTGCATGATGTCCTACCTTGAAGGCCATTTTAAAAACCATGGTGAGAATAATCCTCGCATTGTCAGGTGCTGCTTTGGAATGAAAGCTATTATTCTAGAAATAGATTCAAAACAGAATTCTTGTTCTTACCTACTTGGCTGGTAGTCAGAAGTGGCAAGCACCTGAAGAAGTGAATTGTCTGGAGGCACCTGGGTGTTTTTGCGAAAAGAATGTGGGCAAGAGGGAGGATGGGAAGAGCAATGTTCCTGGGAAAGGAAAGAGGATGTGCAAAAGTATGGAGGCACGAGAGAGGATGGCATTCCAGAATATGAATACAGTGCAGTATGAAGAGTTATGAAGAATATGAAGTGCATAAGAAAGAGTTCCTGAAAATGAGACCAGAAAGGTAGGCAAAGATGTTCAGCGCTTACTATGTGCCAACCAGGTACAGGTATCATATCAGTTAATCCTCATGACTCTCCCAGGAGGGAGGTGCTGATAATATCCCCATTTTTCAGATAAACAAAGTAAAACTTGGGGAGATAAAGTAACAGTTGATATTATAAGAATGATTTGCCTCGGGCTGCGTGGGATTGATCTGCGTGGTCCATGAGGGTCTTGCCTTTTAGGAACAAGACAGTTCAATTTAGCCAAAAGATATTACATATTTATTGGATACAAGGTACATAGCCTAAATAATCCTTTACATGTGTTTAATGATACTGTCCAAAAAGAACTTTCTAGCACCAGAAAATAGATAGGTAGGTGGAATTCTTCCCACCTTCTAGGGTCCCATTTAGAGGGGTTGAGTGAGTTATCTATGAGTGCTGGAAGGATAACTTGAATCGAAGTCTTCTGTGTTTTCTACTAAACCTCGCTGCCTCATTTCTCTATAGGTTAACTTTTTTTCCTTTTTCATATCTGTCATCTCTTTATCCCAGTCAGAGGGTAAGGCACACTGTTTGGTCTCATTTGCAACCTTTTCAAAGGCTTTGGTGGTGGAGACTCTCTCTGAGAGGAAAACAAAGCCACAAATGTTTCTTGTGGTGATTTCTATTGTTGTGTGGGAGATTTACTCCACTAAATGCCCAACCAAAGCTAACAAGTGACTTCCAATTCCATCTTCTTTCAGAAATACCTTTAACTTTACCACAAAATTCTTCTAGGACTCCTGCTCTGTGTAATCATATTTATCTTTTAATTATACAGGAAATTATCAAAAGGCTTTACTGGAACTCCGATGAAATATATAAACAACTATTGACCCACGTCCAATAAAAGACATGATTTAATATAGAAAAAGGAAGAAAGAAGTGACATAGGATAATTCATGGATAGTTTTAATTTGTATATAAATTGAATTGTTTTAAAGAGGAGAAAGCATTATTGAGAATTAATGGTAAATGCAAATTATGGAACACAAAAGTATTTATATTAGATTATTTAAATCCATCCATAATAATCATATTTTAGGTAAATACTTACTATATATCAGGTAACAAGTTGAGCACTTCCTGTCCCCAAGCCTGTCTATAAAATTAGAAGTGCATTAGTAACAGAGGGGTACACCAGGCATGACAGAAGGCAGAGCAGAGAGGCCAACATTAACAGGGTGGGGTGAGCCCTCCAGCCCCGTGTGCTCTGTGACTCCAGGAATGCATGCAGCCAAGTGCCAACCTCCCCTCACCTCTACCCAAACAAGCAGAGGCAAGGGAGGCCTTGCAGGAAACAGAAATGGAGCGATCTGAGAGAGGAGAGGGAAAAAAGTTAAAACAAGAGAAAATGATGTTTGGGATTAGAAGGAAGAAGAAAAAGAAGAGAAAGGCGGAATGAACTGTAATGTCAAATGCTGCTGAGATCAAGGGAGCAAGGCAGGGAAGTGCTGGTTTAATCCACAGTTAGGAAGTCCTTGTTGATTTTAAGGGAGCCTTTTTTAGTAGAACAGTGTGGCTAGAAGGCAAGCTGTAATAGGTGGAGGACAAGCTGAGCAGGAGGAAGTGGAATGTAGTGTGATCACCTCTTCAAGAAGTTTTTGTTAAGGGAGTTAGAAAGGAGAGAATTTGTGAGGATTTCTGCTTATTAGGGCTCTTATCTTTTTCATACCGTAGAGACAAGGTTATCTTTCGAGAGCAAGGATCTTGGAGGTGGGGCATAGAAGTCAGAGAATTGTTAATAACTGAAGGGAAGATGTGAACTGTGCTTTAAATGGTAAATGAGATTTATATCAAGATGACAAGAGAATTACTCTGTGTTTATTCCTTAAAAACTGGATCTGTGGACTCTGAGTACCTATGCTGCAGTGTATTTTGATGTACTGTTTAGTACTCTCTGCCTAAAAGGAGGGAGTTCTTTGTTCCATGTGCCGTACGATTCCCGCCCCATTAAAGCTGTATTGTCTCCAATATTACTGCAAAAAGTCTGAGATGCACAATTCACAGACACCAAGAGCACACTTTGACAAACATACATGTAATAGAGGGCAGCATTCACTTGATATTATGAAAAATATATGTACACACCGATCTCTCCAGAAGGCCGAAAGAATGTTTCAACATAAATTGATGGGGTTACAGACATTCTTTTTTAAATGAGGTGAGCAATCCATTTAAAACAATTTCATTAGACCTGTTTGATCTCAGAACCCTTCTAGAGTAAATGCATTCATTCGTTAGTATCAATTACCAAGCCCTAACTTGGGTAACTGAGATGCCTTGCACAGACAATGAATTGTCTTTAATCTGCCCTTGGAAATGCACCAAAGCACCACAAGGCTCAAACTAAAATTAAATTGTCTTCAAGATGCTGAGCAGACCAAAGTATGACCTGAAAAATGCCATGTTAGAACAATCCTACTCTTTTAAGTTCTAGCCCAGACTAGAATTGCATGTTGTGGATTTTCTTACCATTTACAACAGGATCTTCAGCTGTTTAAATGTAACTTTAACCCATGAATAAATACTTTCCTTCCCATATGAGTAAATCATGCCATCATTTGTGGGCTACAAACCTGTGTCAATCAGAGCATTGTAACAGGCAGTCTGCCCTTCCACTCTCCCTTGTAAAACTGCCACGGATTACGTCAAGTCGCAATTCCCCTCTGCCCAGCAGATAATGAGCTGGCACATGTAGGAAAGATCGATGTCACACAGAAGGAGGAGATAGTTTTGAAGCTATCACTTTCAGTTGCCATTTGATTCCATTTGCAGAAATCAATCTCCTCCTCCCGGACAACTCTGAATGCGTTATCGTGGCAGCTCCAGTTCATTGGATAACCAAGTGTTCCCTTTCACTCAGGGGAACAGTTTCCATCTGAATCAAGTGGAAATGAAATACTCTTGCAGCCGGGGAGAGGGTGGGGAGCAAACAAGCAATCTATTGTATGTGCGAAGATGGCATATGCACAAGTGTGCACTTGTGCAACTACAGGGTAGCTACCCATATGGATGAAAATAGCTACAAAGCTGATGCCATCAACAGTTATTCCTGAAAACTCTATAGACTTTGAGACTGAGGGCAACTGCAACTGGGTCACAGCCTATTGTGTAAATGTTTATGGACATATTCATGTGGATAACAGATGATAGTCAACTTTTAGCTCACTGTGCTATCCAAGGAGCAGGAGAAAAACCCTAATGCCTATCACTTATGCTTGAATTTACGGTGTTTTTATATTTTTCAGAAGAAAAGTTGCCTGGTGATCTAAAAGTGGATAATACTCCAAACAAAATAATGAGATCCCATGCAAGCATCCTAAATACTGAACTTGGCAAGAGTTGACCACCAAAGAATGGACTCCAATCAAAACTTGAAAGAGCACAGTTGTAGAAGCCAAGGGCCGAGAGAAGATGGAAAGGATTTGCTCTTGCAGAAGCCCTGTTTCTGAACACCCATTGCTACACAGTGTGAGAAGGCCCGATGGGTTAGAAAAAGGATTAAGCCATGCAGAACTGAGAAATAAGACACTGATACAGGTAGAAGATCAGATCGAAATATATAACAAAGGATAAAGGAGAGGAGGCAGGAAGAAAGTAGAGCCATGGATATGTAACATCAATTTTCAGAAACACTTAGGAAACGTTAGGGTGGCAAAGAAGGCAAATTATTTCTTGTGATTACATTGAACATCAACCCACATTTCTTAAATGTTCTTAAAGAATGCTCCTCTTCTTAAAATGTTCTGTTGCAGACTAGGGCAAAGAGCTGTGTGTAGCCTGGTGCCAACTTGTTTTAATCACCTCCTATTCACACCATTCATGAGGGAGAGATTCGTGCCCTGTGGTTGTGGGATGGCCAAATGCACAACACCTGACACTGGACAGGTGAGATGATTGGCAGCAGTTCATCAGTCACATATGCTCACAGCCCAGGGAAGGAGAACACCACGTGCCATACAGGGCTGCATGAAACTTGCACTCAGAGTGAAAAACTGTGGCCTGTGGGAAGCAGGCTTTGTAGTATCAAGAGAGTGGGATGACCCTCTGTTCTGTGGGTGGATGATTGGCTGGTTTGAATAATCCCATGGACTGGCAGGGGACTGAAACAGATTACTCAAGCATAAGCAGGAACTTCACCTGGCTTCCTTGATAAGGAGGGTTGTTTGGCTAGGAAACCGTATCCATAGGAGCAGAGTTGGGAGGGGAACTTGTAGTTAGGCCATTTGAGGGCCTCCTGATTTCACCAAGTATCAAGGCAGAACATAACATTGGCCCTTAATTTGAGGCCTTCCACCACACACCCAAAGAGGAACCAGTAAACTGGCAAATGTACCACTCCTGCTTCCGCCATTCAAAGCTTCCTAGTTTCTTAACTCTGTGCCGGTAATACAGAGCCTGTTTGCGGAAAATTATCTACCTCATCGCTTGTCTCTGCCTCTACTTTCACAGTTTCCAGAAGGGTGCAAAAAGCAATTAAACTTTTGGTTTCAAGCCGTTTCGCTGCTGCTCTCAAGGCTATATATGAAACAGAAACAGACAGAGGTAAGACAAGGAGTCAACAAAGTCCTTAATTAAGTGCAGTAGGTGATAACAGCAGTGAGCATTTGAAAAGAAGATTTGGTACATATGTGTTGCCAAGAAACTGCCTGGAGGATGTGGGCACTAATTGCTATTTTTAAAATATACCTTGAAAGAGTCTCACTTGCCTAGACAATATTAAAGGAGATGGAAAGGAAATTGACTCCCATTGAATTACTCATTGGATAAGATTTTATCCGAAATAGGCGATGAAACTGATTGGACAAAGTGTGACATGTGGGAAATGTTCTACTTTCAGTATATGAGGTGCACTGATTCTTCCATTTGTGTCTATTTCTATTTGGGGAAAATTCCCCATGGTGCCTTTCTGAAGACATTAAGCTTTGCTTTCAAAGATCTCATATGCGTTTACAAGATTATTTTCAGAAATTTTACGCAAGTAACTTGACATCACTTTTGTACTAAAAATAAAATACTATCAACTTCAAAATTTTAGCAACTCGCTTGCCAATTCTCTCAAGCAGAAATAATTGTGCCATCATCTGATATTTAAAGCGCCCTGTTCCTTTATTATAGTACTGATCACACTGCATAGTAATTATGCATTTATATGTCTGTCTCCCCCTCTAGAAGGTGAACTTCTTAAACTAAGGGGTGATCTTACTTCTTCCTTATAGTAACATCCCCATCACTACGAGAGTTAACTAACATGTAATAGTGTTTTAGTCAGTTTTTGTGGAATGAGTGAACGAGGTAATGAATGGCACCCCTGTAAACTCTAAATTTATATATACGAATGCCTACTTGATATTTCCACTGGAATATCCATTAGATACTTCAATTTAAGATATCCAAAAAGACATCTTAACATGTGTTCCCTCAAACCTTCTTCTTACTCAGTACTTCCTAAATCAGAAAATGATAGTAGTACATGCAGCCGCTAAGGCCAAAAATGTACAACTCAACTGGAGAGAAACGTTCCCCAGCTCCTTAATCTAGTCCAACAGCATGTCCTGTCTGCATCCAAAGTGTAACACATATCCATTCAAGTATCTCCATTTCTGTTACTACCACCCTGGTCCAATCCACCATCACTTTCTACCCGATCTCGTTTGCACTGGTGCCCCAGTCTGTTCACATAGCATGTGTGGTGACCTTTTAAAGAGATAAATCATATGTCACTTTTCTACTTGATGCCCTCACCATCTCCCCATCTCTCCTACACTAAAGTGCCCTCAATGTGGATCCTTTCTACTTCTCTTGCTCCATCTTCCACTGACCGCATTTCCTTCAGTCCGCTTCAGGTCCGCCAGCCTCAGAGATTCTCAGATGAGCCCAGCTCATTCTGTCACATTGTTTTATTCATGAGCTTTTTCCTTTGCATGAATTATTTGTCCTCTAAGTGTATTCATGAAAAGTTCCTTCTTCTCATTGAAGGGTCAGCTTAAATTTCAACTCTTTATTAATACCTTTCTGACTTTTCAATCTAAAGCAGCCCCTTGGTCACTCTCTTTCATATCACTTGGCTTTATTTTTATCACAGTATTTATGGTCATCTGAAATTTTCTTATTTGTTTTCTTATGCTGGTCTTTATTCATAGCTAAATTTGCAGGGCTTCAAAGAGTTCTTGGCACATAAAAGACCTTCAGTAAATGATGTTTGCGAATGAATAAGTTCATGAATGCATTAAGAAACTGAATCAATGAATATATAAATGAGTTTGTGAATAAATGCATGAATAAAGGAATTTTATTTCTTGACATTTATATTATCTTGATTATATCACTAGTAATACGAAATACTATGTATTACTAATCATGAGCTATCCATCTCTACCTTTATGAGACATATATAAATTAATGAAATTTGATAGGACCCAACCTTATAAACTTAGATGTATTTAGATTAAGACAACCCACTGACATACTTGTTTTTCCACTGCCATAATTCAGAAGTAAATTTTAAAAACTTTTATTGCAATTAGCTTTATTCTATTCTTCTTACCTCCTTTTTCTCTATCCTTTACAAGTCTCTAATGCTTGAGAATTTTCCTTTTTTTCCAATTTTCTTCAGAGGCAAGACTATGAGTAGAGCAGTATCATAAAGTAATGTGAATCTTCTTAATCTGAACAGTCCTATACTTATTGAAGAAATTGAATTTCAAGTTAAAATTTTCCAAAAGAGAATATTCCAGGCCCAGATAGCTTCGCTAAGTACCAAATATATAAGAAAGGAATAATACAAATTCTATGTAAATTCTGCAAGAAAATTGCAGAGGGGAAAAATCTTTCTAGCTCCTTTATGAGGCAAGTGTTATTCTAATATCAAAATCAGGTAAAGATTTTATAAGAAAAGAAAACTACAGACTTATATCTTGTGAACAAGGATACAAAAATTCCTAATAAAATGTTTGCAAGTTGAATACAACAATATATTAAAAGGATAATATATCATGACCAGATTGGGTTTATCTTAAGAGTATAAGTTTAGTTCAATGCTTGAAAACAAGTCAGTGTAATTCATTATGTTAACAGACTAAACAAAAATATGATCACCTCACTAGATGACAGAAAAATAATTTGACAAAATAGAATATCCATTCCTTATTTTAAAAACTCTCAGTAAACTGGGAATAGATACTTTTTAAAATTTAATAAAGGAGATCTATAATAAACTTACACCTAACATCATTCTTAATTGGGAAAGACTGAACTTACTTCCTAAGATCAGGAACAAGGTAAGGATGTCCATTCTCATCACTTCTTTTTGACATTTTACTGGAGGTTCTAACCAGAGCAATAAGGCAAGAAAACTAAATAGAAGCACCCAAGAAACAAAAAGCTTCAAGACAGTATGTTATTAGTGTGAAGGCAAATAACTTAATGTGAAAAATAGAGTCTAGAAATAGACCCACACATATATAGTCATTTAATTTTTAACAAAGGAGAGAAGAATATTCAGTGGAAAAAGGATTGTCTTTTCAACAGATGATATTGGAATGGTTGGATTTCCATATGCAGAAAAAAATGACATTTGATCCATACCTCATACCATATACAAAAAATAACTCAAAACAGATCACAGACCTAAATGTGAAATCAAAAAGTATAAAACCTCTAGAAGAAAATATAAAAAAAAAACTTTTTGTCACTTTGGGATAAATGAACAAGAGGGAAAACATTTTTTGGTGGAAAGTTTAAAATGGAGTCAATAAATTCTTCTCTAATAGAAAAAATTTACACATTTTAAGAACTCACATAAATAAATCTTGGTTTAGCATTAATAAGAATTCTGCACTAAGGTTGGTTGATAAGCATTACCTAATTTTTTCAATTTTTTGTTAGCATGATTAGGCTAAAGTCAGTTTGTGCATACATTAAATAAAGGAAAGAAAGAAAAAGAACTAATTTATTGAGCAGAATAAAGTCTACTGTTTTCCAAAGGACTCTAACCTAGGTCATTATTTTCATCTCTGCTCTTTTCATTCACTAGAAATCCCTGACTCCTCAACCTATATCCATGATAAGTCCCCTTTAGCTTACAGCTTCTCCTGATGATGACCAGAACAGTAGGAAGCCTACCATCCAACAATGTTCCATGTGAATCCCCAGAGACACTTTTCCAAAGCTCCAAGAAATGCATTATTGAGAGCGGTTCCCACATCACTGAGAAGCTTGCCATCTGGTGGTAGAAGATGCTGTTACAGACTGATAAGAACGGGACACGATAAGATCTCAAAATCAGAGACCAGCTAGGCAGTATTTAACTGTGAGAAGGCAGGTGGCTGCAATTATAGAAATAAGCAACAAGGAAGGTCTGAATGACAGGCAGAAAATTGGGGTGGCACTTTCCTACAGAAATCTATGGAGATAGATAGTTATGTAGAACACAGTGCCCTAGATAGATAAGCAACCTAGAAGGGTTATTACTCAACCTATAGAATCAAAATAATTCAAGGATGGAAGATCAGGAAGATCAAGTAAAAAACATAATCTCTTGCCACTTTCTAGATCTGAGCCAGATTTTAGATCTAGAACCCAGTGACTGAAGGAGAGGCCAGGTCTTCAGGAGGAGAACTCTGTAATACCATTACAAGTATTATAATTATTCCTTTGGTCTTTCTCCAAAGGGAACTATGATCACTGATGCAGGTAGCTACACTGGGGAAAGGAACACTCCGACTATTCAGACATTTGAAAATGTCAGACACAGATCTGAGTTGATACTGATATTCGGGAACTTGAAGTATGATCATGGTGCCCCTGTTAAAATGAAGATGTATGGGAACCAGCTAACAGAATTCTGGTCCAGGTTCAGCTCATCAGTAAGGCCACTGAGCTCACAGACCCATGCAGTCGTCATTTCCCCAGCCACCAAATGGATAATTAGAGTGGACACACCCGCTAGTTGGCAGAACTGATGCATTAGTTCCTTGGTCTCTGGAGTAAGAGCTATCAGAGTGGGGAAAGCCAAGAGGAAGACCCTGAAATCTCTCCCTTCCTCAATCTGGCTAAGACAGTAAATGCAAAATGATACTGAATCCTGGGGACTGGCAGAGGTGGATGCCTCCTTTAAAAAACGAAATGATACAGAGTTGATGGTTCTGATCATATCTCCAAAAGTAGTCTGGTCCCTACAAAAAACAGACAGATTTTGATGGATCGCAGAAGACTATTTCAAACTCTACCAAGCAGTAACTGCATCTCAAATGATGCTGTGAAAGTTACTGGAAGAGATTAACACAGTCTCAGTGTATGGTATGTAGCCATCTATTTGGCAAATGCATTCTTTTCCATCCTTATTGAGAACCAGGGCAAGAAGCCGGACCAAAAGCAGATAGCCTTCACATGGGATGGGCAACATTATGCTAACTCTCCCACTCTTTGTCATGAGAGAGGCTGAAGAAACTTGGAACATGTGTAAATTTTGCAAAATTTCATAATAGTACATTCTATCAATGACATCATCTTAATCAGGCTGGAAGAGTAGGAAATGGCAAGTATGTTAAGATCTTGATAAGATAGCCATACTATAGGTAATGCAGGACCCACCGTATCAGTGAAGATTTTAGGGGACATGCTGGTTTGAGGAAAACTTGAACATCCCTTCTAAAGCAAAGAGGAATGTGTCGCATCTCATACCTCCTATCACTAAGAAAGAAACACAAAGGTCTATCAAGTGACATGAAAGCCTGTCAAGTTTAAATTGGGCCCAGAGTTCGAATGGACTTTGCAGCAAGTGCAAGCCACAGTGTAAACATTCCTGCCTCTTTGACCATGCAAGCTGGCAGAATCTATGATTTTGGAGATATCTGTGATAGAAAAGACACCTTTTAGAGTTTATGGTAAGCATCAGTAGGAGCATCACAAAGTGGATCCTTAGGATTCTGAAGCAAGGCCATGTCATCTGTAGCAGATAATTATATGCTATTTGAAAAACAGCTCCTGGAATGCTGTTGTGCTCCAGTAGAGCAGGAGGACCTAGCCAGTGGACATTCAGGACTGTGAAGCCAAGCTCCCCATCATGAGCTGGGCTCTGTCAGAACCATCTGAGATCAAGCACTGGCTGCAACAGGGAGCACAAGTGAGCCTCAGGAGCAGGTAGCCCAGACACTCGTGTCATCCACCATTGCTGTCCTCACAGCTCTCTCTCTGCCTACACTAATTCCACATGGGGAAGGAGACCTTTATTACTAGCTGATAGAAAAATAAAAAGTTGAACTCAATCCATAGATGGTTTGGCTCAATCTGTTAATGAAGGCCAAAAAAATGGACTACAGCTACATTATAATCTGGCTTCTTGATGGCCACAAGAGACATAGTGAGGAGAAAGCCTGCCATTGGGTGCCTAACTATTCACTTTGTATGGAATGAAAACTGGCCTGAGGTAAAAAATATATTTAGATTTGCACGCAGTGATGAACGTCTTGGAAACTTCATAAGGGAATTGACCTGAAAAAATATTGGCATAGCTAGGACAAGGAAGCCTTGAGAAGAGGCACATGGGTGGACTGACAGGAGTTGTCGCAAAGCATGAGGATTTTTGTGTGATGTGTTAATGCCTACCACAGACAGTCCATCAGGGAAGAAGCACTAATCAACTAAACAACTTGGCCAGTTGATGTCCATAAGTCCCTGCATCAACTACTCCAGTGTTGGCACAATGGTACACATGGTGATACGGATGGGAGCTGTCTATGACCAAAAGTATACGCTCTCCCTCACCGGATCTGATCTAGGTACTGCCACCGCAGAATGTCTACATTGCCAGCAACTAAGCTCCTGATATGGTACCATCCTTCACTGAAACCAACCAGCACTTGGTGGCAAGTAGATAGCTTACAGTAGACTTCTTCTACCCTGGAAGAGGAAGCAAATCATCTAGGTTATTAACACATATTTTTGGTATGGATTTGACTGTGCTGCCCACAGGGCCTCAGCTCACATCACTATCTGAAGGCTCACAAAGTTTGTTCCATCAACAAGGACTCCCACTTAGTATCACTCCAGTCCGAGGGACTCCTTTTACAGCAAAAGAGATTCCGCAGATATACATTACCATGGGATCTATTGGTCCCATCACATACTGAACCACTCAAACTGAGGCAACAGCTTTGGAGTTACATCCAGAAAGGATAGGGTCCCATCTTCCAGGTCACAGTATATTCTCTAAATCAACAGTATGATACTGTGACCCAACAAATAGTGTGCATGAATCCAAGAACCAAGAAATACAAATAGGAGATGATCGTCATGTTCAGTGGTCCACTTAGGGAATATATGATTTCCATCTCTGCAACTCCAAGCTCTGTGGATCTAGAGATTCTGGTTCCCAGAGGGAAACACTTTCTCCATGCAATGCCACAATACTTCCATGAAATTTTAAGCCACGACTGCCCTCTAGTCATTTCAGCCTCCTTGTGTCAAAAAACCAGCAGACCGGAAAAGGAGACATAATCTTGTTGGGAGTATTTGACCCTGATCATCAGAAGGAGGTAGGACCGCTGTTATACAAAGGCAGAGAATATGTATCTGATACCTAGTGATCTATGGTGGCATCTGTTGGTACTGCCTTCATCGATCTCCACAGTAAAAGAAAACGTGTAGCAACCATACTCTGAACTAGGGACTCAAACCCTATATAGATGTTAATGTCACTAAGATCAGCAGAGGTGCTAGGTGAACTTGAGAGGTGTCTAGAATGCATAGTAGTGTAGGAAAATGATGAGTATCAGTTGTGGTCCCAAAACTAACTATAGTGGCCGGCACTATAGTTTGTCCCACTAACCATTCTCTTGAAGTTTTCCCAGGAAAAGGGACCAGCTGGAATTCTGGAGAGGTTGTTTCTTGATGGGCAAACGTATTTCATGAAGCAAGTGGAGTTGAGTAACTCAAGATGTGGACTGTCCGGTAAACTGTGCTACACTCCTCCCTTCCACTCTTTAGGACTGAGAAAGTCAGTCCTAAAGTGTTACTCAGTCACTGGCAGTGTTACCTGTCTATGACTCACAGCTGAGACCCTGTCCAGGAATTATGCTTGGCCGAAGGGAACTGCTTTGCTCAAGGTTATGTCACCTCCTGGTGTTAGCCCACACCCAGTGTCTATCTGGTCAATGAGTTCATATGAAGTCCCAACCCCATTGCCTCAATTTTAGGCTTATCTGAAAGGCCATCCAAGTTTCAGAGCTCTCTGTGGAATCAGCTGAGGGTTTTGTTGAAACTGAATCACAATTCAACTTCTTCCTCTGCTCTGTCCTCCTTCTCTCATTCCGCACAACTACTGTTCTTGAGAGCCTGCCCCAATAAACTTCCTGCACACACATCGCTATCTCAAATCTGTTTCTTGGGGAACTGAAATACTGAGGTTGACAGACCATTTTCATCCAATTTGAGAAACCCTTTTGATCAGTAAATTTGACTTATTTACATTTATTGCAATTACAGATGTATTCTGACTGTCTGTAGCCATCTTATTTCATGTTACATGTTTACCACCTTCTCTTTTTATTACTTTTTTGTCCTTTCCTGCTTTTTGTTCATCTGAAAGTTGCACACTATATTTTTATACTTTTTCAAATTGGACTTAATTTATTTAAGACATATTTCTGTTTAATATTTTATATAAATTTTCCAAATGTATTATCATTTATATCTTCCTCATGGAAAAGCTAAGTACTTAGCAATGTGCTCTCCTCCTACCTCATGTTTCTACCACAGGATTTTAGTTCTGGGTTGTCATTTATACACATTTTTAGGACACATTTGTTAAAAAAAATATTAAATTCTACTAAATTATTTATTCATACTTAGTTCCAATATACCTTGTTGCATCCTCCTTGAATTTCTGTTCTTGTTTTTAATGAAATACTTCCTCTGAGATTCCTTTTAAAATTAGTCTTTCTGCGGTAAAACTTCTGAGGTTTTATATCCCTGAGTAAAATTGCACGTTACTCTCACTCTCACATTTGTGTGAAGAGTTAGACAGATATAAAACTCTATGTTAGTTTCTTTTATTTTCTTTGAAAATATTATTTCATTGTCTCCTTATTTTTAAGGTTTTTGAGAAGTCTGATGCCAATTAAAATTCTGTACCTATAATCTATTTTTTTCTCTATAAGCTTTTAGAACCTCCCCTTCCTTCTTCTCTTACTGATATTCTTAAAATTCAGTTCACTGTCTTTAAGGGTTTTTTTGTTAGTTTTACATTGTTCTGTTTATTCTTTTTTGTTTGGTCTTCTATGCACTCCTTCAAAATGATCATTTCTTTCCTTCTTTTAATCTGAGAAATTAGGATAAATTATATCTTTAACTATGTCCTCCCATGTATTCATTGTTTATTTTTTCTCTCTTATGGAGGATCCATTATATATCTGCTGAGACTTCTTCTAGCCTCCATATGTCTTAACTCTCCATTTTTATTTTCCATCTCTCCTTTTTCATTTTGGTGAGGAAGATTGGCCTTGAGCTAACATCTGTTGCCAATCTTCTTCTTTGTGCTTGAGGAAGATTGTCACTGAGCTAACGTCTGTGCTAATCTTCCTCTATTTTATGTAGGATGCTGCCACAGCATGGCTTGACAAGCACTGCTAGGTCTGTGCCCATGATCTGAACCTGTGAACCAAGGGCTGCCAAAGCAGAGCACACAAACTTAGCTACTATACCACCTGCCAGTCCCTCCATGTCTCCATTTTTATCTTCCATTTCTCTTACTGAACCCTTCCTAAAATTATTAAAGAAGTTTCTAAATCTGATCTTTCAATTCACTAATTCATTCTTTGATTGTTTTCTTTCTGCTCTGCCACTTATTCATTGAGTTGTTTGTTCAAATCACAAGATATTTTATACCCAGTATTTTGAATTAATTCTTCTTTATAACTGCTTACTCCTGCTATACCAATATCTTTCTTTATCTCTTTGAAGATCATTTCTTTTTTATTTTAATCCTTTTTCCATCTGGTCAGGAATTCTGCTCTTCTCATACAAGCTGTTAAATGGGTTGTCTTTCTTCTGTAACGACGGTCTTCCTCAGATAGGTTGCTATGCTTCCCTGTGGCCACCTTTCCCCTGGACGTATCAGCCACTGGGCTGATGATGAGTATGTGAGAAAGTAGCTAAAGCAGCCTAGGTTCTACTTAACAGCCTCCCATAAGTTTAGGACTTGGGAATGGAAGTGTCTCAAGGTAGAGAGCCTTTACAACCTCTCCCACACCAGGCAAATCTATCTCACAAGGAAACTTCTCGCACCTCCACCAATATTATCTTACTTGGGTATAATTTTCTCACCTTCTGATTTAGATAAAGTGGTGGAGAGAAGAAGTAATAAATGGCAGTGGCCAGCCAGTCTACCTACACTTCCCGTTATCTGCACCTCACCTCAGCTAAATGATATTACCTACACATTCCACCCCCAAGCTGAAATGGCACTGCTATTTTTCTGTCTTGAATTAATTACTGGCTGGGCAATGTTCTTCCCAAGGCAGTACTGGTGGGAGGCAAGGTGAGGGGAGCGATCACAACTAAAAATATGCCTTTGTACCTCTTTCCCTCTCATCGCACCTGGTCTTCTTCCACTCCGAGGGACTGTTTCTCCCTTATATTAAAATATAGTCAACTTCTGTTTCCCAAGATCTTTTTTATAGTAAATGTATACTCCTACCGAGAAAAGAACAGTATTGAATATTTCATGTCTGTAATACAAATATTCAACTTAGATACATCAGCAACCCTCCTGCTCCCGTGCATCTCTAAGTTTGGGCTAGGCAGGGAGGCATAGCAGCTCATGTTAGTTTGTCACACCGTCCATCATCATTTGATCTGTGTCATTTAGACATATTCCTTAAAAAATCAGATTTCTGGAAGCTCTTTCAATTTCTGAAAACACGTAAAGAATACCCTTTTTTGTATGTGAGTTTTCAGTTTTCTATCTGAAAATGGCATAAGATTAATCTGTGTATCTTATTTAATAAAAATGAAGACCAAAAAAACTACATGAGGCTAATTAAGCATAAGGTACCTCAAGCTTTAATTCTGGCACTATTTCAATTTTCAGTACTTTGTTTATGATTCATATAATAGTTTGCTTTAGACAAATTAATTAGTTGTATGTGTCAAGCTAGTTAAATGCATGCTAAATATTTTCCCAAGAGAACTAAGTTGAAACTGGGTGCTATTAAAAAACCTTCAAATGAACAAAATCTGTTTTTAACAAGTCACACATTATTAATTGGAACTGGATAGTGAGGCATATTTTTGGATGCTTGCCGAGAATAATTATGGAATTTCTTTTTTTATTGGAACAAGACAAGTTAATCAAGAAAAGCTAATCCAGCTCATTATGGCCAAAGCTTGAAAGCATAGCCATAAATTACTCACCTTGTCAGTTTAGGTCAGGGTTGAAAAAGCAAGTGGGGTCCAGGGATCAATCTTATATTATATTTGATACTTTAGAGAGATCTTCACCCAATTCCTTCATTTTAAGTAGGTAAGAAATTGAATACCCAGAAAAATAATGTTATTGACCCAAAGTCACACAGCTGGTTGGTGGCAGAGCCAGAATTGTGAAATAAGTGTTTATTTCTACCATGGCTAAAAAACATTGCTTATTCAGTAAGTGTTATTATTCATCTTTCTACATTAAATCTAAATGGTAGTTGAGGGCAACTAGACTTTTGGTGATGAACGTGATGCAGTCTCTACAGAAGTCAAAACATAATGATGCACATCTGAAATTTACATGATGTTACAAACCAATGTTAACTTAATAAAAAATAATAAAATCCAAATGATACTTTATTTTTGAAAAATTTTTATAAAATTTGTATAAATTTTTTATAAATATATGTTTCCAAATAAATTAAGTCATTACCCATAAGGACTCATTGTCTCCCATATGCATTGTTTTTTCTGATTTGTGCCTGCTTAGCATCAGCTTGGTCTTTTTTTTCTTCTTTTGGTGCTTCACGAAATTATCCTCCTCCATAATGCACAGTCGTAATGGGACTCTTATTCAATGTGTCCACTCCCTACACCCTAACCCAAGCAAGTTCAATCAGATTCTCTTTCAAGACTTTACTTCTTGAGAAGCATGATGTAAGAACAGGAAAAATGATCAGTGGAAACATGTTCATTCTGAGTAATTGTCGTTATCTAGACCCACAGATCTTCCCTGAGTCTGATCTCTCCAGGAGCTTGATTCTCCAGTCTTCTCATCACCCTTCTATTTACTCTTTCCATTGCTCTTCCTGTCATCCAGCAAACTGATGTCCTTTTTTCTCTGCATAAGTTAGCTAGAATCGGTTTCCGTTGATTGCAATCATGAAGGTCTAACTGATACAATGTCTAACTCTGTGTCTGAAGCAGGAGACAACCTTAACCAGATTGCTGTGTGTGGCCAGGAGTAGGGTTGTTCCCAATGAGAGTTGAGCTGGCATTCTTCGTTGGTCCTACTGTTTCATTTGCTTGAACTTTTGTAAAAAACACAAACAACACAAGATGGACCTAAAACTTTCACTTGTTAGCAAAAACTTTCTATGATTACTGGACACACCTAGCCCGAATATGCACCTTAACTCAGTATCCAAACGAAAAGAATCAACTGCCCTTGGGCTTGAGGCTCAAAAGAAAGACAAATGTCTTAAGGGGACTCTCTAAAGAAAACTCACAAGAATAAAAGTCTTAGACGTAGAGAAATTTAATACATTCTGCTTTTACTACTGAATTTTTTTTGTTTCTTTTTTTTTGCTTGAGGAAGATTGTCACTGAGCTAACATCTGTGCCAGTCTTCCTCTATTTTGTATATGGGACACTGTCACAGTATGGCTTGATTAGCAGTGTGCAGGTCTGTGCCCAAGATCTGAACCTGCAAACCCTGGGCCACCGAAGCAGAGCACGTGAACCTAACTACCATGCCATCGGGCTGGCCCCCTACTGCTGAATTTTTAAATTTTGGTTTCCACAGTGATATATATTCTAAAGAAATGACAAACTGAATACATGTGCTACAAGGAGATTCTTAAATAAGCCTAGACTGACCTGGGAGCAGTAGAAAGACCACACCAAGCCTATAAAAAGCACTCTGCAGTTATTTTAGATGCTGGGGGTAGATGGTACAGGAGATGGGGGCAGCAGCATGTCAATATTGGAGAGTGAGCGACGCTTTTGGAAACTGTCAGACATCTTGCTCCTTCCATTGTAACTGAAGAAATTGAATGACAAAGGGAAAAGAAGGAGGGAAGGGGAAGAAAGTAAGAAGAAAAAGAAGAAGAGGAAGAAAGTAACATTTATTACAGATATTAAGGACCTGCTATGGATTAGATACTTTCTAGGTGCTTACACTAATCATCTCACTTATTCCTAACTACCCTGTGATATAGATATTATTATGCTCATTTATAGTTAAAGAAATTAGGGCTGGAAGAGATCAACTTTCCTCAGGTCACAAACTTGTGAGTGGAAGATAGTTTTTGGAGTCAGATCTGATTCTAAATTCCACGCTTACACTATTGTTAGTGCCTTAGCTGTTCTCGGCTAGTACTGCCACCATTACTGTTTCTACTATCATCGCTATTTGGGCATAACTAGGAAGACTCCGTGAAGAGTGAATGAGGCATTGATCAGAAAACTTCACTAAAAGGAATTTGTCTCCCTTCAGTGTGTCTTACATGCTTTTTAAGTTTCATTTTTGTGCTAGTATCTGATACTCTGATTGGTTTCTTGAGTATTTGTTCTTCTTTCTCTTCCCACTCTCTTGTCAAGATAAAAAAACTCTTTTACTTTAAATTAGTTGATTACAGCCAGTGTCTTCAAGGTAATTTTTGCTACCAAACCATAATCAGACCCAGTTGCAGAACGTATCGATGTATTTGCTCTCCTTTTCATTTTACTGAAATCAACACAGAGAAGAACTGAGTCTTAAGAGCACCCTAGGAGTGGTGGGGAGGAGGCCAAGCGAGTACTCATGTCACTTAATTACACCTGTGTCCTGAAAACATAGTCAAAAGTGGGCCCTTTGTTACTTGAAACAAGCTTCCTTCTCTCTGTAGTATAACACAATGGTTAAGAGAGATGGACCAAGCTACTTGGTTCAAATTTGTTTGACTTTGTTGATTTGTTTGATTTGTTTTATTTTAGGCAATTTAGGCATTTTTTTTTTTAGCTTATCTATGCCTCAAGTTTTCTCATCTGCAAAGTAGTATGCATAGGATAAAAGAAGTTAACACATGAAAAATATTTGGCCCTGTGCCTCTGGCAAATAGTATCCTTTAATAAGTGTTAGCTACTATTTAAATTACAATTGTATTAGGATAAGATCTGGGGGTTCTTCCTTTGGGGAACTCATAGTAAACCTCTAGAAGAGAGTAAGAACTGGCCTCCACTTTTTCTACCTTTTCTGAGCTGTTCTGTTGGACTGAGGACGAGATCTGATTCTTTACTTAAAGCTACAAGTTTACTGGGCATCAAAAGATGGTAAATAGGATTAAAAAGTGAAGGCAAGGAGTAGATTAAAATGAGAGATAAAGTGTGGATAATCTAATAAAAAATGCATTTGAGGAAAGAAGTAAAAATAAAGTCTTCATCTGCCTGGATGAAATTTTAAATGAGTGTTTAAATGGTTCCAAACTTTTATCCGTTCTCCACATCAGAAGAGCTTGAAACATAAAAGGACACACCAGCAATTTAAAAATTTGCCCAGACTGCAGGGCCTTGATGGTTCTATTAATACAGGCTTGAACTCGCTTAATATAAAGCACATACACTGTCGATAGATAGAGCTTGGAGTTGGTAAATATTATAATAAAATTGATTTTGTTCATACCAAGGGAAATGGCCTAGTGATTAATCAAATCACCTTTAAAAATACAGTAAGACATTTTGCTATTTATATGTGTTCTCACAAACTTCCAAATATCATCCAAAAGATGTCTAAGTCTTTGTATAACCAAATCACTTTATCAAGTATACCAGGAAAGCTATGATATTTTTGTATGTCAAGTCAAGTTGCTCAGGCAGAACAAAACCAGTGCCATCACAACATCACCTTTCCAAGATGTTTAAACATCTACTTTTACTTTTAGGACAAGAGGTCAAATAACAGAAAAGTATAAATTACCATGGATTGAGTAAAATAACAACTCTTTCCAGAAAAAAATGTAGCTGTGTCTGGCAACTTTTTGCACTATGGTAATAAAAACCTAAAATATATACAAAGGAATTATGATATCCAAGATTACTCAGAGTGTGAGGAAACATTCTCAGAAACTACTGGGGAAAAGTAAATAGGTAAAAGTCTTTCTGGAAGAAACTCAACATCTTCAATGTGTCTACACTTTGACGTAGCAATTGCACTTCTGGGAATTTATTCCCACAGGAGGCATTCGTGTAGTGATTCAGCGTAGAATTCTCATGTGAGACTTCCTGAATTCAAGACTGAATTCAGCTTTTAGAAAAAGTTACTCCGTGTGGATAAAGACAGCCTAGAGACGCGAGGTTTGACAACCAGAAGGTAACTTTGGGCATTTTAGAATAAATATCCCTTCTTTCTGCTAAAAACAGTCTTGGGTCAGGGTTTGGTGAAAGAAATTCAAGCTGGATGTCAGCCCCAACTAGCCACCTAGAAAAGATGCCCGTGTGAAAAGAACAACCTACGCAATCTGAGGAGAGTGGGTAAGGAGTATCAACCTTATATTAGTGTGAGGTTCAAGTGAGATTATCTATATAAAGTGCTCATCATGGTGCCCGACACGTGGTAAGCACTCAATAAATGGTAGCTATTATTTTATTATCATAGTTTACAGAAAATGGGTGTTCAAAGAAAATTATTGTGCTAATCATTGCAGCATTGCTAATAAAAGTGAAGATTTGAAATAATCTAAATATCCTTCAGTAGGAGATAATTTAAATAAAATGTAGTACAGCTTTGAAATTCTATAAACTTTATTTATTTTTCTCCAATTTTCTATTGTGGTAGAATACATGTAACATAAAATTTACTACTTAACCATTTTTAAATGTACAGTTCAGTGGTGTCAAATACATTCATAAGGTTGTGCAACCTTCACTGCCATCCATGTCCAGAACTCATTTCATCTTGCAAGGCTGAAATTCTGCAAACTTGAAAATAATGAGATAGATCTAAGGTAATAACACAGAAAGATGTCCATGCTATATTATTAGAAGGAAAGTTGGAAAGTTGTAGTATAATCTGAATTCATTTTTCAATATGAAAGAGAGAGAATTTATGAGATTATCCTGTCAGCATCAATTTTCTGGAAATTGCCTTTCCTCTCATTCGATGGTTAGTCTAGAAGCTTCCCTGTTAGTACAATGTGACACAGTATAATAGTAATAGTTGCTACTTCATTATGATGTTGATTAAATGAATTAATAGTTGTATGGCAGTTGGATCTCTGCTGGGCACTCATTAAGTATGACAGAAATGTTTTTATTCTTGATACAATGAAAGTTTGGGAAAGATCTTCTCAGTAGCCTCCTCTAAGATAGACAGGCGGGTAATAGCCACTGAGAAACTATTCTTTTAGTTACCTTGATTTTGTAAAACTGCTGCTACTACTACTAATAAAACAATGACAAAAACAACTATATTAGTAACAGCTAATATTTCTTGAACACCCCCTATGGCAGGCACTGGGCCAATGCTTAACCAGCATTATCTTATGTAATCTTCATAAGGTTGTGGGATAAATACTAATATTTCTATCTCATATGTGAAGAAATGAAAGCTCAAGGAGTTTAAGAAACTGGTCCAATATCATATGGCTAGTAAATGTTAGAACCAGGTTCTAGAGTCACAGATGTCCTGCTTCCGGAGGGACTTTCTTAATCATCACTAGGCATCATGAGAGCATAATATAGTGTATATAAGTGCACACATGCATGTGTGTATGTTTACTGTACACGTGTGTGCATATGTACTATAATGTAATGAAGAATTAGATCCAGGTACATGCCACGTTCTAGAACGCAAAATCATTGGCAATTTCTAGAATGAGGCCTGAATATGCAAAAGATATGCTCCATACTTCTTACTGTATTATATTACTTGTTTGGGTGTAGTCTCTCCTAGACAGGTACAATCTTTTTTATCTCTGTATACCTCTGGCCTGACAAGTAGTGAATACATAATAAATTCCCTAAATTTTATAACATTGAAATAGAATTTAGAGGCATTTTAAAATAGCAAGTCCTATAGTCTCCATTCTGCTTCCATTTTTGGAGACCTTTGTCACTGGGGTTGGCCTCTCAAACCGAAACTCCTCTGTCTGCAGCTTCCTCAGGGTCATATCCTTTGTATATTTTCTACACTAGTCACATATGAGGTGAACTTTCTGCCCTGTCCTGTTAGAGTGACCAAGTCCTATCTAGACAATTCCTGAGAAATATCAACATACTCAACTCACTAATTTGCTTTTCACAAATGGAGAATGTTAGGATTGACCCTTTCCCTCTGAATACCTGCTTTTAATTTAAGGTTATCTTCCATTTTAAAATACCACTAACCAAAACAGAACTTCCTTAAAATAACTTTACACAGTCATTTCTCTGCTCACATTCCAAATTTTTGTCTTTAGTCTCAAAAGAAGCATTCCATATCTCCATCTCTTCAGCTCCAATTCCAAAGCTTCACCACAGCGTAAGGACAAAACTTTGGAGCCAACTCGGTGTCTTTGCTCTTTCTCTAGAATGACACTTTCATGATCTGCTTCTGAAATGTAATCAGGAGAAATGCTTCGTTGTCTTTGGTATATTCTCTGCTTCTCCTCTGTTGCTCTATCTCCTTCTCTAATATACAGCAGAAAGACACAAAGAAGAAAAAAGTCACACACATAGGTGTGTGGTAACTGGATTTCTGTAAATCTTTCAATCGCCATTTCCAAACCCTGAGGAATCCCGTAACCACCTTCATAACTCTGTAAACACTTTGGCCATCCCTGTAGATAGGGGCCTCTATTTATATTCTATTAGTTCCCTCAGAGGGCATACAAAATAAACTTCGTTCAGAACTTATCATTTTTAAAGATAAATATTTACGTTTATAGTAAAAAATAAATGTATTTTTTTATCCTGCAAGTTTCAGTTTATCACTTCCTCTGAAGGGCTATTCCTGGTCACTCTACCTAAGTCAGTCCCATCTTTCTTTGCACCCTGTTTGTTGCCCTCATAAGTTATAATTTGCTGTATTCTTTTTCCGTTTGCTTGTTTATTGTCTGCCTGGAAGCTTACTGGAAGACCCAGTGTCTGTTTCTTCACCATTGTATATCCCAAGCTGGCTTGCTAGTTATTGAATGAATAAATTATATGTTAAAAATAAGCTTATAAGGTGGAGTGAATACAAATAAATAAGTGACATTTATGTATAATATCAAAGTAACCTCTAACATTTCAATTTATCAGATCTCCACTGGCAACTTCTCATTTTCCCAACATTTCTTAGCATAAATGAAACCCCTTACAACAATGGTCAAAACTCATAGTTATAATCTCTTCATAGGAGCGAAGTCAATTGACATTGACCTCACACTGAGCCAGTAGGCACTGGGTCAGCATAATCAGGGGTGACGAGAAAATAAGGGAAAAGAACTCACCCACTGGAGAAACTTGTGATGGATTAAGTGCAAGATAAGACCTAGTGAATCCATGTGGACATGAACCAATTAAAACATTTCACATTTTGAAGAAAAGGGTCAGTGAGGCATCGAAGGAAACTATTTTCAGGACAAACATGTTTTATTTTCTTAAGAAAGGAAATGAGTTGGCATAACATTAAGATTTCAACACAAGCTGCAAGCATCAAAAGAGGTGACGCCCTTATTCATCAAAGTCAGCCTTGCGTCCACTGTCCAGGAACCAGTTATGTTGTAAGTTTCAGACCTTATTTGACTCACTGTTTTCAAATACTCAGAGAACAGTGGGAATGTTGAATCTCAGTTCCAAGGAGAAAAAGTTCTTATCATTAACCCATTGATTCAGTCAAGGAGAACTGTAAGCCCCTGTGCGCATGGTGTTGTGTAAAGTCTTGCTTGCTCTAACCCTTGTGTTGTGAGCAAAAATAGAGCCTCAGGTCTTGTGAGGTGTTGAGAGTAAAACCTGGAAACAGCCTGCTGCTTGGTGCTTGAGTGTGTGTTGACAGGGATTCTGTGCAATAAACCTCCGAGAGGATTACGTTGTGTCCAATGCAAAATCTACCACACCTGGCAGATCTTCTGCTCTTGCTTTCAATATACTTTCCTGATGGATCCGGTGCCTGGGAGGTGCATCTAGCAGTTTTCTTCTCTCCATATGCTGATATCTTCAAATTTTTAATCTACAGTCGTCTTCTCCTCTGAACTTCACTGTCATCTATGCAGTTGCCCATGCAACATTACCTCTTGGATATCTAACATCAAAATTAACATGTCCAAAATGAACTCTGAATTTCAACATCCCCCAAATCTCACCTTCCCCATGTGTTTTCTACCTCAGTAAATGCCACAAAACTAGGTGGCATTCTTGATCTCCACTTTCCCTCAGATTCCAAATTCAATCTGCCATCAAAGCACTCAGGCTCTATCTTTACGTTATATTAAGATTTCCCCACCAGGGGTCAGCCCGGTGGCCTAGTGGTTAAGTTCACAAGCTCCGCTTTGGCAGACCAGGGTTTTACCTGTTAGGATCCTGGGCATAGACCTAACACCACTCATCAGGCCAAGCTGAGGCAGTGTCCCACATAGCAGAGCCAGAAGGTTTACAACTAGAATATACAACTATGTACTGGGAGGCTTTGGGGAGAAGAAGAAGAAGAAAAAACCCGATTGGCAACAGATGCTAGCTCAGACGCCAATCTTCCAAAAAAAACTCCTCCCAGTTCTCCACTAGACTTAGTGCAAGCCACCTTCAGGTCTTCCCTGTACCACTGGCATAGCCTTCTGATGGTTTCCCAATTCTACTTTGCATCCTTTAGAATGTGTCTGCCGCACAATGGCCACTATGATCTTTCAAAACATGAATCATAGAAAGACACTCTCTTGTTAACCATAGCCCCCATGGCTTTCTGTATCAGTCAGAACTCAGCCCAAACACCTGACCAGGACCTATAAAACACTACAGGATGTGACTCAGCGCCACCCACATCAGCTTCCTGGTGTTCTTCAAACACACCAAACATGCTTTCTCTCCCTCACCACTCCCAGATTCTCGGTGTTCCTTCTAGCTGGAGGATTCTTTCCCACATAGTCCAAGGACAATTCAACCACATCATTTCCCCCTCTCCTTTTCAGAAAAAACATTTCTTTCCACTTCATAAAAAGTGGGAAAAAGAACACCCACCCTTTTGCTCTATCCTTGCTTTATTGTTTTCTGCCTAACCCTATAATAATATTTCCCTGATATTATGCAATGCTATGTATTTACTTATTAATTCATGACTGTCAATGCAAATAATCCATAATCAATCTACAAATCAAAATTGGGTTGAGTTTATCATGAGCCAGACCTGAGGACTAGCCTGGGGCTTTCCTTCTCCAAGGAAGGAAGGGCGTCAAAGGAATGGGGTGTAGATGGTGGTTATATACCATCTTGGAACAAAGAGCATACATCACATATGATAGGAATATTCCTTTTACAATTGTCACAAGATGCTTAGCTGGCACAGCAGAGCAGTGGTCAGCAGGTCAGTGGTCACAAGGTGAGTGGTTACAGGTGAGCACAGCAGGTCAGTAATTAATCCTTAATTTAGGGAGAGATGCTTATCCTAAAGGAAATGCTGATATATCCCTATCTTTAGGAACATCATTCTTGTCTTTGGGACATAGCAAACATTTAAAGCAGATGTACAAGTCATGCTCAACAGGCCACATCAGTCCCTTTTGGAAAAACAAGGTCAGGCTTAATTAGTTTTAAACCAAATGGCTTCCTCGTATACTCAAATTATACTATTGTTTTTCATTTATTTATCACGACCCATTTCTCTATAATAAAAGTCATGAGGAAATAAGGTGTTGTCTGTTTTGTTCACCTCAGTATTTCCAGCACCTAGAATAATGTCAGGAACTACTAGAAATTCAGAAAATATTTGTTGAATAAATACATTCATCCAGAAATGCACCCTAAATCTGGTTACCCCAGGGTTACCAGATGGCCTTTACATCAACCAGATGGAGACCCCTGGGAAAATCTTCAGGCCACTACATAATGTTGGGAAGTCCATGCTTCTGGAATTTTATCCCAGTTCTAGCTTGATCTTCACCCCCTGCTTGCTACTCTAATATGCTATGACTAAGTGTGGATACTCCTGGCAATGGAGAAAGTAACCAATTCCCTGTCCTCATGGTTTTTACGCCTTGCAGGTTTATAATATATTAAAGAACAAGGCAAGGCACTCATTCAATGGATACAGCACGGTACTGTGGAATTAGACAGCAAGTGATAAGTCCTGCCAGTACGTGTGAAAAGAGTTCTTCAGTGCTTTCCTACTTACTCTGGTGAGTTTCCCATTATTCAATTGTCTTAAAGATATTTCTAGATCAACTTAATATTTCCTGGTTTCCTTTGTTGAGGATGGTACCAGCTTGTGATGGTACCAACTAAATACAACTCTAATCGTTTTATTAACTTCAACTGGAAAATGCTTAATTGCTACATAAACAATGTGCCATGTTTTTGCCAAAACTGCTGCATTTCTTGTCTACTGAGCAAATTGCACTTGAAGCTACAACTGAATAATCTATGTGGAAATTCTGCTTCTCATTTTGGCAGCAATAAAATTTTATGTTTTGTGTTGTCCACCAACTGTGTAGGACAGTCTTGGGAAGAATTTTTAAAGCTAATTAGGCCTGTGATATTTCTATGCTACCTGCAAACATACCCAGCTAATTTTGTCTTCAGATTGTCCTCATTTCTCTCCAACATTCCCAATAGTCTTTGGTTTAAGGAATGAATACATTTTTTCTGGTGCAAATTACCTTCAAAGTGTGCCTATACAAATAAAATAGAATAGATGTTTGAGGTACTTATCTAGCTACATATCTAGGTAATTTATCTAGATAAAATTTATCTAAATAATTCAAGTTTAGGGCACATTTGCATGATTTATTGTCATGTAATAAAATATTATATATATATATGCTATTTATATATGTGTGTGTGTGACAAAATTCATTAATTCATCAATTCAATAAATACTTGTTGAGCATAATAATAAGCCAGGTAATGTTATAAGTTCTAAGGCTAGCGTGATGAAGAAAACAGACAAAAATACTCTTGGTACTTATTTTCCATGAAGGAGGAGGTAGATAAGACATGAGATAAATGACTAAAATATAAATTTAAATATAAACATAAATGTTAGATGGTAATAACTGCCAAGGAGAAAACATAGAACAGGAAAGAAGAATATGAAATGTAAGCGTAGAGTAATTGTAGGGAGAATGACCAGGGAAGTTTCACAGAGAAAGTGCATTTTGGTAAACATATGAACAAAGTGAGGGTTCTGGGTGTTCAAATATCTGAGGAAAATCACACCAGGCAGAAGAACCAGCTAGTGCAAAGGCTCCAAAGGAGTGTGCCTGGGACTTCAAGGAACAGCAAGGGGGATGGTGGGGCTGGAGCAAATTGAGATAAAAGCAGAGGGGGTCAGAGATGGGGCCAGGGGTGCTGCAAATGATGACGGTCATATAGGTTATTATTAGGACTTTGACTTTGATTTTAAGTGGAGTGGGAAATCATTGGAAAGTTTCACGCAAAGAAGTGATATGCTCTGACTTACATTATAAAAGAATTGCTTTGGCAGCTCTGTTCAGAATAGACCACAGAATAGGGCAACTGTAGAAGCGAGGACAGCAGGTAGGTGCTTGAGATGCAAGGTCATGACAGTTTTGATGGCAGCACTGGAATTGAGAGCTGGTCAAATTGCAAAAGTAGAGTCAAACGAATATGGTGATGGACCACAAGGCACTTGAGGGAAAGATATGAGTCAAGGATTATATGATTATATATTGGCCTGAGCAGCTAAGGAAATGACATTCCATTAATTTAAATCAGGGAAGACTGAAAGACAAGAAGGAGTGAGTGGTAGCAATGTTATCAGTTCAGTTTGGGTCATGTTAAATTTGAGATGCTTTTTTGACATCCAAATGGAGATGTCAAATAGGCCGTTAGATATGAGTCTGGAGCTCGGGAGCAAAGTCTGTGCTAGAGAAATAAATGTTCAAGATCTGAATGGCATTGAGTGATCATAGTGGATGAGATCACCAAGGCGGTGAATGTAGATTGGGAAGGAAAGAGGTCCATGGCCTGATCCCAGGGGCACTGTCGCCTTGAGAGGACAGAGAGATGAGGTGGAATCGCTAAAAGAGATTTGAGAAGCAGCGTCTGTAAAGGGAGGAAAATGCACAAACATGTTTCCTGGCAGAGAATCATCATTGTGTCAAAGCTCTGGATAAGTGAGAGGAGGCCTGAGAAATGACCATTGAATCTAGCAATCCAGAGCTTGTCTTCTGGATAAAAAAACGTCTTTTATCCAGATGACTTTACATGTTAGTATAAAAATGAATCTCTGAAAATACTAAGACAAAAATAATGTAATTATTCACTCTATTTTTTTTTATTATGTCTCCTGTAGCCTCAAATTCACCTAGATCAGACTCTGAGCATAGAGGCTGGTAGATTAACATTGGCACCTGACAATTTCATGCAAAGCCCCATCTTTAAAATAAACTACTGATATTTGTAGAACATTTACTGTTTACGTTGGCCTACAAGTGCATAATTGAATGTGTAATATTCAACACAGGGGAGTAGTAAAAATTATCATTATTAATGTCATTTTACAGATGGAGAATGGGAGCCTCCAAAGGGGGCAGGAGTCAGTTTCACTTTGCGTGTATTGGAAGTGGGATTTCCTGCCACTGGTCTACACAAGCCCGTATTTTTGTCTTGTGTCATGCTGCCTTTGCACAAGGAAGAGCCCATTGACTGACAAAAAGTAGAATATGTCTGTGTATGTGCGTGCATGCATGTGTGTAAGTTTGTATATATGCATGTATGTGCGTGCATGCATGTGTGTGTAAGTTTGTATATATGCATGTATGTGCGTGCATGCATGTGTGTAAGTTTGTATATATGCATGTATGTGCGTGCATGCATGTGTGTAAGTTTGTATATATGCATGTATGTGCGTGCATGCATGTGTGTGTGAGTTTGTATATATGCATGTATGTGCGTGCATGCATGTGTGTGTAAGTTTGTATATATGCATGTATGTGCGTGCATGCATGTGTGTGTAAGTTTGTATATATGCATGTATGTGCGTGCATGCATGTGTGTAAGTTTGTATATATGCATGTATGTGCGTGCATGCATGTGTGTGTGAGTTTGTATATATGCATGTATGTGCGTGCATGCATGTGTGTGTAAGTTTGTATATATGCATGTATGTGCGTGCATGCATGTGTGTGTGAGTTTGTATATATGCATGTATGTGCGTGCATGCATGTGTGTGTATATAGCTGTTGTCATTGTTTCTCTGCTCTTTTATTGATCTATTCACATTCTCTTAATCATTTTCTCCGTGACCACCAGCAAGCAAGCATTGGGAAAGAGAAAGAGATCTCAATGTCTGTTGTAGCAGATAGAGAAAGTGCTTTGGAATCAATTCCGGCTGTCACAATCTCTACCTGCATGACCTTGGTCTAGTCACTTATCATTTCTGGCTTCAGACACTTTCTGACTATAATGCAGATTGTCGTATCTACTTAAAAAGATTGTAAGCAGTCAAGACACACAATGTGTAAATTTGTCCACTGAACCCGTCTAAAGCTAGGCTAGTTAGCATTAGTATGTGCTTGCATCCCACTCCTTCTTTGCACTTATCACACTCCATTACAACTGTGAGCCTCTGCATCAGCATTTTGAAGACAATGATTTTGCTGCTTTTCCCATTTTGTCCCAAGAATAGCATAAAATGATGGATATACAATGTAAAAATGAAGCCCATCGCACATGTTGTGTACTATAAATAATTTTTTTTTTGAGGAAGATTAGCTCTGAGCTAATGTCTGCCACCAATCCTCCTTTTTTTGTTTTCGTTTTTTTTTGCTGAGGAAGGCTGGCCTTGAGCTAACATCTGTGCCCATATTCTTCTTCTTTGTATATGGGATGCCTACCACAGTGTGGCTTGACAAACAGTGCATAGGTCTGCACCCGGGATCCGAATTGGTGATCCCCAGGCTGCTGAAGCAGAATGTGTGAACTTAACCACTGCACCACCCGGCTGGCCCCTATAAATGATATTACGAATGCCATTATTATATTATCTAGATCCACAAAAATCAAACTTATGATTTTGCTCCCATGATGAGGAAAGTTGATTAGCAGAATTGCATTGCCACAGTAAGTACTCTGCATCTAATCTGTACTTTTATCTATCACATGCCCACGTTCACTAATGATCTCCCAAAGACAACTGAATAATGCTGCTAGAAAAAAATCATTTCTAAACTAATCCTACAGGTTGGAAAAACTCAAATTAAAGCTATCCAAGGTCAGTTAGAGAATCACTTATCCTTAATGGAAAATCTCGTGTCTTGCAAGCTTCCGAGGCCACCTGTTTTTTAAATGTCTGCTGAATTGATACATCAGCTGATCGTAAAGCAGACCTGAGTAAGTAGTGACTGCTAAAAAAATGCTTGTAAGAATTAAAAAATAAGTGAATGAATAAGTAAATGTGACAGTGATAATTATTAGCAAAGACAGAGATTAAAAGAATGCAAATCTTTTGCTAGATTATCAAATTCCAGAGGAATGACTTTCCTGCTTTCTTTCTACAAAGAACATAATCTTTTTTTCAAAGCTGTGCGTGCATACTGTGAAATGTTTTTCTCTTATTAATTTCCTTTTACACCCAGTTTTTAGACAGCTAAAAATTATGAGTTTACAGAACAAGATGTACTTTCAGTTCTTATTTTATGGCTGAGTACTACTGGCACGCACTATGATGAAACCATTCTAAACTGCGCTTTATTATATTATATTGTGCAATTTATATTCGGAAGATGCTATCAGCACCAGGGAACAGATGAATTTAATAAAAGACACAGTGTTCCTGTTGTCCTAATAGTTATTAAAATGAAACTCTTCCCAGAAGACATTTACAGTGTCTTCTCAAAGATATTCTGCATACTTTGACGGATCAATTGGGGTCTCTAGAAATGAAGAACAGCATCATAGGTCTTAGAAACGTACTGTACTAAGCTGGAAGCAGCCTTTAAAATCATCCAGGCTGACTCCTTCATTTTACAGGCGAGGGCTCTGAGTCTGAGAGAGACTCATTGATGCAACTTAATTCATGTCAATGCTGTGGCTAGAACTGAGGTCCCCTGACATCTAATCAAGGGTTCCTTTCAACTTTATTGTTATTAATGGTAACATAATAGGGCACATAAGCATTGCCAAATATATCCATATCATCCCTAAAAAGGCTCCAAAAGGCAGACAGGAAAGATCTAATTTTCACTATTTCTCAAAGCAGGAACCATAGTCTTGAGGGAACAGGTAATTTAGTTACTACTCTCTTGTTTATTTATCTGTTTATGCAATTTTTATCTGTCCCTTGAAAGAATGTAAGTTCCATGAGGGTGGGAAGCAGGCTCATTTGGGACACTGCTGACTTGCCTAAGCTTAGAGCATGTCTAACACATAGAATTCATTCCATAAACGTTTGTTAAATGAATGAATACAAATTTACTAGATATGATAGGGGCTACAAAAATTATTAAAAGTTGGTAATGACATCTAAGATGTACAGTCAAGAACAACACACACATATAAAACATAAGACAGGAAATACTAAATGCCACACAAATGTCATAAATAAGTTGTAAGACAATTTAAACAGTCACATGACTCTTGCAGCAAGGAGTATACAAAAGGTGTTAAGTAGCTATGAAGCTTAGGGAAAGATACAAATTAAGAAAAACATGGAGAATATATCAGAATTTTGTGACACCCTACAGCCATACTAACCAGCTCTGGGTGCTGGTAGGTAAGGATTGGCACAGCTGATGTAGGGAACATGAGCCTGTCTGGAGCCTGTAGAATGAGTAGAAGCCGTGATAAATGGTGAGAGTATTTGGGAGGCTAACAGGATGCAACCTGAGAACAGGTAAAAGGTGTTCAAGAAATAGACCAGTTAAAGAGTGTTTGAGAAATAAACCAAACTTCTTCAGAGATGTAGAGTATAAATGATAGACAAATATTGAATAAGAGATTATTGATAGTAAGAGATTGGTTGTGACACATGGTCATGACTTTGTGAAGGGATGATGGAAAGAAGAGAAGGGAGGAATAGAAGGAAGGAAGGAAGCAAGCAAGGAAGGAAAGAAGGAAGGAAGGAAGGAAGGAAAGAAGGAAGGAAGGAAAGAAAAAAACAAGGAAGGAAGGAAGGAAGGAAGATTTGTCTGAAAATACCCTTCTCTCTCCCTTCTGCCTCCAAACTTCCCTTTGGTAAAGCCTTTCCCAGCTCCCCAAACAGAGTTAAGCATTTTCCTCTTCAGCTTCCAGAAAACTTGAGATTCCTGCTATCATAATATTTAAAGTATATTCTGTATTTATTGATTGATGAATTTCCCATCTAGATCGTAAATGTCTTCAGGTCAGGGTTCACATCCTTTCTCATAGAAAGGGTTTAATAAATGTCTGTTTAATGAATAGATTAACTCCAATATTATTTCCTATGGTAGAAAGGAGTAATGAATTCCAGAAAGAATAGAAAGTAGAGGTGGTGAAATTGAATTTTTTTAACTGGCTAACTGAGTACTGATTGGGAGAGCTTCAGGTTAGCAAAAGCATACAATAAAAATGTAAGAATTTTGGTGACAATAAGAATACTTAACATATTTAGTGCTTGGCAAAGGTCTAAATAGTTGATAAGCAGTAACATTTGCTTGTTATAAGAATTGTATGATATTTGTATTATTAATTATTTTATCATTTATTAATATATATACATTTTATCATTGCTCTATTAATTATATAATTGACATATCATTATACAACATAGTTATATAAAATATTAAATATATAATATAAAATATATTAATAATATTATCATTATTATTTTATAGATGGAGAAACTAAAGTACAGAGAAGTTGAAAGTTGGCGCCAATGTCCTAGTTAGAACACTGGGGGAAACTGCCCTGGTACAGTGGTTCAGTGGTTCTAAGTGTAAGGTTAGCTTCCACAGGCCTCCCACCATCCTGTCAGGGACCAGTATGTGGGAATGAGTCTTCAGGTACCTGAAGCATACCTCTTCTGGAAACAAGAGAGCCGTCATCCAGCGTATCAAAAAGTTTCTCCCCATATGAACCAGCAGAGTTCTCTAGTAGTTGCTATTCTTTACTTACAGGTGTCAAAACCAAAATACTGGCTAGAGGCCATATTATGCAGATTTCTTGAGTACCCAGTTTCTGTGTTCCATGCTGGGGTGAGGTGGAGGGAATGTAGCACAGAAAGAGAGATGAACAATACCTGTGCCCCATCCTACAGCCTGCTCATTACTCCAAGCCTGCCAGCCCCGACTTCTGGGAGCCCTTGGACTCATTGTCTTTGTTCCTATGTAAACACTTGAATGGAGGGTTGAAGTTGAATTTCTTTCTATGATCGCATCTCTGGTATAGGAGAGTCATATTCCACCATTCATTCATTTACTAAGCATTCCACATGCACACAGTGGGTGATGAGTATTCATTCATTGCTGATTAAGAACCTTAATTCCCTCATCATTTTGTGCCCATTCAGTCGATTAAAAGCATTCATTCATTGTTGATTAAGAGCATTTATTCATTTTGGTTAAGAGCATTTATTCATTTTGGTTAAGAGCATTTATTACTCAGCATTTTGCATCCATAGAGTTACTCAAAAGCACAGGCTTTACTATTAGATACTTTCTAATTTTGGCTACACTACTTCCTAGTTATCTTACCTTGAACAAATTCCTTTCTAGCTGTCTCTAAAATTCATTGTCTCACCATAACACAAGGAGAATAATACTTTTCTCATAAAACAGTTTGACAACTAAAGGAGACGACACAAGTAAAGCTCTTAACACCCCCTGGAACACAGATAGTGCTCAAAAAGTGTGGCTATGCATATTGATGATTATTTACTTTTACAGTAATGATAAAAACAGTAAAGATACTCTATTAGATAAACTAAATAAGAGATAACTTGAGACACAATCCCTGAGCACAAGGAGCCTATGGTATAGTGCTGCCAAAATCCTAGTGGATTTCCTACTGGAAAAAATTGGATGAGAGATTAACTAATTAGAGACCTTGACTATTAACCCAGCTTGAACATATTTGACAACAAAGTAAAAGATTGCACACAAATAGAAATACAACATTTTGAAATGTAAAAAAATAAACAATCATATAGCAACATTCAAAATGTTAATAAAGACTATTTTAAAAATTGGTCGATAATGGTAATGGTAAAAACACAAAATATATTGTACATTAGATGTCATAACTCAGTTGATTATGAAAGAACACATTCTTCATTAAAAATAAGTCATGTGCATTATCTGTCCACTGGTGTGCAATGTCATTTAAGACGTTCCATCATTCTCTGCTTGAGCACTCTTCTGTAATCTGATGAGGTGTCCAGGGAAGAGACAAGGATAGCCAAGGCATTAAAATGTAATCAAGATATGCAAATTCATATCTAAATGTGATTTGCCGAGAAAAAGAAATTAATCTAGGCATGGTCAAATAAACAATGCATAATATGGATAATTAATCACCAAATTAGCAGCTTCAGTCCCCTGAGGAAATTATGCAAATTGAAAAGGCCCCCATCCACTGACACAATTAGACCACTTAATGGCAAACTCTCACCAAAATAACCCTGGGGAGCATCACAAAACAAATAGCCCAGTCAACCTGAGTGTCCCAAACTCCACTGCAACATTTAATATTATTTAATATTGTTTATTCAGAAGGATTCCATCAGATTTTGCTAGAAAATATTCTAAGATTCTACACCATAAATGGCCCATTAGGTGTTGTTCTCAAAGTCTAGAACAACATCAAATATCCATCCATCAAATATCTTATTATTTGAAATCTGAAATCATGTAAATTACAAGGCTTCATGAATGAAGAAAGGCCAATTATATATCTCCTGTCAGTAAGTGCAAAATCAAGGGACTATTGCTGTACCATGAAAATGTGTGCCCTCTGTGGCCTGATGTCACCCATTTATTATATCAGCAGCCAAAAAAGGATCCTATACTTCCTGAAAACAAATGCTCTCATGTCAATAAGAGTGTTTTGTCTCGAAGAATGTTAGCGTGCCACCTCACGCCTGCCTCTACAGCGTACAGCAAGTAATCCTCCATTCCCTCTACTCTGTCTACACAGACATAGGTGACAAAGTCACTCCTGTGGAACGCCTTGAAATTGAACCTAACAGAACCCAGGAGACTCTGCTGCTGAATCTCCCCCAAAACGTGACTCTACCTCTAGGGAGATACCAAAGCTCCCTGGGTAGAAATAAGAGAGGCTTCATCCTCAGAAAGGGGTTTAATCGCATATTTTGTTATTATAATTTTGCTGCTGAAAAGACTAGTTACAGAGAAGAAATTGTATTAGTACTATGATTGCTGATGGTTTATGGATCCCATTTATGTTGCTTGGCAACGTGGCTGGTGCTGCCACGTATCCTGTTTACTCCTCCAACCACCCCAACATTGCCAAGGTCAAAAACCGAAGAATTAGCAAACTGGGGCTGTGAGTTCTAGGTCTCCTGACTCTCCAAGTGGCATGCTAAATGCCATGCTAACTGCAATGTCCAGTGATCCACCCAAGATCCTGCAGTCAGGAAATGGCCAAATTGGGAAGAAAATGAAGCAGTACTGTCCACGCTGGTCAGCTTCTCCACATCCAGAAAACTATCCCTGATGTGGCAGCAGATCCTGCGTGTGCTGCCGATGTCCAATACCTCGGGCTGTCTGGAGGACAGGATTGGGCCTCCCTAGAATGTGATGTCTTCCTTGACCATGAGAAGAGAGGATTATAGCTTTGACGTAGATTTTTGCCTGTTTAAGACTCATTCTCTATTATAGCCCCAAACTTAACAGTCTAGTAAAAGCCTGAGGGGGCTGAGATCTTCTCCCCTGTAAGAGTTACCTAAGAAGCCGTAGACCAACATCATAAACCAGAGCAAAGACCTAACCGCTCTACCCTCATTAACAATGTGAAGGCCTGCATCTGGACCCACAGTCTCCTAAAATTTTTAGCGGTGGAAGTATGATTAGAAATCACCTAATCTGGGGATTTTCAAACAATGCTCTGTAGAACATAAGGGATCCTGAAATGTACCTCAGGGGCCACTGTGGGGGTAAGTAGGAGAGGACAAGAGTCTGGGCCTCCGACCAAACTTCAACCAAAGCAAGTCCATAGCTGTTTTGTTTATAGACTCTGTAACCATATGTGACGGCCTTTGAAGAAAGGGCTTCACAGCTCAAGGTATTTCATTAATGCCCGCCCTAGTCCAACGTTCTCAGTTTTTCTGAAAATCACCCTATGTAAGAAGACTCCCCAAGGCCACTCCCAAGAGACCAGTGTTGTAGCACTGTGTCAGTACCTATTGCCACATTGGTCTTAAACCTTGTCTGTGATGCAATAATGTTTGTGACTCTTTCTGTACAAATTCCTTCCCTGAGTCACCATTATTACTCTTTTCTTAATTTTTATCTTTGAGTTTTGGAGTCAGTCTGGGTCAAACGTTGATTTGGTGAGTGGATCTGATGACCAAGTTCTTCCTTTCACAGTCCAGAAATTCTTTATAGAGAGACAACGTTGTCTATTCTCACCCTGTACTTTTATACCAACATGAACTCCCAATTCATAGCCCCGGAACACCTTTCCATAATGACCCAGGATCCTTCTATTTGTTCAAACCACTCTGCTCTAATTGCTAGATCATTCTGACCACTGCCTTCATTGCCCATGTAAGATCTTACTCGAGTCTTTTCGATCTCATCTAAATATCTGGCTTCTTCAGTTTTTGAATCTCCATTCTTACTCAAGAACTTTAGCTGGGAATAGCAGAGTCCTAGCTCCACCCCTTACTAACTGTATAACCTTAGACTAGTATTGTTTAAAGTACACTAGACTAAATAATTTCTAATCATAATTCCACTGCTAAAATACTAGTTATTTAAACTCTCTGGGCCCTGATTTTATGGCTGATAAAATTAGTATAATAATATGTGGTCCACCTTTATTTAGAGTTGCTGTAAACATAACATTAGCTGATATATCTCAATGTTCGTTGTAGACTGAATAGCATACCAAAGAAATGTATTGTGATTTCTGGACCTGGTTGCAGTTACATCATCCCTATGTGGTAATATAAAGCTGCAAGAAACACCTGGCTCTACAGAGTTGCATAACTTGATGTTTTGTTTCAATTTTCCTAAACTTCATACCCTTAAATTTTCTGTACACTAAGATATGAAATCCCTGGGCTTTGTGACATTTCTTTGATCTGGGAGAAGAAAATAACACAAGAAATTCTATCTAAGGAAGGGGTCAGAAACATGAAAGCAGATAAGTACAGCATGAGAAGAAATGTTCATACTCCAAACATGTTGACTGAAAATTTGTATTATCACAGAATAGTGATATCAACCACATTCTTCAGAACAAAGTCTAAAGGTGGGGCTGTGAGTCAAGAAAAAAACAAGCTGAGCAGGAAAACTGAAGTGGAGATTCAACTAATCTCCAACTAATTTTGTCTTGTTTTGCATCAGGCTCTGAACACACAAACATACATACCATGTACACCCTCCCACTTACCAATGAAATCTGTATAATAAAGCATATAACCTTGCTTTGCTTAACTGAAAAATATGAAATAAATAAGAACCAGGCAACTTACTTAATATCACCCACTGGACACACTCTATTGGAACAAGTTCTGACGGAGAGAACCTTATTCTCCATGTTAATCGGATCCTTGATTCCAAGAGAACTTGGTAGAAAAATGTTAAGCCAGAGAATGTGTGTTGTTTTAATCACAAGATGACAAACACAAATTTAATTTTCTCATTAGTTGACCAAAGCTATCAGTTTTTTTAATATCGTGTAAACAGACTCAAACTAGAAGGTAACTGCTATAGTCAAACTACTGGAGAATAGAAAAGTAAAGAAAGATCTAGAAAACCACTTGAGTAACTGGTGGTAAAATCCTCTCCTACATTTTTTTGTTTTGGCAGCATGCTTCCTAATTTTATCCTTTCTTTATTCCTTTCTTCTGGGATTTCCACACATTCTCTTTCAACTGTGGCTTTTCAGTAAAACTATTATTAAGTTGTATTTAGTTTGTGAGGAAGATAAACAAGAAACCTTCAAGCATACCTCATGTTTGGCTGAGTCTAGGATGGAGCCCATGACTTCTGGAAGGAAGGGTCTTTGAGGACAGACATACACTTGTTTCCTACAATTTTATTTCAGTATGATGGATGTTTTGGATGGGAAGATGACATAGCAGCATGATACTCTGTGGGTAAACGGTGAAATAAGTCCACGTAGTACAATTTTTGTTTGTTTAATCCCAAAGGTTGCTTTTACTGAAAGAAGAATATGTGGCGAAGAGGCTTGTCTATACCTCAAAAATGACTACCTGATAGCAGTCTATGGTGGACTTCCTGCTAGCATAATAAATAGCCTGGATCTCTTCATAGTTTATTAATAAAATTTAGCCTTGATTGTGGAAATGCCTGAGAATCTCTAAGGAATTAGCCAATGTGGATAGGTCATCAGGATGCGGGGCAAAAAGAAATAGGAGAGTCATCCACAACAGAGACCAAAAAACAATGCAAGTTTTTTTCACTTAGACAAAGAACATAGGATCAATCTTCCAAAAAACTGCCTCATATGATCCAAAAGTACAAGTGTCTGTTTGGTTTCCTAGCTTTGGCACAGTGGATTTCATATCTGCTCTTCACTTTATTTTTCATTTACTGATTTACCTTTGATGAGAAAGATAGGCCCTGAGCTAACATCTGTTGCCATTCTTCCTCTTTTTGCTTGAGGAAGATTGTTACTGAGTTAACATCTTTGGTAATCTTCCTCTATTTTGTATGTGGGACACTGCCACAGCATAGCTTGATGAGTGATGTGTAGGTCCACACCTGGGACTCGAACCTGTGAAGTCTAGGCTGCCAAAGCAGAGCTCGCAAACTTAACCACCATGCCACTGGGCCAGCCCCCGCTTTTCAAGTTCAGCTACCATATTGGAAATGTTTAGAGTTCACCAAAGATGCCAAGTGCTCCTCTACATTCCCTGTCACCTCCTACCAGACCATTCAGGCATGAAGTTTTGGGTCATCCTACCAGGTAAAGAAACATGACCAGCCGAGGTGCTTGCTGAAGCCAAAGGGAAGAGAGACTGAGTAGTGGAAGAAGGTAGTTATAAATACTGGCTACAACCACATGACCAGTTACAGAAAAAAGGATCGTAATTGTCATGAGTATTTTCTCTTTATTTTCTTATGAATGTGTTTGTGTGTGTATATAATTTTAAGCAAATATCTTTGTTTTCTTCCCTCTCTTACTCCTTTTTCATGTAACATAAGGTATGGATTGATTGATCTGGTATCACATTATTTAAGTATTGTTAATTTACATCATAGCATTTAAATGACAGGGTATCAAGGAGAAGAGGAAGCATCACTCAAGGACTTTACCTCTTCTTCTGGGAAAGGTCTTAGAGCATTTTTGGCTGTATGCAGGATGGTCGTATCATGTTATGTGGAATGATGATCTCGGCATTGTCTTTATTTGAAGGTTCAGTATGGGTTAAGGAGACGTGTATGGGTGACCAATTGACAACCAGTAGACTTGTGATGGTTAATTTTATGTGTCACCCAGATATTTGGTCAAATATTTCTCTGCGTATTTTGTGAGGTGTTTTGGATGAGATTAACATTTAAATTGGTAGGCAGACTGAGTAAAGCAGATTGCTCTCCATAATGGGGGTGGGCTTCATCTAATCAGTTGAAGGCTTGAATAGAACAAAAAAGCTGATCCTCCCCACCCCCACCCTGAGGAAGAGATAACTCTTTCTGCCTGACTGCCTTCAAATAAGGACAGTGGGGTCTTTCCTGCCTTTGGACTGGAACTAAACTGTTGACTCTCCTGGTCTCCAGCTTGCTAATTCAGCCTGCAGATCTTGGCACTTGCTCACCTCTATAATCACATGAGCCAATTCCTTACAATAAATCTATCTATAGATGAATAGATAAATAGATAATCTGCTTGTTGATCCATCAATCTATCTATATCCTACTGATTCTGTTTCTCTGGGGAACCTTGACTAATACAGATTTTGGTACCAGGAGTGGGGTGCCTCCTCTATCCCATGCTCCACTACAGTGAACACAGAAGTCATGTCCTCTACATGGCATAACTCAAAATGGAAGACACTTGACCTGGATCAGACTTCACCTGAGTGAGATACAAACCTTTATATGTCACGTCAGTGAGACAGCTAACACCAAGTATAAATGTACAACCCCCGAATACCAGACCATATCATCTGATGAGTACAAATAAACCTGCTATGAAATGAATAAACCAGTATTCCTATAGACACTCTCACTTGTGCATGCAGGACCACCAGACTCTTTATGATTCCTTCATGTTTTCCAGGGCATACCCCAAGGAATGCTCCAAGTGTGTCGGCAACGCAAACTGTCAGCTACGGTACACACGTGGTACCCATCAGGTTCTGCTTCTGCTCTGGATCTCCCTTCTGAAGAATGATGCCCAGCAAATCACTTGAAGGGGCTGTTCATTACTGCGACCCCTGATAACAACATTTGCACCAAGAGGGCTGCCTCTCAGTGTTATCAAAGACACGACATTGTTGAGCTCCCAGCATAGGTGGTGAGAACTCCCTTCTCCAATTTTTTGCTAATTTTTGTCATCTGGACCCCAAACAAAATGTGCTATAACAAATTTCCAGTCTCTCATTAAAATAGCTTCTCTAACACTCATGACCAAAAACTAATGAAAGCAGAGAGTTTGAAGGAACAAAATCTACGCCATTCTCTTACACTCGTTTCCCTCTCCGTTCAAAAAAACTCCTTCTATTTTCTTAATCTACAAAATAAAAGCCCACATATAGTTTAATGAACGCACACCTATACTGACGTATGTACAGGTAAATATAAGGAAGAAAATACCTATTAAAAATTCTCTTTTACAATGTTAAAATGTAAGACTTCTTTTAAATTCAGAAGACTCGCAGAAGAATAACTTTTTTCTGCAATTACCCTACATTTTATCTAATACTTCACATCCGAGTATCATCATGATGAGGTAACTTCTCCACATGAGATGAAACACATCACTATGCTTCTCACCTTTTCTATCAGTATTCTGTGACGTATAAGAAGATGGGCACTGTCACCTGGTCATATAAATAAACTAAGCTACCTAAGCATTGAAATGAATGCAAATTACAAAAAACATCAAAAAGAACCAAACCGTGATATTTAATGCTCCCAAACATCAGAAGACAGCGCAACTTTAATTATGGTCCACAGTAGTTATTTGTAATGGTTCAGTTCAGAGTAACTCCAAAGGAAAGATAAGATCTAAAAAGAAAGAACTGATTCTGCATGCAACCCACAAAAAATCTTTCCATAATATAATTATAATTATTATTGAAAAGATAATGTCACCCAGCACTCAGGAACGTTGAATTACTTGAAAGTGAATCCCTTCAGAAAAATATTTTAGTTACGATAAAATTGCTATATTTTTCCCAAAATTTCTGAATGATGCCATCCTACCCTAATGATGTATATAGACCTATTTTCCAAAACAAATATTTATATAAAAACTACTATTATTAATCTTTATTAGTTGCCATGAGTATGAAACTTATACTTAGAATATTGATGTTTTATTTTATGTACTACTTGCCGGTTCATACACAGTCATGTACCAGAGGGTATAGTAATGTGGAAGTTAACATTTCTTAAATGGTGTTCTCGAAGTACCAGATGACAATGCCCAATGAGTATTTTTTCTTGGTTCTCTCTTATTTACTATCAAAAAGCGTGAAGCATCAGCACCTACAGTAAGAGAATAGAAATGATAGAATGTCTAGGAGTTAATTTAACAAGAAAGTGCATAGTGACAAGAACGATATATTTATTTATTTATTTATTTATTTATTATTGAGTTCATAATAGTTTATATCATTGTGAAATTTCAGTTGTACATTATTTCTTGTCCATCACCATGTAAGTGCTCCCCGTCACCCCCGTGCCTACTCCCTGACCCCCTTCCCCTGGTAACCACTGAACTGTTTTCTTCATCCATGTGTTTGTTTATATTCCACACGTGAGTGAAATCATGCAGTGTTCATCTTTCTCAGTCTAGCTTATTTCGCTTAACATAATACCCTCCATGTCCATCCATGTTGCTGCAAATGGGATGATTTTGCCTTTTTTATGGCTGACTAGTATTCCATTGTGTATATATACCACATCTTTATCCAATCATCAGTCAGTGGGCACTGGGATTGTTTCCATGTCTTGGCTATTGTGAATAGTGCTGCAATGAACATAGGGGTACATATGTTACTTTGGATTGTTGATTTCAAGTTGTTTGGATAGATCCCCAGTAGTAGGATAGCTGGGTCATATGATATTTCTATTTTCAGTTTTTTGAGGAATCTCCATACTGTTTTCCATAGTGGCTGCACCAGTTTGCCAGCAGTGTATGAGGGTTCCCTTCTCTCCACACCCTCTCCAACATTTGTTATTTTTAGTCTTAGTAATTGTAGCCATTTTAACAGGTGTAAGGTGGTATCTTAGTGAAGTTTTTATTTGCATTTCCCTGTTGATAAGTGATGTTGAATATCTTTTCACGTGTTTATTGGCTATCCGTATATCTTCTGTGGAAAAACATCTGTTCATATCTTCTGCCCATTTTTTGATCAGGCTGTTTGTTTCTTTTGTTGTTCAGTTGGATGAGCTCCTTAAACCCCTTGTCAGATATATGATTTGCAAATATTTTCTCCCAATTGGTGTGTTGTCTCTTTGTTTTGATTCTAGTTTCTTTTGCCTTGCAGAAGCTCTTTAGTCTGATGAAGTCTCACTTGTTTATTTTTTCTTTTGTTCCCATTGTCTGAGAAGACATGGAATTCGAACGGATCGTTTTTAGTTCGATGTCAAAGAATGTACTACCTATATTGTCTTCCAGGAGTTTTATGGTTTCAGGACTTATTTTCAATTCTTTGATCCTTTTTGAGTTTACTTTTGTGTATAGCATGAGAGAATGGTCTACATTGATTCTTTCTCATGTGGCTGTCCAGATTTCCCAACACCATTTATTGAAGAGACGATCTTTTCTCCATTGTATGTTCTTGTCATCTTTGTTGAAAATTAGCTCTCTGTAGATGTGTGGTTTTATTTCTGGGCTTTCAGTTCTGTTCTACTGATGTGCGCGCCTGTTTTTGTACCAGTACCACACTGTTTTCATTACTATGGCTTTGTAGTACATGTTGAAGTCAGAGATGGTGATGCCTCCAGCTTTGAAGAACAGTTTATTTTTAATGGCAGTTGCTTAACTAGTTATGATTTCTATAGGTGACCTCCCCATGCTACTGTGTTGCCATCCTTCCAGCTCATATATTTCATTTCCAGGAGAGGTGTGGGACATAGGGGCTGATGCCTGAATTGGTTTTGACTATGCATTAATTTTGGAATCTGATATTGTAGGAACATTTGTTTATTCTGATTGGCTACAGGCACCTCCAAGATTTTACAAGTCAGTAGCTCTTTTTCACCAAAGTAAATCTTGAGTGTTCAGATTTTTTTTTAAAAAATTCCTATACATGCTTTTGTGTAATTTCTTTCACTTTCAGAAATTGTAAGGTCTCAGAGTGGGCTTTTAGGTTTTTTCATATCACATTAAAAAATACCTAGAGTTTCTTTCACTTGATTTTGCTTTTTTTCCTCCTTGCGCTCACCAAGACTTAGGACTACCTAGGGTATATTTCTCTTTATGCTCTAAACTGATGATCTTGATTTTTACTCTGAACTATACTGAAAGGGATAATTGTCTCCTCTATACTGGGGCAAGCCATTCTCTGATTTCACTTAAAATAGTCGTAGTATGACTTGTAAAATTAAGTGGTAGTGATTTAAGCATGTTATAGAAAAGTCAATGACCACCTTTCAGAAGTCAAGTGTAAAGGCAGAAATTAACAAAATGGGCAAATACCTGGAACTCACAGAGTTTTCTTAAATCAGTCCTAAGAAAAGAAAGGAGGATCGATACATATTAATTTTCTTTTCTCAATGTAACTTAAGAGAAAATGACACAAAGAAATTTGTTTTTATTTTCCTTACCAAATGAAAATAGGGTGACCTTAGGTAGTCAGTTGAAAGGCTTAATGAAAGAACTGAGATGGTAAAAATGCTAAAACTTTTTATTCAATTAAGTGTCAAGTATCTGTATAAAAACCTGTCCAAAGTAGATATGCATTAAGCTTTCAAATACTGCTAGCTCCTGAGTACAGCACTGAAAGATTTATGAACTAAAGAATAGCAGTCAGGATATAGAAATTCATTTGAAGATAATATCAGAAGTTTGATTTTATATATTTATACATATATGAGAGTGTATGTATATATGTATAGTTGAGAGCAAATATACTAATCTGTACCTACTCAATTGTAATAGCTAAATCTTGCTCCATTTTATCTTCTTTCCTATACCTTTCCTTTACAGCTTACTCTAATCAATATCTATACTGAATATTTTATTTGGAAGTTTTATGCTTATAGAAAAGCACACTTGATTATGAAAACATTGATTTTATGTCTTGCTTCCTAATCTATGACTAGGCAGACGAATAGTGAAGTTAGCTCTCTATCCCAAATGGTGATAAAAATTTGTATTTCAGGCAGAGTTTCCAAGAGGTCATGACTTGTTTAAATGACCTAAATTGTTTTTCATACAGATATTTCACAGAAACCTGTCCTAAATCAGAAACTAACAAAATATATATTGGAATAACTTGCCATGCAGGTGGTGTGAAACAAATAGATCCCCAGCAGCACACCAATGGGATGTCTAATGCTGGGGAAGATATTGTAAAAGGGAAGATCCTCAAGAGAAATAACCCATATATGAGTGGTCAGAAGCCTAGAAGAGCTGTAAGATAAGCTAATACCCTGGGTCGAGGTCAAACTAGACTTCTAATGTTGGAAAGATATAATGAGGTAAGCACAAGGCAGTGTGCTTAAAAAATCTGCTTAGTTATTACAGGAAGTCTTGTGCTCAATTTGGCAATACTAAGCATGTTTCTCCCTTAATATGATGAATACAGTGCAGTTATAATGATAAAGCCTGTACTACTGATGGTTTTGTTGTATAGTGATCCAGATGATGCTAAGGAAATTTGATTTAGGGACTTATGAAGTCATGTAAGTTCCACTCTGAGTTCTTGTCCTCACCAAGGGACATTTTGAGAGATATTTTGTTCACACAGTTGAGACCCAGGGTTCTTTAATACACAGTATCTCAAGAGACTGGCCCTAAATGAACTGTGCCTCTGCCTATTATGTTTTCACATGGTGTTTCTTTCAAAAACAGCACGTCGTTGCCTCAAGTCTTATTCCTCTAGAGTCAGAGAAAGATGGTTGGAGTCAATCTCATGTTCTGGTTCCAACCCTCCCTCCACTCATCCAATGCCTCCCCAATACTGTAATACATACGCATTATATTTCAGGATACATGAAACAGGAGTCCTCGTCAAAATATATAGTATTTTGATGTGGGTTCTCTCTGTGCAGAAAACCGTATGTGTAACCTATTTCTCATAAGCATGCCAGTTTCTGAAATGAGAAGAGGACAAAATATCAGCTATGAAAGATACATGTGCACCAATCTTGAGAGAACTCTAGCTTCCCTTCAAGTATTCCCAAATGGTTTTGGGAATTCGGTCTGTGCCTATTCTTATTGTAACGTTTATTACAATAAATTAAAATTAGCACTTTTGAGCCAGCCCTGATGGCCTAGTGATTAAAGTTCAGTACACTCTGCTTTGCCATTCCAGGTTTGGTTCCCAGGCATGGAACCACACCATTCATCTCTCAGTAGCCATGCAATGGCAGTGGCTCACATAGAAGAGCTAGAAGGACCTACAACCAGAATATACAACTATGTACTGGGGCTTTAGGGAGGAAAAAAAAAAGAGGGAGAGGAAGATTGGCAACAGATGTTAGCTCAGGATGAATCATTCTCAGGAAAAAAAGAGAGAGAGAGAGAGAGACATAAAAATAAAGATTGCTGGGGCCAGCCTGGTTGCACAGTGGTTAAGTTCACAAGCTTCACTTCAGCAGCCTGGAGTTCGAATCCCAGGCACGTACCTACACACCTCTTATCAAGCCATGCAGTGGCAGGCATCCTACATATAAAATAGAGGAAGATGGGCATGGATGTTAGCTCAGGGCTAATCTTCCTCAAAAAAAGAAAAAGTTGCTGATTTCTGTGATGCCTCCCATTATACTGTAAGATTTTTGATGGAAAGGTGTCATGCTTGATTTCTTTTTTCATTCAAACCCTACATCCCATTCATAAGAAAGTTCCATCCTTTCTGCTTCTAAAATACATCTCTGTTCCAACTCCTTCTCATCAACTTTACTACTACAACTCTACTTCAAGGTCTCCGTCCTCTTTTGTTTGAATTCACCCAGTAGCCACCCAGGTGGTCTTCCTGATTCTGCCCTTATCGTTCTATAGTCTACAGAAAGCAGCAAGAGAGATGTTTCTAAAACCTATATTCAAACCATTGTCTTTAATAAACCCCTCAAGTAACTTGCAATGGAAAGAATGATAAAAGCCAAATATCTTACCCACTTACTTCTCCTAAATTTTTCTTTTCATTTTTCCCTTAGTTCATATACTTTCGAATAAAAAATTGATTTTCATTCTCTTTCTTGAACATTCTACATTTATTCCCAGTCAGGATCTTTGCCCATGGTTGCCCTTCTGCTTAGATTCTCCCCTCCAAGATCTTCGCATGGCTGCCTCCTTTAATCACTCCGGTCTCAACTCAAATGTCACCCTCCAGGGAGATCCTCCCTGGCTCTTTAGATAAAGTTGTCTACCCTGCCCCAGTCACTCTTCCTCATATTTCCCTACTCTATTTTTTCATGGCACATTTGGGTATCAGAAATCATCTCATTTGTTCATGTGTTTATTGTCTATCTCATCTCACTTGAAGATAAACTTCTTGACAGCAGAAACTTTATCCTGTTCATTACCATATTCTCAGCTCTTGGACCCATGCCTGATAAATAGATACTTAATAAATATTTTGACTGACTGGTAAAGAGTTTGTCTTGTTAACCACCCTACCTCCAGGTGGTTAGAACAACACTAGACCATTTTAGACACATGAGAAATATTCATTGATTGAATAAGTGTTTTCTCTGAGAATTAATCTTGACAATTATATGGTGTTATGGGTTAAATTGCATCCTCTAAAAGTGTCTGTTGAATTCTTAACCCTTGGTATCTGTGAATGTGACCTTATTTGGAAATGAGTTCTTGGCAGATGTAATCAAGTTCAGATGAGGTCATTTTCTATTAAGGTGGCCCTTAATCCAATCTGACTAGTGTCCTTATAAGAAGAGAAGAGACATAGAGACAAACACACAGGGAGAACACCATGTGACAATGGAAGCAGAAATTGGGATGATGTGTCTACAAGCCAAGGATTGCCGGCAACGCCAGAAGCTAAGAGAAAGGCATGGAACAGATTCTCCCTCAGTGCTCTTCAAAAGGAACCAACCTTGCTGACACTTTCATCTGAGACTTCTGGCCTCCGGAAGAGTGAGAGAACAAATTTCTGTTGTTTTAAGCCACCCAGCTAAGATCCTTTGTTAGAGCAGCCCTAGGACACTAGGCCATATGGCAAACAGAAAAAGGAAAGGTTAGAAGGATGAGTAAGGATTAGCATATGAGGTGCCAATTTCCTTTACTATCGTTTCCATTATGAGATATAAGGGAGTGCACCAGTCTTCATTATTTACTAGTCATGTGACTTTAGGTATACATTTTAACCTCTCTGAGTCTGTTTTCTCATTTATAAATGTGGTTTATAATGCCCATCCTATGGGGTTATTGTGACATTAAAATAGTTAACGTAATGCAATTAAAACAGTGTCCAGCATGTAGTGAATATTCAACAAATATAAGTCATTATTCTTACTCAGGGGCTGAAAACTGTGGCTGTGAGTAAATATTGGTGCTATAGCCATTAGCTGCATAAATTCTGCATTTCACTCAACAATTTACTCCTCCAACAAACATTGATGAGTTCCAAGTATAGTACTTGTCTCACTTTATTCCACTGCCAGGTTGAGCTCTTCAGCAGTTTCATCAGAATCTTCTCTTTTCAGGGAGTAAAGAATCGGGAGTCAGATTTCAGCTTAATATAAGGTTCAATATAACATAATAAGAGTTATTTCTATCTAAATTTAGACAGAGGTACTTATGAGGTAATGACTTGTCTGACTCTACGTGATCGTCCTTTAGGAGGCTGTAGATAAGATTCATAAAAAGAGCTGGGGAAGCAGGTACATTGTCATCTATAGTAGATACTGTAATACGCTGCCCAGGGCCCCTTTCAGGACTGAGGGACATAATTCCACAGTGGCTGCAAGTGCTTCTGGATGTCTGTCTGCTGTGGGACTTGCTCCTGTCTGAGGAGAGCCAGCTCACCTAAGCCATGTCCTGTTCCAGAGGCAGTCTGCATCCAAGATTGGCTGTTGTGAGGGTACAAAGACTCAAGCCCTTCTCCCCCATTGGGGATAGCTCTGAAGAATCATCCCATTTGAGAGTTTCCCATGGGATCAGCTCAGACCTTTCCTGAGTCAGATTAAGGTCACCTTTTCCCTCTGCCCAATCCTACTTCCCTCTCTTCCCCCAGGTGTTGAACCCCAGACCACTCTCCAACAGCCTTCTTATATTCAAATCTCTGTCTCAAAGTCTTCTTTTTTTGTTTGTTTGAGGAAGATTAGCCCTGAGCTAACATTTGCTGCCAATCTTCCTCTTTTTGCTGAGGAAGACTGGCCCTGAGCTAACATCCATGCCCATCTTCCTCTACTTTATATGTGGGATGCCTACCACAGCATGGCTTGACAAGCTGTACCATGTCCACGACTGGGATCCAACCAGCAAACCCCAGGCTGCCAAAGCGGAATGTGTTCACTTAACCGCTGTGCCACCAGGACGGCCCCCTCAAAGTCTTCTTGGGTGGAGTGGGGTGGGGGGAGCCCAACTCATAACACCTTCTGAAACCAACCAACCAACTTCATACAAATTAATTAGCTCACATGTGCTTTTAGAGTCTAAATACTGACAAAAATAAATTAAACTTTGGTCTAAATATGAGTAAGATGAGTTCATTTGCCACAGGCAACAAAACACACAACGAAAAGGGAAAAATAGTTGTCCATAATTTATTCACATAAAAATAAAACGTGATTGCATCCTCCTTTCATTGTATCATTCAACGGTTCAGTCTAAAATTTGCAAGTCAAAAATTATTGCCTTTTATTTTGATAGACACATAAAAATGGATGCAGGGAAAGGAAGCAGAAGATGTCATAACCCTTGCTAATACCGTTTTTACATTTCTACGGCACACTGGCGTTTACACAGCCTTTCATATGCTTGCTTTCATCTGAATTTTATTGCAGTGCTGGCAGAGGAAAAGAACAGGCATCACTAGTCCCTTTTCAGAAGTGAGAAAGCTGAACTTCTGACGTTTTTTCCCTCAAAGTCCACTGGAAAAGCTAAAAGTCCACGCTGAGCTTCTACGCAAGAACCTGTTGCTCCTTGATTCTCCCAGAAGAAAACATCTAAAACTGTAGAGACAGCACATTCATTCAGGACATAATTAGGGAATGATGAGAAGGTTTCGATTACATGGGCAGATCCCCGTTAGAGGGTAGAGTCTGAATTCATTAGCCCTGAAGGAAGGTGAAGGGAGTATTGGAGGGGGATTAATGAAAAGGTTCCTAAGAAGACTTTGCTGTTGCTGCTGCTGTGTCTGGGTGTCAAGCTAACATTTGGTTCCAGGTATTTGTGCTATGTTTTTTAAGTGCAGTGTATAAATTCTCCCCAAGAACAACCCTGTGAGGTAGGTGCTAATTAGCCTACTGGGATCGGTGCTGTAATTAAGGTCAAGCAGTGTGGAGGGCTTGATTTCAAATCTTGCCGCCATGACTTGTGCAACCCTGGGCAACGCTTGACATCTCTAAGCATCAGTCATCTCTTCTACAAAGGAATGAGTGAGTGCATAGTTAATGCCTACTTTATAATGTTATTGTGGAGATTAAGAGAGGTAAAGAGTGAAAAGAACATAGCACATAATACAACCTCAAAAAATGATAGTTGTGTCCATTTTACAGATGAAAGAATATGGGCATAGAAAGATTGATACCTTGCCCTAGGTCATATAATGAATTTTCCAGACTATCAGATCCCCTTAGCCTAATAATTTTTTTGTGACAGAATTTACCATTAGGCCATTTTCGTGACATCTTTAAATGAAACATTGTTGGGACACTTGGGAGGTAGTCGCTGTGGCCACATTATTACTGGGACTCAGCTCAATGCAAAGTAGCAGATGGACCCTTCTGCTGTGAATTTCCTCTTAATTCCACAAAGAGTCAACATTCTCCATGGCCTCTCTCCCCAGTGATGCTCCAGGACTCTGGTTGGCAGACACTGTCTTAAGCTATGGATGTCACAGGTGTATGCAGAGGCACAGGAAGGCAGGGAGAGAGAAAAGGGAACGGTCCTTTGTGGATTGACAGATGGATTCAAACTCAGAAAATACAGAAATCTAGTTTGTGAAGGATGACTTGTTTGGGACATATTTCAGGTCCAATATATTCACTTTCCAAGCACTGAAGCTTTTCAGAATGGAAACGTGGTGCTCAAATTAAACATTTTCTTTTAATCCTCCAAAAACACCACTATTAAACTGATCTTAATTAACACATTTTCTATTAAGTAGAATGATCTGAAGTTCTGAATCCATCATGCAGGACGCGAATAGAATTGGACTGCATGCTAAGAACATGCAGACTTCGATGTTGTACATTTGCCTGCATCACCTTTAAAACAATTCATCGGTGAACCTGTGACTAAATTACCACGCCGTGTTCTCTGTTTAATTTCAAGGTTGAAATGTCTTCCCATCACAAATGTGGGTAACACCCCAGAATGCTGGGAGACAGACTGGGAGTTAGTGGCTCTTTCTGTTGTTTTGATTTCCACATATTTGATGGCTTTGTGTAATTTGAATAATTATAAGCTTCCAGCATGCTGATAAGGTTCACTTACATTATTCATTTGCATGAAGTGCTGATCAATTAAAGCTTCTCTCTAAAAAAATATATATATTCATCATTCCATCCGGCATCAACAAAGCTTAGGTTACTCCTAGCTGTCTCTGCTCTCTTTGACTAGGGTATCTCATCAGTAAATTCCTACCAATCCTTTCCTTTTTATTCCTTTTAACCTCCTCTAGTCTGTGTTCTTACCCTTGGTCTATTCTTCCTCACTTCACTCTTTCAGTCTGATTATTATACTTTTAACATTCATTTCAGGAAAGCCTTTAATAAATATGACCATTCTCACAAGACTGTTACTTCTACGGTTGCTGATTTACTGGCAGCACCAAAAGTGCATACATCCAAACCCACCTATGATGAAGCTCAGAACTATTTCTTAAAATGGGAAAGTTGGTTTTCTTCCTTTGTCTTGTCCTGTAAGAAAAGTGTGCTGGTTAATTTTTTATCTGTCAACTTGGTTGGGTCACAGTGTCCAGATATGTAGTCAAATGTTATTCTGGATGTTCCTGTGAGAATGTTTTGGACAAGATTAACATTTAAACCAGTGGACTTTGAGTAAAGCAGATGGTCCTTCCTGATGTGGGTGATGTGGGTGGACCTCATTCAATCAGTGGAAGGTCTGAATAGAAGAAAAGACTGATGTCCCCTAAGCAAGAGAGAATTCCACAGCAGAGGGCCTGTGAACTTGACCTGCAACATTGGCAACTCCGTGGGTCTCCAGCCTGCCAGCCCACCCTGCAGATTTTAGACTTGTGAGTCTCCTTCATAGCCTGAGACAATCCTTTAAAATAAATAAATAAATACACACACACACACACACACACATCCTGTTTCTGTTTCTCTAGAGAACCCTAATACAAAAGGTAATCAACCGAGAATGACCACATCTATTTCCACAACTGTAGAAAGTAGGACGAGGGTAGCTCAAATGTCTAGAAAGCTTTCTTGAAGAAGGTAATACACATTTCATGTAAAAAGTTTGTAGCGCAATAAGTTTGAGAAATATGAAATTAAAAAAAAGAAAATCATGTTTCTTTAAAGCAGGAGTCCAGGGTGAAAAAGGAAGAAGATGGTCAAGGAAAACGGAGAGGGCGAGTGAGGGAGAGGAACCCAGGCAGGAGGATGTCGCACACAAAGGCAGACGAGAGCACTTGAAGGAAAGGGAGCTGCAGCTGGTTCAGTCTCCCCAGAACTTGGGTGAGTGGCTGGATCAGAGTCCTCCCTTCGGAATCCCCTGCAGTGGCTTCCACTGCGCTTGGAAGATACTTCATACTCCTTGCTGTGGTCCGTAAGAGCGAATAGGCTCTTCCTCTTGCCTACCTCTCTAACCTCTTCTCTTCCAACTTTCCTCTTTGGGGGCTCGTTTTCTGTTCCCCTGGGGCTTCTAGCTCATCCTCATCTCAGGGTCTTTGCACACATCTCCCTTGTACACTCTTATACCATTGACATGAGGTCGTCTCATTGTTGGCTCCTTCTCATTAATCAAGTCTTATTCTCTCAAAGAGATCTTCCCTAGCCATCCTACATAGAGAGTAAGAACCTTCTTATCTCTCTCCCTAATAATTTGTTCTATTTTCTTCATTGAAGTAATCAGTATCATATTTTAAAAAATTAATTAAATTTTATTTTTGAGGAAGATTGGCCCTGAGCTAACATCTGCCGCCAATCCTCCTCTTTTTTGCTGAGGAAGATTGGCCTTGAGCTAACATCTGTGCCCATCTTCCTCTATTTTATATGTGGGACGCCTGCCACAGCATGGCTTGCCAAGCAGTGCCATGTCCGCACCCAGGATCCGAACCAATAAACCCTGGGCCACCAAAGTGGAGTGTGTGAACTTAACTGCTGTGCCACCAGGCCGGCCCTATTTGTTCATTTTTAACGCCTGTCATGCGAGCACTTTAAAGCCACCTAAAATATATTACTCAGTGGTCTGAAAACATTTGTTAATTTATTTGTCAATCAAACATTTTACCGACACCATGTCAGTAAGGGGCATGGTGATTGGAGGCTGTTCATAAGATGGCCGTATTTAGTAGATGAAGAGGAGGGAGAGCTTGTTAGGACCACTAAAGGCAGAGAGATCAAATTCGATGGGTAAAATACGGCTGGAAACGAGAGCTGGAGGAGAAGCTCGGCAGCAAAATGGAGAGAGGGACGAGTGGAGATACTGAGGAGAGAGGGTGATCCAGGCTACACGGTGAGGAAAGCAGTGCTGAACAAGCCAATCCAGTAACCATGATGGTTTTAGATCATGCAGACAGGTCCCAGACCACGAGGCACTGCGAGGCAATGGAAAGAGACATCAATCTTCAGTGGAAGAGAAAACTGATATAAGCATTATGTCCGAAGTTCAGTATGTATAGTATGCCGGCAAGATGATTCTGAGTAGTGTATACACAGATTTCCTTAAAAAATTATTCGTTGAGTATTTGCTAATGTGTGTCAGAATTCCTTAATTTACAATCAAAATGATGATTTTCTGCTATTATGGATTAGAACCATGCTAAATTTAAAAAATGCATCAATTTAACACAAAAAAGTTGAGTGTATAATTTTATGGTTAGTATGCAACTGTGTACAAAAATATTCAGGGGGGGCTGGCCCTGCGGCCCAGTGGTTAAGTTCACGTGCTCCGCTTCGGTGGTCCAGGGTTTCACTGGTTCGGACCCTGGGCAGGGACATGGCACTGCTCATCAGGCCACATTGAGGCGGCGTCCCACATGCCACAACTAGAGGGACCTACAACTAAGATACGCAACTGTATGCTGGGGTATTTGGGGAGAAAAAGCAGAAAAAAAACAATATTGGAAACAGTTGTTAGCTCAGGTGCCAATCTTTAAAAAAAAAAAAAGTCATGAAAGAGGCAAATAAAAGATGAGTTTAGAATAGGAGATTAAAGAAAACAGAATATACTTTGCCCTCTACACTATTTTCCTGAAAGGTGTCCCTATCTTGACATACTGCAAATTCAAGGTCTGAATCCCAAGCCATGTTGCCTTCTCTTTGTAATATGGCATCCAAATTCTAGCGCTTTCTTATCCTATTGACTTCAGGTTGGTACAAAGAGAAGAGCCTTGGATTTAGAAGCTCTAAAGTATAAACCATGACTCTGCCACGCACTTGGTGTATAAGGTGCAGGAAGAGACTTACCTCGTCTGTCTGGTTCACAGCCTCCCTATCTGTAAGCGCTGAATGTGTGCCTGTTGAATCTGACCTCAGTCCGCTCTCTCCCAGCCACTTTCTCTGGCCTGTCACTACCATTCCATTCCTTCGACTTTCCATTGCCTCCTCCTCAGTTGTTCTCAGACTCCAATGTCTGTCAGAATCTCATAGGATCTTGGAAAAATGCAACTTCCTGGACCGTGGCCAGAAATTTTGATTTCTGTGGTGGTTTCTGATAATCTGCATTCTAGCAAGCACCCTTGTGTGTCTGAAGCAGAGGTTGCATATTAGGAAACACTCCTCAGCTTGCAGTAGCAGCATGAGAGCTATAAGAAGAAGTACATAGTTGTCAAGTTATTATTACTGTTGTTAGGTCACCTCTGAATCAGTGGTCCCTCCCTTGCCATCCTCTCTGTTTCCTAAATTTCTATACCAGTTTATTCCCCTACTTGCTTTTTTATTTCTATCGTGATTTAGTTCAGCCACAGGTCTCAGCCTCTCCGGCTCAGCTATCACGCTTTCCATCCTGTGGCTGTCTTTACCATTCCCTCCAGATCAATAGACCCACAAGAGAAAGAAAGGTCGTTATTATTGAAAAAGACACAGAAGAACTACACAGTCCACATCTGATCTTGGAGGGAGAAATAGCAGACAAGCCTCAATCCAAGAGCTCTGGTCTACAGACTTCTGTGTTCCCAGAGTCTGGAGCAAATCCGGCTAACCTCACATAATTGGTCAGCTGCCCCTAGCAGCTGCTCTCAAGGCCTGTGTGGAGATAATCAGTGATGCACTGCTTAAAAACGCTAATAAGGTTAATATCTACTTTTGGGGGAAAATAAGGAGAGGAAAGCAGAGAAGAACCATAATTAGGGCATGGGGGGGGTCCTATTTTCTTTCCCCATGACATAATCTAAAATTGATTAGGGAATCCTTGGCAAATGTGAGCTGAGACGCTGGGTTCTGAACAGTTGTTATAACACAGAACATAAAAAAGGACAGAGATAGCCTTGTCTTCCACCTCCCCTTTGTTGAAGCATCTTCTCCTCCCGCACGTCATCCCAGAAGAGAAGCACAACTCGTTTTATGCACACGTATCCTGCTGAGGGCTGCAGAGTCACAAAACAGCCGAGGAAAACAACACCCAGCACACAATATGCACATTGTTTTGATTGAGACATTGCTGTTTGAAATGCATTTATTTCTGCCTCTCATAAATACTCCTCCGCAGTAGGAAAAAAAATAACAAATGCGTTGTAAATAGAGGCCCAGACATTTTACACTTAAATTACAGTCACGTCATCCCAGTCCTAGCCGATCTTTCAATTATAGTCATTAATTGAGGATGTAACCCAGAAACAATTACATCCATGAAATTCTAATGAGTCTCCTGTAGTTAATATAAAAAGAAAACAATGGGAAATGCATGCTGATGCTGGAGTCTAATCCAATTCTGTCGATTAAAATAAAGAACAGCATTTTTGTAACATGTAAATCTGATTCTTTTTCCTCTACCCAGTTTCATTTCTTAGGGAGTGACAGATTTTCTGCATAGATTTGTTTATCTAACAAGTTTAGCGAGCTACCTTCTCTCAATTATGTCCAGATCACATCTTGAAAACGCACCAGTGGGGAATATATTTTGCTAGGGATCCATCTTTTAGAGAGTCTCAGATTTCCACATGAAAAGTCCACTCTTTATTTACCTGACTTAAGTGGGAATATACTTCATATTTCCACCACGACAAAAATAATCACATCAATTATGATTCTGGAAGAACATGGTGGCAGCTTAATTCTGAATGTTTCTACTTCTCCTGGAAATACAGCAACAAGATAATGAAAAGAAAAAGGACAAAAAAACAAATCACAAATTCCATGTTCACTTAAAATAGAAGACAAAGAAACTCCACAAATTTCAAATTATGTATACATGCTGCCAAAAGCAACTGAGACCAGCAGAGTCAGGTGGGAAGGCCTGAGAGCAGCCACGATGCAGTGGTGGGCAGAATTTGGGAGTGCTGACCCTGCAGAGGCCAGTCCAGAAACCAACTACAAAATAAATGTCTACTCTCCAAAAGGTGAGGGTCCCAAGTTCTGAACAGCATTGAAAGACAACTGGGCATGAATACTCGGGGTGGAAGAAAGACTTAAAAATTCCCGAGACAAGTGAAGGGGAGAATATAGTTAGAAAATGTCATTAAAAAACCACTTTCTAAATGTGAGTGGATCACGTTGGAAAGTAAGACCTGTGTCCCTGGGTAGCAGCAGCCAACAGAATAAGCAGAGGAGGTAGAGGACTGGAGGAGGAAGTTCTCCAGAGCCACGTGAGGTTCTGAGAGACGAAGGAAGGGTGCGCACATAGAAGCGCCACACTATAAGGAAAGAATTTTGAAGCCAAGGCTGATTTTCAACAGAAACTCATTCCTGCATATATTTTTCCCTAAATCTGTGATGGGTAGCTTAGATGTCTGTTTACATCGATCAGTCGTTATACCATACCAGTGTCCACACTCTTCTCACTTGAGTTGTGAATCAGAGAAGCTGTTCCTGCCCATCTTACTCCACCTCATGCTCACATCCAGGAACATTTTGCTGTCATTTATATATGAGAACCGAAAAAGGAAAGGGTAAAGACAAAAAACTAAAAACAGTGTAAGAAAAAAATGTGAAAAATTAGAAATTTTCCAACAGAAAGGAACACTCACTAAAATTATCTTACTATATAGCAGATAAAAATTGTAATCCAATATTCCAATAAGGATTTTTAAAAAAGCAGTGGGGGCCAGCCCAGTGGCATAGTGGTTGGGTTTGCATACTCTGCTTCAATGGCCTGGGGTTCACAGGCTCAGATCCCAGATGTGGACCTATACAGCACTCATCAAGCCAAGCTCTGGTGGCATCCCACATACAAAGGAGAAGAAGATTGGCATGGCTGTTAGCTGAGGGACAACTGTCCTCAAGCAAAAAGAGGAAGATTGGCAATAGATGTTAGCTCAGAGCCAATCTTCCTTACCAAACTCCCTGCCCCAAAAACAGTGGATTATTTGTGGCTATAAAGGAAGATCACAAAGCAGAAATACAAGAATTTTGGGACAAAAGAGTCAGTCAGTAAGAGGTGATGGCCAGAAAACCAGAAAAGGTTAAAAAGGAAGTGGAAGAACTCAGAAAAAGAAAAGGACATAATTAGACCTGGCCCCATGGTTGAGCAGTTAAAGTTCTACATGCTCTACTTCAGCAGCCCAGGGTCACGGGTTCAGATCCTGGGCACAGACCTACTCCACTCCCCAATCTTGCTGTGGTGGCATCCTACATACAAAAAAAAAATAGGAAGATTGGCACAGATGTTAGCTCAGGGCTAATCTTCCTCAGCAAAAGAAAAAAAAATGGACAAAATTCTTTCAAAAATGAAAGAGAATGATGACATGGAGACTATAATAAAGAGTCTCATGAATAGAAGTGGGAAAAAGAGACAAATAAGGAGACAGGAACAAATAAATATTAAATGATGGATAAAGACAGGTAAAGGAAATTTAGTACATGTGTAACTGAAGGTTTCATGGAAGAAAAACAATAGGAGAAAACTAATAGTTTTAAATATCATTTAAAAAATTGTTTGAACCTAAAAAAGATGTGAATCTATATGTTGAATCTGTGTACCAAAACAAATTGACCCCAAGACATATCCAAATAAAATTATTGGCCTTTAAAGGTAAAGAAAAGATTAATTGGATAGGCAGAAACATCAATACCCTTATAAGGGAAAAAAAATAGGGTTAGTTTATGGTATGGACTAAATGTTTATGTCCTCCCAAAATCCACATGTTAAATCCTAATGCCAAATATCTCGGTATCAGGAGGTGGGAGCTTAGGGGTGATTAGGTCATGAGGGCAGAGCCATCATTAGTGGAATTAGTGCCCTTATAAGGAGTGGCTCCAGGGAGATTCCTAGGCTCTTCCCCATGTGAGAATACAAGGAAGTCTGTACCCTAGGAAAGAGGCCCTCACCCAACCATGCTGGCACCCTGATCTTAAATTTCCAGTCTCCAGATCTGTGAGAAATAAATTTCTGTGGTTTATAAGCCACTCAGTCTCTGGTATTTTGTTACAACAGCACGAACAGGCTAAGACAGTGTCAGACTTTTCCTGCATTATCTTCTATGGCCAAAAGACAATGGAGCAACACCTAGAAGGTGTTTAAGGAAAGAATATATAAGCCATAAAAGAAAATTAAGGTTACTGATCTTAATAGCAGATCAAGTAGAAATAAGACAAAAAGGTATTAAAAAGAAAGAAAGGGAGAGAGAGATTGGGAGGAAGAAAGTAAGGAAGGGAGGGAAAGACAGTCACCTTAGAATAGTTAAGATTGTGGTTCAAAATTAAAATATAATGGTAATGACTGTCTATATATATCAAATACCATAATGCAACTTAAAAAAAGGGGAGGCTATGGAGAACACATTATCTTTTCAATTGGACCATTTTAATCAATGGAAAAACACAGAGGCATTCTTGCTACAGTTGGGAAAAAGGCAGAGATATCCACAATCACCAGTACATTGAAGATTATAGTGAGGCTCATAGCCAACACAGTTATGCAAGAGTAAAAAGTTTGAGTAAAACTATTCACAAAAATTGGAAGGGAAGAGACAAAACTCTTTTTGCTAACTATCTGTTTGTGTAACTGGTAACCCAAGAGAATCAAACACACAAAAAAGAAAGTAGTCAAATTCAATAATGTTGTAGGGTATAGAAGTAACCTACAGAAATCAGTAAAAATAATAAGCAACAGTTAGGATATAAAAAGAAAGAAAAGACCCAAATTATAAAGGCAACAGAAAACAAAAATGTCAAGAAAAATATTCTGGCACATTGTACTCTCTAAAAATGACTTCATGACTTCAGCAATATCTTGCATCACACACACACTTAAAATGTGGCTTAGACACACCTCCTATCAAGAGGTGGGATCTGTGTCGCTTCCCTCAAAACTGGAGAGGCTTGTGACTATGGTGGAAGTGATGCTAGGTGACTTCTGAAGCTGTTATTAAAGGTGATAGAGATTCCTTCTGGTTCTTTTGAGATAATTGCCTTTGGAGCCCTGAGTACCATGGAAGTCCAAGGATGCCATGATGTGAGGCAGCCCAGGTGACAGAGACACCATATATAGGTTTCTAGTTGAAAGCCCCATATGAGATTCCTAACAACAGTCAGTATCAACTGCTAGACCTATGAGCAAAGACGTCTCCAGACGATTCCTGCCCACAGCCAATGACACCCTAGCCTTTGATTCATGTCCAAGTCTTTTCAGCTGCTATCGTGGAGGAGAGAGAGCCATTGTCATCACTCCCTTTCCTAATGCCTGACCCACAGAATCTAGGAGGGCAACAAAATGATTCTTTTTACACCACTAAATTTGGGTGGTTCTGCAGCATTCATAACTGTTAGAATGACCAAGGGAAAGATAAGCCAACTTTTTTCTGTTATAAGATTTTTGGCGGCAGAGGGAGGTTGTTTTCTTGTTGCTGTTGTTTCGTTTTGTTTTGGAACTAGGAAAAGTGATTTCAAAATACATGTGGAAAGATAAAAAAAGAGAAAAATGTTCTGGAAAACTATGAAAGAAATAATAGAGAAATTATTGGTAGCTAACCCTACCAAATATTGAATCCTATTACAAAGCTTTTACAATAAAACTATAGATTCACAAATAGAAAGACAAATGGAACAGAATGTAAAGTCAGGAATGAGATCCAAATGTGTCCCGGAATTCAGTATATGATGAAAGCAGCATTTTCAAATAGAAGGAAAAAAATACATGGCATTGAGACAATCGGGCAGCAGCTAGAAAAAAAGACGTTTGGATTCATACCTGTAACCAAACACCAGAATACTCTTTAAATGTATGAAAACGAAATATCAGAAGCAAAATCATAGAAGTACTAGACTAAAATATGACAAAGTTCCTTTATAAATTTAGAGGGGAAAAGCCTATTTAATTGCAAATAAAAAACTAGAAATCTTCATGGAAAAATAATAAATTTAAATATATAAGAATAAGAAAATCTGCATAACAAAACTATCAGTGCAAAGACAAAGGTAAATAAAATGGAAAACATGTTTGCAGTTTGTATCATGGACGTACGGTTAATCTCTTTAATAAAATTGTTTTTAAAAAATAGAAAACAATCTGGTCTTTGTAGCCACCCCTGACGCAGGAAGGGTTAATAATCACTGGAAAAGGCTTGCCAACAACCTGTGACCCAGAAGTGAGAAGGCCCATCAGCCAATGACGGGTAAGACCTCCAGGGCGGGGCAACCTAAGACAGGCACAGTCGCCTGGGGGCACAGATGGAGACACCAAATCGATATCTGGAGCAGGAGGGGCCGCTGCCTAGGAGACCTTGCCTGCTCCAAGATAAAAATATATGAACACAGCAATAACATGATAATATCAAAACAGAGGCTGAGGGAGGGCTCCTTGAGAAATCACTAAGAATTCTTGGCATTCGCTAATTACTTCATCCAGAACAACTGTGTACGTTTAACAGATGGAAGCTATGTATATATTGAAACGCTGATTATAATAAACTCAGAGTGGCCATCAGCCCTCTCCGCATCTATCCTGATGTGTACATTGGATTGCGACACCGACAGTCTTGGGCTCCTCATACTAGTTGCTGTTATTGCTTCCAGAACTTTTTAGTGGACAGAGCTAAAAAAAAAGTGTATATTCATTATATATTATGAAATGATGACTTTATAGTGTTTGCCAGTTCACATTTCAAATTATAAGTTCTAAATTAATTTCTTTGATTTTATAACTTTTTCATGTGTAGAAAATATTGATTCCTATGATACTAACAATATGTTCAAAATAACAATAATAATAGAACTACTAAAAACAAACCCAGCAAATTCAGTCAAATATTTTTTAAATACATGTTTGTCTTTAGGATGCATTTTATTAGTAAAAATACTATATTTTTAATCGCATGAAATATTTCTTCACTGTGTGGTTATTCTACATATTATATAAAATTAGGATCATTTGTTTAAACATTATTCAATTTTTAGTGACCATCTTTATTTAATTTTATTTTTTAAGTTTTGTAAAACATTAAATGATTCCAAAATAAAATCATAATGTAATGTATATCCAAGAAGGCTTGCTTCTATCCTGGTTCCTCCATCTCTTTTTCTTTCTCCTTCTTTAAAAAGGGGTAGAATTGCCTGCATTTTTTTTTCCCACTTAACCAAATACTCTGGAGTCAGCTCATATCAGTATACAGAAATCTTCCTCATTATAATTTACAGAAGATTGGTACTGTATTATGTAAACATATCATAATTTATTGAACCAGTTCACTATGGATGGGCATACACATTGTTTCTAGGCTTTGCTATTTTAAATGTTGTCAGAATCAGTATCCTCAGACATACACCATTTTGTATTTTTGCAAGCGGGTCTTCAGGTAGATTCCTAGAAGAAATTGCCAGATAAAAGAATAAAGACATATATTTTGCTGAATATTTCCAAATTCCCTTAGAAAGGCATTTTGCATTCCCACCAGCAATAAATGAAAGTGCCTCTTTTCCCAGATCCTTGTCAAAAAGTATATGGTCAAAGTCCTTGATAAATTATCTCACTGTGGTTTTCACTTGCAAATCTGCCATTGTAAACAGTTTAACCATGTTGCTCAAATGTTTTAGGCTTATTTGCATTATTCTCATTGAGTTGTCAATTATCAGTACTTTTCTTTTCCTTTAAGGAATTCTTTATATATTTGAGACTTTAATCTTGTGTTACAAACTGAAGATATTTTTCCAATGTGTCATTAATAATTGCATTTTGTTCATTGAGTTTTATTTGTTTTTTTAAATGTAAAAGGGGTGTTTTTAAACTATTTTTGTAGTACATTTTCAAGTTCTCAGTACAGTGATGACTTCCAATTATGAATGTCCAATCTAGATTTTTACTCTGAACTTCAGATATGTAGCTATAGCTGCCTACTCAACGTATCCACTAGTCTAAAACAGACCACTTAATCTCATTTATGGCCTTCAGCCTTCCCAAATAGTCAATGGCAACTTTGTCTTTCCAGTAGCTCCAGATTTTTTTTAAAATGGCTCTCTTTACTTTTCTTCCTCACATCTAATTTGTAAACACATCTTGTTGGCATCAGCTTCAAAGTAGCTTCAGGAATCATCCACTTTTCACAATGTTCCTTCTAACATCCTGGTCCAAGGGCACATCCCCTCTTCAATTGTTGGAAAGCCTCGGTACTCTCTTTCCACCTTTGCCCTCTCTATTGTACATTCTCAAGACAGTAACTAAAATCATCCTGTTAAAATGTTGATCAGATAGTTTCATTCTCCTGCTAAAAACCTTCAAATTCCCAAGTGAAAGCTCAAATCATTCCATTGGCCTACGCGGCCCTACTTGATCCCGTCCACTCCCACCTACCTCTCTGGATTCATCTCCTACTACTCATCGTTGCGGAGCTTACTTGCAAGAAGACTGGCCTCCTTGATGTTACTGGAATGCACCAGCAAGTGTTCCTCATCAGGGTCTTTACAATTGCTTCTCCCTCTGGCTATCCTTGCCAAAGACATCAGCACAATTCACTCTCTCATCTCCGTTCAATCTTTATTCTAAATCTACCGTATAAAAGAGGATTCCCCGTCCACTCTGGGAAAATCGTACTGCCAAACTCCAAATTTCCTCTCTCTGAGCTATTTTCTCCTTAACGTGAATTACCTACATGAATTTAATCTACCACATATTTCCTTATTTTTCTTCTCACTGTTTTCCACACACACACAAACCGCACACAAAATATACATAGTTCCAAGCATTGTTGAAAGCTGTAGTTTCTGTTTATTTGCTAACAACTGTCTATATTTACTGTACCTATAAATATTTATTGAAGGAAGGAAAGAAGGAAGTAGATGAATAGATACAGGAAACTAACTTTTTTCTGTAAAGTCCTATTACATTAAGGGTTATTTTTCCATTGCCACCTCTAGCCCTAAAGCCCTTTTATTTTACATTTGCAACTTGACTGATGCATTCACATTTTACAGCTCTTAAATTGCTAATTTTCTTTTCCTTTTAAACTAATCACAGTGAGAAATTTAAAAAAAAACCTCTTTTGGTTCAAGAAAGAAAAAATAGTATTGTACGATGAAAATAACTAATGTTTGTTTTGAGTGCTTACTAAACCCTAAGTGCTATAGTTTTATAAGTATCAACTGACCAAATTCTCATGAAAACCTTGAGCAAGGTCGCATAGCTATTACGTGTAGAACAGGGATTCAAATACAGGAAATCTGTCCCCAGAAGCAATGTTCTGAGCACCAGCACAGTACTGCCTCTATATTCTTATGTTGTAGAAAGTATTACTATTCCCACTTTAAAGATGAGAAAATTGAAGCACAAGATTTTAAAAACCTTCCACTTTTATAAATCTTGTAAGTATAACCAGAGCTAAAGCCAGGTTCTTACTCATAATGTATACTATCTCTCACTATGTTATTCTTTAAGAAAAAATGGAAATTGTAATATGCTTTAGAACTAGACAAATCCATCCATCCCTTTATCTATTTATCCATCTATGCATCCAGATGGTTGTCATATATTTATTGAGCACCTATTATGACAACAGAGTCTATTCTTGTCAGTGGGAATACGAAAGTGAACAGGACAAATATAATCCTCACTTTCAGGATGTTTATAATCCAGGAAGGTAATATTTGGGGGTACTTAGGAAGCTGGCAACATTGACAGCCATTCCAAGTATCCATGGTAAGCTCTTTATCATAATAGCATATTTTGATGCCCAAGAGACTTATTCCAATTTATAACTATCCTGCAAATTTTAAATTTTTCTCATAAGCAGCTACACTAAAAAATGCTTTGTGTAATATTAATTGTCTTTTTGAACTTACAGATCAAGCATTAACATTCACAGGAACCAAACAGTAATTAGGAAAAACAATACATCATTTTATTTCTGATTAAAAAATTCCTAACTGGAAACAACAGCAGACTTCTGAGAACTTACATTTTCAAGCCCTGAGTACATCTATTTTCAGAGCATTTTCACTCATGGAAAATTAGCTGCCTTTCTTTGGTAACCTCTGAGAATAGACATCATAAATATAGTAGAATGACACTTATGATTCCTATGAAAAGAAAAACAAATAAATAATTTCCCTTCAGCTAAGGGGGCTGGTAGGTAAACAGTTCACATAAAACCATCTGCAATTATAGCTCTTCTGGCATTTTGGAAGTCTTTTAATCGTTGAGGTACTTGCGGGGGTCAAGAGATGAACAGAATTACATATGCTGTCCTCCTATATAATCATATAGAGGCAGTGTTACTACTAATGGTGTCCTACAGTTTGGTGAAATGTGGAGGCTGACCATCTGTCATCAATAATACAGTGGAGAAGATTTGGAAAGCGTTTGTTCGGGTTTTGGCAGCATGTTATCTGTTAAAATATTGTTGGAGGCAAACCTGGGAAGTGCTGATGCATTTTAAGGAGACACAAATGTCTCAGCACATGGGCGGCCTGAAACTGGGATGGCGCAGTGTTTTATTTAGTAGAGGCACAGATTTCAGTGCCAGTCAATAAAGAAAAGAAGTATCACTGTGTTTGTATATTCCAGCATATACGCTAGGCTCCACAATAGAGTGCTTTTCGGTACTCTGAAAAGATGGCATTAGGAAGGAGCATCTGTTAAACACATTAAGGAAAATTCCTTTTGCACTGAAGGAGAAACTGGAGCACAGGAAAGATTAGAGGAAAAGCCTGATTGAAAATTAGGCACCGAGACATAGGTGTCAAGTCTGCCTAGCTGTCAAAGAGAAATGGGTTGATAAAATTATGCCATTTCAGACCCCAAGGGGTTAAGATTAGATAGGAGGAAAAGAGAGGAAAGTTGGGTGGGGCCAGGGTGGGGATAAAAAGCAGGGACACGAAGGATGAAGAGTCCAATGAAATATAAAATGGTGGTTGTTTATAGGAAGGGCTTCATAGAGCTCTCGGGGTACGTTTCTCATTCCATGCTCCGTCTGGAAAGTGACCAAGCTAAGAGGACCATGGATATCAAGCTCAGGGTCTAGTGGGCTCAGCTTTCAAAGGGTTTCTGGGTTTGTTTCTCAAGTCATGTGGAAGCTGGGAAAATTCACCAGATGCGTCTACATTAGTCAGCAAGCCTAATAAATACCCAAGCACAAAGATTTCAAGACAAACAAATTTTTACATACAGAAACACAGTCTTGTGTCATTTAACGACTTAATGGGGATATGTTCTGAGAAATGTGTTATTAGGCGATTTTGTCATTGTGCGAACATCACAGAGTGTACTTAAACAAGCATAGATGCTACAGCCTCTCACTCTGACACCTAGGCTACTTGGTGCTAATCTTATGGGACAACCATTGTATATGCGGTCTGTCGTTGACCGAAATGCCTTTACATGGCACACGACTGTACTGACAATGAGGGCCTAAATTAGTTGGTGGTCACCACATTGTATCAGTGGAGCGTGATTCTAAGCAATTTTTATTAAAAAATTAAAGAAATTTTCTGGTGAAAAAGATAAGGAGAAAGAAAAATTATGCCATCTGAAGATTTCCCTCCATTGATAATAGTTTTGTAAGAAATAATATAGACTTTAAAAAAAAATAACTTGGATTGAAGGAAAGAAGTCTGGTGTTAAATAAAACGGAAAGCAAAAACTTTTTTTTTTCTGGGTAACCCTCTGTAATCTGTGCCTCATCTTTCTTCTTTCTATAAAATGGGGATAAGAATACTGGTTTCACAGGACTATAGTGAAATTGTCCTACGAGAAGTTAAAAAGAAGCAAACATTAATGCAAGGTCAAATCAAGTTAAAACTTGATTTGAATTTTCTTAAATAGCATATGTTTTATATATATATATATATATTTATATATAGATGCATATATGTACATATATAGGCAATGATTACCCCTTAAATGAGGCATCTTCCTTCCTGGAAATTTACAAGAAAGAAATAAACACTCATTAATCTGTATTGATTTAATGAAGCCTGATTGGAAGACAGGAGATGACTTAAATGATTTCAGGAATATGGGTCCTTCTAGTTTATATTACTTTGTGCTCAGTCTATCATTTATGCTTCTATGTCTTTTAGATAATCATTAATATATTTTAATAAGTGTGTGATCCACTTGTAAATCAGAAATTCTTTTGCCACTGGTAAAAAGAATGAAGATTGTTTCATCTTCATCTTTCAAATGCATTTGATTGCCAAATTATTAGTACTGATCTCAGGAGAGAACTGCGTAAGAGAAGACGGACAGTGTCTCCATCACCGATCCTTCACATACTTGAAAGGGGAAAAAAAGAGTGTTTTCTTTCAACATTAGTATATGCCTTAGGGATCTGATGCTTTATCCAGAAAGGGCAAGAGGAATTCAATACCATCAGTGGAAAACAGAAAGTAATGAGGCAAAAGCAATGTCTTATGGGATTCGTGTGTGAAACACACATGCACACACACATTTCTCTCTTCCTGATTGACTCCTCTATCTTATTAACACAATTCGGAAACAACTTCTTAAATTTTAAGCCAGAGTGTGCTAAATAAAGATGGATTTTAGTCTTACTTTAGGTTAAGGGTTAAAACGTACTCACAAAATGAATCCACTAATTCCCCCTAAACCATGTGGTGCAATTCCAGACCAAACAAAATGTATTTCATGATTTATTTTCTTTGAACCACTATTTTCTTTCCTAAGTAAGGAAAACCCAGAGTTGGCTCTAATTGCGTATGTATTTGCATATGTTATAGCTCAAGATAGAACTGTAGCAAACCCTCGCTCAGCAGGGAAGAATAGTTACCAAACTCAAAAACAACATTTTTATTCCCTTAAGTAATGGCTTAATTAATGCCTTCTGTCTTGGTTACAGCTTTAGTAAATGAAAATATCTTTCATTTTTACCAGTATATTTGAACTTCCCACATTTTTTATATCCTAGAATCGAAGTAGATAGTTTCGGTTAAACAATGAGCAACCAAAAAATATCACCCTGGGAATATACATATAATGTCACTAACGTCAAGCAACATAAGCCATCCAAAGAAAATTTAATAGTTGAATTTTATAGTAATGATACATTATTGTGTATCAATTTTCAGTCTGTAGGAACTGCAGACAAACACGATCCCTGTTTTTCTCAGTAGTAAATCAACGAAGGGGAAGTGAGTGAACTGAAACAATTAGACGAACAGAGGAGGCTTCATAAACATGACAGCTAACATTTACTGAGCACCATCTATGTGCCAGGCACTGTTGTAAGCACTGTACATGTTTTCATTGCAAATCATGTAGTTCTCATAACTGCAATTATAGAAGGTAAGCAGGTTAACCTCATTCTAAAATGAAGCCACAGAAAACCAAGAGGCTAAGTAACTTGACCATGGTCACTTGGCTGCCAGAGCCAGGATTCAAACTCAGGCTCAGGGTGACTCCAGGGCTACTAGGTGACAAACACATCCCTTACAAACAAACACTTCCAAATCTAAGTTCATGCATTTTATTTATAACTAGTTTTGTGTTAGTGTGTTTTAGAAACTTTTTTTTTTTGGTGAGGAAGATTGGCCCTGAGCTAACATGTGTTGCCAATCTTTCTCTTCTTGTTTAAGAAAGATTGCCCCTGAGCTAACATCTGTGCCAATATTCCCCTATTTTGTATGTGAGAGGCTGCCACAGCATGGCTTGATAAGCAGTGCATAGGTCTGCACCCAGGATCCAAACCCACAAACCCTGGGCTGCCAGATTTGAGCACATGAACTTAACCACTACACCACCAGCCAGCTCCGGGGAAACTTTTGTGTGGAGAATCAATGAAATGTTTCAGGTGAGAAGAAATATATGTTGACTGTTGTGTTTATCAGGGTTCTCCAGAGAAATAGAACCAATAGACTGTGCACACATGGAGAGATTTATTTTAGGAATTGGCTCATGAAATTGTGGAGGCTACCAAGTCCAAAATTTGCTGTTCATGTCCAAAAGTTTGTCTCCTGGCATAATTTCCTTTTCCTCAGGAGAGGTCAATCTTTTTCCTATTAAGACCTTCAACTGATTGGATGTGGCCCACTCCAATTGTAAAGGATAATCTGCTTTACTCAAAGCCTACTTTAATTAAATGTTAATCTCGTCTTAAAAATATCCTCACACAGGGGCCGGCTCCGTGGCCGAGTGGTTAAGTTCACGCGCTCCGCTGTGGTGGCCCAGGGTTCAGATCCTGGGGGCGGACATGGCACCACTCATCAGGCCACATTGAGGCAGTGTCCCACATCCCACAACTAGAAGGACCTGCAACTAAGATATAGAACTGTGTACAGGGGGTGGTTTGGGGAGATAAAGCAGAGGAAAAAAAAGGATTATCAACAGTTGTTAGCCCAGGTGCCAATCTTAAAAAGAAAAAAAAAATATCCTCACATCGACATCTAGCATACTGTTTGACCAAATATCTGGGTACTGTGGCCTAGCCAAGTTGACATGTAGAATTAACCATCACCATTGTACACATGTATGTGTTTGTATATTTATGTTATGGTTGAGAACAAATTAGCAAACTCCTTAACAGAGAAAGAGTCGACTCTGAGACACTGCTTACTGAGCACCTACTCTTTCCTGGTTATTGGGACTACAAATAAGGTCTCAATTTTGAGATTCTCATACTCAGGGTGGGGACAGGTCAAGCAGAAAGAGACAGACATGTAATGTATACAACCAGCTATGCAAGACTGTGCTGAGTTTTAATGAAGGAGTTGAGACAGAATTCTGCAGGCAGATGGGAGAAACAGTAATGTACTTTTCATGTCCACCCCAGGGCCTGAGAAGACTCTCAAGGAGGAGGAGACACTTGAGCCCCATTGAGGAGGAAGAGGACTCCACTCGAAGGAGAAAGCTGAAGAGCAATATCTGAAGACACAAACATAGATAGAGGTTTAAGGATTTGTAGGAAATCTAGTGAAACTGAGCACGGCATGCATGACAGATAGAGACTGGAGCAACCCTATAAATCGCAATATAAAGTTAAAGCTTCATCCTGAAGCTAATGGGAAATTGTTGAAATTCCCAGCTGAGGGAATGACATAATCTTAGATGGGTTTCAGGAAGATTCTATTAATGGCAGAAGGAGAAACAAAATGGAAAGAGGTGGCAATGGAGGCAGGAAAACCGTTTAGGAGAGACAGTTGAACTCTTGAACCAAGATAGCAAGACTGGGGAGAAAACTGGGAGGAAAGACTCAAAATGATTTTTTGAATTGAAATTGACATACACTTGATTAGGTGTAATTTATGAGGAAGAAGGAATTCTTTCATTCAATATATATTGAGTACCTACAATGTGTTTGGCCCTCTGCCAAAACAAATGAACAAAGGACTATAAAGATGAATGAGAGGATATAAACAATTACAGTATGTGATAAATATAACAATAGAAGAAAATGCAAGACATAAACATGACAAAGAAGAGTCAAGAAAGACCACAAAGAGGAGGTGATGCCTGGTCTGGGTTGTGGTAGGTGACAAATAGCATGAGAAAGAAAGGCTGCTAAGGGAATTCCAAGCAGAAAGGCAGAATCCAGAAAGGCACTTAGGTGTGGACAAAACTTGTGCTCAGGGGTCACAGGTGGTCAGGAGTATAAAGTTCACAGGAGGAGAATAAGAAAAGGCAGAGAAGCCAGGTCAGGAGGAGCCTTGACTGTATTTTATTGAAAGACATTAATCAGAGACATCGTGATCTGATAGCTCTGGCAGAAGCACAGAGGATGGATTTACGAGGAAAACTAGTTGGGAGTTGTATTAGTTTCCTAGAACTGCCATAACAAATTACCAAAATTTTGTGGCTTAAGGAATTTAATCAAGGTGTCAAATAGGCCCCTCTCCCTCTGAAGGCTCTAGCAGAGACCCTTTCTTACCTCTTCCAGCTTTGTGTGGTCCCTAGCATTCCTTGGCTTGTGGTAGCATCACTCCCATCTCTGCCTCCATCTTCATATGAACTTCTTTTCTGTATGAGTCCCTGCGTGTCTGTTTGTTTCTTATAGGACACTCTCACCCTAATCAGTATTACCTCGTCTCAATTCTCACTTTAAGTACATTTGCAAAGATCCTATTTCCAAAAAAGGCAAATTCTGAGGTTCCAGGTGGACATGCATTTTTGTAAAACACTATTCAACCCACCAAAAGAGGCCATTGCAATAACACAGGTTGGGGAGTGTGAGGACCTGAGAAAAAGCAGGGCAGAGGAGATAGAGAGGTAGTCAGGAAGGAAGTCACAGTGACAGGATGTCGTGGTTGGCTGAAGTGGAGGAAGAAGTCAAGTTCAAAATTGAGGACAACAACAATATTTCTGACTGAGGACACCAGGTGGATTTCGGTACCAGTGGTTGAGACAGGAACTGTATGAGTAAGAACAGATTTGTAAGATGGGTTCTGAGGTGTGGAAGACGTAGATGAGTTCAATTTTACACAAAGCAAAGCGCTCCGAGTGAGGATATCCTCAAGGGAAAAGGAAAAGGTCTAAAATGACTTAGATGACTGGGTGGGTGGTGACGCTCTTAACTGCGATTGGATGAACGATGAAATAAAGTGGGGGATATTTTGGGAAAAAAATAAGGTTAGTTTTGAAAATCTTAAGTTGGAGGGATGGGTGGCATATGCAAAGGAGGAAGTGGAGCACAAAGGAGGAATATGCCTTGGTGCTCTGGGGAAGAAGTGACGATGTTTAGCAGTTTAACCACAGAAGGCACGTGCTTCACAGGAGACTGAGGCGTGTGGAAAGGAACAATGAGAGAAGAGTGTCAGTGAAGCTCAAAAAGTAGCTTCAGTGAGGGGAGGTCAGTAGTATTCAAAACTTCAGCAAGGACAAGAACTGGGGAGGAACTCATCACATGATATTAGAGACCACTGTTTGCCACCGACCAGGTGGCTGAACTGTAGCACCCATCCCCACGCCCGGCTGCTGGAAGATGGAGAGTAAATAAAGACGGAGGAAGTGGAGACACACAATATTGTTAGACAAGAAAGCAAATTGTTCAGCAATTTGTATAACAAGATCCCAAATAAGAATCTGTTTAAGTATACGTGCAAAGAGAAGACTGAAAATATCCACATCACCGATAAAAAAAGTACTAACATATTTATTGCTTTATTTACTAGTGGCCAGTCACTATAAGTGTTGTACGCGCTTACATTAACCTGTTTAATTTTCACAGCAATTCCCTGAGGGGTTGTGGTTATACATTTTGTACAAGGGAAAACGAAGGCACAGAGAGGTGAGTTTACTTGACCAAAGTCAGGTACCGGATGTGCGACAGAGCCAAGACGCGAACCTTGAGTCTAATTTTGTAGTCTGCTCACTGAAGCCAAGAGTATACCGCCTTCCATCATCCCAGGCTTTTCCTCTAGATGGTGAGATTGTGAGTGGTGTTTATTTCTCTTCTTATAACTCTTAAGCATTTTGCCAAATTTTCTTTATTCATTTTATAATAAAAAGAGATCCAAGTAATATCTTTTTTAAAAAAGTGGAACTAATGAGTATACCTCTTTCAAAGAGATGCAGGGAAGAGAAGGCTAGTAATTTAATGAGTTAGTAACATTAAAGAAAAGCTTTGATTTTTTTTCACTTTTTTCTTTAGGATGACTTCTACCAATTTGAAAGAAAGCTCAGTGGAGAAAGAGAAGTCAAAAATACAAGAAACAAAAGATAAGAGAGGAAGCAGGGTGTAAAACGGACTGGCAGATGGATGGAAGATTTGAAGCACGGTGTGTCTGTAGAGCAAATGTGGAAGAATGTTCTAGGCTGAGTTGTAGAGTTCAGAGAGGCACTGGGTGTGTCCTTGGGTTACAAGGAGTCTGGAGCATAAGTACATGAACATAAGGGAGGAAATTTTAAAAATGAGTCATACCCTTGCAAGGAATAAGGGTAGCTTCAAAGGAAAGACACTGAGTACAGTTAGTCAAAGATATAAATTTTGAGGTAGAGGGAATCCATGATTTTGTGTGTCTACGTTTTTCAGTGGATAAAGTAGGTTGTAAGATCTCCTAATAAAACTGAGGAGGCACTGGTTTGGTTGAAGGTAAATGAGTGTAAATTTGGAAAACCTCCAGGTGGAATGGGGAAGCGAGGTGCCTGGGGATGAACGAATGTAAGCGGCTGAGAAGAAAGAGGGTCCATTCTTCCCACCATAACAGTAATTCATTCACTTTCACGTGAGCTCTCACAAAGTAGGAATTCCATATTTTTTATCCCTGGGACACAATGTTTAAAACACAATCTAGGGGCCTGCCTGGTGGCACAGTGCTTAAGTTCATGGACTCCGCTTTGCCCACCCAGGGTTTGCTGCTTCAGATCCCGGTGCAGACCTACACACTGCTCATCAAGCCATGCTGTGGCAGCATCCCACATATAAAGTGGAGGAAGATGGGCATGGATGTTAGCGTGGAGCCAGTCTTCCTCAGCAAAAAGAGGAGGATTGGTGGCAGATGTTAGCTCAGGGCTAATCTTCCTCAGGGAAAAAAGAAGGAAAAACCCATATTCTGGAATAAGGTAATTGCTATTAATTATAAAAGGTTGGGTGGAGTTTCTTCAGTCATTATCAGTTTATAGATAAAATGGGGCACAGACCTGGTGGTGACTCTGAGCTCCCAGGTTCTTGTTCCCACCTGCTAAATAGAACTTCCCAGCCATGAAATATTCAAGTTGTGGGAGTCGTGAAGCACCCTAAGAAACCAGCCATGATGTTTATGAAAGATTCAAGATAAACAGGTGTGAGGTAGCACGAGTCTTGTCCCTGCTCTCGGGGCAGAAGGCTGAGCTGGCATTTCTTGGTCCTTTGACAAGCAAATATAACTGGAAGTCTGCTAAACAGGCTGACTGGCCTAATTTGATTTTCTGCTTCTTTTCCACTGTGTGTAACATAATCAGTTTCAAGGAAACTTGTCCACCTCTATCTGATCCCACTGCCACCAGCATGTCTAGAAATTGTTGAGAGGGCCAAAATAATGTTTTGATGGCAAGGCCCGTTTGACTTGAAGTCAAAACAGATGACTCAAAATATTTCTATTGTTTTCTCCACACAATGTCAAACAACCAAGTCGACTGACTCTGGCAGGAATTGTGTGTGTGGTGAGGGGAGGGGTATCAATCAAACGGTTTCATTGTTCTTTTCTTTAACTAAATAGGTGAAATGGACCATCAAACCACTGTTGGGTGTTTTAGAAAGCAAGGTTAAGAGAGGACACGGACTCCTGCGACTCCTGGACCATGTAGCTTAGTTTCTTTAAAAGACAATTGTGAGCAATGTGGAATGCTACCTATAGACTAATGTTCTTCTTTTATGAGCAGATGGCCATAAAAGGCTCCTGCTAATAAAGATTTATTAAATTTGACTGACTTAAATTTGTAGCCAGGGCCCCGATCCTAAATCGTAAGCTTTCAAGGAAAACGTTGGAAAGGATGTTCCAATGAAAGATGCCACTTCGAGAATTCATCACGTCACGCCTCCTGGGTTGCGTGCTTCTGGTCAGGAGGTCCCAGAGATAAGAGGAGTTTCTTGAGCATGCCGTATCTCTCCACATGATTCAGTCTCCAAAAACAATGAACTTTCAAAAAGTTACACGCTCCCTTAGAAAAAAAGATAAAGGTTTTCCATAACCTTCAGCATTGATTTATGCCTTTTTCCTCTCAAAAAGCCTGGAGTGGGTGGGGCCAAGGATGGAGGGTTTTACTTTGGAAATGTACCCAATTCCCATGCGTCACATTTGTTTCCTTCCCGGTCTGAATTTCTGCAACCGGTCGTAAAAGGTACAGTCAACCTTTCCTAAATAACTAATGCTGGGAACATTTATTATACCTAACTCCTTAAATTATCCAAATGACAAGTACATAAAATTTTCTGTGCAACTGCTTGTGTGATTTACTTAGCAAGCATCCTGAGCTAAGCAGGAGCTGAATGAGTTCCACTGCTGGGTTATACACATCAAGATTTAATTACGCTTCTGACCTAGTGTCCCCCTTGTTTCATCGATTAGGGAAGTCATGGGTGGACCACGTCATTCTCAGAAGGACCATGCAATGGCGAAATCTGAGCAGTCTATATATTTTTTTGCCCGAGTGTTCTTTTCAAGTCTCATTAGATTATTATGAGTGTTACAGCTGTGCTAATCTTTTTCTAAGAAATGAACTTTTAAAATGGCACATTTTTAAAGTGACTTCTAGAGTTACCATGGCAGCTTCATTATAATGCAGAGAGATGAACATTATCACAGCTATGCCTGATCCATCCAGGGTTGTCAGGAAATGAGAATTCCACATAAAGTGCATTCTCCAGTAGGGCTCATAAAACTTGCCAGATCAAGTGCCTAGATTTTCACTTTAACAATTTTAAATGAAAAGCCTTCTATCATATGCTGCACACATCTCTGTTTCCTTAAATGTATTCTTGATGACTCAGGGTCTCTTTTATCAATAGCTTATTGTACTTAGAGCTACACACAGTGCTGTTTGATCTTTGAGTCTCCTTTTTTATCTCAGTTTGCCAGCTGCTTGTGATGACCAGGGACACTAAGAGTCATTTCAGACCCTGAGGGAGTAAGGTTTTGTCCCCCACCTCCCAGCAAGGATAGATTTATATAAATATGTCACCTAGACAGTCCAGGCCCCTTGCTGGGGGCTTGGCAGGCAGAAATGGTAGATTTGTACTAACATGCAATGTAGTTGGTTCCCAAATCATCTTTCCAGAGGCAAGATTGGTGTTTTGTCTTGGCTTCTAGCTCTCACAGTGCAAGAAAATCACTCCATATTCATGCCTTAGATTTGCCATGTTCTGGTGGGCTATTTCTTAACTTCCCTGTACTGAGTACCTTAAAAAGCTCCTTACATCGAAGATTCTGGGGCTCTGAACAAGGAGCTAGGACTCATTACTCATTGTAGAACTTAAGGACACAAATTTTACTTAACTTCTCTAGGCCTCGGTTTTCTCATCTCTAAAATAATGTTATTGAGATGAAATGCAATTATATATTTAGAAGACACAGTACCACCCCTAACTCGCAGGAAGCATCCGATCATGAAAACAACTGTATGTCAGATGTGATAACAGTCGTAGATAAGAGAATGATAAAAAGTTTTACTGTAAAGATTATTTTGGTACCTTGAAGTTTGATTTTGGCTTATTGAGTTGCCATGAAATAATTACTTAGCTGTCTGTGGGGCAACTTTTTGTGTGTGCTGGTACTGTATGAAGTCTTAGTAAGAAATTAGTGTAGTCCATCCTATAAGCAAACTTGCAATGAAATTAGAGATTACAGGTGTCTAACTTCAAGCGTTGAGCACAGATTGGGGGACTGGCTTAGCAAAAAGTTATGACTTTGGCTTCAGAGAGAACCAAGTTTAATTCTTGCCTGACTTCTAACACAATTCTCTAGCCTCCGGGTTGTCTCATCATCTCAGACCCTGTATTTTCTTATCTCTTATGAATAATAATACCTCCTACCAAGATTATATAAAAAATAAAACTTTATACATAGTAAGCATGTAATAAAGTTATTGCCGTGTATTTAATTTCTAGATGTAATTATGTCTAAAATAAGAATTTCACTTTTGTGCGTTCAGATGCAACTGGAAAATAAAATCTAAGTTCACTCTCAGCTGAATATATGGCTCACCAGAAAGAATGGCACATAAAATTATAGATTGGGCTTCTCCACTATTGCTAAAGCAGTGGATCATCAATCATACTGCAAGTTAGGAGAAGAACATTTCCCTCTACTGCTCTTCCTTAAGTGTAGAAAAATAGTAAATACACAGAAGAGATTGACAGTTATCATCCACTGGCCGAAAGAACTGGGCCTTCCTTTGCTTTCTCCTGTTTTTCTCACTTCCTTCAAGTCTTGCCCAAATGGTACTTTCACAATTGATAGTCATAATTTAAACCTCTACCCACTCCCAACCCTGCTCTTTATTGCACTTATATAGAAAATGGGCTTCTTTGGTATTTATTGCCTGTGTTTCCACACAAGAATGGAAGCTCTACACAGGTAGACATTTCATTTTATCACTGATTGCATCTCAAATACATAAAGAAGTACCTGGAATTGAATAATACGTATTAAATATATGAATAAAATTTTAGTATTGCTTTTTAGAGCCTCTATTTAGAAAGAAAAGAACACCAAAAAAATTAGTGTTATTATTTTGGGACTAAACTTATAAAAGTGATTAAAGACTAATTTTAATGAATAAGTTAAATTAGCAATATAAATATATTAAGCTAAAACAAAGTGAGCCATTTTTATTCATTATTTTGAGCCCTTAATTTTTTTGGGAGGGAACTAAAACTTCCGGTTTTAGTTGACTCATACTTTTCTCTTCATTTGGTCATGGCGCAGTATTGTTTTCTGCACATGGATCTTAACACAGCTATGAAGAACTTGGGTGTGTATTTGACTTTCTGTTTTTGATTAGATTTTCTCAAGGACACACACACACACACACACTCTTCCATACCTGTTTTGCTCAGAGAATTAACTTGGAGTGCTGTAGTTTGAGGACTGTAAATATCCATGGTAGCTGGCATTAGTCACCCACTGGTGTATGTTAAAGGATGAAACATTTTGCATCTCTAGATAGCTTCAAAATGGTGGCCTAGATCAGCATTTCTTAAACTTGAATGTGTATGCAAGTTACCTGGGGATCTTGTAAAAGTGCATATCAAGAATAGATAGATCTCAGCCAGGGCTCTAGAGTCTGCATTTCTAATCAGCCCCCAGGTGATGCTGACACTATTGATGCAAAAATACACCCTTTGTGTAACAAGGGTCTAGATTAAAAATTTTTATTGACTTTAACCTGTTTCTTCTTGAGTTGAACTTCAATTTACTTTCTTCAATGGCTGTGAGGAAAGAACTTACACATTTTTTCTTTCATAGTCTAAAACTCGTCTGTTAATGTTTTTTCTCAATAACGTTAATTATGGATTTCAAGTTTGCATACAATAGTATTTACCTTAAAATAGTGGTGTTAGTTTTTAGGAATGATCTAAAGACAGGTATAGATTTTATTCTCTAAGGAGGTTGAAATTTAGAATTGTGATGAGTCTCAGTGAAAAAGTGAAGCAGCAAATGGCAGATTTGTTTTGATAGAGACCAAGGATTTTAAGTGCGTGTTGGCTTTACACTGTCTTTGAAACTCTGTGCTATGAAAACACAGGAGTCAGGAAATGAGCCCAGCCAAGTGATTCCACTCTCTAAAGATGTCAAAGTCAGTCAGTTCTCTGCAATATCCAAATGTTCCTCTTTCAGGAGTGAAATGAGAAAAAGCCCCTATCATTTGTGGCTGAGTGAACCAAGAGCACTTTTTTCTCATGTAAATCAGTCACAATCCCTTAAATAAAAGCATCTTTGCTCCTGGAGCCAGCTGAAACTTACATCTCTTATTCAGCTCAGGCTTCGATTTCTCTGAAAATGTGCAGGAGGACTAATTCAATTAATATTTTTTGTTCCTTTAAGAAAAATGAACTAGCTTAGGGAACTGAAGAATTGGGGTGTGTCTATGGAGGAGACTGACTGATGTTGATGTCTCAGTTGCTTCACAGTTTCTTGTTTTGACTCAAGAATTATAAAACAATAGTTGCTTTGACCCAACTGCCCTGTGGTGAGTTGGTCTGAGTTCCCCATTGGTCACCGGGAGATCAAGTTCTGCATGTCTGCTGAGCAAGCATTCTTTGAGCCATTAGCAACTGTCTTCACTTGGAGTTCTCTGTTCTGACTCAGTGCAACTCTCCTGTTTGGGCTGGGCCAAATTAAAGTTCTTACTTAATTCAACCTGACGCAATCTAACTGGAAACAGACTGGTTCCCTTTTTTCTTAAAAATTTGGGTAATAGCATTGTGACTGGAGCGATCAAGGAAATTTAAAGCAGGAAATAAGCAAATCATGGCTTAACTTGGGATTTTAATGTGACAGAGTGTGGGAGTTCTTATGGCCACACGACTACAATGACATAAGTATTTGCCTTTGAACTTGGGTAAACTTAGCTTAAAATTTGCATGAGACAAATTAGATATAATATCTCAAGATCCCATAATTCTCCCTTCAGAGAACATCCATTTTCTGAAGGAAAGATGGCAGATCATGTTGCAACTAGAAGCCAAGATCATTTATGACAAAATCAACTACAAAATGTAACACCCTAAAGCAGGAGTTCTTAACATAGGAGTTAGTCCTAGACACTTCTGAAATTATATAGTATATTTGTATAATTTACTGAGAGAAGGCACATTAATTTTCATCAGATTGTCAAATGGTTCTGTGACTTTCCACAAAAGGTAAGGAACCATTTCACTTATGTCTATCAAAATTTAAAACATTCATGACTTTGATCTAAAAATTCCATTTCCAGGAATCTATCCTACATAAATATTTATCCTAGTGAACAAATTGGATGTGCAAGAATGTTTCTATCTGAATTTGTAATAGTGAAAGAACAGAAAGAACTTAAATATCCATAGATAGAAAAGTCTAAAATAGTACAGCACATTTGTTTTATGGAATACTATGCCGTTAAAAAGAATAAGACTTTGGGAGGCTGGCCCCATGGCTGAGTGGTGAAGTTCATGCACTCCGCTGCAGGCGGCCCAGTGTTTAGTTGGTTCAAATCCTGGGTGCAGACATGGCAGTGCTCATCTAACCACGCTGAGGCAGCGTCCCACATGCCACAACTAGAAGGACCCACAACGAAGAATATACAACTATGTACTGGGGGGCTTTGGGGAGAAAAAGGAAAAAAATAAAATCTTTAAAAAAAAAAAGGAATAAAAATTTGAATGCTTATAGTACTGCTGAGGACCCAAAGGGAGTGCATGACTCAGGAGGACTGTGGGAGCAGATGGCAGCAACCTTGAGCCCCCACATGATTGCTCTCTGGTCTAGGTCCAGCCGGAGAGCCCACAGTCCCACCAAGGTCTCAGGGAGTGGGTCTGGCTTGGACCCAGTGGGGAGGCCTCAACCACCAAGCATAACAGTTGGTGTGACTTAAGAGCAAACCTAGGAGCAGAGGGCGGTGGAACTGCAAGTCCAGGTGAACAAGCTCCCAGCTGCCATGACACGCATAGTACCACTGTGGCCCTGAAGGAAGGGATGTGTCTTGGAGGGACTGTGGAAGCAGGCAACAGCAGCCCTGAGCCCCTGTGTGATTGCTTTCCCATTAGATGGCAGATCCACAGGGCCACTGTGATCCCAAGGAGTGGCCCAGGCTCAGACAGGTACAGCTTACAGGGATTGTGGCAGGCTCAGATTACACAGCTCCTGCCCATCCCACTCCCCTGGTGGGAGGTGGAGCCTGTAACCAGATACTATCACTATATGATGGTGCAAATCCATTGCATCAAATGGTATGAAGAAACATATTAATACTCTAGACCAGAAGGGAAAAGATAAACACCCAGAAATCAATCCCAAAGGTACAGAAATCTACAATCTAAATGACAGGGAATTCAAAACAGCCATCATAAAAACACTCAATGAGTTACAAGAGAATTCAAAAGAAGTTCAAGGAAATCAGGAACAAAATTAAAGAAGAGAGAGAATTCTTCACAAAAGAGATCAAAACTATGAAGAAAAATCAATAGAATTGATGGAGATGAAAAACAACATGGATGAGATAAAGAAAAATCAGGAGTTCTTAAATAACAGAGCTGATATTATGGAGGATAGAATTAGCGATCTAGAGGATAGCAATACAGAAATGCTTCAGATGGAGAAGGAGAGACTTAAGACTAAAAAGAAATGAAGAAATTCTCTGAGAAATATCTGACTCAATTAGGAAATGTGACATTGTATTTTATGTCTTCCAGAGGGAGAAGAGGAGAAATAAGGAGCAGAGCACTTGTTCAAAGAAATAATAGCTGAGAACTTCCCAAACCTGGAGAAAGAAGTGGAATTACATGTAAATGAACCCAATAGAACTACTAATTGCATCAATGTAAAAAGACATTCTCCAAGGCATATATTAGTAAAGCTGGCAAAAGTTAATGGCAAAGAAAAAATATTAAGGGCAGCAAGGCAGAAGAAAACCTACAAAGGAACCCCTATCAGGCTTTCAGCAGATTTATCAGCAGAAACCTTACAGGCTAGGAGAGAGTGGAATGATATATTCAAAATTCTGAAAGACAAAAACTTTCATCCAAGAATACTCTATCCAGTGAAAATATCCTTCAGACATGACGGAGAAATAAAAACTTTCCCAAACAGAAGCTGAGGGAGTTCATTGCCACAAGACGCCCCCTACAAGGTTTGGTCAAGAAAGCCCTCATTCCTGAAAAAAAAGGAGAAAGGGTTTACAGAACCTTGAGAAAGGAGATAAATCAGCAGACAGAATCAGAAAATTGCAACTCTCTATCAGGACAGATTAGCAAACACTTACTTATAACTGTAAAGATAAAGGGAAGGAAAACATCAAAAATAAATATAATCACTTCATTTTAACCATAAATTCACAACACATAATAGAATAAATTGTGACAACAACAGCTTGGAAAGGGAAGAGGAAAGGAATGAAACTTCCTTAAATTAAGGGAATAAGAGGCTGTCAGAGAATGAACTATCTCATCTACAAGATCTTTTATACAAACCTCACAGTAACCACTAAATAAAAAATCAGAGCAGAGCTACATTTCACAAAAAAAGAGAAAGCTGAGAAAACCACCAAAATGAAATGGCAGCCAGAAGTACAAAGGAAGTGAAACAATGGAAATATAGAACAACCAGAAAACAGGGGATAAAATAGCAGTCTTAAGCCCTCATATATCAATAATCACTCTAATTGTAAATAGACTGAGTTCTCCTATCAAAAGACACAGAGTACAAATGGATGGATTAGAAAACAAGACCCAACATTAAGCTGCCTCCAGGAAACACATCTCAGCTCTGAAGACAAACAGAGGCCCAGAGTGAAGGGATCGAAGACAATACTCCAAGAAAATGGCAAACAAAACAAAGAAGATGTTGCCATACTTATATCAGACAAAGTAGACTTCAAGATAAAAATACAATGAGAGACAAAGAGGGGCAGTATATAACAAGAAAAGGGACTTTCCACCAAGAGGAGATAACTCTTATGAATATATATGCATCTAACACAGGAGCACCAAAGTATATAAAGCAACTATTAACAGACATAAAGAGAGAAATTAACAGTAACACAAGAATAGTAGGGACCTCAATACCCCACTTACATCAATGGATAGATCATCCAGTCAGGATGTCAACAAGAAAATAGTGGATTTAAATAAAACTTTTGGTCAGATGGACTTAATAGACATATCGATAGCATTCTGTAAAAAACAGCAGAATACACATTCTTCTCAAGTGCACATGGAACATTCTCGTAGATAGACTATATGTTGGGAAACAAGGCAAGCCTCAATAAATTTAAGAAGATTGAAATCATATCAAGCATCTTTTCTGACCACAATGCTATGAATCTAGAAATCAGCTACAAGAAAAATATCTGGGAAAGTGACAAACACGTGAAGACTAAACCACATGCTACTGAGCAACCATTGGATCAATGAAGGAGTCAAAGCAGAAATTAAAAAATACCTTGAGACCAAACAAAAATGAAAATACAACATACCAACTCATATGTGATGCAGCAAAATTGTCCTGAGGGGGAAATTCATAGCAATACAGGCCCACCTTAACAAACAAGAAAAATCTCAAATAAGCCATCTTAAACCATACCTAAGAGAACCAGAAAAAGAAGAACAAATGAAGACCAAAATCAGCACAGGGAAGTAAATAATAAAAATTAGAGGAGAAATAAATGAAATTGAAACAACAACAACAAAAACACAGCAGATAAGATCAGTGAAAGAAAGAACTGATTCTTTGAGAAGACAAACAAAATTGACAAACTCTTAACCATAAAAAATAAGGAAAAATAAGAGAAGCCTAAGGAAAACATAGAGAAGCCTCAAATAAATAAAATTAGAAATGAAAGAGGAGAAATTTAATTGATACCACAGAAATGCAAAGGATTACAAGAGAATACTATGAAAAACTATATGCCAACAAATTGGCCAGTCTAGAAGAAATGGATAAATTCTTAGACTCATACAACCTCCCAAAACCGAACCAAGAAGAAATAGAGAATCTGAGTAGAGCAATCACAAGTAAAGAGATTGACACAGGAATCAAAAACCTCCTAAAAAATAAAAGTCCAGGACTAGATAGCGTCTCTGGAGAATTCTACTAAATGTTCAAAGAAGATTTAGCATCTATCTTCCTCAAACTTCCCACCAAATTGAAGAAGATGGAAGACTTCCTAACACATTTTATGAGGCCAATATCACCCTGATGCCAAAGCCAGACAAGGACAACACAAAGAAGGAAAACTACAAGCCAATATCACTGGTGAACATAGATGCAAAAATCCTTCACAAAATATTGGCAAACCAAACACAGAAATGTATCAAAAGGATCATACGCCATGATCAAGTGGGATTTAAACCAGGGACACAAGTATATTCAACATCCGCAAATCAATCAATGTGATACACCACATTAACAAAATGAGGGATAAAAACCACATGATCATCTCAATAGACACTGAGAAAGCATTTGACAGGATCCAACATCCATTTATGGTAAAAACTCTCGATAAAATGGATATAGAAAGAAAGTACCTCAACATAATAAAGGCCATATATGACAAACCCACAACCAACATCATACTCAATGGGGAAAAACTGAAAGCCATCCCCTTGAGAACAGGAATAAGACAAGGGTGCCCACTCTCTCCACTTTTATTCAACAGAGTACTAGAGGTTTTGGCCAGAGCAATTAGGCAAGAAAAGGAAATAAAAGGGTTCCAAATTGGCAAGGAGGAAGTGAAATTCTCACTGTTTGCAGATGACATGGTTGTACATGGAGAAAACCCTAAAGAATCCATCAGAAAACTATTAGAAATAATCAAAGTTGCAGGGTACAAAATCAACTTACAAAAATCAGTTGCATTAATATACTCTAATAATGAACCAGCAGAAAGAGAACTCGTGAGTACAATCCCATTTATAATCCCAATGAAAATAATCAAATGTCTAGGAATAAACTTAAGCAAGGAGGTGAAAGACCTACACAATGAAAACAAGAAGACATTATTGAAAGAAATTGATAATGACATAAAGAAATGGAATGTTTTTCCATGCACATGGATTGGAAGAATAAACATAGTTAAAATGTCCATACTACCTAAAGCAATCTACAGATTCAATGCAATCCCAATAAGAATCTCAATGACATTCTTCACAAAAATAGAACAAAAAATCCTAAAATTCATGTAGGGCACCAAAAGACCCTGAATAGCTAAAGCAATCCTGAGAAAAAAGAACAAAGCTGGATGCATAACAATCTCTGGCTTCAAAATGTACTACAAAGCTATAGCACTCAAAAGAGCATGGTACTGGTACAAAAACAGGCACACAAATCAATGGAGGAGAATTGAAAGCCCAGAAATAAAACCCCACATATACCAACAGCTAATCTTCAACAAAGGAGCTAAGAACATACAATGGAGAAAGGAAAGTCTCTTCAATAAATGGTGTTGGGAAAACTGGACAGCCACACGCAAAAGAATGAAGGTGGAGGATCTTGTCAAGATGGCGGCATAGGCAGACTCTGAACTCACCTCCTCCCACAAACACAACCAGGTTACAACTATTATTGGAAAAATTGCCCTGGAGAGAAAAGTGAAAACTGGATAAAAAGAAGTGCTACAACAAGGGACAGTCCTGACTAAAGTGGAAAAGGCAGAAATTCCTTCTGGAGTGAAAAAAGCCACCTTCAAGAGTAGTGGAACTTCACAGCTGGCCAGGCAGGAGCCACACTAAAGTACGCAGCCCTCCCCGGAGAAGTGGGGACCTCAGTGGGGTCACGTTACCGCTATAAGCATCCTTCAGACTCAGCACAACTGAGATGAGTGTCCTACTATCTGGCTTCCCTGGCTATTAACTGCAGCGGGGAATACCCCCAGAAAAGCTATTGGAGGAAAGGCTAAAACACCTGGCTTAAAGGACCCACGCACAAATTCACGCATCTCACAGAGCAACCTGAAATCACCAAAAAGACAGCTGCATGGGCCTTTAGTGAAAAGAGACTCACCTGGTAGGCTCTGGGTGCATCTTGGTGAGAGGTGAGACCTCTCCAGAGACTGAGACTTTGGTGGTGGCCATTGTTGTGACCTAGTACAGGCATACTGACACAGACTCTGGCAGATACCATGGAATTTCTTCCCCTGGCCTGATAGCCAAGGGGTCTGCCACACCCAGTAGAGCACAGATTTAATCCAGTTCACCAGGGCAGGAAGCCCTTCCTAGAGACAAGCCCCACCCAACAGCAAGCCCTCAGGCTACTTGTCGGTGTGCATAGACAGGGTGCCTTGATGCTCTACAGGCAGATGAGTGTGACCAGCTCTGTGGGGCAGGGCCTGTGTGAGGACCAGATGAACTGTGGGGGTCGTTGGTGGAGAGTTGGGGACCTCTGCAGTGGGGAAATTGAGTACACTCCGGGGGTCAGGAAGTATGCACTGATCAGGGCTGTGTTGATGGTGTGTGTGGACCTGTGGGGCATGGGGCTTATCAGCAGCAGAAGACCAGTGATGCACAATCAGCCACAAAGAGGACTGACTCCACCTTCCAAAGCCTGAAACAATTGGGTGCTCTCCTGCCTAAGGCCAGCCCCACTCAGCTACAATCCTAGGAGAGCTGACAATAGCCTTGCAGGCCTGAGGCCTGCCACAACTGTAAGCCCCTGAGCCTGGTAACCAGCTAGACTGGGTACATGCTCAATTAATAAGAAAACTGCAACAGGATTGTGCTATTAGACCTGGCAGCCAACAGTGCTAGGGCTCCTCAAACCAAATTTACAAACAGCAGGCCAGGGAGGGAAAGACTAGACTCCCTGGGTACCTGCAGTAAGAACAACCCTACCACAGCAGAAGGACACAAGTAGCCCAAACAGGGGTCATTCCTGGATCATTTGGACTGATGATGAGAGGGAAACACACTGCTGAGCCTCAAAAAGCATCTCTTACATACGGCCACTTCTCCAAGCTGAGGAGACATAGCTGACTCACCTAATACATAGATATAAACACAGAGAAAGAGGCATGAGGATGAAAGGGAATACATTCCAAGCAAGGGAACAGGACAAAACCCCAGCAAAATAACTAAATGAAACAGAAATAAGCAATTTACCTAACAAATACGTCAAACAAAATCTCAAAAGGATGCTCACTGATATTGGGAGAAGACAGGATGAGCACAGTGAGAACATCAACAAAAAATTGGAAAATATAAAAAAGAACCAATCAGAAATAAAGAATACAATACTGGAAATGAAAAATTCACTAGAGGGACTCAACATCAGAGTAGATAATACAGAAGAACGGATCAACGAGCTGAAAGAAAAACTAGAGGAAAGCACCCAAGCTGAACAGATAAAAGAAAAAAGAATTAGACAGAATGAGAACAGTCTAAGGGAACTCTGGGACAATATCAAGTACACTCACATTCATATTATAGGTGTCCAAGAAGGAGAAGAGAAAGACAAAGGGGCAGAGAATCCATTTGAAGAAATAATAGCTAAAAACTTTCCCAACCTAAGAAAGGAAACAGACATCCAAGTACAAGAAGCACAGAGAGTAGCAAACAAGAAGAACACCGAGAGCCCCACACCAAGACACATTATAATTAAAATGCCCAAAATTAAAAATAAAAAGAGAATCCTAAAAGTGGCAAGAGAAAGACAAGAAGTTACATACAAAGGAAAACCCATAAGGCTACAGGAGACGTCTAAGCTGAAGCCCTACAGGCTAGAAGATGATGGCAAGACATATTTAAAGTTTGGAAAGGAAAAAACCTACAGCCAAGATTACTCTATCCAGCAGGGTTATCATTCAGAATGGAAGGAGAGATAAAGAGCTTCCCAGACAAGGAAAAATTAAAGCAGTTTATCACCAAGAAACCAGTTCTACAAGAAATGCTGATGGGATTTGTTTAAGTGGAAAAGAGAAGACCACAAATAGGAATAAGAAAGTTAAAAAAAAACCAAAGAAACAGACAAATAAAATCACTGGTAAAAGTAAAAATACTGTAAAGGTAGAAGATCAACCATCTATGAAGATGATATATAGGTTAAAAGACAAAAGTACTAAAATTACCTATTACAATGATAAGAGGGTAATGGATAAACACACACAAAACAAGAGATTAGAAATGATTTCAAAAATATAAAATGTGGGAGGAGGAGAGTAAAAGAGTAGAGGTTTTAGAAAGAGGTCAAGCCAAAGAGAATATCAACTCAATATAGATTGTTATATATGTAGAATATTATATAGAAACCTCATGGTAATCACAAACCAGAAACCTATAATAAGCAAGAGGAAAGAAATCAAGCATATTACTAAAGAAAGCCATCAAACCACAAGGGAAGAGAGCAAGAGAAGAAGAAAGGAACAGAGAAGGATTACAAAAACACTCAGAAAAGAGAAGTAACAAAATGACAGTAAATACACTTTTATCAATGGCTACTTTAAATGCCAATGGACTAAATGCTCCAATCAAAAGACATAGGGTGGTCAAGTGGATAAAAAAACAAGACCCATATATATGCTGCATACGAGAGACACATTTCAGAACTAAAGACACTCACAAACTGAAAGTGAAAGGATGGAAAAAGAAATAAATGAAATAGAGACTAAAAAAAAAAAATTAATGAAACCAAGAGCTGGTTCTTTGAAAATATAAATAAAACTGACAAACATTTAGCTAGACTCACCAAGAACAAAAGAGAGAAGGCTCAAATAAATAAAATCAGAAATGAAAGAGGAGAAATTACAGCAGACACCTCAGAAATACAAAAGATTATAAGAGAATACTATGAAAAGCTATATGCCAACAAAGTGCATAATCTAGAAGAAATGGATAAATTCTTAGAGTCATACAACCTTCCAAAACTGGATCAAGAAGAAGTAGAGAATTTGAATAGACCAATCACCAGTAAGGAGATTGAAGCAGTAATCAAAAACCTCCCCAAAAATAAAAGTCCAGGACCAGGTGGCTTCCCTGGTGAATTCTACCAAACATTCAAAGAAGACTTAATACCTATCCTTCTCAAACTCTTCCAAAAAGTTGCAGAGAAGTGGGGGCTTCCTAACTCATTCTATGAAGCCAACATTATCCTAATACCAAAACCAGACAAGGACAATACAAAGAAAATTACAGGCCAATATCACTGATGAACATCTATGCAAAAATCCTCAACAAAAAACTAGCAAATTGAATACAACAATTCATTAAAAAGATCTTACATCATGATCAAGTGGGTTTTATTCCAGGGATGCAGGGATTGTTCAACATGTGCAAATCAATCAATGTGATACACCATATTAACAAAATGAAGAATAAGTCACATGATCATCTCAATAGATGCAGAGAAAGCATTTGACAAGATACAGCATCCATTTATGATAAAAGCTCTAAATAAAATGAGTATAGAGGGAAAACACCTCAACATAAGAAAAGCCATATATGACAATCCCAAAGCTAATATCATTCTCAATGGAGAAAAACTGAAAGCTATCTCTCTAAGAACAGTAACCACATCCTAAGAAAACATGTCCACTTTTACCAGTCTTATTTAACATAGTATTAGAAGTCCTAGCCAGAGCAATCAGGCAAGAAAAAGAAATAAAAGAAATACAAATTGGAAAAGAAGTGAAACTGTGACTATTTGCCGATGAAATGATTTTATATACAGAAAACCCTAAAGAATCCACAAAAATACTGTTAGGAATAATAAATGAACACAGTCAAATCGCAAGATACAAAATCAACATACAAAAATCAGTTGCATTTCTATACACTAACAATGAAGTAACAGAAAGAGAAATTAAGAATACAATCCCATTTACAATTGCAACAAAAAGAATAAAATACCTAGGAATAAACTTAACCAAAGAGGTGAAAGATCTGTACACTGAAAACTATAAGACATAGTTTAAAGAAATGGAAGAAGACATAAAGAAATGGAAGAATATTCCATGCTTATGGGTTGAAAGAATTAACATAGTTAAAATGTCCCTATTACCTAAAGCAATCCACAGATTCAATGCAATCCCAATCAGAATCCCAAGGACATTTTTCACAGAAATAGAACAAAGAATTCTATCATTTATATGTAATAGCAAATGACCCAAATAGACAAAGTAACCCTGAGAAAAAAGAACAAAGCTGGAGGTATCACACTCTCTGATTTCAAAATATACTACAAAGCTATGGTAATCAAAACATCATGGTACTGGCACAAAAATAGACACCTAGATCAATGGAACAGAATCAAGAGCCCAGAAATAAACCCACACATCTAGGGGCAGCTAATTTCCCACAAGGGAGCCAAGAGCATACAATGGAGGTAGAAGAGTCTCTTCAATAAATGGTGTTGGGAAAACTGGACAGCCACATGTAAAAGAATGAAAGTAGACCAACATCTTCCACTGTGCACAAAAATCAACTCAAAATGGATTAAAGACTTGAATGTAAGACCTGAAACCATGAAACTTCTCGAAGAAGGCATAGGCAGCACGCTCCTTGACATCAGTCTTAGCAGCATATTTTCAAGTACCATGTCTGACCAGGCAAGGGAAACAAAAGAAAAACTAAATAAACGGAACTACATCAAACTGAAAAGCGTCTGCACAGCAAAGGAAACCATCAACAAAACAAAAAGACAACCTAACAATTGGGGGAATATATTTGCAAACCATATGTTGGATAAGGGGTTAATATCCAAAATATATGTAGAACTGATACATTTCAACAACTAAAAACCCAACAACCCAATTAAAAAATGGGCAAAAGATCTGAACAGAGATTTCTCCAAAGAAGATGGATAGACGGCAAACAGGTACATGAAAACATGTTCAACATCATTAACTATCAGGACAAGGCAAATCAAAACTACAATGAGATACCACCTCACTCTGGTCAGAATGCCTATAATTAACAAGACAGGAAAGAACAAGTGTTGGAGAGGATGTGGGGAGAAGGGAACACTCATACACTGTGGTGGGAGTGTAAACCAGTGCAGCCGCTAGGGAAAACAGTATGGAGATTCCTCAAAAACTTAAAAATAGATCTACCATATGATCCAGCTATTCCACTGCTGGATATTTATTCAAAGAATTTGAAAACACAAATGTGTAAGGATATATGCACCCCTATGTTCATCGTTGCATTATTCACAATAGCCGAAACTTGGAAGCAACCATGTGCCAATCAAGGGATGAATGGATAAAGAAGATGTGGTATATATACACAATGGACTACTACTCAGCCATAAGAAATGATGAAATCAGGCCATTTGTGACAACATGGATGGACGTTGAGGGCATTATGCTAAGTGAAATAAGTCAGAGGGAGAAAGTCAAATACCATATGATCTCACTTATAAGTAGAAGCTAAAAACAATGACAAACAAACACCTAGCAACAGAGATTGGATTGATAGTTACCAGAGGGGAAAGGGGGAGGGAGGGGGGCAAAAGGGTTGATTAAGCACAAATGCGTGGTGATGGATTATAATTAGTCTTTGGGTGGTGAACATGATGTAATCTACACAGAATTCAAAATATATTATGATATACATCTGAAAGTTACATAATGTTATAATCCAATGTTACTGCTATAAAAACAAAAATTAAAATTAAAAAAAAAGGAAACCTCAGAAAAAGAAGAAATGTACCTAATGGCACCTTACCATATCAAGTGGATTATTTTGAGATATTAATAAACTAATCATCAACTAAAAAAAGAAGAATGAAGGTAGACCAATTTCTTTCACCATACACAAAAATTAACTCAAAATAGATTAGACTTGAAGGTAGGATGTGAAACCATGAAACTCCTAGAAGAAAATATAGGCAGTACGTTCTTTGACATCCATTTTAGAAGGATCTTTTTGAGTACCATATCTACTTCGGCAAGGGAAACAAAACAAAAAATAAACAAATTGGACTTCATCAGACTAAAGAGGTTCTGCAAGGCAAAGGAAACCAGGCACAAAACAAAAAGACAACCCACCAACTGGGAGAAAATATTTGCAAATCATGTATCTGACAAGGGGTTAATCTCCAAAATATATAAAGCACTCATACAACTCAAAACAACAAAACAAACAACCTGATCAAAAAATGGGCAGAGAATCTGAACATTTTTCCAAAGAAGACATACAGATGGCCAAACAGCACACGAAAACATGTTCAACATCACTAATCATCAGGGAAAGGCAAATCAAAACAACAATGAGATATCACCCTACACCTGTTAGAATGGCTATAATCACCAAGACAAAAAACAGCAAATGTTGGAGAGGATGTGGAGAAAAGGGAACCCTCATACACTGCTGGCAGGAATGCAAACTGGGGCAGCCACTATGGAAAACAGCATGGAGAGTTCTCAAAAACTAAAAATTGAAATATCATATGACCCAGCTATTTCACTACTGGGTATTGATCCAAAGAACTTGAAATCGACAGTTCAAAGAGACTAACGCACCCCTGTGCTCATTCACAGTAGCCAAGACGTGGAAGCAACCCATGTGTCCTTCAACTGATGAATGGATAAATATGTGATATATATATATACAATGGAGTACTACTCAGCCATTTTTATGACAAAATCACTTCATTTGCAACAAGATAGATGGAACTTGAGTGCATTATGTTAAGTGAGGTAAGCCAGACGAAGACAAATACTGCATGATTTCACTCGTGTATGGAAGATAAAGAAACACATGGACAAAGAGAACAGATTAGTGGTTACTGGAGGGGAAGGGGGTTGGGGAATTGGCATAAGGGGTAAAGGGGCACGTATATATCATGACTGACAAATAATAATGTACAACTGAAATTTCACAATGTTATAAACTATTACGACCTCAATAAAATTTCTTAATAAAATATAAATATATTAAATGTAATATAATATAATAAAATAAAAATAATAGGGGCTGGCCAGGTGATGCAGCAGTTAAGTTTGCACGTTCTGCTCTGGCAGCCCGGGGTTCACCAGTTCATATCCCGGGTGTGGACATGGCACCGGTTGGCAAGCCCTGCTGTGGTAGGCATCCCACATATAAAGTAGAGGAAGATGGGCATGGATGTTAGCTCAGGGCCAGTCTTCCTCAGCAAAAAGAGGAGTATTGGTAGCAGATGTTAGCTCAGGGCTAATCTTCCCCCAAAAAATAAAAAACAAAAACAAGGCTCATGTGTTAAACTGTCTAAGATGTATTGTTAATTTAAGACTCTTTTGTTCATCAGATGATCAATTAAGCATGTATGATGTGTTAGACACTGTATTTGGTACTAAGGATAGAAGTGAGGAAATACCCTTCTCTATTTTCATTTTACTTGAGGTCTAGATGACATCAATATATATATTTATAACATTGGATAAAAATATAAGTGCTAGGACTTGCTTGCAGGTGTGTATTGCATATACATACCAAAACTTTGGAAGGATGTAAATCAAGAAAGAAGATTTTAATCTTTGGGATTTGGAAAACAGGAAGTAACAAGAGAGTTTCCATTTTCCCTTTTATTTTGTTTGGATTTTATTTAAAAGCATATATGACTTCTGTAATACTTAAATATTTTTAACCATTTACTTAAAACTCTGGAGGGAAAACATATTGCCTTTAAGCTGAGTGTGTAACCAGTTATTGCAATCTTTGTACAGAAACAGAAAAACTTGTAGGTTTCAGTTTTTTTTTTTAAATGAGTTTTTTGACTGATGTTAAACAGCCAGTTTAACTACTGTTTTGTATTTGAGAAAACTTCTCTAACCGTCCACTGGCTCTCTATTCTGCTCCCATGTAGCAGTTATGGCACATGAACCGCCTCTTCTCCCTTTTCTTCGGGATATCACAGACAGAGAACTTCCCAATCCACAGTGTTATCTGGCATACACCACACCAACAGCAACCCTGGAAGACTTAAGTTATTTGGGTTAAACCTGCAAGTGTTGTGCTCAGTATCTAACCACCAACCACACGTTCTTAGAGACCTTTTCCTCTCTGTGCTCAAGTCTCTGAGCACATTTTTTGACTCTCTAAAACTCAGGCTTCAATATTTATATCACGTGTAACTAACATAAGTCTTTGTGGGGATGTCTACAAAGGTGATGCATCCATTCGTGATCTTGTCTTTCGTTGACTCTTCCATGAAAGCAGTACGTAGGTATCGGTTGAGCTGCCCCGGGAGACCACGACAAGCGAGCTGTAGTAGAGGAGCCCTGGGATAGCATTTGAGCATTACCTAAAAAAGTCATTAAAAAACAGGTGAAAAAATGACTCTTATATGTTCATTCCAGAGATAAAGATCCCTAATGTTCATCACTATCAATTCTCTTCTCCTTCTGGGGCCACAAGAGTGTCACACTTTCCGGCCACCCTGCAGTTTGGTGAGGCCACATGCTAGTTCTAGCTGATGGACTGAGCATAAACTAATGCGCATTAATTCCAAGCCACAACCCCATAATGGATAGGCAAAACTCTTCCAACATGCCTTTTCCTTCCATGGTGAATTTGAAAGCCACACCACGGCATGAGTAGGCAGCTACAAGGTTAAGTTGCATAATGGGAGTACTTTTGTCAGCCTGGATCCCTGAGTGGCTTCATGGATACTAGCCATACTTGGAGAGTGGCCTGGACCACAAGCATGAGAGATGGGCCTGTGTGATGTGAACAGCTGAGCCTTCAGTGGTGTTTCTTCCTACTGCACAATCCAGCCTGTTTTGACTAACACAGCCGTGCCTATGCCCAATCAAATTTCAGTTTATTTTAATTTAATTTTGTTTAAAATGTGTTTTTTGAGAGTCTAATAGATACTAGGCACTGTGTTAGGTACCAGGAATACAAAGATAAAAAGTCTCTAAGCTGAAGGAGTACTTGCATTAGAACCATCTGGAATGCTGCTAGAAATAAAAATTCCTGAAACCTAATTCAGACCTATTAGAAGAGAATATGCGGACATGAGGACCTAGGACAAGCTTGTCAGATAAGTTTCAGGCACTTTCATGTGTGGGACTAAGCTAGGCGCAGGTAAGGGCACATAGTTACTTTGATTTATTCTGTAGGCATAAAGGTAGGTGTTGTACCTAACGTCTGAGAACTATGAGATACCCAGCCGGGTTCTGCTGAACAGACTGGACCATGATGGTGCCATTTGGCCATGTGTCCCAGCAGGACGATTTTGATGACCATCCAAAGACAACTTGGCTTAAAACAAAAGTCAGATCTCCATTTCCAAAACAAATGGAAGAGTTGAAGTTGTTTTCATTGCCATGAACCTTTTGCTAATTTAAATTTTTTAAAAAATTACTGATTTTTAAGTGACTATCAATTTCTAATCTTGTTATCAATTTATAAATTTTAAACACCAATAATGAGATCGTGGTGCAGTGGCTGAGGCGGTAATAAATATGTTTAAAAGATCTTCTTGAATCTGGATTTGGGTATGGAAACAGAAAACATTAATTTTTAAACATCCGTGTGGTAAAAGAAATTGAAACAAAATGAAGTCTTCCTCTTCTAGCAAGAACATTTAAACTCTGTCATATGCTAGGGAGATGCTCTTGTCCATGTTGTTCTCAATCTGGTTATTATGAGCTTCCAACACATTCACGCCTTTGTTCTAGTACTGATCCACATAGAATGCACTCTGCAGATCAATAAATAATTATCATATATGGAATCTATTTGTACCATTCCCGTCACTTAGCTGTCTGCAGTCTGTCAACTGCGTTCGGGCGGAATTTAGAATTTGAATGAGTGTAATTGCAAATAGCTTGTCATGACCCATAAAGGGTTTCATGAGATGGGAAAGCATGAAAGCTCTCTTTTTACCATTCCGATGACAGCAGAAACTGGAATTATCTGGAAGGTAAACAAAAATTTAGGTCAACGGTCTCAATTTCCAGACCCACTGTATATTGATTTTCTGTCAAGAAGATGCACAGCTCTTGGAGCAGGTTGCCTGTATTCTTATTTATTTACTCATTCATTCATTTTGCAGCGGGGTAGTGGTGGCTGCCAAATAAAATAAGCTTCTAGTGTACCAGGATACATCAAAGCCTTTAAAATGTGCACCCGATAGAGGAAAACACTCCTTAAGGAATGAGGTAGAAATCTTTATGGGATAGATGGTTCCTGTCTACCGTGAACTTTGCATGGAGGTGATTATGCATACCAATAACTCACTGGAACAAAAGTTGCTTTTGGAATTAGTCAGGATTCCACAGCGAGTGAGACACACGTAGATACAGTCCAGAGGAAATATACCAAGACATCATATACTGCGACCTAAATCCCTCTTGATCTCCTTCCTTCTCCATTTTTTTCTCCAGGTTAAAGAAAAAGAGGGAGAGTGCCGGCCTGGTGGTACAGCGGTTAAGTTCGCATGTTTTGCTTCGACGGCCCGGGGTTAGCCAGTTCGGATCCCGGGTGTGGACATATGCACCGCTTGGCAAGCCATGCTGTGGTAGGTGTTCCACAATAAAGTAGAGGAAGATGGGCATGGATGTTAGCTCAGGGCCAGTCTTCCTCAGCAAAAAAAGAGGAGGATTGGCAGCAGATGTTAGCTCAGGGCTAATCTTCCTCAAAGAAAAAAGATGGAAGGTGGTCACAGCTCCAACGTCCTACAGACAGCTATAAAAACAGAATAGTAAGACAGTGATTTATGTCAGGAGCTCTAAACATTGGAGATTTGTGGTGCATATTAACATAGTAAAGGCTCTGAGAAGTCCTTAAGGCTGTCACACGTTTCCTAAATTTAGTTGACTATTTTTCAGACCACCTATTAGCTTCCCACAGAATACATGGAAAATCAGACCGATTTTCTTCAGTCGTGTCTCTTACCATTCTGATCTCAAAATACGGGTCACAGCCACATAGCTCTCAATCTCCACAGTTTTTACCCATGCTGTTCTTTTTACCTAGATTTTGTTTTGTTTTTTCACTCCCCTCTCATCCTGCTGTCCCAGCTCTAGTGGCCTAAACCTTAACTGTAGTTTAGGGCACAGCTTAGCTGTCAATTTCTTGGAAAGTTTTCCCTAACACCCCACTTATACACACCTGCTCTCCGTTTCTCCCCTTTATCCCATACTTGTATCATAGCTACAATCATCTTTCATTGTAATCGTGTTTAATAATCTTAATAAACTTCCTGTTGGATGGTAAACGCCATAGACCTGCACGCTCTGTTGTCTTATTCAATATTTTAGCTCCAGCATCTGGTATGGTTCTTGGCACATGATAAGTATTAAATAGATATTTATTGAATTGAGATGAATATCTTGAATTGCTAGTTTAAAGAAAGGTTCTTGGAGCTTTGAGACTAAGAGAGTCACAGATTCTTAGTAAATTATTGTGCTTTTGACCTCAGTGAGTTACATTAGGCCGTATAAATTGCATTATTTAATTTAATTTAATTTTATCTATGCCTCTCTTGAGATCACAGTATAGTTTACCAGCTAAAGCCAGAGGTTTCCAGACTTTGAGAGTTACAACACCCTGTTTTATTTGGTGTGAGTCCATGATATGCTCATCTCTCCCTAAAAATGCCACCTGATGTCTATTTCACATTTACACCTGAATAAATTTGCATGGATAGGTTTATGCACTCTAGCTACCCTCTAACTACTGAGACATCCACTGGAGTGCTTCAAGCATCTAGCAGACTGGCGGCTGGTTCCTGATTCTTACTCTGGTTCTAATATCCTGGGAAAGTATATCTCTGAAGACAGAGATGCAAGACACATGCAGCAAAACTACATTAACTGATGTTTCTTAAAAGTTTTAATGGCATTGCTGGGGCGGTGAAATCATGGCTGATGAGGACATGTCTTTGATCTTGGAATAGTTTGGTAACTGGTATTCTTGAACAGTCTGTCATGGTGCTTCAGTTGCTCTGGACAATGTTTAATACTGAATCTTCGTGATGGTTAATTTTATGTGTCACCTTGACTTGGGTAAGAGATGCCCAGATAGCTGGTAAAACATCATTTCTGGCTGTGACTGAGCATATTTCCAGAAGATAAAAACATCTGAGTTGGTAGACTGAGTAAAGAAGATCACCCCCATCCATGTGGGTGGGCATCGTCCACTCTGCTGAGGGCCTGAATGGAACAGAAGAGTGGAGGAAGGGTGAACTTGCTTTCTCTACTTGACCTGGGACATTTATCTTCTCCTGTCCTTGGACACTGGCCCTCCTGGTTCCTGGGTCTTCAGGCTCAGACTGGGACTTCCACCATTGGCTCCCTTAATTCTCAGTCCTATGGGCTTGGACTAGAACTACACCATGCCAGCTATCCTGGGCCTCCAGTTTGCAGAGGGCAGATGTGAGGCTTTTCAGCCTCCATGATCGAGTGAGCCAATCCCTCATAATAAGTCTTTATCTATCTATGTATCTATGTATCTATGTATCTATCTATCTATCTATCTATCTATTATCTATCTACCTATCTATCTTCTTTTGGCTTTCTATCTCTAGAGAATGCTGACTAATACACAGTATATACTTATTTATTCTGTCAATAAATATTTTGACTGATCATGGAGCTAGTTGTTTCCCCTATAGGGTAAATGTTGATAATCTCTGAAAAGTGTGGATATAAATATTGGGAAAAAAGAAAAGCTATAGCTATAAGTAAAAATGGCACGGATGAGAAGAGAGTTACATTTGGCATCAAGAATTCTTAGATTGTGATTATAAAGCAACACCTGTCCTTTAGGAAGGAACAAAGCGGAGCGTGTATTTGGGAGTCAGTAGAAACCTTCGTCTTTGGAACCATCTCTTTACTGCTTTCCAGTGGCTCTATTTACATGTTTGCCTCTGCGTACTGAGGGGAATTTTCTAGAATATTTTTATATGATTTAGAGAAAGATATGGCACTGTCTGTGGGCTATCTGGAGCCCCAGATGTGATTGTAATTGGATGTGAAAATCAAATTAACTTAAAAGAAAAATAAACAAAGCAGAATTTAGAACAATTATGTAGTACAATTTAGAAAGAATGAATGAAATAACTTGGAAATAAAATGCATTAAATTGGTCAGAGTAGCTCTCTATGAGAGGTCATTTCTTCTTCCTGCTATTTTGAATTTTCAGAATTTTATTTAGTGGCAAGAACTTATAAAATTTATTCATTTTCAATTATAGAAGTAAAATGTGCATTAATTTTACAATTGTGCAAAATATATAACACTGTTTTTTAAAAGATTAGAATGATTATTTAGACTAAATATAGATTTTTCATGCATAATTTGAGGCCTGACCTCCCCACTATCCTCAGAGCATGTTCTTTTACATGAGAGAGGGTTAAGGAGTCCACGAATTCCAGCATAAGCATCCTGAAAGCATCTTATAACTGCTTGCCCATCCCCGCCCACTGTCTCTACTCCCACCACACACACACACGCACACTCACACCCCCCCACACACCCTCCGATGTCATAAAAACCTCCCTCCCTCAATTATCCTCACTAGCATCTCTGCAGCCTCACCCATAAAACTACCTTGCTCATCTTTTGAACCACTCTCTCGGCACATGCAACACACTCAGAAGCGTATAATTTCCACCCATCATCATAAAGCACACTGCTGTGAGTAGCAGCACACACATGCATGTATGTTATGATGTCTCACTATGAAACAACCCACTCGTTTGAACTAAATAATAATGGAAAATCCTTTATCTGGTTTATTCCCAATATTCATATTTTATTTATTATTGTAATTAGCTTGATGCCTATCAGAAAGATGGAGTGCCCTTTGCATTCTCTATGGCTGAGTTTCTGTTTTTTCCCTTTCCCTTTAAGCTACCCATTAATAAGTTTTAGTAAAAAATCAGAGAAAGCCTGGGCGAAAGGTGGAATCTCTGTGCTATTCACACAACTCTTCTGTAAATCTAAAATTATTCCAAAACAAAACGTTTTAATAAACGAGAGAAGGAGAATGAAAAACAGAAGTGAGGATATGAGGAAGGAAAGAGCAGGGGAGATGGGAAGAAACAGCAAAGTGTGTGGTTTTAGGGACCAAGAGACAGTGGACTTTCATACGTTAATGGTCCAACCATTTTGCCCGCACTCGTGTGTCTGACGATTTGTGGCAATCAGGTTTTAGCATTGAGGTATAGTGTTAATTAGGGCTCATGCACCTTCAAGTCAATTAAATTTGGTTTATTAGTGCATAATTCAATATGGTTATGTATAGCAGAACACTTAAAAGGATTTTAAAATTCTATCTTCTGATGTGGCCTGAAATATTTCAAGGAAACACCCCCTGTCAAGTGAGTGAAAATGAATAATTATGGGAGCCCTAGAACCCCACAGTTGAGCAGACAAGACAGCTGCTATTATTAAGCACTCCAAATTGAAAGTATGGATTCTACCATTATAAGAACAAAGGCAGTGCTGAGATAATTATGGAAATGCTATAGCTTCCATTTTTGCTAATGTTTTTAGTAGAATGTTTAAGCCACAAAAGGTTAAGATGGAGAGCTCAATTTCTGTATCTTGTTACTCACTTAGATGAGCACATTTTTCTACCAATTGTAGTCATAACAGAGCTTGCAATCCCTGCGACATCGTGATAAGAAAGCGCCGATTTGGGCAAGAAATTAAATGATAATAAACACAGTGTAGACTCAGCGGGGGTGATATTGTTTAATGTCAGTGGTGATTGAAACTACCTTCTAGATGACTGAAGCTTTGCTGGCCTCGTCTGTTTATATTAATTTCTCCTTTTCAAAGGCCATTATCTTAAATTGCATGTTATATAACGTGGGCCGCCTCCCTCCAGCCCCCAGCACCACTTCTAACGCAACTCGTGATACATATTGTAGGGGAGAGAGCTTCCCTGAGCTTAGCATCCAAGGAGATTACAATCTGGAGACTGTAATGGGAATGGATTAAACTTCGTACAATTTCCTTTTGTCACGTGAATTGAACCCTGTGGTGCTATTTTCTATACTCCTTTCAATCTTTGTCACAAAAATGATCTATGAAAGTGTTAGCGCTGCTTAAGTGACCCTGGCCTGGTTTTAACCCAGTCAGGATCTTACAGTTTGAGTGGCTCTGAATTTTGATTCCTTGAGAAAACAAAACAAGATGACTGGGACAAAACCACCCAACAGATGACAGAACGCGGAAAAGGTGATTGTCCTTTGGCTCAGGCAGGCTTAACAAGGACAATCAACGATCTTCTTGTTGATCTCCTACAAAAAAATTGAAAGAGAAGGGGAAATGTTGCAACATAAATCCAATCTTGTGACAGCAGTTTCATTTTTCTGCCAAAGCGAGACTGAAACAGTAAAAGGTCCTTCCTTCTCGACACAGCTTCATGTTTTCAGATTCCAATGGCAGACTCTTCTTTGGATGTCAGACTTTCCACATTTTTGTTAACTAGCACTCTTACCTCTGAGGTTAAGAGGGAGTCACTCAATTGTCGATGGTGCCCACTGTCTTGTGCCTTGAACTGACCATACCAACAGAGAAAACAAAAACTCGCCTATTAAGGAGGAGAATAAAAGACTTGCTTCCTCAGAACTTGATTTTGTTTTGATCTCTAGAGTGTCTTTGATGTCAGGCAAAGCTGCTGCAAGCAGCGTACTGTCTTCGGTACTTTGGGGGCATGCAAATTAAACTCATTTGGTTGAAGTTTAAAAGTAAAATATTTTTGCTACTTATTTTTATATTGACCTCAAATAATTCCATGACCACTGGTAAATAACTAATTTTTCCATCAAATCCATAAAATTCCCCTTATTAACGTATGCAGCAATAAAGAACTATATGCTTTAACTTAGCTGAAACCTACGTGTAGTTGTTCATCTTTTATTATGCGAACCTAGGAGACCTGGTCTATCTGATCTCTGTTTTGTTTTAGAATAATTCATTTGCAGGGACATGGTTTTCAAGTGGCATTTGTTTTCCAAGTAGCTACACAGAGCATAAGATTGGGAATCAGGAAACCAAGGCCGTAGGTGACAAAATCTTGGGTGAACTATTTTTACTGCATGATATCAGAGATGAGTATTATCTGTTGGACCAGAGATTTGGGCTGTGTTCTTTTCTCAGAACCCACTTAGAAATAGCCCCATTAGACTTTAGTTCTATTGTAAATCTCTAGAGAGACACTGCTTAATCTTTCTGAAAAGAGATTTACCAACAGAGAGACCACCTTTCAGGTCCACTTTACTCAGTTTTACACTTATATGCTGTGGTGATGCAAAACCTTAAACAGACACCTTATATAATCATATGGCAACGCAACAAGAGTGGTCACAAACTGGCCTAAAGGGTATTCCATTAAGACCTTATCTCTTTTTTCTCCCTAGGATTTTCCCTAAAAATAAAAATTGATGGAACTGAAGAGCCAACTAATAATATTAATTAATATTTACTGAGTGCTTGTCCCGTGCTCTATCTAAGCACCTTACATGTGAACCTCCCTATAGCTCTATGCCATTTATAAGGAAGATACTATTATTGCATCATTTTACAAAAATCTGAAGCTCAAACTAGATTCTTAATTCACCCATGTTAGCACAGCTAGGAAGTAGACAAACTAGATCCAAAATTAATGCTCCATCAATAATTTTACTGCCTCTCTACATACCCTTGCTCTTTATACTGGGCTGTCTCATTAGCTGACTAATAGGAGGAGTTGTCCAGGGCCTTCTAAAACTTTAGTTGACTTTGACTAAACTTTCAATTAAAAAACTATATTGTTGAAAAGGTATTGAGGCAGCTTGATTGAAGGTGGTTGCTATTTGCCTTCTGATGGTTGGGTCATTTTTGTTTATTCCAGGCACCAAAATATCTCATATACTGCCATAAGAAAGGAAAAAAAAATAAACAGTTATAATTATAGGTAGAGAGATTGATATAAACAGGGATGTTAGGTCAATCACTTAAACTGGAAGATGGGAAATTGCTTTTTTGCAATCATAACTAAATCAGAGTCAGAAAACAGTCTTAATTTAAATGCACTTCTCTTAAACTTACAGTTAAAACTGCTGCTTATGCTCCACTATTTCAGGTTATAATGCAAAGCAACTGCTTCAACACCTGAAATAAGTCTCCTTTTACTAATCTTCTGATCCTGTATTCCAGCAGGGTTATTTTTCTTCGTGTGTGGACTTCTCTGGTGCTCTTACCATCAAGGTGATCTGGAAACAGGATAGACCAATGCATGGAAACTCTCAGTGGAACCAATGCTTCCTTTTAATAGTTCTTGCCCTTTAAAAATTTCCATAACTTATCATAGTACATCAAGACTTGCACAATCTCCCAATGTCTTGTGAAAGAGTTTACCATTTCCTAAAAACAGTACTTATATTACATTGTCCTATGCCTGAAACCATTGTCAATTTCTCAAATAAAAAATAACAAATGAACACTCTTTAGAAATAATTGTCTCTGCAATTTGGAGAGCTGTAATTATTGATAGAATTTTCAAAGATGGTGATGGATTAGTAAACAAATACACAAGAAATATTGATAAATAAATTTTTTTATTATAGACTAAACTGTTGTCATTTGAAATTATGGTTTTATTTTCTTTTAGAGATGATAAAGGTAATGGTTAGCAATGAGAGTAGTACTGGATACTAGGGGGAGTTTTAGAATTTTATGGAGAGCGTTTTTTGGTTGTATCAATGATGAGTATGCTAAGGCATTTAGTGAGTGGGAACAATGAATGCTAAGTGTCCTCCAAATGCACAGAGTTGTCCTAGTCAAATTTTAAATATCTTCCCAGACATTCAAGTGCAGGCATCAAATGGAATCATTTATCTTCTCCTCTAGTTGTGCATATTATTTTAATAAAATTACTTTCCTTTTATTTCTTAAAATTATTAAAACTAGGATATTACATTGATTTTTAAAATTATGTTGTTGGTAGTTTTGCCATCTATTAATATCATTTCAGGAAAGTAAAGAGTATATTACAAAATATTTGTTATAAAAAAGATTTTATGTCTGATAGAGCCGAGATCGACAGGGTAAGAAATGAAGAAGCTCTTAGCATACAAAAGCATAAGATTGAATCTTGGAAACTCCTGAACTAGAAAATGTCCAAAAAAGTGTTATGATTGTGACTAAAAAGGAGAAAAAGCTACTGATATCATGTTATAGTGCCCAGATTTGGTTGAATAGCTCTACCTTCTTAGCTGTTTTAGTGAACCAGGGAGACAAATGTGGATTTCAGTGATGTTTTCAATGGTTTTTAGGAGTATCATTTCAAACTATTCAGGGAAAAAATTTTAATTGATATTTTTCTATCCTAGGTTTTTATTTTGTGTTGTTAGTGGTCGTGGTGGCTTCATGTCCACTTTAGCACATCTGGATAATTATTCACAACATTTCCAAATGGAACTCTCTAAAGTTACAGCAACATCTAAGAAAATCAGTCCAGAAACCCTTGTATTAACAGCTCAAACTTCCAAGTATTTACATTCCTTTGTATTTTAGCCCATCTGGGCTATATGACTGAAGTCTTGCCCAACAATGCGACCTTTTGAATAAGCTTCAAATGCTCAGTGGGCCGGCTGGAACAAATGTTCATGGGCATCAAAGAACCCTCTTTTCAGAATGATCAGGATGAAGGCAAATGCTACCATCCCCAGTGGGATTCTGTCCATCTTCTTAATAATTCAATCAGCTGTGTAATCATAAAGCTTAAAATATACTCACCTTTGTATCCCTTTTCCTTATTAAACAAACATTGACATCTAGCTATAAACTACAGAACTATCTTCAAAGGACATCTTTTAATCATTTCTTTTTTCTCTGAAGCAAAGGATGATTAATACAGATAGGATGTAACTCAAGAGAAAGCATCTTATTAAAATCCTAAATTGAAAAACATAGTAAGATTGGTTCAGTAACTTAATAGTGATTTTTCCACAAAAAGAAATATATGTGAATATAGGAAGTGTCCAATAACTTGTTGCTTGAATGAATGAGTGGAGTAATTAACGAATAAATATACATATGGAGTGTTTTTAAGTACTAATTAAAACTCCATTTGGAGATATGAATTAAGCTGAAACATAAAGAATGTTTCAAGTATGCTTTTTTCTTATAGAAAGATCATAAAAAGATCATAGTTAATCATATTAATGTAAATAATTATAAAATTTAAATGTATTTGGTGCTTTCTGTGTGTGCCTGGTAATGTTATTCAGATTTTATATTAACTCATTTCATTCTTACAACAACTCTATAAGGCGTTGTACACTATTTTACAGACTAAAAATCTCATTAAGTGACTTTCCCTAGGATACACATCACTTTGGAAGGCATTAAAATAAAAACCCTACTGATTGAGCTAATGAGTAAGAAGATCAGGTGTACTGGTGAAAATTCAGAACTACAGATTTGTAATATTTAAGACTTTTGCAGTAAGTACTGGAAACATGAATTAAGTTAAGCAAAAGAATGAGGCTCTTAGACTTTCTTACATATCTCAAAGGTAGGATGACGGCCAGACCTATGGAAGGACCAGAATCAAGAATAGAAAAGCTGTCTCATATTTGCCTCTCTGCTTAGATTCGGCATTCCTCTTTCTCTCTGCTCCCCAGTTCACATGACCATCCATGGTTTTCAACCCAATTTGTTACAATTCTGTCACAAGGAGTAATTTAAACTTCTCTTAGTTCAAATTTCACATTCCTGGAGAAGGACTTGTGATTGTCCAGACTGAGTCCAGTGATAACTCCTGTTACAATCAACAGTATGCAACTGTGTAATTCTGTCCACCTTCTATCTTCAGCTGTCTACTGTATGGTTGTGAGCCATGTAAAACCAATATGGCTGCTGGGAGCCACTCCTCTGACCATGTGAGTGATAGTTTTCAGAATTTGATAGATATCTTAATAGACATCTATCTCAAGAATGATGCACTTAAGACATCAAATATTCAAGAGAGAGTCTTGCTAGTTGCTCTAGACAGGTCTCCCCATGCTGCTAGTGTTTCTAGGTCAGATTGTCAGGTTTTCTGATCAGAAAGTACACTTGATCAGCTGATCTATATATAGCATTTTGGGTTCTAGGGAATTAATATTAAACTAACTCATAGGAGATAGCTTAAAAAAAGTTTTCAAAAAGCTAGGCCCAATTTAATACAGTGAAAAATGGGCTTGCATCAAGAATCATGACTGATCTTGGTTGTAAGACCTCTCTGGAGACCAAGTTGTAGATCAGCCACTTGACAAAAAATAAGCACAATCACGTTAGATAATCATTGGCAGGTGAATCATCCTTTCTCTAAGATAGGAATTGTCCTTTCTAGCTAAATAAGTAGGGCAGACTTCTAGGACAAGGAGCAATTTCTGTTAGGTAGTATAGGATAAACAATGAAAAGTTTTGTTCTTCTCCCTTTTGTATGCAGTCTGCCTTCTCTGATTAACAATCGCTTTAGTTACGTTCCAGATCTAAGGGTGCCATTGTAATCCTATTGGAGCATTTCCTAGGCTTCCTCAATAAAATATTTGCAAATGTCTCTTGACATACATAATTTTTCAGAGGGATCCTCTCATCTTCTTTATTCTGATTTTTACTAGTTTTATATCAGAAAGTGATCTTTTGTGTGTGTGTGACATGTGAAATACAGCTTGATTACTCTCAAGAATATTCTTTAAACAAAGAAATAAATAAGAGATGTAGTCAAGAGTCAGGAAGGAGATGGGATCAGAACCAAAGTGTTAGTATAAGAATAAGTGAAGATGGCCCAGGATGTCTGCAATGAGTACTACTGGTATAAGAGTTGTCATCTAATGTGCAAACTAGTACATCTGGAGATGTCAGGCTGGGTAAAAATACAAGATCAAGCTATATCTAGGTGAACACAGTATAGTGTGTGATGGCTGAGAACCAATCAATTGAAGTTATAGGAAAGCAATCATACACAACCTACCAAAATAGTTGCATTTGGTTGTACGAGTGGTATACTGCACAGGTCTAGAAAGCACTTTACATGTTAGTCATAATATATTTGCATGTTTATTACAAATTTATGGCATATAATAAGAACATATCTTGAGGAAGGGGTGCATTTTTCAAATAGAGTAAATGAAGTTGCTCTATAGGCTAAAGTGGTATCAACTCTCACTTTTGTATAGGTAGAACACAAATGAGATTCAAGGTTATAAAAGAAACCCATTTATCTTAACCTCTGATCAATGTTAACAACCACGCTTCTCAAGAATGGACAATGTATTATGTGCTAGGCATGAAATGAAATGCTCATCTTTTGTCCACAGTCAATGCAGACCACCAAGTTATCCACCTACCTAGAGTAATCAGCACTTGGTAGCTTATGATTTTGGTTAAATAGATCCCAAAACTACAATCTAATTCATCATAGCTAAAATTTCTATTCTCATAATAAAAAAAGTTCCTGTCTTAGAATTTATTCAAAATTTAAAGAAACCTCCACATTTCTTTCATTCTCTCTCTTCCTCCTTCTCCTTCTCTCCCTCCCTCCCTTCCTCCTCACTCTCTCTCCCTCTCCCTTTGCCTCTGCTTCTCCTTTCCTTAAGTAAATTGTGAGTTTTTATAACTTCTTTGAATTTACTTAAAATATGTGACTCATGTGGTAGGGAGAGATCAAAGAGAAAAAGAGATCACAAGAGAACAAGCTTTAATAATTGGGCTTGAGATGTTGAAGAAAGGAGGCAGAAGATGCCTCTGTTAACAGTACTTTAACAGCATGGTTCCTCTCACTCCTGTTGTCAGATTGACTAACTAATGGTTTATTTTATAATTTGAAAGGCAAACTAAAGGTGAAAGAAAATTCCCTCTGTCTTGCCAATAATTCCAGGCCTGGAGAAGCACACATTCCCATGGGAAGCATGCAACAGGTGTGAGAGCATGGGGCTATTGCTGTTGGCTGTTGATTACTCTCTGTGTAATTTGAAAAGCTTTCTATTCCCACAGCTTTATGTGATATATCAACAGTAATAGATTCATAATCATTATCCACTCTACTGGAGGTTTGGCCACTGTGACCGATGTCTTCTCAATTTCATATTGTATATTCTCATTTATTTCCTTTCCCTCTGGAAAATATCTTATACAAAAATCTAGCATTAACATATCTTATGTGGTGTTTACATCAAACAGTGACATTAATTATCAGTCTCTAACTTCAAATTAATACATAGTTGAAGTCCAAGACCAAACAGCTTCTCTGGTGAATTCTACCAAACATTCAAGGAAGATTTAATACCTATCCTTCTCAAATTCTTCCAAAAAGTTGAAGAGGGTAGGATGCTTCCTATCTCGTTTTATGAGGCCAACATTACCCTGATAACAAAACCAGACAAGGACAACACAAAAGGAAAATTACAGGCCAATATCACTGATAAACATAGATGCAAATATCCTAAACAGAATATTAGCTGTTTTCAGCTAATTATATATCAATTATAACAATACATTAAAAAGATCATATGTCATCATCAAGTGGGATTTATTCCAGATTTATTCCATGGTTTAACATCTGCAAATCAATCAATGTGATACATCACATTGACAAAATGAAAAATAAAAATCGCATGATCATTTCAATAGATGTAGAGAAAGCATTTTACAAGATTCAACATCTATTTATGATAAAAACTCTCAATAAGATGAGCATAGAAGGAAAGTACCTCAACATAATAGAGGTCATATATGACAAGCCCACAGCTGAAATCATACTCAAGAGTAAAAACCTGAAATCTATCACTCTAAGGACAGGAACAAGACAAGGATGCCCACTCTTGCCACTCTAATTCAACATAGTATTGGAAGTCCTAGCCAGAGCAATTAGGCAAGAAAAAGAAATGAAATGTACTCAAATTGGAAAGGAAGAAGTAAAACTGTCACTATTGCAGATGACATAATTTTATATATAGAAAATCCTAGACTCCACCAAAAAACTACTAGAAATACATAACAAATACAGTAAAGTTGCAGGGTACAAAATCATCATACAAAAATCAGTTGCATTTCTATATACACTAAAAACAATCTAGCACAAAGAGAAATGGAGAATACAGTCCCACTTACAATCAAAACAAAGAGAATAAAATACCTTGGAATAAATTTAACCAAGGAGGTGAAAGACCTGTACACTGAAAACTATAAGACATAGTTTAAAGAAATCGAAGAAGACATAAAGAAATGGAGCAATAGTCCATGCTATGGGTTGAAAGTATTAACATAGTTAAAATGTCCATACTACCTAAAGCAATCCACAGATTCAATGAAATCCCAATCAGAATCCCAATGATATTTTTCACAGTAATAGAACAAAGAATTCTAAAATTTATACGTAATAACAAAAGACCCCAAATAGACAAAGCAATCCTGAGAAAAAAGAAGAAAGCTGGAGGTATCACACTTCCTGATTTCAAAATATACTACAAAGCTGTGGTAATCAAAACAACATGGTACTGGCAGAAACACAAACACATAGATCAATGGAACAGAATTGAAAGCCTAGAAATAAACCCACACATCTATGCACAGCTAATCTTTGACGAAGGAGCCAAAACATACAATGTTCATACAATGAAGAGAGAAGAGTCTCTTCAATAAACGGTGTTGACAAAACTGGACAGCCATGCGCGAAAGAATGAAAGTAGACCATTATCTTACACCGTACACAAAAATTAACTCAAAATGGGTTAAAGACCTGAAACCATAAAACTCCCAGAAGAAAAGATACACAGTATACTCTTTGATGTTGATCTTAGAAGTATCCTTTTGGATATGTCTCCTCAGGCAAGGAAAACAAAAGAAAAAATAAATAAATGGGACTACATCAAACTAAAAAGCTCCTGCACAGCAAAGGAAACCTTCAACAAAACAAAAAGACAACCTATCAATTGGGAGAAGATGTTTGCAAATCATAGATCTGATAAGGGGTTAGTATCCAAAATTTATAAAGAACACATACAATTCAACAACAAAAAAACAAACAACCCAATTAAAAAAATAGGCAAAGGATCTGAACAGACGTTTTTCCAAAGAAGATATACAGATGGCCAACAGGCACACAAAAAGATGTTCAACATCACTAATTATAAGGGAGAGTCAAATCAAAACTACAATGAGATATCATCTTACACCCATCAGAATGGCTATTATTAAAAAGGCAAGAAATACAAAGCCTTAGAGAGGGTGAGAAGAAAAGGGAACCCTCATACACTACTAGTGGGAATGTAAACTGATATAGCCACTATGGAAAACAGTATGGAAATTCCTTAAAAAATTAAAAATAGAACTACCATGTGGTGCAGCTATTCCACTTCTGGGTATTTATCCAAAGAACACAAAAACACTAATTCAAAAAGATATATGAACTCTTATGTTCATTGCAGCATTATTCACAATGGTCAAGACTTGGAAACAACCTAAGTGCCCATCAATAGATGATTGGACAAAGAAGATATGGTACGTGTATATATATATGTGTGTGTGTGTGTGTGTGTGTGTGTGTGTATAAGCATACGTACATACAATGGAATACTACTCAGCCATAAAAATGTTGAAATCTTGCCTTTTCAATAGCATGGATGGACCTTGAGGGTATTACGCTAAGCTAAATAAGTCAGATGGAGAAGGACAATTACCATGTCACTTCACTCGTATGTGGAAGATAAACAAACACAGACATAGAGGAGAACAGATTGGTGGTTACCAGAGGGGCAAGGGGCAGGGGAGGGTGAAAGGGATCAAGGGGCATAGGAGTACAGTAATGGATGGCAGCTAGACTTTTAGTGGTGAACATGATTTAGTCTACACAGAAATTGAAATATAATAATATACACCTGAAATTTATATAATGTTATAAACTAATGTTACCTTAATAAAAAATAGTAAATCCTGCCAAAAAAGAAAAATGAACATGTAGTTAATTAACCATAATAAGGCAAACATGCCAGCACTAACTCAGTATACTATATCCCCACTGGAGTTTATGACAAAGATTACTAGATGATGAATGACTAAACTCTGAGATATACTTTTGTTTTCAATATTTGGAGTGATCCATTTTTTGGCTATACATTTAAAGCATTATTTTGTCTCAGAGTCTTGGAGATTTTGTTTTAGATATTTTGTATGTCAGATTTTTGTCTTAGAGATATTCCATCACTGGATGGAAAATGTAGAGGAACCCTCAAACATCTCCACCAGGACCAGAAGTAACCCAAAACAGAAAACATTGTACCACCTAAACTGACAACTCTTTGCAAGGAAAATTCATGTGTGCTCAACATACGCTATATTTTTATAACTTATCCAGTGGACTTCTAGTGAATATACAAGAAAGGAACAACTATATTTCCCTCTATTTACTGTTTAGTTTCTTAACAAACTTTTGAGTTTGACATATGTATATTTACTGTAAATATTTGTAACACTCATTAGGCTTGAAGAAATACCTTCAGGCTTCTGATATTACTTTTTATCATTGTGATTCCTTTAGTTTTGAATAAAAATTGTTGGTGTTATTGTTTTTAAGTATTTACCACCAGGCTTGTTTCATCTAATTGCTGCCTCTGTTTTCATTTTCATTGTATTATTTTTGGTATATTGCACTGATGGCTTCTTTTAAGTAATTTTGAGAATCTTGGAAACAGGCATGGTTGATAATAATGAGTTATATACCTCACAGAGAGAGAGAAGGAAGGAGAGAAAATGCTAGCTCTTACAGAAAGCAGATCCTTTGAGTACAAAGTTTTTTTGGTCTTTTAGTTTATCATGAGATCACCCAGAAAGCACACATTAAAAGCTTTCAAAAAAACTGTCTCCCACAGTCGAGTTTGAATGCTTTTTGAAGAGTTTACAACATCTCTTCTCCATTTGCATGTTTTCCTATTGCTCTGACAGTAAGTGAGAGGCGAGCTGGAAAGAACCATGAAAAATGTATGCTTGGTATGGATGAGTCTGAGATTTCCATAAGGAGTTCCATTTTCTAGCATCTGAGATCAATTTCTTACAATGACGTTGAATAAAAACTTGTTAATGCATCACTTGAAAGCTCTAAAGCTGCCTAGTCTGTAAAGTATATCTCCCATTGACTTTCACTTGTCCTTCACCCCCTTAGGAAGTGTATTTAGTTGTATCAAAATTAATTTATTTGAATGACACTAAGAAATATGCCTAAATATTAAGATTGCCCTTTTGTATGTATCAAAGATCCTAGATCTAACTGGAGAAACAGCAGCACTTTTCCATTAGGAGAATAGAACTATCCAGAGGATAGAGAGGACACAGAAAAGCACTTTCCATCGGTAGATCAAAGATAGTAGGCCTGGTGGTTAAAGCTATGGGCTCTGGCAATAAAATACCTGCTTGCAAATACCAGCTCTTTCATTTAAGTCCCATGTGACCTTGGGCAATATACTTAATGCTTCTATGCCTTGGTTTCCTCATCTATAAAATGTGTATAGTAATAGTACCTAGCATTACCTTGAGGGTTTAGTGCAAAGTTCTTGAATGAGAACTGAGGAGCATTAGCTATATATTGGGTGAGTATACACAGCATTTAGAATAAAGTCAGACTTAATCCATTAGGAGTTTGGATTAACTCCACTTTCTCAGAGCTGTAGGGAGGGTTTTGCATTTGAAAGAATGCTCCAACAATAAAATTGTGCAAAAATGAGAACACAGTCAGAGCTCTATCGCCAAATGTCTTCAATGAATGCTGGTTGGATCTTTGTCATGCATAATGAAGAGAGAAACCCCAAATCAGATCAACTGTTTCCTAGATGAGCAGGGAACCCTTCTAACAGGAAGATTTGATGGTTTCCCCAGGTTTTGAGATTGTTGGAGAGGGAAGTCCGAGGACTCCTAGGATAAATGGGCACATGGGGGAATTATTTGATAGCAAATTCTCAAGAACTCCAGTCATTATGTTCCTTTTCCACGGGGAGTCCTAGCCAAACACAGAGTTGGCTCTGTCACAGCAGGTTTAGAAATGGATCTAGCAAGATTTTGAGTTCTACCATATTTGTTAAAATTTAGACATTATGCTCCCAATGACTGGAAGGGTGGTCAGATTCTTTCTATTACCTGCAAGAAATCAATCTTAATCCTCAACGTGACCACACAGGTTACTTCTCAGGCCACAAAGAGTCAATTCTTAGTTGGATGCCTGGAGTCCCATAATCTCCTCCTCTTTTTCCTCTTCTCTATTTTTTTTCAGGGTCCAGATTCCATCCTGCTTCAAGACTTTGTGAACCAAGTTCCATCCTAAAAGGAATACGTTAGATCCTTACATTCTTCAGAAAGGATCAGCCATGAAACGAAAAAATCTCATTGCTAATATTGAGAGCCTCTTCTAACAAAATTCTAATGCTTGAGTATTATTAAAAAAAAAAAGAAGAAGACTCTCTCCATGGCAACAGTGAGGAGGCAAGGATCATAAGCAAGAAAGAACCACATCCTGCCACCTTCTGATATAGAATTGGAAGGAGAGGTTCTTTATGATCATGTTCGAACCTGATAGTTCACAACTCTATAATTACTTTCACTTGTACAGAAAAATGCAGCCTTGTTTCTGCTAAAGCAAGGACCCTTTATAATCAGACATAGTTTGCCCAGAAATCAGTTGGTGAAAAAGGGATCAGTGCTCCAGTCAATTTTTAGGAGACTTTTGGGTGATCTGAGTCTAGATTATAAAGGAATAGTGGTAAAGAGAACAGCAAAGGGGGAAAGGAAAAGAATTAAAGAAAAGGAAAGGAAAACAGTAAAGTAAAATCTATGGCCTGAATAAACACAGCCTCTTCAAAAGCGCAGAGAACTAACCTTGCTATATTTTAAGGCAATTTCTGTTTCACATGATTTCTGTGTATGATTTGACACTATTCCTTTTTCTCTAAATTGTATTTCAGTAATTAAAAGAAAAGGGAAGAAAACCTCTTTATTGTTTCCATTTTAGATGAAAGAATTCAGTATAACGCCTCAAAAAGTGAAATCTAATCTCACATGACCCCTAAGGTCTTTTTGATCTCTACTCTTCAAGATGCTAGGAGTCTACGAAATGTGAAACACACAACCCAAATCTGCCATGACCAAGTCGATTTCAGATTTCCATTGTTACCAAGCTTGTGGACGAGATGGATACGGGCTTCGTAGAGTGGTTTATAATTTTTCTGGTTGTCTTTCTGTGCTTAAGCCATCTGTGGGAGTGACAGCTTGACATAATCACTAGCTTCAAGTAAGTAATTCCATTCACTATCAGTTTTTAATTTTATTTCCTCATTCCTTTATTGATGCAGTAAAATGCTGGTTAATCTGCAGAGCCCAGGCAAGCCCAGTGTTGTCAGTATTAATTTCACACTACTGCATCTTCATGTTTGGTCCTATACAGTAATTAAAGGAAATCATTATAAAGTTGAAATTAAGCTGGGTGTATAATCCTTGGTTTTAGTTTGCATGAGACCAGTAGATGATTCACAGCAATCTTTATTATTTTCTTCACTTAGCCAAGATTTTTCTTCGCTAGTAAAATGTTTCATCACATGCATTTCTTTGTGAATGTCTCTTTTATTTTATAATATTCAACCTCTCCCAAGAAATCTATCCTCTAGGCAGACGGGAGTTATTCTTCCAAGTTTGCTTAGATTTAGGTGTGCCAAGACCAGCGGTTCTCCAAGTGTAATACCCAAAAGAGCAGCATTGAAATCACAAGGGGTCTTAAGCAGTTCGGGCTGCTGTAACAAATTACCATGGACAGGGTGGCTTATAAACAACAGAAAATTATGTGTCACAGTTCGAGTGGCTGGAAGGCTGAGACCAGGGTGCCAAAATTGTCAGAATGGTAAGGTGAGGGCTCTCTTCCAGGTAGCACACTAATGACTTCTCCCCTAGTTGTATCCTCACACGCTAGAAAGAGGGTGAGAGAGCTCTCTGGAGTCTCTTTTGTAAGGGCACTAATGCCATTCATGAGGGCTCCACCCTCAGGACCTAATTACCTCCCAAAGGCCCCACTTCCTATCATCACATGAAGGGTTATGATTTCAACATATGAATTTTGGGTGGATGCAAACATTCAGTCCATAACACATGGGATCTCACCACAGTGCAAATTCTACCAAATTAGAAATTCTGGGGTGTAGGACCCAGCAAGCTGTGTTTTAACAAGGCTTCTAAATGATTCTAATGTATGCTAAAGTTTGAGAACCACTGATTTAGAGCTTTTCAAGTATTTCCCATGCCACATTACTGTACTCCTCACGACCGCCTGCAGAGTGGCATCATTAACCCCATTTTGTAAATGAAGAAAGGAGGCTCAGAAAACCTTAAAGTCACAGAATTGGTAAATTGTAGAGCCAGGATTTAAACTTGAAATTTCATAATGTTCTTTCTACCATATTCGTGGATTTAAAAAGTATCTCAAAATGTTCTTTCTACCATATTTGTGGATTTAAAAAGTATCTCAAAGGAAAGATTTTGCGGATGCCCAATGTATAAGTTAGACCAAATCAGGTATTTCTTTTATTAAAATGAAGTTGTATGGGAGTATAACTTCCATAAAGCCACATCCACTTACTCCACTCCCTATTCCCTCATACCCACACATTTCCCCATACGCACACATCAGCTCTTTCCGTGGTGGACACTCAGCCATCTATTGGTGAATTCTTCGAGTCATAATATACAGGCTCCACTTGAGCTTCTACCCAGACGTGGGTAGCGTTGAATGTTGTGCTAAAGAACTTGAGCTTTACTTACAAATCGGTTATTCTGCTCTTCTGAGCTACAGATGGATACTTTGTTATGGAGGACTGAAATTTTGCAAGAGGTCCACCAATCTAGAAGCACAGCGATCAGCGACTTTAGACAGGATGAATAATATCTCATTCAAATATGTAATACAAATCTCCAAATGTCTAGTGATTCACAAAATATCTATTTATCTATTTCAGAGTAGTTTTATGCCATCATGGTTTTCCTCAAGCAACAGATACCAAAAATTCAACTACTAGCACATAAGCATTTGCAGAATTTATTGTTATTAAAAGGAAAATTCAGACTCAAATTTGATAATTCTTGCCATTTATGCTTCTTCTTGGTTCTTTATAATCTATTCACTACACCTCCTGTCCTCATTCAAGTTCAAGGCTTAATTTGCCTTGACTATCAAAATAATTTGGGTGACCATATAGTTTATCATCCAAACGAGGATACTTTTCAGAGTGAAAGAAGGCACTATTAATAATGACACTGGGATAGCTGCCATAAACCAGGGCAGCCCTAAGCAAACAAGGAGGTTTGGTGATCCCAGGAAAAACCACTCCCTTTCCTGCCTCTGGCAACTCTTTTCCTACCCAACATCCCTACAGTTTGTGTGGTTAATACATAACCCAGTCATGTCACTCCCTTGTTCAAGGCTCTCCTCATTCCCTGACACAATAAAATTTAGATTCTTTCCTCCAAAATTTAAGAGCCTGTAGGATTTCAGGATTTTTATTTTAACCATTTTCTCCAGTCAGGACTGGCTACGTAATTTTTGAGGCCCAGTGCAAAACGAAATTGTAGCTTCCCTTGTTCGATAATTATCAAGAATTTCAAGATGGTGACAACAGAGTAATAAACTCAGTGCAGGGCCCTGTGGAATTGAACAGGTCACACATTCATGGGGCCTGGCCTGGCTTCCAGTCAAACCAGTCTGGTGATCTGTCACCTCTCTCAGGTCCTCCTCAGAATGCCCTAGCCCTAATTTCTGTCCTTGAAATTCAATTTGGGCTTTAAAGTCCAGCTTAGAAACAGTTTCTTCCTCCATAAAGCCTTTCTTAATCCTGCTAATTTTTTCTTCCTTAAAACCCCCAATTCGATTTTATTTGCATACTTCTCTTAGGTCATGTTATATTACCTTAATCATCTTTTATTACCTTAATCATCCTTACCACCTAGTTTCCAGTTAAGTTTAGTTATATAAACATAAAAGAATTCCAAGACCATTTACTGAATGAATGCAGTAGTAAATTTTTTAAATTCATTTCCTTTCCAAAT